>NC_136065.1:406684305-407415138 GCF_964261635.1 Lissotriton helveticus
GTCGTAGTACTTGGTAACTCTGTTGATATATAGAGAGAACAAGGTAGGTGCCAGGACACAACCTTGCCTGACACCCTTTGCCACAGAAAAATTCTCTGTCACCTCACCCGGTTTGCCCCATCGCACAAACGCAAAAGTCTCAGTGTGAAGATTCACTATAAGACGCACCAAGATGGGAGGCATGCCCATATCTAAGAGGCAGTTCCAAAGCCCAGCCCTCGGGACAAGGTCGAACGCTGACCGAAGATCCACGAAGGCGGCAAATAGATTACCTTTGCCCATGGTGACCGTCTTCCAGTGTAGGAGCATGAAACGAAACGCCTGGTCCAGGGTACTCACACGAGGTCTAAACCCAGCTTGAAGGGGAGTAAGAATGTTAAATTCCTCAATCCAGGCCTGAACCCTTAACAGAACAAGACGACTAATGATCTTCTGGACCGCGTCAATTAAACTGATCGGCCGGTAGTTTGAAGGAACCGACCGATCTCCCTTCTTAAAGATGGGCAGTATTTCTGCGCCTGCCCATGAGTTAGGGATCCTGGCGCCCCTGACCAGCGCATTAGCCAGTCGTACTAAGTACGGTACCCATAAGTCTTGATCTTGTTGGAATAGGTCCGCTGGAATACAGTCTGGACCGGGCGCTTTACCCCTAGGGATGGCTTTCAGGACTGATTCTACTTCTTTAGCTGTAAACACAAGTGAATCGATAGTAATTGGCCAGCTAATGGAGTCTTGCGTAATGCCATGACAACTGAATTGTTCTTCAAAATATGTCACCCATTTCTTTTGTTCGATGGATGCGGGGCTAGGGCGATCATCCTGGGACTGACCCCACCTAAGAAGGTGCCAAAAGTGTTGGAGGTTCCTGGCGCCACAGGCCTCAGCTAAGAGGCTCCAGCGCTCGTCGTCCCATGTAGCTTTAGCCCGAAGTTTAGCTACTTTATAAGCCTTCCTACAATTTTTAATTAAGGCTTGGTTCTTTGATTTCAAGGCCTTGAACAGAGACAACTGGGACTCTCGACAAGCTTCATTATACCAGTTTGCAGGCTTCTTACCCTTCCCCCTACCCTTGTTAACAACAACCAATTTAACAAACAGAGTTTTTAGGGACAGGAATAAGCCAGCATGGATATCTGTGATTTTTGAGATTGTCGTTTCCTGGTTTTCACAATTGTCAATCTCCGTAAGGGAATTTGATACCAGGATCCTAATTTTTGCACGTGCTTCAATATCCACAGCAACCTTTGGCCAACGCACCCTCCTCAGATCATTTGTTAATACCACGGCCTCTTGCACGGGGTTAGGCTGGGGATCGACTGGCCCTGCAAAACTGGAATCCTTCAATTCCGCTATAAGCGGTTCGTGGTCACTTTCTGGACGCGGCATGATTGACATGTCCTGAACTAAATGCCACATTTTAATATCAACTAAGATATAATCGATGCGACTGCTATGTCTGCCATTAAAAAACGTATTATTACCCACCCTATCAGAGGCTACACGTCCGTTAAGGGCACGCAGCCCCCAATTTAAGCAGAGACCTTTAATAAATGTAGCTGCCTGGGACCACTTAGTAATCGGGGGTAGGTCAAGTTGGGGAATCCCCCAGGTCAGATCCTCGTCCTCGGTCAGTAGTCCATCCTCTATACCTAGGGGTTCAAAACAGGTATTAAAATCCCCCATAACAACCACATGACCAGATAGTTGAGTAGAACCCAGGAAGTCATCCAAACAAGTAAGGGTGGATGACACTCGGCCACCCGTTATACCTCTTACATATACATTGATAAGCAGTATGGTCAGCCCACTACTAGTTTTCACACTAATTATCAGTATGTCCGGGCAGTCTATAAAAACTTCCTTCACAGACACACCTGCTACCTGGCGTACCCATATGGTGAGGCCACCCATGGCCCTACCTCTATGGCCTCTAACTGCTGGTTTATTAAAATTCAGGAAGCCTGGAAAATACACTGATTTGGTCGCCCAGGTCTCCTGGAACGACCAGACATCACCCTGTCGAATAAAATCAGCCCAATCGGGGATACAAAAACAAGAATCAATTCCTGCAACATTCCAACATCCCAGGATGGTACCCTTTTTACATAGATGATCACACATTTTGGTTACAACATTAGAATAAGATACATTAGACAGGGGGGTAGATTCAACATGCCCCACTACATCTGTAGCCAAACCATCCGTTAACAGACACTTTGACCCTGCCTGACTCATTAACCCAGAGCTTGCTCCAACAATATCAACATCATTAGTCAAAGGAGGGGTAGATACCAAAATAGATATTTCTGGCTCTCCTCTATAGACGGGACAGCTCTCCACAGGATGATAGAGTTGGAGTTCCAAACTTTCAGACACATTCGTAGGAATACCCGGGGCAACTCCCCCCCTCAGACACTCGTGGTTGGGAACATCAACCCCGGACGAACGTGCTGGTCAGTCGTTCTTCGACAACCAAGATAGTGGGTCATACAAGTTTCTCAAAGGGATATTCCAGAGCTCTTGGGGCCGGGTAGACCTATTTGAAAGAGGGTAATCTGGCAAGGAACTTGGGTACTGTTGTGTCTGTATAAAAGCAGGTGGCATAGAAACCAATGGAAGCTGATAGTTATTGGGGAATGGTTGATCAGATAAAACTGGGGGGCCCTTGGGCTGGGTGTTGATCTTGGCCCAACCCGGAGTCTGTACGGGGCAATTGTAGTTAGATTGTATGTAGGAACGATACTGCGCCTCAGGGTTAAATTGGAATCCATGATGGTTAGTAGAAAAATTGGTCCATTTAAGGAGGCTTTTGGTGTTATTATAATTATTTGCAGGATGCTGATCCGATGGATTGATCAGGGTTTCGGGATAAAAATATGTAAGATTCCTCGTAGAAATCCCTCCCTCATTACTACCCACATACCAATCGGACAAATGGGATACTACCTTATGGTCCCTGAAGTTAATAATGACTATGTCCCCCTCTATGTCCTTGGGGCGAACCCCTACCCACCGACATCTTCTGACTGTAGCAATGTCCCCATTGAGATGTGAAGGAAGGGGCCTATGTGTTTTCAGCCAAAAGATGACTTTGTTTTTTAAGCTTTCGTTGTTTTCCCTATCCCCTTCCGCAACTGGTGGTACACCCGTCATAACAATGACATAGTTTGTGGAATCCGGGGGCAAATCTACATTTTTCTTATGGGGAAGGGCTCTGTTGCTTATGCCAGAGGGGTTAGCTGTTTTACCCATCCCTTTCCTTAGCTGTGTCACAACACCCTTACCAAGAGGTTTGTTTGCTACCACCCTAGGATTTGCTTTGGCATTAGATGCCGCTGTGGGGGGTTTGACTGCTAGGACTGGTACTTTATTAGTAGTCACATTTGCATTGTTAGCAACGCTTTTAATAAGTTTGCTAGAAGTGGTAATTTTAATGCCACTACCCTGGGGTGGACCGGAAGGTATATTCAATGGACCTTTGGCCATATCCACGCTAGGTGCGTTTATAGGTTCAATGTTTGCCAGTAGGCGGTCCAATTTATCTCCCAGTCTCCTAACACGTTCCAACACAGGAAGCATATAAGCTTTAATAAGCTTCTCTATGTTAGCGTAGGACACCTCATGGACCTCTTCACTGGATAACTCCGGGGTTTCCATCCCCTGTATGTCAGAAACCACTGACGCTACAATAGATGGTAACCCCAACTCGTTGTTAGACTTGGACGGGGCTGGTGAGGGTAACTGGCCGTTACATCCTTTCCTTTTTACCCCACCCTTCCTCCTTCTTTTCCTTGGTGGAGAATGCACAACCCTTTTGGCCTCATCAGGCTTAGATCTACTATTGCGTTTACTCATTGAAGATATAGACTCGCCTGGGTCTATACCCACCAATGGGGGGTTGGGCAACATGGGACAAGGGTCCAAATCAATAATATTATTAGATGAGATATTTGTTACCAGAAAACTAGAGTGATCCACTGGCGGACAGCCCAGATGGTCTCCGCTGGTGACATCAACACAGAGCGGGGAAATGATTGGAAATCTAAATATACTTGGGGTTTGATTAATATCTGTGGTATCGACCTCAATTGAGCTCAACCCTTGAGCAGCCATATCATGAGTAGAATTTAAAACTGATTGTGACTGCAGTGAGATTTTCTTTAACTGCTCAACTGATCGTCGACGTTCTGCTCTTCTCTCTGCTAAGAGAAGGTCCCTATCTAAGTCCTTTGTAGATTTTTTGAAAAATGTGTCCAATGGACCAAGAACAGATGTTCCTACACCGGGAGGGGCGGAGTGACTCATGACAAATCTGACTGATTAGATATACACTACCCAGGAACAAAAATAAACGTTAAGGTGATCACTAACACAAAACTCCAGTGCAAAATGAAAATGACCTGGCCCAGCCCATCCTCGTTCGGCCCCGGACGGCCACAGACGGTCCCGCCCTTGTCCCGGGCTTCTCCCGGGACGCTCCCGCACGCTCCCGCTTAGCGGGGACAATGGTTCAATGTATATTCTATGAACGCTTGCCTATTGGTTGGCGTACAGGGGGGTGTGGCCAGCGGGGAGAGCAGCCCAGGTGTGTTAAATGGGCGCGCAGGGGCTCCTGGTCATCGGAGTCCCTGCCTGCGTGCTCGCAGCCCCGCCGGCTTGCTCACCTGCCCGCACCTCCTGTCCTCAGCTAGTCCAAAGTCCAAGGTCTGCTGCCTCCTGTGTGCGAGGCGCTGCGAGGTTAAAGGTGGTGACGAAAGGCTCTAAAATCCTCCGGTATCGTCTGGAAGTGCAGGCTTTCCCTACCTGCGGGCAGTCTCCAAGGAACGAGCAGCAATAAAATAAGAGAGTTCCGATTTGATGTGCAAACCGCCGCTTTTTCAGGACTGAGGGCGGGGGGCGTGGCCAGCGGGGAGAGCAGCCCAGGTGTGTTAAATGGGCGCGCAGGGGCTCCTGGTCATCGGAGTCCCTGCCTGCGTGCTCGCAGCCCCGCCGGCTTGCTCACCTGCCCGCGCCTCCTGTCCTCAGCTAGTCCAAAGTCCAAGGTCTGCTGCCTCCTGTGTGCGAGGCGCTGCGAGGTTAAAGGTGGTGACGAAAGGCTCTAAAATCCTCCGGTATCGTCTGGAAGTGCAGGCTTTCCCTACCTGCGGGCAGTCTCCAAGGAACGAGCAGCAATAAAATAAGAGAGTTCCGATTTGATGTGCAAACCGCCGCTTTTTCAGGACTGAGGGCGGGGGGCGTGGCCAGCGGGGAGAGCAGCCCAGGTGTGTTAAATGGGCGCGCAGGGGCTCCTGGTCATCGGAGTCCCTGCCTGCGTGCTCGCAGCCCCGCCGGCTTGCTCACCTGCCCGCGCCTCCTGTCCTCAGCTAGTCCAAAGTCCAAGGTCTGCTGCCTCCTGTGTGCGAGGCGCTGCGAGGTTAAAGGTGGTGACGAAAGGCTCTAAAATCCTCCGGTATCGTCTGGAAGTGCAGGCTTTCCCTACCTGCGGGCAGTCTCCAAGGAACGAGCAGCAATAAAATAAGAGAGTTCCAATTTGATGTGCAAACCGCCGCTTTTTCAGGACTGAGGGCGGGGGCGTGGCCAGCGGGGAGAGCAGCCCAGGTGTGTTAAATGGGCGCGCAGGGGCTCCTGGTCATCGGAGTCCCTGCCTGCGTGCTCGCAGCCCCGCCGGCTTGCTCACCTGCCCGCGCCTCCTGTCCTCAGCTAGTCCAAAGTCCAAGGTCTGCTGCCTCCTGTGTGCGAGGCGCTGCGAGGTTAAAGGTGGTGACGAAAGGCTCTAAAATCCTCCGGTATCGTCTGGAAGTGCAGGCTTTCCCTACCTGCGGGCAGTCTCCAAGGAACGAGCAGCAATAAAATAAGAGTTCTGTTATTGATTTACTGTTTGGTAATAGTGGTTAATAACATTTTTAATTATATTTTACCACAGATTCAACTGCAGATCATTTCAAAAGTAGAAGATGCCTTCTAAAGAGAGAACAAGAAAGGCTACAAAACGTCAAAGACAGCAGATTACTAAATGTTTGCAGCAGTCATCTACAATAAAAACTCGTCAAGTCACCAAGAAAGCTCCGGGTAAGAGAACAAAATCATTCCTAAGAAACATTTGTAAAAAAAAAAGTATTACTACAGAACATGTTTTAGTACAGAAAAAGAGAGCCAATTTAAACAGAAAGGAAAGGCCAATCAAAAATGTTACTGCTAGAGCAGGAGATAACTCTGTGCATGGTAGTAGAAGGAAAAATCAGTTTAGGGACATTCGTAGACGAATGTTCCGCAACAGGATAATTGACAATTTGTTAAAAAATATTAAGAAAGGTCAACAGAAAGTAGTTTTTTATAAGAGAAAAAAAATAGTTGAGAAAATTATTGATGAGGCATTCGAAATTAAGCGTAAGTTATTTATTTTGATAATCAATAGAATTAGGAAACTAAACAAGGCAATTTATGATTTCAAAACAAATAGTAGATGGAAGAGAACAGTTAATCGTAGTAATTTTTGTGAAGTTTTTTCAGGAGAATGGATGCATAGTTCAAGTTGTGAGGCATTTTTTTATGAGGAGAGTTATTTCCAGGATAATGATTTGGTGCATGCAGTTGACACCAGTGGTCGAGCTTATGAGGTGAAAGATGGTTGTCCAGTTGAAAAAGAAAAACTTGTGACAACAGAGGCAGAAGAGGTGTTAGGTAATGAGGTTTTAGGAAGACGTCCTAAGGGACCAGTGTATACCTGGAAGTGTAGTAGTATTTGCAGTGTGCGACAGGATTCCATCAATTTCCTTTGTGATTTTGTACGGACATTTAATAAGAAAAGTTTAAAACAGAAAATGAAAATGTTGCAAGACTTAGATCCTTGCAGAGTGAGAGAAGTGACAGGTTTGCATGGTCATTCATTGGCTTGTCTTTCCAGGAGAGTATGCCAGAGTGTTTTTCATCATTTCAGGATGATAGCAGTGCATCATAATAAAGTGAGGAAATTAGTTAGAATGTTGTATTATGCTAAGAGTCCAGCAATTATGCTTAAACAATTATGCACTGCTCTTTTGCATGGTTCTGAAGTAGATGTGAAGAATATTTGTGAAGAAATTGAGTTTTGTTACTTTGCAAGTAAAGAGGAGAATGTTGAAATTGACCCAGAAGAAGAAGGTAATGTGGAAGATAGTGTACAGGTTTCCAGTACAGATATTTTTCAGAAAGAAATTGCCACGTTTCAGGTAAAATCAAGTGAGAGGCCTAATTTTACTTGTGTGTGTTGTCGACGCACTTATTATAAGAATCAGACTAAGTTAGTGGATTTATATGCGAAAAGTGAAAGTGAAAATAATAGTAAAGGGAAGGATTTTGCAACATACTTGATGGTAGAAAATTGTTTTGATTTGGGATTGGATCAACGTGTGTGTACTTATTGTTGTAACAAATTAAATCAAAACCGGATGCCTGCTAGAGCGGTTCATAATAATCTGGAATTGGTTGAGATTCCTTCTGAATTGAAGGATTTAAATACTTATGAATCTATTTTGATTCAAAGTATCCATCCCTTTCAGGCTATTGTACGAATGGAGCCAAAGACAGGGAAATTGCCTCCATCAGATTTACAGAGAGGATTAAAGGGAAGAGTTGTTTATTTGCCTCTAGATTTGAAGAAAAACATTAATACAATTGGAGTAGAGAAAGTGGAAGAGGAACCTCTGGTTATCTTAGTTAATGGGGTTCCGACAAAGAGTAAGAAAATCTGGCAAGATTTAGTGGATGTTAGGAAAGTCAAATAGGCAACATTGTATTTGAAGAAAAACAATAAGTACTACAAGAATGTATATGTTGCAGAAGAGGAAGTAAGTGAAGAAAAGGATAGCGATTTGTGTGCTGGTCAAATTGAGAAAGTAGAAGCCTCTAAAAATGAAGAAATATATGAACATTATAGTGTTCATCCTTTGCATTCCAAGGAAGTCATGGGGAATGCTATTGAGTTGTTTCAAATGAAACAAGCCAAAGGAAGTCCCATTAGTGTTTGGGAGGAAAGTTTGGAAGCTCGGTGTTTCCCACAGCTATTTCCATCAGGTCAAGGAGGAAGATATGATGAGCGACCTGATCAAATTCCTGCTTCTGAATACCGGACTTTACGATTGTATGCAGAAGATCCTAGGTTTCGTCAATGCATTCCCTATTTGTTTCATCTACTGTTTGAAAGCGATCTGTCTGGACTGTCATATGCAGTGAACCACATCTTGAAAAGTGGTGTACAGATGCAAAATATCTCGGTAAGTGACTTTATGGATAAAGTCAATGTGCAAGACAGTATTTTGGATTCTCACCTGATTAATCTCATGGCGTGTCAGCGTGGTACTAATGAGTACTGGTACCGTCGTCATGGTGATTTAAAATGTATGCTGAGGAACTTAGGAACTCCCACATGGTTCCTCACTCTCATTTGTGCCGAGTATGGCTGGGAAGATTTACTTGAATTTCTACGAGAGGCAAATGGAAACATTGAAAATATCGAATTCAAGACACCCATGAGAACTGTGCTCCTTGGATCCAGTGAATGTATGCAGGTACTTCAATCATATATTTGAAGCTATGATGTCTTTCATCATGAACAAGAAAAATCCACCTCTTGGAGAGGTGTTGGATTTCTTCTGGAGAAAGGAGTACCAAGCAAGAGGTGCTCCTCATATACATATGCTGCTGTGGATCAAAGATGCACCCAATTTTGGAACAGATCCGGATGACTTAGTGATGAGTTTCATAGAACAGTATTCTACATGTGCTGTTCCAAAGGCAAAGGAAGACAAAAGCCTAAGAGAACAAGTTTTACGCTTCCAAAGCCATCGTTGTGGAAAGTACTGTTGTCGTAAATTCAGAAACAAGGACAAGTTCTACACAAAATGTCGTTTCGCCTTTCCACGACCGGTGATTTCTAAAGGAAGAGTGAACAGTTTGATGTCTTCACTGCGACATAATGTGATGAAGAAATCACCCAAAAATACGTACAATTTGAAAAGGAACGAAGAGTCCAAGTACATCAACGACTACAACCCAGTGATTTTGTCCATGTGGAATGCTAACATGGATATACAGTTTGTGGCTGATAACTGTATGGCTGTGGCTCGGTATGTGACATCTTACATCACCAAAAAAGAAAAGACAGAATTGAAGGATATGTGGGAGGACATTTCCCATGAAAAGAGCCTCAGTAAGAAGTTGTACAGTTTCAGTCTGAAGATGTTGTCGCATCAAGAAATGGGAGCTTACGAATGTTCTGACCGGTTGTCTTCAGCAAGTCTCTATGCCAAATCCAGGAGTATCATTTGGGCGAGTCTTGGTCTTGCTGCAACGCGTAATCGAGTTCTGAAACCTGTACGGGAAATTGAGTATTTGGCGGAAAAGGAGCCAAACAGTACAGATATTTTGAAGACCAACATGTTGGATACATATTATCCAAATAGAAGCAGTCACCTCGAGAATGTTTGTCTGTATGAGGTTCTACAAAATTACATATTCAAGAGGAACATCAAAGAAGATATTGATAAAGGAGTGTATGCTGTAATTGGAAGTGAGGGATGTCTGGTCAAGCAAAGAAAATGCCACTTGGTAAACCATCGAAAATTGAGTGGCGAATCTCCTGAAAGAAAAGAGTTTTTCTATTTAGCACTTTTGCAACATTTCAAGCCTTGGCGTGCAGAAGAGGAACTGCTTGGAGATTTCCTCTGTTACGAAGACTCTTTCAATGCCGCCAAGGAGACCATAGAATGTCCTGTTTTTCCCAAATATCTAGAAATGTTGAATGCGGAAATCGAGCAGGAAGCAACGATTGCAGCCGAGATTGCTAGAGACAGTTCTCAGGACAGTCAGAGTTCTGTTTCATTGAGTCAGGATCCACTAGGAGGACCAGTTATCGAAAATGAAGCTGCCACTGCCATGATTGAAGTGGAAAGAGCCATGGCACATGCTCAGGAGGATGCGGTTAAACTTAGAAGACTTGGAATGACAACTCAACGTTGAGCAGAGGAAAATATATGACGAAGTTACCAACCAAATAGATCATGGATTAAGTCATGAGAAGAAAGAGTGCTCATGTACGTCGTTGAAGCCTGTCCGACTGTATGTGAGTGGAGAAGCGGGAACTGGAAAAAGTTTCCTCATTAAAGCTATTTCATGTTATTTGCAGAAAAGGACTGAGTCATCGCTGTCTTGTGTTGTCACCGCTCCAACTGGACTGGCAGCACATAACATTAAAGGTATTACTTTGCATCGTCTACTGATGCTGCCAGTGGAGCATGATAACAAATTACAATACCACAAGTTATCTGGAGATGCTTGTTGTGAAGTTTCAAGAGTGTTGAGAAAAATGAAACTTCTTATCATTGACGAAGTAAGCATGGTTTCCAATGTCATGCTTGCCTTTGTGCATTTGAGAATGCAAGAAGTTCTCAAAACAGAGTATGATGTGTTATTTGGTGGCAAACACATCATTGTTTTCGGTGATCTTCTGCAGCTGACACCAGTGAAAGGACAACCTGTGTTCAAAATGCTCACGCATGAAGATACCAGGAAGTGCCTAGGGAGTATTGGCAACGTCAATATATGGTTAAACTTCAATTATGCTGAACTGCGTGAAAATATGCGTCAAGCTAAGGATGAAGATTATAAGAATATTCTACAAGATGTTAGAATCGGAAAAGTGACCGAGCATGGGAAAGAAGCTTTACATGCACGATTACTGTCAAATTTGTATCCAGAAGAAGACGTGCCTGAGAATATTTTTCAGAAAATTACTGAGAAGAAATCTGGAATATGTTTGATGCCAACTCTTGCAGAATGTGCCATCTTCAACAACAAAATGTTGCATTTAGAAAACCAAGAGATTGTGAAACTGGAAGCTATTGACAGAGTAGAGCATACGGGAGCAACAATTATTTTGTCTGAAAATTTGAAATCAAAATTGGATTCATTAGAGAAGACTATATCTAAAACTGCTGGTTTTGAAAAGACTCTGAATGTGTGCTTAAATTGCCGTATAATTTTAAGAAGGAATTTACATGTTGAAAGAGGTCTGGTAAATGGATCAATGGGTAATGTTGTTGATTTTGAGAAATACAGAAATAGAGATGGAATTGAATTTTTAAAAATTAAATTTGATGGCATTGAGGAAGTACAGCTAATTGGTCGTTGTTCTGCTAGATTGTTGCTTGTAAAAGACTTATATGTTCGCCGTAAGCAGTTTCCTGTTTGCTTGGCATATGCGGTGACAATCCATAAATCGCAAGGTTTAAGTGTAGACAGTGCATTGGTGAATATTGGCAGTTCTGTGTTCAAGGAGGGTCTGGCATATGTGGCATTGTCACGAGTCAGAACTTTATCGGGATTGTACTTGATTGAGTGTGATGTCACAAACATTTGTGCGGATCTAGATTGTGTTAAGGAATACAATAGGTTAAGAAGAGAGTATGCGCCACATTTGCCTCAATATCCTTTGTTTGAGAAACGTGTGGTAGGCCGGAAACGAAGAAATGTGACCAATAGTAGAGAGGTTGTAGCAAAAAAACGAAAAGTCGATGAACCAGAAATTATAAGCAGAAAGAAAAAGGATTTTGTTGAAGATGTTGTTGGTTTTCAATTTGAAAACAGTTCTGGTGTCAACTGCTATGCTAATGTAGTGGTTAATGTTTTGTTTAGAAAATTTAAAAGAAGAGATTGTGGTCAATTCGGATCAAAGATTTTGCAGTTTGTTGAATTCTGTGTTAGAGAAATGTAGCACTGATAGAACAAAAATAGAAAGTGTGTCTGAAATTCGAAATCTGTTAGACAAATGTTCAGGTCAAACGCAATTCTCTCAAAATATTCAGGAAGATTCTCTGGAGTTTTTAATGTATATGCTTGATGTATTGCAAGATGAAGGTGTAGATGTAGATCACCTGTTTGGCCTTTCTTATCAATGGCAACATGACTGCGAGAACTGTAGGGTATCAAGTACTACTAGTGTAGACTCAGAAAAATTTATATATTTAACTTTGCCAGACAGTAAATCAGTGTCCTTTAATAAGCTAGTAAAAGCAGCTGATCACAACATGGAGTGTAGCCAATGTAAGTCTGAAATGTTGTCCACATTATTTATACGAACATATGGCCAGTATGTCATTTTAATGTTCCAACGATGTAGGCCTGATGGAACAAAATTGACAACTTTAATTAAAAATGTTGTGGCTTCGCAGTTGTCAATATCAGGAAGGACTTTTGTAACTGCAGCAATTATATATCATGACGGTCCTTCAACAACATCAGGACATTACACAGCTTATTCGAAGTCTAGAAACGGCTGGTCATTCTGCAATGATTCTGTTTTAACTTTCAAAAAAAAATTGCCTTTTGACCTTAAAAATTCTTACCTGGCTACAGTTTTGAAAAAAAAAAATTCTTACCTGGTGTTTTTACAACCAAAATTTTAGGGAAAGAATCTCGGGATTTGCTCTGAGGAATTGCAAGAGGTTCTAATGGCTCCTACACTATTTGGCCTTGAGGATAAGTGTAGTACAGAGTCAAAAGTTATTTTTCAGTTTTAACTATTTCCTGAAAAAAAAGAGGTTTTTTTTTACAGAAAGTGGTGGGCACGGATTAGTTAAAGGACAACAGAGTATTTCCCAAAGCAAACGGTGTTCTTACCATAACACTTGACGTCATGGAAAAATAACTGCACTTTGAATGAGTTCAGAAAAACTGTTTCTTTTAATAAGCTAATTCAAGCAGCCAATCAAAACATGGAGTAGAGGTAATGTAAGTCTGCAATGCTGTCAACATATTTTGAACAAACTTTTGGTTATAATGTCATTTAAAAATTCCAACTATATAAACCTGATGAAAATAAGTTTTCAACTTTAATTTCAAATGTTGTGGCTACACACTCGTTGATTTTAGAAAAAAAATTCTAACTGCAGCTATTATATGACATGATGGTCCTTTGACAACATCCACTTATTACACATCTTATTAAAAATATTCTTACTTTCTGTTTTCAGAAGAAAGAATTTAGGGTAGGTAACTGGCCTATAATGATTCTAGGGGTTGATATAATTTAATGTACTGTTTTAAATTGCTTTGTGATTAAAAGTGATGTAGAGAATTAAATAATTGTAGTAGTCATAGAGGTAGTGTAAGTCTGCTTCATAGTAAGCAGTATCAGTGTCATAGGAAATGTGGAACATGAGTGAGCAAGAAGGGTAAGATATTACTAGTACAGGATTGTGAACGTGATCTTGAACGTTTTCTTTCTGAAAGTTGCGGAAAAAGAAAATGACGGGATTTGCTTAGAAGAATTCCAAGAGTTATAAATGGCTCTTACACGATTTGGCCTTGTGGAAAAGTGTGGTAGAGAGCGAGAAGTCATTTATTGTATGTAACATATTTGTCAAAACGATGGAGCTTTTCTTTCAGAAAGTGGCGGGCTGAAAATAATAACAGCACAACAGAGTGTAAGCTGTTCATAGGATATCCTTCGACGTCATGAAAAGTAAGTTAATTTTAAGGAGTTCTGATTTTTGATTGGTTATGTTATATGGGTTTTTTAAACACAATCATTTTGATTGTGTTTTTTTTCCCCGCTGTTATATGATGAATACCTTCAAGTCACTGTTTTTAGTGAAATTTGATAAATTCTGAGAACAGCAAAAATAAACCATTTAACATGTATAATTAATTCTGTACTTTTTGTATTTATGATATACATTTAGAACTGTGTAGGAGGCATGGAGAAGCTGAGGCTTCTGTAAGTGTCAAAGTTGTTGCATACAGTGCTCACATTCTGCGTAGTCTTTCATATGATAGACTACATCTGCACAATGAGATACCTAAGCAAAGGAAACACAGGTGATGTGATTGTGGAATGAGAAAAAAAAATTTCACGTTTTTCAATTACATTACCTGTGTTTCCTAACATTACGCATCACATTGTGTAGATGAGGTTTAGGCCTGTTCCAGGAGACAGAGGAGGTCTGACATTTGTTCAAGAGTGCAGTGGACATGACTCACTTCGTTGGTAGGCCTGCACATGTATTATCTCCTCTGTACTCTTCAACAAGCCTAAATTTCATCTGCAACCCTGAGTAGGACTCACCTGAAACAAATCTGTGGATAGGCCACACCTTATCGGCATCCTGAAACAATCATTTAAAATGTTAAGGGCAGATTTATGATGGCCATGCGCCTCTTTTGCGCCGCTGTTCCGTCACTTTTGTGACGCAGCAGCAGTGTAAAGGATGCACCATGTTGCAAGATAGGCCTCACTTCATCTCCAACAAGATACCGTCAGTTTAAAATGTATATAATTAGGACTGTGTAGGGGGCATGCAGAAGCTGAGGCTTCAGTAAGTGTCAAAGTTGTTGCATGCAGTGCTGCACTTCTGCGTACTCTTTCATATGCTGGACTACATCTGCTCAATGAGATACCTAAGCAAAGGAAACACAAGTGATGTGATTGTGAAATGAGCAAAAGAAATTGCACGTTTTTCAATTACATCACCTGTGTTTCCTAACATTACGAATCACATTGTGCAGATCAGGTTTAGGCCTGTCCAGGGAGACAGAGGAGGTCTGGCCTTTGTTAAAGAGTGCAGTGGACATGACTCACTTCATTGGTAGGCATGGACATGTATTATCTCCTCTGTACTCTTCAACAAGTCTAAATTTCATCTGTAACCCTGAGTAGGCCTCACCTCAAACAAACCCCTGGATAGGCCACACCTTATCGGCATCCTGAATCAATCATTTAAAATGTTAGGGGCAGATTTATGATGGCCATGCACCTCTTTTGTGCCGCTGTTGCATCACTTTTGTGATGCAGCAGTGATGCAAAAGATGCACCATGTTGCAAGATAGGCCTCACTTCATCTGCAACAAGATACTGTTAGTTTAAAATGTATATATTTAGGACTGTGTAGGGGGCATGGAGAAGCAGAGGCTTCTGTAAGTGTCAAAGTTGTTGAAAAACTGTTTGTCCTTCAATCTTTTCCCTTGTCTTTTCTAATTTTTAAATACATGTTTTAATATTTTTAAAATTTTTGTTCTTTCTTTCACAGATTGAAAGTATAAAAATAACAAGTGACTAAGTTAACGACAATTATAAGGTAAATGTTTTGTACTCTTTTCATTACATTTCTATCACATTTAACTTCTATTAGTTCCACTGCTTCATTTCTTTAACCCTCAGTTTCCTGCCTTTGCTACTTCTCTCATTCCTTTCTCTATTACTTACTTACTCTACTCCTTCCACTCCTTTTCTCACTCTCTCTGTTCTCATAGTTCCTCACTCCTATTCACTCACTCTGTCTCTATTACTCTCACTGTCTCTGACTGATCACTCTTTCACTAATAGTTCATTATGCTTTCTCCCTGTAGTTCAAGCACACTAAGGGGCATATTATCAACACAGGCAATAAAATTATCGCTGCTTTTATTGGCAGAAAACTGCCGCAAAAGCGGCTTTAGCGGCAGTTTTCTGCCGCAAAAGTGGCTTTAGCGGCAGATTTCTGCCGATAAAAAAAGCGATAATTTTATCACCTATGTTGATAATATGCCCCTATGTTATTTACATTTCTTTGCTGTTTCAATCATTCCTTTTCTGTTACTTCTTCTTTTCTGCTTTCTGTTTTTTCTCTCTGTTATTCCACATGTTTTAATCTTATTTTGAACATTCACTCACATTCTCTAAGAAACTCTTGTTTATTATTCTTCTACTCTCCTTTTTTTCTTTCACTTCCTTATCTATTTTGTTTTTCACTATTATACCCTCTTCCATCTTTTCTTCGGTAAATAGATCTATTAAACAGTATCTCTGTGTTACTCCCTATAGCTGTCTTTCTTTTAACATTACTCTCCGTTTCCTTCCCTTATACTTACTCTTCTTTTTTTTTTTTTTTTTAATTTTTGTTTCGCTTCCGGTTCGCGTACCGGCGAGCGAACCGGGAAGAGAACCGAAAGAAATAGAGGTTGCCAGAGTGCTAAACATTCTAGCAATTTTTTTTATAAAGGGGAGGTAGTTCTGAAAAGAACTTTTTTTTATTATTTTTGTTGTTTTATATTTTTTTTATTTTTTTTCGGAACATTTTTTTACTTTTTTGTATTTTTTGAACGGTTTTATATTTTTTTTGGTTTTTTTGAGGGGGAACAACAAAAAACAGGCATTAGAACGGGCTCAACAGGAGCAAAAAAATTTTTTATTTTTTGGGGCGTTTTGAGCACTTGTGGTTTTCAAATGCTCTGTTTATCAAATTGATACTCATATTTGCACATGAGAGTAGGTCACCACAATAAAGGCACACTATCTTCATGTGCACAAAATTCTGTTGGATGTTTGGGACCGTTTCCCTCGCCTCTGGTCCCGACAGAGTTACCTGTGCCGATGTACTGGCCACAGGAGTTGGTGGGTTGTCTTGGAGGTGACGCATCTCTGCAACGTTGTAATTCAGTGGATGCCACCTCTGCATATGACGGTGCATAGTATAGTTACCATAACTATACTTTTTGTCTGTACCTCTAGATAAAACATCTTTACAAATGAGGCATGTCACATGTCTGGCATTCACTTTTTTTTGGCCTCGAGGAAAAGAATAAAACTGCCAAATAAAACTGTCTTTGTGGTGGGATTACCGGGGCTCTTCACGTAAGAACTGCCTCCCCTCTACTTCCTCTTCCTCTTCTTCATCCTCTTCCTCCTCTCGGTTGGGAAGGAACTGTGGAGGTGGTCCTTCCTTCCTAGGTGGTTGTGGTGGTGGTGGGGGTCCACCAGCTGCAGCTACTACAGATGCCATTATTTTAATAAGCAAAAACAGGTCTTCCTCTCACAAAGATGAAAGTCAGAGTGAGGAAAGAAGGAGGGGGCTTTCATCATTTGGGAAAAAAAAAAATTCTAAACCAATGAAAAGTGTTATTTTTAGGTCACATGACCTAGCCTTACATCATTAGGAAACCAAAAGTGAAATGAACCAATAGAAAGTTTTATTAACAAGTCACATGACCTGTTACGCTTACGTTACGCGCTCCGCGCCGCGCCCCGGATCGCTTCCGGGGAGCTGCGCTTTGCGCCTCGGTTCGCGCTCCGGAGCACTTCCAGGTGCGCTAACGCGGCGCGTCATAAGACGCATTACGCGGCAACGCGATACGTCGCGCTTACGCGACGCGTCACGATGTTGTTTTCTAACGCGGCAGTTGCGCTAACGGACCGTTTACCGGTTCGCGGACCGGGTCGCGGCACCAAATTGAGCTAACGGGAAGCTACCCGGTGCGCGGACCGGTAGCGAAACAAAAAATATATATATATATATATATATATACATAAACAAATTATATTAAAAACATATAAAATATATTTTTCGATTTAAAGAAGAATACATTTTAAAGCTTTTGATATTTGCTATTAAAAAACCATTGAAATTCACTGAAAAAACCATAGGTTATAGACCATATATAGTTAGGAATTAGCATTTACAAAACCTTGAAAATTCACAGAAAAAAACATAGGTTATAGACCATATATAGTTAGGAATTAGCATTTAAAAAACCTTATTTTACTCACACAAAACCATTGAAATTCCATATATAGTTAGTTGTACTAACTATATATCGCGCACCCGCAATCCACTGCTGATCATGTCACATATTACTTCATTCATGACATGGTCAGTGACATCACTGATGACATCACTGATGACATCTCAAATGACATCACTGATGACATCACTGATGACATCTCAAATGACATCACTGATAACAACATCCAGTGACTGTATGTTTCTGTAAAGTTAAAATATGTCTTACATATTGAAGAATGAGTGGATGTATAAGTGTCTGGATGAAGGATTTAGTAGGTGCATGACTGACTGTATGAGTGAGTGATTAAATGTGTCTCACTGAGTGCATGGGTTAGTGACTAAACTGTCTTAATTTGTGCATCATTATGTCTGTTGTTCTGTAAATTGCTGCATGTGTTGATCAGTAGCTATATGAGTAACTATATGGGTTATTGATTGGTTGCCCAAGTATTTGTATGGGAGACTGAGTGTGTGTGTGGGTGGCTGGGAGGTGTATGACTCTGTGCATAGATGTGTGAGCAGTTGATTCACTAGATGTATGGGTTCAAAAGTGCATGTGGAAACAGCTGTATGGGCGGTTGACTGTGTGCATGAGTGTATTGGTGAGTGAATGGATATCTCAGTGCTACATGTCAAAGTAAGTACATATGTAAAACACAGTACATGTGAGAGTTGACATATATAAATAACTGTGCATAACAGCCAGTGAATGTGTGAGTGGCTGTATGGATCATTGTGAACTTGTATCAGGGATTGTATAAGAGAGTAAATATGTGTTAGTATATGTTTGAATAAGTAAGGTGTGTATAACTGTATAGTTGAGGAAATGGAGGTGTGATTGATTCTTTGCATGATTGACTAGGTGTGTGTGTAACTCCATGGATGAGTGACAGTCTGTGAGTGTCTGTTTACACCGAGTGTATCTAAGGTTATATTAGAGTCTGAAGAGGTTCATCGTATTATCACATGAATAATGTCATCAGTGATGTGCTCAGTAATGTCATCAGTGATGTCATCAGTGATGTCATTTGAGATGTCATCAGTGATGTCATCAGTGATGTCACTGACCATGTCATGAATGATGTAATATGTGACATGATCAGCAGTGGATTGCGGGTGCGCGATATATAGTTAGTACAACTAACTATACATGGAATTTCAATGGTTTTGTGTGAGTAAAAAAAGGTTTTTTAAATGCTAATTCCTAACTATATATGGTCTATAACCTATGGTTTTATTCTGTGAATATATATATATATATATAGATAGATAGATAGATAGATAGATAGATAGATAGATAGATAGATAGATAGATAGATAGATAGATAGATAGATAGATATATATATATATATATATATATATATATTACCTACTGGCGGTCGCCAGTAGGTAGTTATAGTTAGGATCGTTTTCCATAGGAAATCCGCAACATTCTATTGGGAATAACTTTGGCGCCGAATGAGGGATCTGCCTGTAATTTTCCTTAACTTTGCCTCGCTGCGCTCCGCTCCTTCCCTGAAAGTTTCGGGGGGCCGAGATAAAAGGGGGGTCTCAAAACGTGTTTTCCCCATGTTAATTTCCTTAGGGTGGTTGGACTCACTTTTAGCCCGAACGGCTGAATGGATTTCCACCAAACTTGGCAAAATTGTAGGGACTGGTACCCCGATGTGCCTTTGCTATGTCTCAAGATATATGCTCCAGTGGTTTTTTTCGAAAATTAACTTTGAAAAAATATATATTGGGCTACATTGGGCTATATATATGTTAGAGCCCAAATGTAGCCCAATGTAGCCCAAAGATGGCCACCAGAGACAAAAACAAATGTAGCCCAAATATCAGCCAGATGTAGCCCAACTATAGCCCAATGACAGAATGTTCCACAGTGTTCTAAAGAACAACTAGAGCACTAACAGTCTTACTTACGACAAAAGTATGGCACACCTTTAGTCATCTTGATTGGAATAAAGTGTTAACACTTAAAACATTTAATTTGCAAAGGAACAAAATGAGGGGGTTCATTTTGCCATAGAAATTATGATTAGTGCTGAAGAAAGAAAAATTAGGGCACATTTTGAGTGACTTCTCAAATCCTCTTATATTTCATTAAAACAATTCTGATATGCAGTCTCCCAAGATGGCCACCAGAGACAAAAGAGCCCAAATGTAGCCCAAATATCAGCCAGATGTAGCACAACTATAGCCCAATGACAGAATGTCCCAGAGTGTTCTAAAGAACAACTAGAACGCTAACAGTCTTACTTATGACAAAAGTATGGCACACCTGAAGTCATCTTGATTGGAATAAAGTGGTAACACTGAATACATTTAATTTGAAAAGGAACAAAATGAGGGGTTTCATTTTGCCATAGAAATTTTATATATATATATATTCACTGAAAAAAACATAGGTTACACACCAGTTATAGTTAGGAATTAGCATTTAAAAAAACTTTGAAATTCACTGAAAAAACCATAGGTTTCACACCAGTTATAGTTAGCTGGAAATTTTACTTGCATAAAACCATTGAAATTCCCACGTTATAGTTAGTTGGACTCACTATAACTTGCACGTCTGCAATGCATTGCTGATGACGTCACATATTACATCACTCATGCATATATTTAAATATTTAAACATTACTCGCTAATATATGTATTCACTAAGATACACTTAATAAGCCAGTTAACCAATCAATTTTTTTTTTTAAAACACTGTCACGAGTGATGTAATATGTGACGTCATCAGCAGTGCATTGCAGACGTGCAAGTTATAGTGAGTCCAACTAACTATAACGTGGGAATTTCAATGGTTTTATGCGAGTAAAATTTCCAGCTAACTATAACTGGTGTGAAACCTATGGTTTTTTCAGTGAATATATATATATATATACACACATGTTTTTAAATAGAAAAAAAGAGGCAACAAGTTCTATGACCGCCACAGGTAGAAGCTTCCAGCAGGGGCTTTTCTAACGGTGGATGTGGGCTTGGAGGCGATGATTAAGGAAACATCAGAGGGAGTCGAAATTCGTGCCTAACCACTGAATAAATTAAATGGGTTTATGAATTAAATAATTTCATATGACACACTTTTCCCCTACTAGGTGTCCATGTGTAAGAGTTGAGTTTTCAAATGTATCCAAAAAAGTAAGGTAAATCTGGATCCAACCTAAGGAAAGGAGCAGTGCGTTGTTAGAATACATAGCAGCCACGAAGTAAAGGAGCGTCCATCAAGAACACATCACCATGACATGTAGAACACAGAATGGAAAGGCAGAGGAGGACTGAAGTATGCAATTAGGGGTGTATCTGATAAGTTCCTTTGTGGCCCAGGAGGAGTCGAAATTGATGAGGGCTCAATGACAAGGCAAAGCTATTCAACTATAGAAAGCTTAGAAGAGTAAAAAGTTGCTCTAGTCAACTTGATCAGATTTGTATGTTTCTTTATGGCCTAAGCAAGTATTGTTTGCTGTTAACATCATAATCTCTCTTATTCTTACATTCAATGGTCTTACAATGACATTTGGCGAACCTGAGGCCATCGTTATACCAAGCAGCACAAGGGGATTTAAGTTGTGGAGAGAAATGTTTAAGAGGAGCAATACTATCTAGGGAGTGGATAATCCATTGACCGAAATTCTCAAAGTGAGGCAAGATCATATCTGGAAGCTAGAGTGGTACAGATTAGAGTGCTACTGAAGTTGACATTATTAACTTTAGACCACTGTCTGGAGTTTGCAGGCTTCGAGGGCTATGGGGACTTACAGCTATATTTAGAAACGCTGATTGCAAAATGGATGGCACAACTGTCCATGTAAAAGGAGTAGGCAAAGGTGATCGAAATACAAAAAAGACTCAGAAAAAATAGGTTCATGAGTATGTCCATCAGAATGAGTGGCGCCTGTGACTATGGTGAAGGCTAAGTGCTGACATAACATACAGGAGGTCAGATGGGTCGCACTGATTGGTTATATCAATATACAGTTACGGCGATCCAAAATGATGAAATTGGCCAGTTTAAGAATACATGCAGTTAAAAGTTGGCAAGCGTGGAGAAGAAATGAGGGAAGGGAAGCAATAAGCCAGTGCTCCAAAAAGGGAGAAGGAAGAGGTGAGCTCGAGATTGAATAGTAGATGTTCCTTGGACGAGTCGGAGTCAATGATGGTGTGCTCAAAGTGAGAGTGATCTACAATAACTATATGAAATTATATCAAGATGCACCTGGCAAGCTCTCTTTCCAGTAATCCTATTGGGAGAGAAAAATAAACAAAAAAAGGGCGTGAAATGAAAACTTTTAAAATGAATAAAACATACTTTGCATCACAATCCTCTGTGAGGACAATAGAGCAAAGCCATGATGAAGAGGCGATTCTAGACACCTCTGAATACAAGGAAAATAAAATTATGTTAGCAGAGAAAAAGGTACCAATCATAGGAATCATCTACTGGTAGACCAGATCTAACAGCATCATTGTGTACTGACTCATTTGTTAAAGAATCCTGAAAATCTCCCAACGAGCAGAGATGCAGAGGGGGGGGGGGCTGTTGGACAAGCAGTTAGATCTGCTTCTTCTGTTTTACATTTGCTACTAAAGTGAACACGTTTCTGGAGGTGAACAGCATATTGGAGAAACTATGGGATAACCACATTGAATCATGCCAAGCTGGGGCTCTTGAATGCAGGGGAGCTTTGCCACAAGGGAGCGATTTCGTTGCCCTCAAAACCATTATGCACCGGTTCAAGACTGAATGGCAAAGTCAGGAAGGACAATGTACCAGCAACTTTAACTGAGTCTCACGGGAGAGGAGAGCAGATAGATGCACTGTTTCTTTGCTCTCCTAAATGCAGCTTTGATCACCATTTGTCAATTACCTCTATACATTTCTAAGTCCAGGGTCAATCAATAAAAATGTCAGCTCTGTTTGAGGAGGGACGCATAACATCTGAAATGGGGAATGTCATAGGAACTTCTTGTGTCTTCCAGGATACGTCCAAGGAATGTCATATCAGTAACTTATGGGATGTGAAAATACAATTTCCGGGGACACTCGTGATGGAGTGCCTAAATGCCCAAATGCCACAGATCTGCATGTCTGCCTTTAAGGCAGACAAATCGTCCTCTGGCTCCAGTGCCTTTTGCACTCTCCAGCTCAAAGAGAGAAGCTCCAACTTGAACAACAACTTTCAGACTGGGCCTAAACGCTTTAGGTATTATGTATCGGCAAGAGGGTGTCTTCCTTAGCATTTACAAACGTTTTCCAGTCTTAGAGACCAAAGAGAGCTGGGGAAAATATTCCCCAGTAATTGTTCCAGATGTTAACTGTCCCAGAAGGGACTCATCAATTTTCTGCTCATGTCTGGTACTAAAATGCCAGAATGGGGTGGAAGGGGGGGGGGGCTTAACCCAAAGGAAGTAAGGTTATAAAGGTAATTAATATAACATGTTCCAAAGGTAATTATTTGTAAAGGCTGGATTAATAGGTTGGGGAACAAAGTACCATAAATCCTGCCTCTACAAAATATGCAAAAATATATAGTTTCAATGATTATATTTTTCAAGTTCACCAAGTGACAATTCCAAGCGGAGATAAGGTGCTACTTGTGATGGCGCAGTGCAAGTGTGAAGTGTCAAAAAGTGCTGAAATATATACAGTGCACATAACACAAAACAATCTCAACCAACAGGATACTCCTTGCATCAAGAGGAGCAGAACGTTGAAATAAATCAAGATATATTCCTCTTTATGGTCCCTTCATTAAAAAATAAGTGGTTGAGACATATCAGGCGGAATTGTGACCCCAATTGATTTGTTTAACAGGGTCTTCTTCAGGACAGATGTAGCACCTGATGAAACAGGAAGCAAGAATTTCTATAGGAGTACATCAAAAGGTGAGAATAGGATTCTCAATGGCATATGCCTTCTGGCATGATCCACCAGCAGGTTGCAGGAAGCCAAGAGGCCCAGCAGCATCAGAGTCATTCTCACCGAATTCCGGGATAGAGGCTGAAACATCCATTTCATAACCCAAATATCCCAGACTCGCTGTTCAGGATGATAGGCCCAAAACTGCACAGTGTCTAAAATCACTCTGATGAAAGGGAGCATCTGGGAGGGAGTCAGGTGTGACTTTGGCATGTTGCTAGTGAAGTCCAGTGAGTGCAGGAGGTCTGCCATAGTCTGGAGGTGGGAGACGATAGCCTGGGGCAAGTCCACCTTCAACAGCCAGTCGTCGAGATGGGAGGAAGACTGTTACCCCGATCTGCGCAGATGAGCTATGTGGGGGTGCAGTTTGGAATGTGCCTTTAGAAGATGGGGCTAGGACAACCAAGGTCTCAGGGGAAGGAGGTTGCGTAAGGGTCGCCAAGAGTGAGGCGATGGAGCCAGGTGATTGCCCTGTCCACAAGAGTCCATGTGCTGGGCTTGGACCACGTGCCCAGAAGGATATCAGTGAGGGTTACATTAAAGGGTAAAAGGGTTTTGGAGGTAGAAGCTGCGGGCTGAAGCACCTCTGTCAGGAGTTAGTTCTGACTGCCACCAAAGGACAAGGACCTTGGCTGCCCTTACTACTACTGCGTAAGTAGCTCCCTCCCCGTAGCCACGTGGGGGAGAAAGCAGGACATTGTCAGGTAAGTGTCCAACCCACTGGCCTCACCTATCTCCATCTGCCAGTCCATGGGGTCTTCAAGCTGGTCAGTTAAAGGGTCCAGCTGCCACTCGCAGTCCCCTTTATCACCTCCTAACACAAAATCAACACCAGGGATTAACATAGGGACAAAAGATCCTTCCGGTATCAATCCAGCACAGTGTCCATGTCGGGGACGAGGATGGGGTCGACGCCAGCCGGGGCCTTGGTCCGCGTTAGGATTGTCGCCACCGGGATCATCGATGGGGAAGGTTGAATTGGATCGACCAACGTCAGGCTGGATCTAAGAACAGATCCACTGGAGTCCGCCGAAGCTGCCACGGTAGAAGGCCTGGGGGTCCCCCAACTGACTACGTGGGTCCTGAAGGCACACCAGCGGACCCGGGCTGCCTAAAGATGAGGTGCAGGGCCTCGTAGGACTTTCTAAGCTGGATAGGAAAAGCTCCAGCTTCCGGAAAAGTGGGGAGGCGCAAAGTCATCTCAGAAAGAGGCTCCAAAGACAGAGGCTTAGAGCGACAACGCTCTGTGTTCTGCGTCGCGTGAGCCGACTGACAGGGTGAAGTCAAAGAAAGCCTATGCTGCTTCAACTTCTTCTTGTGCTTATCTGAGCACCCCAAGGATTTTGAATGGGACAAGTAGTGTATCTCCTCGACAATTCTCGAGACCTTCTCCTTGATCGAGAATGGGAGCAATGCGGAGCCGAGCGCCAGGCCTCCAACAGCTTTCAGGACTGCTCCCACAAAGCCTTCGGATTCATGGCCCAGCACTGATAGAGCGACTTCGAGTTGTGGTAAAGCTTCAAGCACCAGAGGCACATGAGATGCGGATCAGTCACGGACATCATCCGTTGACAGGATCCGTAGGGCTTGAATTCAGTCCAACGCTGGTACATCTAGACAATACCAGGAGTCCAAGACTAAGAAAAAAATCTCAACAAAAGTTGAAAAAAGGTTAGTTAAAAAACAGCTAATGAGTAGCGCTCTCCGGATCTGCGATTATTTCTGGCGCACGATGCTGACAACAGACGCGGAGCCAACCAACACCACCTACCAACATGCAAGGGTACTGCTGATGAAAAATCTCTGAATCCAGAATGGACGCCAAGGGGAAATTCAAAAAGTAAGGAATCTACAACTTGAAATCTCTATCAAATAATTGTTTTTGAGTTTGTAATTTACAATGGAAGGAGAGGGCATTGACAAGGACTTGCAGGCTGGGAGCTGAGCAGGGCCATCGACATTACCTCTGGCTGGCCCCTTCAGTCAATAACTAGCTCAGCCCCGAAGAGCCCTCCCATTTGAATAATATCAGCCAATTAATGCCTGCTTTAATTCCGACGGATTACAACATAGATACAGGCAATCTATCCGTTCTAAAGCCTAATATGTGACACTTTATATCATAAATGGAGCTGATGGTCTAAAAAATGTAATTAAAATAATGATCACATGTAGAAAGTGCCTCGAATATGCCAGTAAATAAAGACAGGGGTATCAGATACAGTTACATTGATTAGAGAACGCATACAGTTACATTGAGACATACAATGTAGGGTGACCACGGAACATCCATTATTTGGATTTCACATCCGTTGTCCGTGATGATCCCTTTAACGGACGCCTTTTGTCCGTAATTTTGGGTGATTACTGCTCACCTTTAAGAAGCCTCCCTGTTCTGAGAACTCCCTGCTGGGGCCGCCACACACTCCTCTGTGCTTAAGAGCAGCCCCTCCCTGGCCTCTCACAGACTGTGATGGAACCATTGTCATTCTGTATGCCGGCTGATTGCCACATACTGAATGACAATAGGCCAGTCTGGGCAGTTAAGGCATGTGGTGGGCCTGAAGGCGAGGAAGAAAAATGTAACACATTTGATGAAAGTAACATTGCCAGTCACTTTAAAAAAACAAGCATATACAATCAGTCCTGCATTTGTAAAGGTTAGAGCTTTTAGCATTGACAATGACAATGTTCTTTTACTTTATTTTTTTAATTTGCAATGAAGTGATTCTATTGTCATTTATATGACATTGCAGCGCTGAAAAACCATTATATAGGATATAGCTTTTAAGGGAGGGGAGCAAGAGTAAAATGCTGTCTGAAAAAAACCTGTAACATCCTGGAAAAAGAAAACACTTTTAGGGAAGGCAAGATTAAGTAAAGCATGTGAAATGTAAGCAGGCAATACAGTTACCTGAACACGTTTATACTTATTATTTAGAAATGAATGAGTGATTTTGCCTGTAAAGTTAGGAATATGACTACAGGGCCCAGGAAGGGACTACAGGGAACAGCATGCACAAAACAATAGCTAATCATGCCAATAACGAGAAGTGAGTGAGAAAAGAGCAACAAGTGAGATGAAACGTGCGCAATGCATTTTACAAGGTTAAGACTTCTGCAGCAGAACAAGTGGTCTTGGGCCATATGGACCTGCTAACAATCGTTAACATCAGGAGAAAAACTCTGGCTAGACTACTTTGCTTTATTTAAATATTTAAATGAAGCAGAGTAGACAAGCGAGGCATCAATTCTTGCCATACCCTGAGTGTGCTTCCTGACCTTTCATCTCAATGCTGGCTCAGTACTCTAAAACAGGCTCACCTGATAAAGGCGCTGAAACCGCATTTCCACCATTATTTGTGCGCTGTATAGTTTTATAAGCATGTTGGCATTGTGCTTCCATTTCAAAATTAAATGTTCTGTATGTAAAAGACAGTGCCTCCTTCTGACCTACAATGATGCCTCACCAAAGTATACAGTTTCTGGCCTGTAGCACACTTCTGTGCATCAGATAGAATCTGCAGTTTACATCTCACCCAAAGGAAACAGCCCACTCAGCATTCTGATTGGGCTGATTTATCATATACAGGTAAAATAAGGAGGGCTGATATATGGCTTGCCAGGACATTATAAAGTAATGTCAACTCCTATCTTACCGTTCTGGCCCACAATAATAGCATAACACTCAGTAGTGTGTCGCCAAATATAGTTCATGCAGGCTGGTTAATAACTCTGTTTTCCTGTCCTCACACAAGACTTGTCATCTGGGTCTTATCCATCACTCAGTAATGTACCAGGCTCTAAACGAATATATGATAATACAACGCTTACCTGTACCACGCATGGCTTTACCACGCGTATTTTACTACGCATGTGTCTTTACCACGCAGCATTTGAGCACGCAAGACTGTACTCCGCCATATTTACGTTACGATAACCAGCGTCAAAACACGTCTTTCAAAATAGAGATAGGACTTCTATTTTGACGTACACGCCACGTCGTTGTTGAGGCTCTTTCCTTTCTCTCAATTTGCACTGAATAGCGTTTTTTTTCTAAAGTTTTATTTTTTTTTTTATTCCGCTTTTTTTTTAGGGGGGGGGAGACCCCCCAACCCCCCCTTTTTATTGTCCCTTTCTCCTAATGATATACACGCAGGACGAAGTGAAGGAACGAAGACTGGAAGCAATGAAGCTTGCGTTGTAAAAACGTTTGTGGAATGCACCCGCGGTGAAAAGACGTTTGCGTGGTAAATGACCCGTTGTAAACGTAACGCGTGGTAATGCGTTCGTGGTAAATGATGTTTCCCCTCTTAACCAGTCATCACCAGCTGAATAGACATGGACTATAGAAGATATCTGACTCCAAGCTGGCTACTCAGAGTATTGAAATCTAGTCCAGCACTGAAAGTCCCAATTAGCTACATTCTATGCACGCTGCTTTATATCTCACAGTGGCACTCAGATATGAGATGCTAGTTAAGTCCATCCGAGCAGATCTTCCTGAGCACTTCTCTCTCAAAACATGCCTGCTCAGTACCCTGAACTTTAAACAAAGTATCAGACTAGACAACCCAGTGCAGTAACCATATAAATAGATCATGTGCATATGAAATACCACAAAAAGACTTGCACAGTTGCTCAAAGCTGCGCGAAAAACTGTGAAGTGCACGATTGTCTCAACCTAATATAAACGTATTTCGACTTGTACTTATGTCGGTTGTCTATTTACTTATATATTATTGGCGCCCTCCTCTGATTTGTCTGGAAAACGTACCCTTTGTCCCAAAGTTTTGTCCTGAATTTTGACCCTTTGCCCTGAATTTTTACCCTTTGTCCTGAATTTTTACCATCCTGAATTTGCACCCATGCCAGTTGGTCACCCTAACACAATGAGAACGAATATATTACGTTCCAGGGCAAACGAGTCCACTCTTTTGAAAGGAAAATCAACCGACAGCAGCTGGTCCTGCCTACGGTTCGTCTCCAGTTAGTTCCCGAGATCAGAGAACAATAAAAAAACATGATTCTGTAATCCAAGTAACAGATGCAACATGACCACTGTATTATTTATTAACAAGGCCAGAAAACCAGATACCTATGCGTTTATAAAAATACAAAATCACACTGTGTTCACATATATGTATTATTAATTTTCAAATTGCACGCAAGTCACATACTGCATAAAAGCTCCACAATTATGAATGTTGTGAGGAGAAATAAAGAAAGGACTCCGGTACCTGTAAAACTGGAGCTGCCGTTTGGGACTCCCATAGCGAGCACTTATGACAGCGTGAGAGAAAGAAAGAGATTCCACACATCACATTTTCAAGCATGTAGTAATCAACAATAAAAAACAGAGATACACAAATATGCTTTCCCTCGAAGTGTTCTTGAAAAACAGCCATATGCTGGTCATTTAGAAATCATACATTACACAGATTAATGTAATAACAAGCATGTGCAGCAGCGCCACCACGCGTCCAGAGAACTCCTGAACAGGATTACATTAAAGCGTCAAAGGCGCAGCTGGGGCTAAAAGGGTGAATGAAGTGTGTAAGTGTAGCAGGATGCAGACGGAAACATCTAAGTGATCTAACGTACAGTATGTTAAGTGAATCAGGAACGCATCTAATGGGTTTCAGACCATTAGGCATTTGTGCTAAATGGGCACTTTGTCCAAATCTTTTTTTAAAAGGCCTTATTCCACAATTTACTATGTCTACCGAGTGCCTTTGCGTAAGGTAGTCTGGATGCAGGGCGTGTTAGTTTTCGTTCTCAAGGCGTAACGTCTGGTTTTGCCTTTCTGCTCATCAAAGGAAATTTTATTTTCATTGAGATATATATATATATATATATATATATATATATATATATATATATATATATATATATAAAGGATTCTTTTGGACATGTCATTGCGCTTGCCAGTTGCGCAATTTAGATGGCCCTGCAGCGTTAAGAGCCACGGAATAAAGATTGGCAAGCTGCTTGCAGCAGTTGGACACTGAGGAATCAGTAATTCCGTTGGCCGCCAAGAACGACAGGACGTCGTGTGTGGACTGAGGTATTTGACTTCGAGGGGGCACACAGTCTCGCATTTGACCGCCCTCACACATGAACTCACCTGAAGGGACGGGCTGCTGCAGCTATGGGGACTCAGGCAGATTCCCGCTGTTTCTTGGACCTACGTTCGACCCACCTCACCTGGAGCTGGCTGCAACCTACAGTTACCCCGCCTCCCCACGCCACCAGCCTCGCAGCGCCGGGACAGTGCCTGCTGGGACTTGGAGTCCATTGAATTTTGACATGTGCTCCTATTGGTGTGACGACATCATTAGGGGGAGGGGATACAGCACTAGCAAGTATTTTACACAGGATGAGCGCTATGGGGTCGTTACTCAACAGCACAGGGCACTGAAGAAGGAGAGTGTTCCGAAATGCATCTGCCGTTGCTGGGGTGTTTGAAATAAAGGGTTCCTGCACTGTTTTCCCCTGTGGCCTCTGATCTTTTTCCTCGTGAAAGGATTCTTTTGGATGGATATATATATATATATATATATATATATATATATATATATATATATATATATATATATATATATATATATATATATATATATATATATATATATATATATATATATATATATATATATATATATATATATATATATATATATATATATATATATATATATATATATATATATATATATATATATATATATATATATATATATATATATATTAAAAATCGTACTTCCTTTTCCCCGCAGGGCATTTTTCATCGTGCACTCCCAGGCTGATAAACGATGTCCAGTCGATGTATGTAGTTCAATTTTTAACTTTTAATGACAGCAAGCCAGCAGCATAACCTTACGCGTTTCAGTCTCTACGGAGACCTTGCTCACAGGACTGTTGACGAACCACATTGAATTTTTTAAAGTGAATTAAATAAAATGCAAACAAACAGTGACATAATTTCCGGTTTCTGACACAGGTCATAGTGGGACATGTAGTGCAATATGTCATCCCTCAGAGTCCAAGGCCACACTGTTGTGTGGAAATTATTGGGATAAATCCATTTGGCTCTGTTTGTAATTCATTTTTGATTATTTGCGCATTTCCCTTTTGGACTCTTTGAATTACTCATATATAAAGTCCATCTTGTTTGTTTCTTGTCAATCAATTATTTGCCCTTATGTATATCTGGTCTGGCCTACCTTGTATCTATATATATTATAGTGTGATCAAAATTAGACGATCTCACTATAACTGGATGTAATACGTGCAAAAAAAGTGCTGTGTAAAAAAGTGAAAAAAGTGCAAGTTGTGCCTAGTTAAAAACAATAGTAGCTTAAAAACATAAGTGGGCAGCATTCATATTGTATATACAGTGTAAATACTTGTGACGGCCTGTCTTCTTATTCCTGTTATGTTGTGATCTTAACTAATGTCCTGCATGTTTTGACAGTAAGATGTTTTGTTGCTAGCAGGAGACTTAACAGACTGGTTTTACTAATGGCTATCGTTTAGATCTCAAAAACTTGCATGCAGTTCCTCCGAACTGTTCAGTCCATTAGGATGCTTACTATCTAAATTTAAAATATAATGCATCTCTAATCTTCTGAGGGATTTTTCCCTATCACCTCCTCTTTTGTTTTTTGGGACTGAATCTATGAGGAAGTATCTAAGATCTTTAGGGTTGCCATCGTGTTTTTCTTGAAAGTGGCGTGCCACTGGATAGGCCTGATCGTGGTTTTTGATGGCACATATGTGTTGGAGTACCTGTTTGTGCCCCGGTAAGATAGTACTTCCGGTATATCTTAATTTGCACGGGCACTCCAACACATACATCACATGATCGATTTTGCAGTTTAAGGACTTCGTTATTTCTTTGTTTGGCCCTCCAAAAGGTGCAGAATAGTTAGTGGTGGATACCCCATGTTGGTAGACTTTACAAACCTTACGTTTATAAAATCCTTGTCTTTGCGCCAACCAAGATCCCTTCGCAGGCGTGCCACATGGGTCATTGTCCACTAAAGTATCTTTCATAGATACACCCCTCCTGCATGTTATGGATGTTTTTTGGGAACTGTTTTTTCTATTATGGGGGTCCTGTTTTATGAGATACCAGTTTTTATTCATGATTTTTTTTACCGCTACCTCCTGTCGATTGTAGTCCAGAATGAACCTAAAGTCACTTGTTGTTTCATCAGGGGTAATGGGTTGTTTCAGTTGTTTGTCCATAAACCTTTCCCTGTCGACTAGATTGCACTTGGTTAAAGCCTTTTCTAAACATTTGTTGCTGTAACCTCTGGCTTTAAACCTGCCAATACATTCCTGTTGTGATAGCTTTAATGCTTCGCTACTGCTGCAAATTTGCTTTATGCGCAGTACCTCACCATAAGGAATAATCTGTATTAGATGGTTAGGATGTGAACTGCTGGCGTGTAGGATTGCGTTTCCCGCCGTGGGTTTTCTGTGCAGTTTAGTCTCAACATTACCTTGACTGATGAATACCTCTACGTCTAAAAATACTACACTGGCCTTACTCATGTTGGCGGTAAAGTTTAGATTCAATTCATTCTTGTTAAGTCAATCAATAAACTCACTTGCCTCAATTTCTGTGCCCTGCCATACTAGAAACAGGTCATCGATGAACCTCCACCAGCATTTCACATGATTAGTTAGTGTTTTGGCGTAGTTTGCCATGAGAACCAGCTACTCCCACCAGCCCATGTGAAGACACGCGTAGCTGGGGGAGAAGCTGGCTCCCATGGCAACTCCTCGTAATTGTTGATACAACACATATTGAAACATGAAAATGTTATTAGTTAAACACAGTTCAACCATGTTGACAATCCTTTTGTTGTGTTCTGTATAAGGTTGTCCTCTTCTTGCCAGGTAGTATTTCAACGCCCGTAGTCCATCAATGTGTTTGATGGACGTGTAAAGTGAGGCTACGTCTAAGGTAATTAGAAGGTAATCCTTCTGCCATTGAAAATCTTTAATTTTAACTAAAAAGTCCCCTGCGTCCTTAATGTCGGAGGCCAATTTTTGAACATGTTCTTGTAAAAAGAAATCCACGTATTTGGAAGTATTCTCAAATATACTGTTCTTAGCTGATCTTATCGGCCTCCCCGGTGGATTTGTTCTGTCTTTGTGCACTTTTGGTATGAAGAACAACATGGGGATTGAAGGGTTTGTTATCCATAAATATTTGTACTCTTCAGTTGTCAACAGGCCCATTTCTCGCCAAGCCATCAGATTTACCCGAAATGATGATTGGATTGGATTCCAGGTCATTTTGTTGCTGTTTACATAGCAGGTTTTATCATCCAAGTGGTTCATTGCTTCCCTGAGGTAATTCTATCTTTTCAACAAAACCACATTCCCGCCTTTGTCGGCATTCCTTACTACAATTTCTTTGTTGTCTTCGATTTTGGTCATTAATTGATGGTATTGTAATTCCTTTGTGTACTTCCTGACCTTAGTTGTCCCTTTGTGTACCGATTTGTTTAAGTTTTTTAAATCTATGATGACTTGGTCTTGAAACATATCAATAGTATCCTTCAACATCAGTGGATAGAATGAAGATGGTGGTTTAAAGGGGGTCTTACATGGCATAGTTGCATTACTCGCTGTATTCTCAACCAAAGTCCCACTGGCCTGATTTCCCTCTTGTATTAAATCATAGAGAGTATCTACCAGTCCTTGTGACTCCTGATTTATATTGGAATCTATCTTTCTCTCTTGCATTGGGAGATTGGTAGATATGGAAGATTGCTCACTGTTTATAGCTATATTAGACTGTGCATGGAATTTCCTGAGCTTCAATTTTCTTACACTCTTGTAAATGTCGACCCTGGATTTTGAATAGTTGAATGAGCTTTCCAGACCGAAGGAGAGCCCTAGAGCTAATAGCTGTTTCTCCACAGTGTTTAGTGTCATGTCTGTTAAATTAATCACTGTCATTTCACTCGATTCTTGTGTGCTCATACAGCTTATTTTTTCCAATGTTTCTTTTGCTGTTTCTTTTGTAGTTTTTTGTTGGTTCTTTCTTCTATTTGCTTGTCGTCTCTGCCTCCGTTTTTTAATCCACCTCGATTTCCGCCGGCTTGTTGTTTCCTTGGCCTTAGCGATGGGTGGCGCTCCATACATAAAAAAAATCGACTTCTTCTGTTAGCGAGTGTCTTCGGGCTGTTGCTGATTTTGTTTTGTTGCGGGCCTCTGCCTCTGACCCGCTCTCCACATTTGAACTTTCTTCAGAAGCTGATGTCAGATCTGGGTGTTGATTTACCTCCGCACCTTGTTTTGCTCCCTTATTGTCAGCCTTCAACGCATCGAATTTTCGGGCAAATGTGAAAATTCTTCCATATTCATAATAACATTGGTCTCTGTGACACTTATAGGCTTTTCGTTCCCTTATCACATCCTCCTCTTTTTTCAATCTTTTTCATGTCAACTTATAATTTTTCAATTTCCTCTTGCTGCTCTATTATTTCAAGTTCTTTGGTCACTGTTATAATGTCTTTCGCTAGTTTGATGCAGTCTTTCTCCGCATATTTTAGAAGGATAAAGAGCAGTTTTCTTGAGGACTCTAAGTTAGATTCTGACCACTCGCGCATCGGGTGCTTCGTAACTTGGGGCAATGAGTATTCTTAAGCCGCGGGGAACCCTCCCCACGTCTATATAACGTTGCAGCGATTTGGCTTCCCACCAACGTGCGTGTCTCTCTGTGTCTCTCTCTCTCTCTCTCTCTCTCTCTATATATATATATATATATATATATATATATCAACACAACTTTTGAAAAATACGCCGCACTGTGTGTGTGTGTGTATGTATGTATGTATGTATATATACATACATACCGTCCTGCTTGCCCCAGACACGGTCGCTCCTCCTCACGCTGCTCCCTGACCTGACTCCAGACTGGTATCGTAATTACAGGCCCTCCGCCTGCATTGTAGACGCATATTATAATATTGTATTCAGCATCGTACGCCAGATCGCCAGACATCGCCTTAAACGTGTTACATTTGACTAATTAGCATATCACCGTAGCGCGAGTCGCCCATAGCGCGCTGCAACGCTCCTGTAATCTGTGCTGCCTTTATTTTCACTGTGTGCCTGCCTGTGTCATTACATTAGCGTTTTCACCATCTTGTCTCACAACCCTGCATCGCTTTTGGCTGTCTGCCATTTTACCTTGTTTGTTGTTGTTTTTGCCCTCCACGGCTCTCCACCCTGCCTCCCGCCTCCCAGCTGCCCCTCCCTCCCACAGATCATCAGGCTCCGCTCTCCCACGAGTCCTCTGTGACCGTCCTGCTTGCCCCAGACACGGTCGCTCCTCCTCACGCTGCTCCCTGACCTGACTCCAGACTGGTATCGTAATTACAAGCCCTCCGCCTGCATTGTAGACGCATATTATAATATTGTATTCAGCATCGTACGCCAGATCGCCAGACATCGCCTTAAACGTGTTACATTTGACTAATTAGCATATCACCGTAGCGGGAGTCGCCCATAGCGCGCTGCAACGCTCCTGTAATCTGTGCTGCCTTTATTTTCACTGTGTGCCTGCCTGTGTCATTACATTAGCGTTTTCACCATCTTGTCTCCCAACCCTGCATCGCTTTTGGCTGTCTGCCATTTTACCTTGTTTGTTGTTGTTTTTGCCCTCCACGGCTCTCCACCCCGCCTCCTGCCTCCCAGCTGCCCCTCCCTCGCCCCTCCCCTTCCACTGTCCACATATGACTGATGCTCTTTCTGCGCAGCGTTCACGCACAGTGGTCGCGCCCCATGCGCGCCGAAGGTGCGCCAAAGGTAAGCCCGTCTATGCCCGTCCGCGCCTGGACCGCGCCCAGTGCCAGACCCCCTGGCCCCTGCAAACCGACCTCCTCCCGTATAACGTATGACGCCGCCACCCTCCTAGCCCTCAACCACGGACGCACATCACAATGCTACGAAGCTGCCCCAGGACGTACCCACGGTCCCTTCGCCTGCCACTCCTGCAAGTTCGCCTGCATCAAGACCCACACCAAATCCACGACCTCCAAACACAGCTCCGACTCTAACCACCTAAAATGCATCCTGCTAAACACCCGCTCGATCCACAAACACGCCACCGAACTCTGGGACCTACTCGACACTACTTCACCGGACATCGCCTTCCTTACAGAAACGTGGATGAACGCATCATCAGCACCCGACATCGCCATAGCCATCCCGGACGCGTACAAGATCATCCGAAAAGACCGCACCAACCAAACAGGAGGCGGCATCGCCATCGTTCATAAGAACACCATCAGAATCACGACCAGCTTCGACGATAACCTTACACCCGCCGAACACCTCCACTTCCAGATCCACACCGACCCCAGGACCACACTTAGAGGCACCCTAATCTACAGACCACCAGGAACCCGTAAACAATTCTGTGAAGACATCACTGACTTTATCAGCCCACATGCCCTCCCCTCCGAGAACTACATTCTACTGGGAGACTTCAACTTCCACCTGGAAAAGAAAAATGACTGCAACACCACCACCCTTCTGGACAACCTGGCCAATCTCGGACTCAAACAACTTGTTGACACCCCCACCCACTTAGCCGGACACACGCTCGACCCCCTCTTCACCTCCAGCAAACACATCTCCTTCAATCATACCACAGCTCTCCATTGGACGGACCACAGCTGTGTTCACTTCAGCTACAAAACTACCACAACTCACAACCCCCCACAACCTATTCCTCGAAGAAACTAGAACAAAATCACCACCGACCAACTCCTCACATCGCTCAACCATAACACTCCCGCCCTCTCATCAGACCCAAACGAAGCTGCCACCAAACTCAAACAATGGATCACTCACAGCGCTGACGAACTAGCACCTCTGAAAAACCACCAGATCAAACAAGGTAGCAAAAAGGCCCCCTGGTTCAACGATGACCTTAAGACTTCCAAAAAACTATGCCGTACTCTCGAAAAAACATGGAGAAAAATCCCAACCACTGACAACCTGACCACCTTCAAGATAGCCACCCGCAATCACCACCAATTGATCCGCGCCACCAAGAAATCAGCATTCAAAGATCGACTAAACAACAACGCCCATAACAGCAAGGAACTATTCAACATCGTCAAAGAATTTACCAACCCCACCGCAGCCTCAAACGACATCACTCCCTCCCAAGACCTCTGCGACTCATTATCCTCCTTCTTCTACAACAAAATCGCCGACATACACACAAGCTTTAAGAACATTTCGAAAGAACAGCCCACCCCACCTACTTCCAAAACCAAACCGCTCTCTAACAACCTTAACGCCTGGAACCCAATCACCACTGAAGACACCATCCGCCTAATGAACTCCATCCATTCAGGTTCGCCAACCGACCCCTGTCCCCACCACATCTTCAACAAAGCAGACTCTATCATCGCACCCCATCTCCGTGATGTCATCAACTGCTCCTTCAACTCCGCTACCTTCCCAGAAAGCTGGAAACACGCCGAACTCACTGCCCTCCTGAAGAAGCCCACAGCTGACCCCTCTGAACTTAAGAACTACCGCCCCATTTCCCTCCTCCCTTTCCCGGCCAAAGTCATTGAGAAAGCCGTCAATAGCCAGCTCGCCGCCTTCCTTGAATCCAACAACTCCCTCGACCCCTCACAGTCCGGCTTTCGAGCCAACCATAGCACCGAAACCGCCCTCATTGCAGCAACAGATGACATCCGAATGCTACTGGACAACGGAGAAACAGCTGCCCTCATCCTACTCGACCTCTCCGCCGCCTTCGACACAGTCTGTCATAGCACCCTCATACAACGCCTCAGCAACATCGGAATACAAGGAAAAGCATTAGATTGGATCATCTCGTTCCTCGCGGGGAGAACCCAGAGAGTCCGACTCCCCCCTTTCAAATCAGAGGCCACCGAAGTCATCTGCGGAGTCCCACAAGGATCATCACTGAGTCCCACCCTCTTCAACGTGTACATGAGCCCCCTAGCATCCATCGCACGACAACACAACCTCAACATCATCTCCTACGCTGACGACACCCAGCTGATCCTCTCCCTCACTAAAGACCCTAACACCGCCAAAACCAATCTTCATGAAGGCAGTAGCCGAATGGATGAAAAACAGCCGCCTAAAACTCAACTCAGACAAAACGGAAGTCCTCATCTTAGGATCATCCCCCTCTGCCTGGAACGACTCTTGGTGGCCATTGGCCCTGGGCACAGCACCCATACCCACAGACCACGCACGCAACCTGGGCTTCATCCTAGACTCCTCCCTCTCGATGACCAGACAAGTTAACGCCGTCTCATCCTCTTGCTTCAACGTACTCCGTATGATCAAAAAAATCTTCCGTTGGATCCCCACCGAACCAAGAAAGACGGTCACCCACGCACTGGTCACTAGCCGACTGGACTATGGAAACACCCTTTACGCCGGAACCACAGCCAAACTACAGAAAAAACTCCAACGCATCCAAAATGCATCGGCCAGACTCATATTGGACATCCCTCGCCAAGCTCACATTACCGGCCACCTAAAAGACCTCCACTGGCTTCCCGTCAACAAGAGAATAACATTCCGTCTCCTCACCCACGCTCACAAGGCCCTCTACAAACTAGGACCCGAATGCCTCAACACACGACTGTCCTTCTACACACCCACCCGCCAACTAAGATCCTCCAACCAAGCACTTGCCGCAGTTCCGCGCATCCACAGATCCACCATGGGAGGAAGATCCTTCTCCTACTTGGCGGCCAAGACCTGGAACTCTCTCCCCACTCAACTCCGCCTCACACAGAACCACATTTCCTTCAGAAAGGAACTTAAAACCTGGCTTTTCGATAAATAATTGCTCCCCCTCCCACAAGCGCCTTGAGACCCTATGGGTGAGTAGGCGCTATACAAATTTCTGAACTTGAACTATATATATATATATATATATATATATATATATATATATATATATATATATAGTTCAAGTTCAGAAAGATTGAATCGCACTCGCACACAGAGAAGCTTTCCCCAATGCTTTTTTATTGGTAAAACATTAGCGCTTGCCAGTCAATCAGCAACCGAATGCAGCCCTGACGCGTTTCGAATAATCTTTTTCAAAGGGTGGTTGCAGTCCAAAAGAGCATATACGGCAACACCTTCCAATTAATGCCATATCATGGGTCCTGATTGGACAACTCTGGATGAGAGAACACGTTGCATACTGGTCGGTGAAGTCTGATTTTTATCCCCAGATGGATGCGCTTTAAACTCCGTGCAAGTTCAAGGCTCTCCATGAGCCCCAGAAAGCGCCGCTGTATTAATCCATGCTCTGTGCCCACAATTGAAGCTCCTGCCTATCAGAAGCTCCTTGACCTTCTCTTTTGATGTGGTGCGATTCAGCGGCGTCCAATCATGGCGTACGATAGCGCTATAAGAGGAGGTGTGGTTTGACCTGCGCTGTGTGACTGCATTGCCACTGAGGAAGGGATCTCCCGAAACGCGTCGGGCAGCAGTCTGATGCTTTTAAAAGATTGGAAGTCGCGAATGCACTGTACCTTGAGGAGCCGAATGGGGATAGGCGGATTCGTGCAGAGTGCGGCCCACTTTTTGGAATATATATATATATATATATATATATACACACAAACATTAATAAAGTGAAGCCACAACACTAGAAAAATCCCATACTCATTTTTTAAAAACTTAAGTGAAAAATAGCACCCAAAAGATCGAAGTACCAAGCGAGGACATCCAGTCATGGAAGACCACTGCAAAGTCAAAAAGTTATGGCCGACCGTGATGGAGGGTTGTTCGTATAAACGAGATGGATTGGGACCAGTCTCGCCTTACCTATGGACTTTGAAGAAAAAAAAAAGGTCATGTTCAGTGGGGAAAGGCAGGCGATGGTGTCTAAGGAGGAAGCGTCATCGTTGCAGAGCACTGGACAAAGTTGAGTTGGAGATTCCTACGTTCAGACGTATTCTCTTATTTGGAAGTTGAAAATCACTTTCGGAATGAAGCTGCAGGCTGTTGCCGACGAGGGCTCCTGGAGACCAGATTCCATTCTGAAGAGGAACTGTTGAGCAGGATTTGCTGCTGTGAAGAAGAATGTATCGAGAGCTACCGCGAAGTCAAGCCGACCAGTGATGCACCTTGGGTGGATCGGCAAGCTGGTGTGTCGTGGTCTCCTGTCAATTCTCAAGCCACTCTTTGGCTTAAAAATGTCCAAGTCCCAAGTTTCAGTTTTTGTCTGCTTGGACACCTTTAGCAGCACCTCCAAGGGTCCAGGACTGGTGGGGCACCACTTGGAAGGCAGGACTCACTTCAGTCAAGATCCAGGTGCATGCTAGAGGTGGTTGGAACTTTATGTGCCGCTACAGCTCCGAACATGCTACCAGCCAACTAGCCCTTGTAGTCACTCTTGTAGTCATGGGATACAGCAGCAAAGCAGGGCTCAAGCTGCAGGGCAGTATTCTGAGGGTACAAGGCAGGCTTCAAGCAGCAGAGGAGTCCGCTGGTACCAGCAGAGCAGTCCTCTGGTAGCAGCAGGGCAGTCCTCTGGTAGCAGCAGGGCAGTCCTCTGGTAGCAGCAGGGCAGTCCTCTGGTAGCAGCAGGGCAGTCCTCTGGTAGCAGCAGGGCAGTCCTCTGGTAGCAGCAGGGCAGTCCTCTGGTAGCAGCAGGGGAGTCCTCTGGTAGCAGCAGGGGAGTCCTCTGGTAGCAGCAGGGGAGTCCTCTGGTAGCAGCAGGGGAGTCCTCTGGTAGCAGCAGGGGAGTCCTCTGGTAGCAGCAGGGCAGTCTTCTGAGGTACAAACCAAGCCTCAAGCAGCAGGACCATCCTCTGCAGCACAAGACAGCCCTTCTTGGGGTCCTCTGCAGGTCCAGCAGTGAACTGAGTGTGCAGGAGCAGCCCCTTCGAAATGTAAGTGTGGCAGGGAACAACTCCGCCCCCCACCCACATACTGGCAGGATTGGCGATCCTGCCAACATCTAGTCTTCCTTTGTCTCACTGTCTGGGAGGAATACTTAAAGGCCAACTGCCAACTATTCACAGTCATGTGACCCAGGTCAAAGGCGGCAGGCATCAAATGGTTAGGACAAGAAAATACCAACATTCGAAATGTGGCATTTAAAGAACTGTGACTTAAAATCCAATTTTATCATTAAAGAGGATTTTAAATAATGATGGTTTTGAGACTAAACCCGACATCTCTACCTGTTCCCAATCAAAAGATAGCACTTATTAAATGCAATAAGGTAATCCAATGTTATTTTGTGGGACAGGTATGCCTCAAAGTAGTTAAAAACAAACTTAGGAGTTTTTCACTAGCGACACATATAAAACATAGAAGTAAATGTACAACTTTTTACATACACTGCACCCTGTCATATGGGTTGTTTAAGGCCTACCTTAGGGGTGACATATGTATTGAAAAGGAGGCCAAAATGGCAGTTTACAACTGCACACAGGCTGTAATGGTAGATCTTGAGACACATTTTAAAGGGTTACTTAAGTGGGTGGCACAATTAATTAGTGCTCTAGGCCCACTAGTTGTATTTGTTTTACAGGTCCTGGGTACATGTAGTAGTACTTTATTGAGAACTTACAAGTAAATTAAATGTGGCTTTGGGTGTAAGTCAATTTTACCATGTTTAAAGGAGTGAGCACTTTAGCAGTGGTAGAGTGCACAGAGTGCTAATTCCAACAAAAATGAATTTCAGCAAACAGGAGGGGAGGAGACCACACCAAAGGCTGTCAGGATAGGATATATACATATATATATATATACACATATATATATATATATATATATATATATACACACCCACACACACACATATAGACCCTTTTCTTTAACTAACATTAGTCACTCTAGTAGTCGTCGGCCTTCGCACTCAATATAACTTTTTTAAAGGCACCACTTTAAATCCACTGTGCAATAAAGCACAGAGAAAGTCTCACCATGCAGCCCACAGTGCTTCGATATGGAACACTCTAAACAATGTCTTTTACTTTATGAGCCCCTTTAATTGCGCGCAACATCACATTCCTGACTTTGTGTATTTAGGCTGTCGACAGAAATCCGTGGCCACTTTGGCCCATATTCTCGCGGGTACCTTTGACAGTCTAGTATGTCATTTCATACTTATGATGCACACGCACAGAAGGCCATATTGTCTTCTTCCATTTATACCCATATTTATTTTTCTTTCCTTTGCGAGTTACCTTCAAGCCAGTGCCTCACATCGCTCCAGTGGTATTCTCATTATGTGAACTGTGCTGCTCTAGGACATTGTACTATTGGATTGAACAGTCTGTCCTCCATGCTCTTTCCATGCCGTGCTATGTCACAGATATGATGCTTTACTCCGAGCAGTAAAGCAACACGCATGATGTATGCAGCAAAATGTGGTAAAAATGCCTTCTCATTACAACTGACATAGTAACAAGACTACTAAATTCACCTGTATATATATCACCTATGACTTCCCAGCGCGCTATGTGATCAAGGCTGCATGTCTGCCAGCCGAAACGCGTCATTTGGACCTTGATGCTTGAATAAACCACTTTCATATCAGGTTTTGGAGTCTGAGCCCTGGTATTGCGCCACAGTGGTTGGTGATGCTTGGGATTTCGTTGGAACATATACATACATATATATATATATACATATATATATATATATATATATATACACACACACACACACATACATATATATATATATATATATATATATACACACACACACACACATACATATATATATATATATATATATATATACACACACACACACACATATATATATATTTATACACACACACACACACACACACTCAAAAAAACAAAGGTTACAGGGACGTTATAGTTAGACTCAGATTACACATGCAAAAAAAATAAAAATTCAGTAGTTATAGTTACCTGAGCTAACTATAACTTACTCCCCTACAATACATCGTTTACAACCTCACATATAGGACCACTCATGACCTGGCCAGTGACATCACTGATGACATCTTGTTAAACATATATACTAAGGTACCACAAAAGATAAATTAGTATATTTTGTGTACTACTGAGTGACTCCACTTTTTAACATACATTAAGTGAATGACTGTGTGTGACTGGATGTGTAAGTGACTGGATGTGTGAGTGGCTGTATGGGTGAATAAGTTAGTGTTGAGTAGTTGTATGGGCGAATAAGTGGGTGTGTGAGTAGCTATGTGGGTGTGTGAGTAGCTATATGGGTGTGTGAGTTTGTGTGGGAGTGGCTGCAAGGATGAATGAGCGGCTGTATAGGTGGGTGAGTGAGTGTCAGAGTGGCTGCATGGGTGAGTGACTGGGTGTGTAAATCATTGTATGAGTGAGTGCAAGGGTGTTTGATTAACTGAGTGGGTGTGGGAGCGGCTGTTTTGAAGAGTGACTGTATGGGTGGCTATATTGGTGAGTGAGTCGACATTTGAGTGCTTATATAGATGTGTGAATGGGTATGTAAGGGGTTGTGTGGGTGTGTGAGTGGCTCTGTTGATAGGCTGTATCGGTGAGTGAGTGTGTGAGTGGTTGCATGGGGGAATAGGTGGGTGTGTGAGAAGCTGTATGGGTGAGGGAGTGGCTGTGTGAGTGACCATGGCTGAGTGTGTGGCTCTATGGATAAGTGAGGGGGTGTGAGTAGTTGTACGAGTGTGAGTGGGTGTATGGGAGCTTAGAGGGGTGTGTAAGTGGTTCTGCGGATTATGTCATCAGTGATACCATTTGAGATGTAATGAGTTATGGTACTGCCCATGTCATGAGTGATGTAATATGTGCGGTCATAAGCAGTGCATTGCGGGGGCGCAAGTTATAGTTAGCTCAGGTAACTCTTCTCTGTTTATTGTGGACATGTATGAGTGAGAGAACAAAAAATGAGGACCTGTTACCGCAATCCCTGAGAGGGTTTAGAGTGTTGTGTTCTGGGTGCTAACTTACCTGTTACTCTGGAAGGTTAGTAGGGCAGGTAAGGCACTATGAGTTCATCTGGATTTGGGCCCATAGGTACTGATGTGGTATGGTGGCTAAGACCCTACATACTGATGTTCTGTGATCCTAGGCATAGGTCAGTTTCTTAACAGAATCCCTGCAACAAGGGGAGGGGGTGTGCTGCCCCCTCCCAAAGTCTCATAAGATTCCCGGGGAACCTATCCCCCGGGGTCAATGTTTGAAAAAAGGGTAGGGGGTCGCACGGGCCTCCACCCCTTCCCGAGCTTTGAAAGCTCCCGGAGACTCCATTGCCCGGGCTTGCTTACTTGTTTCACTGCCCATAAGAATGCGGGTAGGAAAAATGTGTCTGATTCCACCAGGCAGGAGCTGCACCAATGCTCCTGCCGGATAGGAACAAAAATTTGTTTCCCAGTTGCTGACAGGCAGGAGCATGGAAAAATACTGGCTCCTGCTGCACCCAGGATCAGTGTATGCGGGGAAGCCGCATGTGCCCTGGGCTCCCCATGCAGCCCCCACCATTACATTTTGTGGGTGCCCTGGGTGGGCACCAGGACACCTATATTAGGCCCATTCAATGGAGTCTCTTTGATCATTAAGTCTCAGGGGGCTGCGTGCCCCCTACCCATAAAAAAATGCATGGGAGTATGGGGTCCCTGGTACACTAACAGCTTGAGGAGTGGGGACTGTCCACCCCTACCCTTTAAAAATAATCCGGTCCTGGGGAATGTTATGTTATGTTAATTGCCATTTATATAGCACCAAAATCACCAATGGTCTCTAAGCACTTGTGAGGAACATAAATCAATACCAGTGCTACACATCCCGAAGCTCGGTCAATCTGGGTGTAGCTTGTCTAAAAGCCTGTATAAACAAGAGTGTCTTTAGTTTCTTCCTAAAGGGGACTAGAATGCCTTCCCTACGCAAGCTCTCTGGTAGCTTGTTCCAGAGCTGAGGAATCACAACTGAAAAAGCTCGCCCCCCATCATGGATTTGTCAAACCGTGGACAGAACGGGAATGGGGTCCCTAGGGCCTGTACAGGCTTGGGAAGGAGGGCTGCTTACTCCCCCAACACTTAAGTGAATACGACCCCAGGGGATGGTGTCCCGGGAAGGCTCGGAAAGTGGGGCCCATGCCCCTCTCAAATATTTATTTTAAAAGTGTTGCCATCCCTAACAAAACAAAAAGATCTCAGGGTCCCGGTGAGCACCGGGACAACCAAAATAAATACATTTACAAAATGAGCAGAAGGTAAGTTTGGGCACCAGGTCCTGCACCCAACCCCCACTGTGCAGAAGCCATTGAGTGCAGGGGTTGGCTGCCCAACGGAGGCCAACCCCCTTGCTGCGCACGGCCAAAGCCGTGGGTTGGCTTTACGTATGTTAATAAAATATTACTTTACATTTAAAAAGAAACGTAGAAATTCACTGAAAAAAAACAAAGGTTAAAGTGACGTTATAGTTGGGTGAAAATTTCAGTGACAAAATTTGTGCCCTATAGTAACTATAACTCGATCCTTCGCCATGCACTGCTAGTTAACCTACATATTACATCATTCTTAACATGATCTATTACATGATTGATAACATGACTGCAACATCTGAAATGACATAACTGAGAACAAGACTATGCGGCAGGGCACGAGTTACAGTCACTTTAGGGCATGGGTTATAGTTGCTAGAGATGAATGGGTGAATTTCATGTTTTTTTTTTACAGATGCAGACTTCTTACACTTGGCTTGGATGTATCCTCTACATAGATAGTTACTGGACTGACATTTTTACTCGAATTATCCCAGATGGTGGAAATGACAATGGTGCCCGACACCTTCCTGGTGCTACTGGGATGCATGCATGATGTCCCAAAGGAGGTCCGACGGTTTGTCGCAATTACACTCCTTGCACAGTATGAGATTGTAATACATTGGGGAAGCGCCCAATGCCCTACCACAGTGCAATGGCTTAAAAGTATTGTCTTCTGTGACACAACTAGTGAACTATATGCTGAGATGCTCAGATGCAACCACCAATGTCTCGACCTAAAGATATCTGGCAACCCCTGCACACTTTTTTTCATCCACTCCAGCACGACTGTCCAAAATTGACTCTGTAAGACATACATCTCCATCTTACCTAGATAATGCCAATGCCGCTATTGTACGCTTGTACACCTGGAACATGATGATGAGTATTGTTCCCCTCCAGATCCACTGTGGTCGTGGCAATTCAAGTTATTCCACAATATTGCATACTTGTTTGGCTCATGGGTATTCACTCACAGATATTGGTCTGGACGGTACTGAATGTCATGTTTTCTCAATACACTTGTATAATGCACATGTGATTCTGCCTAATTTTGCTACAATTACGAGGTGTACGAATTGTCACTAACGTGACGTTCTTCACATATTAAAAATGATAAGTACGATTTAAGAAAAAGATATTATAAAACACAGTAGATGGAGAGAAGCTAATTTTCACTAGTGCAATTTAGTCTTCTGTCCCTTAAATAAACAAGCATTTGCAATGCAATAGGTCTAGCATTTACGAGAGTTTGAGCTATTGGCATTGCAAATGATAATGCCTTTTATTTATGTGTTGTTTATAAAACAGATAAATAAAAGGCATAGTCATTTACAAGACAAATAGATTCAACTGCGCCCAGATTCGAGACCTACTGCACATCGGAGCTTAAAAGTGCAGCTGGAGCTCACACACTGGCGCAAGAGCCATCAGACACTGAGACCACGATAGCCCCTGTCCCCAATCATCACTTACACTATGTAAAACAGGCACTTCTCTGTAATCAAGCATGTAACATGATGACATTTCTTACTTTGCATCACCCACCAGTCTGCATCTACCACCACAGCCCCTTTATGTTATCCACACACTCTTTAGTCCATGATTAGGGGATATCACAGTAACTATGATCCTTTGATAAACACAAGAAATTTAAAAAAAGATACTTGGAGGAAAGACAGTCGTGCAGGGAAGGTGCCACATCAATCAGGGAGGCTTTGCTATGCAAACTGTGCTTTACCCCACAGGAGTGTCCATCGCTCTAAGAGGGCAGGGTCTGTCCCAGGTTTTCAGCGCATTCGCTCTGTAAAAGACTCTCATTTAGAGGATTGTATTCAAGTGTACCCCATGTGGATACCCTAAAGTAGGCATTAACTGAGCCTTCAGAAACACCACTGCCCTGTGCTTAAAGTGACCATGAAGTGGAGACCTTCTGGTGGAGGAGTCGCAGCACGAGGGAGATTTTAGCCAAGATAGATGTTGCTTCACCAGTGATATGTAAAGTGTGCAAGTAGTTTTCTAGCATCGATGTTAATTCTATTTACTTTTGCGGTGTGGTGATGCATGACGCGTGTTATGGTTTTGTGTAAAGAAAGTGTAGGATTTAAGAGTATGGAAATGAACTGAGAAGATGTTGTCAATCTGGACACATGTAAGACACCTCTTACTAAACAGGCTGCATCTCACTCAACAGCGTCTAATCCTTGTCAGCTACCAGGACGGGTGAGTGGCACAGTTCACAATCTCAAGGTGTCCAGGTGAAGTGTGATTAGGCCACCCAGCTTGCATCATAAATCTAGAACTACAAGTCCCAGAATGCAAATCGTTTGGGGCTCCTGGCCTTAGAGCTGGGATAACTTGAGCTGTATGGCAAGGTGAGTGTAGGACTGAGCATGGAGGGCAGCTGGCAGGTGCAGATGCAAAGGCTTGGGATACAGATATGGAGGGAGGCATAGCTGTCAAGGTTTCAGATTGCTGCAATGCCAGTAGCTCAAACTTTCATTGCATTGCACAAGCTTGTTTGTACTGCACCTTTGGTACTTTCACTTGTCATACTGAGGCATGATGCATAAAGCTTATCTGACTTACTGGGGACCATGAAGATGAACAAGTATGTTGTAACGAGATCTATGAAACAAGTACTCTTAGGCAGCAGGAGCACATGGCGCCCAAGTAGCGTGTTTTACAAATTATTTCACAAACACAAGCAATGAGACATTGAGACTCTGATCCGAAGTAGTACAAAACCTTGTTATACAGTGTACATTTTATTCACCAACAAAAACATAATGGCACACGCGGTTAGTGCCGTAAAATGGAAGGCCTCGAAGGAAGGGAATACTTGCAAGTTTATGTTCAGAATGACCTGCAAACGTTCATACTTCCAAGGGTAACTCCTGCCTGCAATGTCCACACATCCACTTCAAGGAGACACACTGACAAAAGCTGATCTTGTGCCAATTACCTTGCATTGCCGCCTGCTTTCTTCCTGCAGGATGGCATTTGAGACCGGGTGGCATCGCTGCTCCTGGCTTCTGCTGCTCTGGAGTGGAGATGGAGATTGGGGGTGTCATAGGAGTCCGGGGGAGCAGCAGAGCTGGAAGGCGTAGAGCGTGTAGCAGCTAGTAGGAATGTGAAAGTGCGCTCTGCGCACTGTTCAACATAAAGAAATCAATATTCGCATTGTTAGTAAATGCAGATGAATTGCACAACATGGGAAGGGTGGGGCTAAAGCAGCACGGACACAGTCACCCTCAAGCCCAAACTCGCTGCAGCGCCTTAATAAATACAAATGAACTGCACGGCATGAAAAGGGAAGGGTGGGGCTAAACCGACACAGTGGAGAAAATCAGAAACGCGCCTTATATAAAGAAGAGAGTCCCGCGAATGCTGCACAGGCGCTGTAAGGAAGAAAACAAGTCATGAGTGTGCACTGCCGAAACCGAAACCTGTCGTGGGGCGGGACTTCCGTCTTCTGCGAGAAGCCCGCGCCTACGGAGTGGCTGGCCCAGAGGAGCAGTGGTGACGCGGGGCTCCCATGCCCGAGGGAGAGCCCCGCAGAGGCTGCATAAGTCCGGAGTGGCGCCGGTGAGTGAGGCTTAGTTGTACTGGGGGTGGGGGGGGTGGGGGCGGCAGGGGGGTGTGGTGTGGTGTGTGTCTCTGTATATGTGTGCGTTTGTGTGTGTGTGTGTGTGTGTGTGCATGTGCGCTCGTGTGTGTGCGTCTCTCTGTGTGTGCGCTTGTGTGTGTGTGTGTGTGTGCGTGCGTGTGCGAAGCGAAAGCAGGGGGGGGTGGCTGTGTGTGTTGGACGTTACTGCATGCGAGAAGTGCATGAGGCTTTCAAGGGAGACAGGTGATGGTGAACGCGCACGTGACCTGATCCGATTCCGGGATGCTGCGCCTGCCCATCTCCTGTCTCCTTCAAAGCAGACTCGACGACTATAGGTCTCGCTGCAACATCACTTTGCGATGCGTCGCAGGTGCGAGACCTAAAAATGGGTGGCCCTTTTAAGGGAGACCTGTGACGGGTTCTCTGGATAGCCTGTGAATGGATCTAATCATACTGTAGCATATATAGTGCCAAACTGTGAAACACTGTGATATAAGCATGTGGCAATACCATCTACAGCACTCTGCCACCTTTTGACAAGGCTAATCATGCTATAGAAATAGCATACCCATACATTCATAAGGGCTTCTCCTTCTGGGGTACCAATCCTACACATTTCCAAGACTGCAGCTTTCTCCTTGCACATTTTTGACTGAATCCTGTACAGAACGCTCTGGGCAGCACTGGCTGGGTCTAGAAGAAGATGATTTTTTTCACACACTAAAGCATCATCCACACTTTCCTCCTCTAACATTTAGGGTGCCTGTTCAATGCCTAGTTTGGACACGCGGGAACCTGCCTTGTATTTCACGTTCAACAGTCCTGAGAAGCCGTGCTACATTTATTAAGCTGCACAGTTTGCATAGGCTTGCAAAGCCTTAACCGGAGGGCATGGTGACAACATCTTCCTTAATCTCCCAATACAAAATAACATGGAACACTTAGCTTCATCACTACATAATACATATCTGGCTGGCCACTGCTGTGCCATATATATTTTTTCACCGACTTTGTTCTTCAACACCTGAACCGCTTATTACGATGTCAACTTTCTCAACGCATGTACTCTCTTGAAATAGGTATGCTACTATTCCTCAATTGAAAAGGACTATCTCTGATTACAGAATGTTGAGTTATTCTAGATGACAAAATTTTCTCTACCACAACATTCGGCTACTGAGTAACTCTACCAAAAGAATTCAATATAGTGCTTTCTATCAGCCTTTTAAAGCGTTCTATTTGCCGCTGCCAATATGGAATGCAGAAAACACCATTGGTAAGAAAGGGCAGGGCAAATAAGCCTGCAGATGAGCGTAGAGACGACCCACCAAAAGGTTGTAGGACTCCCTACACCAACGAGGATCAGGATGAACACAGTGGGTGGTCTGCACCAGAGCAGTGAGGCTCCCCTGATGCTGGTTCCACTATAACCTCAGGCACAACTGAAGTGGTGCCCTCATTCGCCAACCGCTGTGTGGCACCAAGAGGATACACGAGGCCATAAGGCTAAGCAGGCGCAAGACCTGCAGGACCACAAGAATGGTCAGCACACCCCATTCCCCTTCCGAATGGCAAGGTGTCACAATGTGTACATATGTTGTAGTTCTGCATCACTTTTAGAAATACCGCAATCACAGCGCCAGCACTACAGACAGTCTCAACACAAAACAACAGGACGAAATTAAAGAGACTTCTCGACATCAACATTGGATCTCCAATTCAACAGAAGCACCGTTCATCCTCGGAGAACCAAAATTTATCACAGAACGAATACTTAAAAGAATGTTGGCAGTTCCAACAGGCAACATATCATATTGGGATAGGTCAAAGGTGTATTAAATCAATTTTATCATTCTTGCCTTGGCGCAGGAATTCTTGGAGGCATAATTCGCGGGAATGTGTTGTAAATATGATCTTTGTTTATATTAAGCTTATTTAACCTTTCTTTTATGTTCATGCCCAGCTGTCATGTATAGAATCTATTAGTGTTCTTACTGATGTCATCTATGTTGTGGGATTCCAGACGGGGCAGTTAAAGTCTGGTCAGCTGGGAGGATGTAGTGTTAATTCCTACTCTGATAAATAAATCATCTTATCAAGAAACAAGAAGTCTACAGAGAGTATTATCTTGTACAACAGAATGAAAGAAAGGATGAGAGGCAGGGAATAGAGCTATAGAAAGTGCTGTACCGCCACCTAGAGGAATTTTCGGATATTGCAATTTTATTAAGACAGACAAAGAAAATATTTCCACTAAATGTAAAAACCTCCCTTTATCCACGAAAATTGCAAATAAATGTCTAGTAAAAAGTAAACTGTAAATCAACATGCAACAGTCTCCAGTGTTTCCTTGTGTGTTAAACTGAACTTCTTTCGTCCTCTTTTCAAGTACCGTGGTATTGGTAGTGGAAATGTTTGCCATCAGTCTTGCCTACCATTCACCTACCGTTACAGCAGAGTAAATCGTGAATTAATGCAGTGGTTTTCAAACCGATTTATGACAAACCCTGTCAGATTGTATGATGTGGTCTAGTGGTTGGGGTGGAGTTAAGAGGGAGGAGCAGGAACGGGAGGGGCCAGAGACAGGAACCAGGGCAGTTAGAGTAGGGACAGGGCACGAGCAGGATGTAATGAATAAAGCTCCAGTTAGATGAAACCAGGTGTCCGTATTTATTGTAGCACGACGCTACAACTGGCGACGAGGGTGGGATGGCATTGACTGCAGCCCACGAGACCACATACAGGCACCCTGTCCCATGCAGCGTCGAGGGAAGAGCTCCGCTGCCAAGTAAAGCTGAGGCCTGACAAATGTGGCCCAGAACAAGTGACTGCGACTCCAAAGAAGCCAGGGAACCCCGAGGAAACCCCGACCTGGTAGCGCTGAAACGCTCAGTCGAAGAAACCCTGTGGCGCTGAAAGCGCGAATCCCGCCAAGTGTGTGTAGACCAGCAGCCAGACATAAACAGGAGTCGGGAGCCCACTCCGACCCTGTACAGTGCCACACAGTGAGTGAAGAAGTACCCTGGTGAAGAGGACGCTGTCCCCGAGAGTCTGCTGCCGAGCGCGGCTGAACGCGCCGAAACTGGGACCCGAATGCCGTCGGAAAACCTCACGCCCGATGCGTGAGGTTTAGCATGCTGTCGGCGAAGAAAAGCGGAAACTCAAAAGTAAGGAGGAATCAGGAGCCCACCCCGATCCTGCCTAATACCCTGGTCGCAAGAAGGCGCCTGGGGCACTGTGGAAGCCCCGTGGTGTGCCCAGAAGCAAAAGCGCTGTTCGCGCCAAACGAAACTGCAAGCACCCGAGTGAGGTGAGGGCTGAAACAGACTGTGCGAGGGATCGGGAGCCCAACCCCGACCCTGCCGTGCTACCTGAGTGTGAGGACGCAAAGCGGAGACTGTGCGAGCGCTGTGAGAGGAAGCGCTGCCCCGCCAATAGAAATTGTGCTGCCCCGATGGAAAGCCTCACCCCGAGGCGTGAGAAATAGCATGCCGGTAACGAGGGAGTTTGCCTCGATCCTACCTGGATGTGCTGGAGGCCCAGGAGCGTGCAAGGCTCAAGAAGAGTTGCTGCCTAGAAGGGGACCGGCTGCCGGTGAGTACCGGGGAGAGTCCTGTGAGTGGCAGACTGAATGAAAGCAAGTCTCGTGAGGGGTGAGACTTTAGGCGAGCGGCCATCTTTGAGTCAGGCGGGTTGTAAGGACATACCCTGTGTGATCCATAGGCGGCCATCTTGGAGTCAGGCAACAGCCAGAAATCAACAAGCATTGGCAAGAACAGAGAAACAAACATTATCAAATGTAAAAGAAAAAAACAAGCACCGGTAAAGACAAGTACTGACTAAGAGTAAACAAGCATTGATCCATGCAAAGAGACACAAGCATTGTCACATACGGATCAACAAGCATTGGACAAATCGTGGCCAAGGAAGGAAACCGGCATTAGCGAAGGCCAAACAAACATTGGCAAAGAAACCAATCAGCAGTGGCGAAAAGATACAAACAATCACTTGAAAGCGAACAAACAAACGTGGGCGAGAAACAACAAACCAGCACGAACACCTACAAAGGTAATGCAACAAACACTGGCCAACGCACGTGCGGAAAAGAAGCAAGCATAGACGCATGCAAGAGATAGATGAGTGACTGGATAATCTGCATTAGCCCGGAACGAAAACACAAACAAACACGTTTCGTATATAAACAAGCCCAAGCAACTGCAAGCCTCGACGCTAACAAGCTCAGGATCACGCAAATCTTGAACGGAACTGACACAAGCAAACACGGATCCTGCACGTAAGCGAACACGAGCAAAGGCGAGTACCGAAGCATACCTCCGGCGCCATGCAACGATAAATGATCAACCTACCTGATTCCAAAGACGATAACCAAACAGAGACTAGAGACCGGGAGGGTCAGCAAAAGAAAACAAGAAGAAGAGGAAGGGAACGGTCCTGCGATATTGTCAAGCCAGCGCAGTTCACCATCATGTCGGTGAGAGAAGAAACTCATACTTCGAGCCCCTGCATTGGAGTGCCACCCCCAGTGACACAGACTAGCAACCAGAACCTGGGGCCAGAATGGAACCGGTGGCTGGAATCACTGGACGATTTTCTTGAGGCAATTGGTGAGCGAAGAGACAGGAAATGTCTGATGCTACTCCTTCAGCTGGTCGGTCATGAGGGCCGACGCTTAATCAGAACATTTCCCAAAAGGGACACAGAGAGCTATGAAAGACTCCAAGTGAAGTTACGTGCCCATTTCCATGCACCGGTGGAAGTGGATCATGCTCGCATCGCTTTCAATGCAGCACGGCAGGAACCAGGAGAACCATTGCCGAAATTCATCACCCGGTTGCTAAGTCTGGCACCCCACTGCTATTTCAATACATTTACAGATGAAGAAGCAGTTCGGCTCCGGATAATCGAAGGCTGCTCAAGCACAGACACAAAGCGCAAGATTCTTCAGGAACAGTGGTCGCTAAAGAGAATCATCAGAGGGGCCGAGGTTGGAGTGCGGATGAAAGCAAAGGACTTATCGAAAGACATGCACTCGAATGCAAGACACACGGATGTCTGGAGAGAGACATCCCTCATGTCCAGGGGCAAGGCCCAGGAAACAAACAAAGCCGAAAAGAAGGCGGGTGAATCAGAGCCAAGACGAAACAAGAGACACAGCGTCATGGAACACCCCAAGTCACCATCACAACAGACCAGGATGAATCAGGAATGCGAAAGCGACACGGATACAACCTCGCAGAGTTATTCAACCTCAAGGAGTCAGTCAACGGATGACTATACTGATACAACCTCACGGAGTTACTCAACCTCAAGGAGTCAGTCAACCGATGATGAAAATGGTTATGAAGCAGATGAAATGTCAAGCGGGTCAGATCACACCCATGGACAATATGGCAGATTGCTCAACAGGAGGGCAAGCAAGACAAACTACAGAAGACAGGACCAGTCCCGTCAACGCCGGAAATCGGCACACGAACATCCCCGGGCATCCTCCCGCTATGCACCAAAGTCTATAGATGAGTCCGAGGACGCGTCAATCAGCGAGACATATCACCCCAATGGCACGGACGTCAGCACGTCTAACGAACGAGAAGAAGAAACCAACCACATGAGGAGTGGTAAGTCACTCAGACACCGAAAAGGGAGGGGCACGTGCCCTCAAGACAATTGTGGCAATGAGAGAACGGAGAAGGGACAAGTGATGTACCGTGTAAAGGGTAAAGACCAAATGCGCCGAGATCAAACTAGAGAAATAAATGTGTGGTTAACAAACGATCTCTCCATCACAACAACACAAAAGACACATAAAGAGACGTACCCAAAGGAATGCTCCATAGATAGCTCCGACTTCAGGAGCATGTCATCCCAAACCACCGACTCAATAAACTTATCAGTCACGATGCCCTCAAAGGACCGTTCTCAAAAGAAATCCACGAACGACTCCTCCGAGTCGGAAAGTATGTCTGTCCAATCGTGCAAGTCAACAAAATCATGGTCCCGACCACGTCCATGGCATCAGTCACCCGACCGCACAACAAAACCAAAGGACACCATGTCTCATCAGTCATCGCCATTTCAAGACATGAGTAATATGCCGTCACCCCTGATGGGGTCAGCGAGGCTGACTAAAAGAACTGACGGAAGGAAAACAATGAGATGGGACAGTATCTATCAAGTAGAAAAGGATCATCCGGTCACCCAGGGAGGAGGACCAAAAGTGGTGACAGAGATCGACTGTCACCGAACGAGAGAGGAACAGGTACCTGACCGGATGGTCAGGAGTTTCGCCGGCTCCAAACGTAAGCGAGAGAGAGAGAGACATACAGAGGCAACAAACGAGTCCAGGAATCAAGACGGGACACCCATTTCAGATAGTACATTAATGTCTGGCATGCCCGATGGTGAACAGAAGAACAGTGCTGCTCCCAACCCGACAAGACAAAGAGAAATAACCGTACAGGTGGGAGCTCGGAAGAAGACCGGAACATTGTCCACTCCCGAAGGAGATCAACCGTCAACAGAACAAGAGTCACCAAGGAAAGCAGACTGCCACGGCCGAGCTGAGCCAGCAGCAGTCACACAACATAAAAGAACCATGACAACTGCGGAACCGGATAGTAAACAGCCCACACATAATGGGTTGCATTCTCAAAGGTGCACTCCCGTAGTCAAGGATGTCTTGGTTAAGGCACCGAAAAGATTGGTCAATGTCAGGACCACCACGGATTCGACACTACTGATGCTCGAAGAACAAGCCGTCCGCCAACCCGTGTGGTGGATTGAAGAAGTGCGAACACTGTGGAAACTAAGTTCAGTTTGTTAAGAAGGGGGGAGATGTCAGATTGTATGATGTGGTCTAGTGGTTGGGGTGGAGTTAAGAGGGAGGAGCAGGAACGGGAGGGGCCAGAGACAGGAACCAGGGCAGTTAGAGTAGGGACAGGGCACGAGCAGGATGTAATGAATAAAGCTCCAGTTAGATGAAACCAGGTGTCCGTATTTATTGTAGCACGACGCTACAAACCCTAACCCCATTTGTGCAAATAAATAAATCAATGTTTGATAACTGCCTTTGGCACGTTGTACTTCTAGGTGTTATTCCTACTATAAATGTTTTAGAATCATATCTCTGGTTCCCCTTATTGGTTTTTTGCCATTTTTTGTATTAAATCTTACTCAATTTCTCCAATTCGGTTTGGGATTTTTATTGTTTTGCATTTGACTTTATTACTGATTTGATACTAATAAATACTTTACACATTGCCCTATGTTAAACCTGTCTGCTCAGTCCCTTAGCTACCTGGGGTTGAGCTCAAGTTAATTTAGTGACTTTAAGAGTTCACTCTGACAAAGACTGAGATTATTACTTGAGGAGTGTACTTACCCTCCCTCAACTAATTCTCCGATTTCTTACATATATGCAGTGAAAAACATTGAAAATATAGTAGGTGAGTGTAGGCGCAACTTGAAGGAAACAAGAAGAAACTAACTGGCCTTGCTTTTTAGGTCGAGTCTAGAGCAGCGCATGCGCTGCTTGCTCCACTCTTAGTGAGGGGGTTTTCAAAGTACTACCAGAGGCTTTTGCTGGCCTCAAGCTTGCGTTCACGCGCGCAGCCGCCATGTGGGCTTCTGTCATGGCTCATTAAGCCTTCCAGCCTTCCAGCACGTGAATCCCCTCCCCTACCCCTCCCTTCTCCCACTCGTCAGTTTCCATCTCTCCTTCCTTTGTTCTTTCTTAACTTCTGCGCTTTGTTTTTTTTTAAAGACTTGTGCATATTTTAATCAATAACAGAGCCTCTTGAAATAAGGACTATTTTAAGGAAGTTTCGTATGTATTGTTTTTAAATAATTATGTGCATTTTCAATTCAATGTGCCATTTGTAACCATAATCGTGCTCCACTTGCCAGAAAAAAAGAACATTCAGCTTATATTTTACCTTAGAAAATATTTACCAGAACTGCAGAGTGCATTTTAGCACATGATACATTCTGCTCTGCACAGTGTTTATTACAGTAAAATACATGGATTTTTCCCCAATAAAATGTAGGTCCTCATACATAAGAAATCCTTTGATTGTTCAGAAGTGATTACTGGAGGCTAGACACCTTTTTCATTGTATAACGAGGTACCGAAATTAGGCAGAGTTACCAAAAATTCTCATTGACTCTGCAGCAAGCGGATTTTGAGTGTAATTCTGCGCCCGCCATATTCTGTCTTTATGAATATTTTTTCCCCATTTACTGCTGTATAATGTGGGGTCGGAACTGCCGTGAGCGTATGTATATTTGTAAGTAAGTGGTATTTTTGTAGCGCTACCCTAGCCAAAGGCAGCGTAAAAAGCGCTAGCGCATGTATTTAGATACTGAAGGTTGATTAGGAAACAGATCGTCTCAGCGTAGAACATAACCATTATTGGCAAAGCCAATAGCGCTCTCCTTTCTCTTGTTTTTGCGGACCTTTTGGCTCTGCCCATGTTTTTGCCAATGCTGTTTCGCATCAGCAGACAGGGTAAATAGACAGGATAAATACTTGTCAGCAATTGCAGAACAGTTTTGCAAAAACAGGTTTCCACAGTGTGATAACATACACATGTGCATGCAATAGCTGCACATGCACAAACGTGTCGTGAGGAGGCAGCTATTTTTTCCAGCTTTTAAATTTACTGTTCCACTGTTTCATGACTGCGACAATCTTCAAAAGGTAAACTGAAAAAATGTGCGTGAAAACACATTGCAGAGAAAGTAGTGGCTCAAAAGCAAATTGCAGTTGCTGGGCCCTCCTAAAAATGAAAAAAACACAAACAAAATAAGCATTGGCATAGCCAATAGGTCTCGCCTTTGGGACCTTATAAGTGTTTAGCCATGCAGCACTTGATGTTATTGTACCAAGGATATTGTACTGGATAACTAAACACTTATAAGGTCCCAAAGGCGAGACCTATAGGCTATGCCAATGCTTGTTTTTCTTGTAATAATTCCAGTACGTAAAACCAGCCTGGTTCCAGCATTCTGGATCTTGGAAATCAATTAAGAAGGCAAGGACAGATCAAGAAAAAGAATGCAGGACTGGGCAAAATGTTAACTTTTTACCTTTCTTCTGTGTAAGTCGGATGCTCATTTCGAGAAGCCACACAGAGCTTCCAATTCTCTCTGTGCTGACAATATTGGCTGTTTGCTTCCTCTTCTTGCCCTGCTCTTACTCCCAATGTGTGAAGCCAGCATGACTAATTAGTCATGGCTGTGGTGCCAGACTTGGTTTAGATAATTGGCTGTTGTGATATCAAGTTGGTAAAGGTTCAAATGAATTAAGTGGCGATGAGTCCACAACCTGCTTGTCGTCTGAAAAGTGATGTGTGGTTAGTTCTCATTTTTACATCGAACATGGGCAGCGCGTATACGCTGTCTTCCAGACATGCTGTATTCACTGTATGGGCTTACATCCTACCCATAGGCTTGCTACCTGCTGGCGTTGAATCTGTATTTCTATTGATTTACGGCATGCTTTGTCATGCCTCTGGCAGTGTTTATCCCTCCACAAGAGCAGCGACCAAGTACAATCTCATTATTTTTTTTTGGGCAGAGTTTTATAAAACGCGAACTAGACCCGAACCGAATCGGTATCAGAGCACTTTACATAGCACCAGTTACGTTACATTAGGACACACATTCATTTTTGTTAGGCACGGGGAGATTAAGTGATTTGCCCAGAATCACAGGAAGTTTGACGTCGTTACCGAGACTCAAACCCAGTTCCTCCAGGTCCGAGGTCGAGCGCCCTAGCCGTTAGGCCAACGTAATTTGAACATACGTTCAAATTATCCCATGTTTTTTCCGAACTACTTTTCCTTTGTTTGCAAACCAATTCAGTGCTTTGGCATCGCTGCTTGCAGTTCACTTATTCTCCACCACGCCGTCCCTCCACCTTCCGCAGCTCGTTATATTCAGTGCTTCAGCAAAGGAGAACAACAGTTTTTTTCCTTTATTTGCAAAGCACCTCAGTGCTTTGGCACCCGTCGCTGCTTGCAGCCTGGAACGGCAACTTATGAGCTCCAGCCTTCACTCCCCACCTCCCGCATCCTTCATCCTCTTGCCTATCTCTCACTCTTGTTTCCCTGGAGACCCACTGTGAGCGACAGGAGATCTTTTTTGTCTCCATTTCCCTCTAATTCCGGCCACGGGGTACGAGTACCACTGGCATCTGATAGTCACGAAGACTGACTGCGGACCTGGCGCTGCTGGACAAGAACTACTGAGATTAAGATGGCATCCCACTTCCCACTACGATACAGGTACATTTTCTTCTACCCCCTCCCACCCATTCCTGTTCTGGTACTGTGCTTCAGAAACCAATTGCACTACTCATGCTGTTGCTTGACCCGTACCTTTCTCATCATCATGTTGCTTGTTTCTCTTCCATTCTAGGGGCTCTTTCTCACCGCCTGTACCACTGAGGATGGTTAGTCATTTTACAGTCAAAATCAGGCACTCTATCACAAAATTAATAAGTGCCACAAATGACTTGCAATATACGTGAACATGGCCCTGTTAAATACAGTGTCTAGATAGCAAATGCGGTAAAAAGTGAGTCTTTAGATGTACTATATGGTAGTTTTCACCTTGGAAGTCAGCACAATGGTACATGCCAAGGAGCGAGCTGGCGGTCCAGTGGCTACAGAGGCCTGGGTGCGTCAGTTTGTGGTGCAAAGAACATGCTGTTCTTGCCTGTTTGGGTCCTGGAAGCAGCATCTGCTGATGTGGCGGTATGGGGGCGAAACTACGGGCCAAGGCCATGGAGGAGCTGAAGATCCCAGAGGACACATTTGAGGATGTCAAGTTCTACCCGGTTGGAAAGCTGGATCCTCAGGTACTTGAGGCAGAAGGTCCCAGGCTCAGAGAGAGGAGTAGTGGTATCAGGCCAATGCAGGCTGACCCGGGACTTGGCGACGAGAAAGGACGCACCCGGGCATTGCAAGAATGTGGTTCCGCCCTGCTCTTAAAGCTTTAACACCATAAGAGGCCCATGTTTTGAGCTGCTGTGGATGTAATCAACTTGTCTACCGGCTGTTGGCCTGAGGTCCTGGTATGCTTCTCCCAGATTGCCAGTGGCAGTGTTTAGTTTCCGATGTAAGATCCTCCAGGGCACTGTCTATCACGATTAGGAGACAGGAGGTTGCTACGCGAGAACTGCGCTGGGAGCTACCAGGGGCGGCTGGTGTTAATAGGCAAAATGGGCGTCACCCTGCCCCTACCACCCAGAGGCAAAAAGAAAATTTAGAAACACGCAGCTGAAAACAAACTTGCTGCTTTCTAATTTTTAATGGGCAGCTCTGAAAGAACTTTGCAGATTCCCTGCTGCGTATTTTACCTGCTGGGCAAGGTATTCTTCGACCCGCAGGCACAAGCTACAGCTGTGACCAGGCGGGTAACTAGAGCCAAATTTCGGCGGGGGGGGGGGGCTGAAAATATTTCGGGGGGGGGGGGGCTAATTCTTCCAAACACGGACAAAGTGGCTGTGAGAAGGGGTGAACAAACAACAAAAGCCTCATTTACAACTAAATGGTCTTTTAAAGACCTGTTAAGTACTCAGGTGCGGCTGCAAGTACATGCTCGCCAGCCAACGAACCTGTCTCCGCCCGGGCTGACGGGCATGACGGTGGGGCGGGGCTGAAGCCCCATGAGCCCAATGGGTGTTGCGCGCCTGGCTGTGTGTAGTAGGTTATTAAGGATGACAGATGCAGGTTGAAGCTTGATAGAAGCAGGTTTATTCGCAGCACAGGATAAATAGCTTTACACCATCTGGCCAAGGATCAACTGACTCGCCTATGATTCTTAACTAGAATCATTACAAAGGAACACACAAGGAATTCCAAGTCATAAGCAGTGAAAACAGACTAAACACAATAAAGCTATTTACAACACTGTGACATCAGGGCAGAAGGCGTGCCGATTTTCAATGCCCTGAATAGGTTTGGATTTCGGGCGCTTACACAATAGCCCTGGGAGGAGTTCAAGAACTCCATTAATTTCAAAGGCATGGGGCGGGGTAAACTGAGAAGGAGAACGAGGTAATGGGTGGTAACAATTCAGAGTCATCACAAGAGGGGGCGAGCTGTAGTAGGGTTGCAGCTGAATTGTCTGATTCGTGCTTCCCACGCTGCAGTTATGCAGGACGCCATTTCTGCACCAGTCAGACTCATGGTTTTAGGAGAAGCTGCGTGTGAAGATGGAAGGAGTCACCAACTCATAGCTGCCAAGGTTTCAGATTGCTATGTGTGACGTTTTCATAATTTCAGTGTAATAATGAGTGACATTTAAACAACTATGAATGACACTTTCTCACAAGCAAAATCAAGCATTGAATACGAAGGAAACATACAATTATCAGAAATGACACCCATTTGAGCAACTAGAAACTCCTAAAACAATATTAAAACATATCTGCAAAGCACCAGAAATTGAAGGGCACAACCTAGTGCCCTTGTAACCTGATCGGTCAGCGGCCGAGACTCTAAGCATTGGGCAAGCCTCAGGAGAGTGAGACTGAGGCACACATAAATTACAGTCAGCCAGGCCCTTTTTGCAACATAATAATGAAAGACAGGGATGGGGGGTGTCATAGCGACCTAATCTCTACCTTCCAGTTTGCTTCCAGCTCTTTTATGACAGTTATTTGCTCCATGTTCTAAACTGGGATTTTAACTTATACACTTCAAGTAAAAAATTACCTCTCTAACTAAAGCACTGGCCTATTTTCATTATGTGTACTCCCTGATCTGCATGGATCGCGTATTTTGCAGCAGGTATATTAACCTGCTGTGCTACTTATAATCAGTCAAGACTTTCACTAAAATGATCGCGCTCCAGGAAGAACATTAATCAGTTGACAAAGAGCTGCCATCCACAGTTACCGTCTAGAGCTTGAGCCATGTAAACACTCGAGTAAAAGTCTCATGCATACATGGAAATTTAGATATGGCTCTGAAGGCGGGCCGAGGGAATCTTGCAGAGGCCAACATAACGGAAAAGAGGTACAGCGTGGCCTGAGGTCAGGAAAAAGCCGGGACTAGACAATTCAAAATTTTGTCAGAATATTTGCGTTTCTACATAGAAAGTGTTCGCTCCAACGGTACCAGGCATGTTTTGTAGCAAAGATTACCCCACCACTATCCAGGACATTTGGTAAATATTATTTCTTATCACTAAATAGACACTGCTGGCAGGCAGAGTCTCTAAATTACGGGAACCACAACATTTGGAACTTTAAATTAACCTTACTGCAATTAATCATGTTATGCGTCCACACACTTACTTTATGCAGGGATTGCGGAGAGAGCAGCTGCATTCCATGTCGGCCGCCCTCCCCTTGTCCGATGCCTGACAGCCCGAGCTCGGTTGGCCCGGCTCAGTGTCAGCTGAGAGCTGCAGTCAGGGGTCCTGGCCAGTTTGTTTGGGCAGCGTCAAGACCACAGTGGCCTCCATCGTCTCCTCGGGGGTCGGACTCATGCTCAATTCCAAATCCACATAAATCCTCATTTTACAGAGAGTGGGCTCTGCTGAATTAACTCCCGCCCGGTATCACTACCCATGATTGGCTGCAGCTGCTGTGACGTCAAGAAAGTGCGGAATGCGTGCGGCTGCGCAGTGATAAATTCAACAAACCAGCCTCTTTAGTATGTCGAACTGCGCGCGCTTCACCGGCTGCTATTAGTAATTAAACAGGCCAGAGCTCGACCGCAGCTCTGACAGCTGAGGACCACAAGCCCTAATATGCGTGACTTCGCATTTCAGTGCGGTGATGCGGACCACCACACTGAAATGCGTTAGAATCACGCCTGAAGCGTGATACTTGACAGGGCTGCCAACTAGAAGGCTTGAAGCTTTCCCCCATTTCGACGTTGCCGCGCAGCCTCACAACGAGCAGATATGTAAAAAAAGAAAGCGTAGCAGCCCGCCTCCATGGGGAAACAAGTAAGCAACTCGCTCAGGCCAGGCCTGTTTGAAGTTTTTGCATAAACTTCTGTTTACTGTTGCTTCAACTCTACAGAGGCACTTTAAAATTCATGACACCTGTTCTTATTTCCAGGGCAACAGCAATTAATATGTTTATTCTTTATGTGCAGGCTTTTCCATTTCGCTTCCGTTTCTGGTCAATGTCATTGGAAATGCTTATAAATTGAATAAGCTGGCAGAATCAGAAAGGCGCCTCCTTTTATCACTGGGAAAATAATTACATTATGACGGGAGCATCGTTCACCAATTTCCATGGTGGACGGATGTAGATAGATATTTCTCCTCATATATTTGATACATGCCAGCCCTCTTTGTATTTTTTAATTTTCTGCTCGCTTTTAACACGTGCGTGTGCACTTCTCTAATCTGAATCAAAGGACGAAAAGCAGTAGGATCAGGGTGGACGAAATGACCGCAGTTTGCAGATTTTTTTTATCAAAGCATAGAATCCTTGCCTTCACCCCCCAAAACGTAGCCAGCTTATTTCCCTGTTGACAAGCACACTGCTTTGGCGCGCACATGAAACAGGAGGATGATGTCTGAATTTTACAGTGCAGCTCCCATACTCCTCATTTTCCTCACAGCCGCTCATGAAGATGGAGGTAGATTAAGATTTAAAAAAAGAAAATCGAGAGAACATATTTCTCACTTTGGCTTGTACTGACTTGGGAGCAATTTCAGAAAGATAAATGAAAGCCATGGGTGGCTTTCGAAATTCAAGCGTTTCCCACCTGGATCCGGTCTGTTACTGCCATGTATGCCACCCACAGCCGTGCTCTGCTCTCACCCTGAGAGCACCATGTTTCACTTGTAGGCACTAGTGCTCTTCTTTATAAAAGCTCATTTCTTATTTGCAGAATTTGCAGTTTTAAATTGTAGCGCAAACGTGACCTGAATATATTGGAGTGCTTTACCAGTAACATTACACAAGAACACATTTGTGTTTTTTAGGCACGAGGAGATTGTGATCTTCCCAGAATGAATCCTAGAATGCTGTTGAACTGATGCTGAGACTTAAACCTGGTTCTCTAGTTTCCACAGCTGCAACTCTGTCTATTATCCCACATTTGCCCTGCTCTCATCGGTCTGAGCTACAGCCTTCTGGAGGAAGGTCAGGGGTCAGAGGCTTGGAGAATACGCTTTCCCTCCAGGGGTAACTTCGGAGCAGGATTTCCCACTTTTATTTCGTTCCCTAGTTTAATTTTTATACCTCGGCCTAAACTTTCACAAGCGAAACTGTCTAAAACCATGTGGAGGTCAGCTGAAACAGTTTTTAACAAATTTTAGCAATGCAGACTGGCACATGTGCATGGTACTGAGAAGGCGCCACCAGTTTGGGCCTTGAGGCAAGGGTCTAAAGTTTTAAAATGTCTATGGTAGTGGCCTCAGCCCTGCGGTGCAAAAAACAAGCAAGGAAAATAGGTCCCCATCATATGTCTTCTACGTACAAAAACACCTTTGGGGTGCAGAGGGCCCTTGTGCCAGAGTACCTGCTGCACTAATGCTATTTATGTTGCTGCAACCACGTGGAGTAGTCACAATTGCTTTTTTTGACCTTGCTTTTGTCAAAGTTGCTTGGAAATGCACCATTTGCCCACTCTTTGTTCAAACTTTTCTCGGGGAAGACCCCCGCGGAACACCCTTAGGGCAGTCGGGGTCACATGGGACACTCAACCCAAACTTTTATGCCACCACTTTCAAATGTCACCAGCCGCCATTGGGAGATACAGGTGGGAGCTTGGGAATCGACTGGGCCAAGAAAGCTCTGCTAGTTCTGATTTTGCAGCCAGGATGCGTCTTGTTGCATCGCTTTCACTCCATATGCCTGCGTTTAACACTAACGTTTCACAGTCTAAATGTATAGCACCCTCCTCCCCATCCAAAGGTAGAAGAACTTACACATTTATTTGTAAGTCCATCTAATCAAGCCACTTCATTCAAAACCATTAAACAAATGGTAAAAGTATTAGGGAACATGGTATACCATGCAGGTAGCAAAAGAGATCATTTTGAGAAAGTAAAGACAAAATATTGGAAGCTTTTGTAAGGTCCAGGAACTTGATGCAGTTGTCTCGAATGTGACTGTACATAAACATCCGCCAGTGCACCTCTTGCGGAGGTCACTCTTTATGAGACAGCTTGAAAGCTAGCACTTTGAGTCCTGATGCATGTATGTTTGTTGATTGGTGGGCAATGTCTGTACATTACACTAGGATGTGTTTTGTTTGCACATTTTTCCTTGTAATGTGTCTGCAGTTAATCTGTTCTTAAGCTTAAATAGTGCTTTGGGTTTCATACAGTGATGTCCGCTCTGAGGAGGGTCCAATAAAAAAGAAAAACACCACCGGTGGAGTTTCCTACTCGAGTTTCAAGACATATATTATTAACTTATTTTGATCACCATGTCATCTCAGTTTGGACCCAGCCATATGTAAATCAATCTTGAATTTGCTCCAATCCAGTCTGAAGTGCCAGGCCAGGTCCTAGTTAAACGAATGGACTTAAGTTAGGTAGTTTGTTATGCTCACTTTTCCGAACTTGAAACCATGATTTGAGTGTCAATTCCTAAAGTTTAAATACCAGAGTCCACATATGAGCGTCATGCCTGCCTGTACCATGAGATTAAAGTAGCTCCTGTGTGCCAGCATTTCTCATTTATTAGCAGCTGTTTAGAATGTCTACGAGTTAGTGTGTCTTTAAAATTAAGTATTTGCATGCTGATCGTTCAAAAAGCAACTGCGTGGCTCTATTGTTCTAGGTCTTTTTTTCTTTTTCTTGATCTGGCTGTTATTTCATCAGAGAGCTCAATAGTTATGCACGCCCACTGAGGCTTTTTCCATTAGATGACTGTCAAACCCCAAAGCTAGCCTAAGAGGGTGAGAGGGCACTTAATGTGCACCACTGTTTTCGATAATGGCTACTGACCTCTCTACCCAGACTATGAGAGACTGATGATGGTAGCAGAAAAAAATAGAGAAGGGGGAGCCTACAGTTTTCCCCTGTATAAAAGGTCTGATCACTCTCGCCTAACTGGAGTCCTTTGCCTCCAACATGTATGTGATGTATGTAAACATCTGTGTGGGGTTGTGGTTGATGATATCAGTGTGCCTGCCTGATTAGCCTGTGGTAAAGTTACTTTGACTCTGTGTGTGCGTAATTATAGCACTGCACTGAGAAGTACTTATTAAAAGTGAGCCTTTTTAAATATAAACCATTAGTGACCTAAGAGGCAAGACAGTTGTCTTGTAAACCCTGTACATGGCCCAGAGATCATGGAGAAACATTATAGTCTACTAAATAAACACAACAGGTTTTTGTACAACTGGCATTCTAAACTCACATATTTGAAAGTGCTTTCTCACGTAATAATGAAGGAGTTTTTGTGAAATATTTCCCTAAGATCACACAAAAATAAGTGGGGAAGCCATTGACGGCAGATTCATGACCGGGAATCAGAAAAACCAGAGCAGCGATCATGCTATATTTACAGCCCAAGTAAACAAAGGGCGCGTAGAATACAACCCTAGGTCATTAAAAAGACAGGGTAGTCTTTGAATAATCCCTTGGACTCACACTGGGAAGGGCGAGAACAGGCGGCCTTTTAAATATCCATATCTCCTCAAGTTGTTGGAGGTGCCGACTCTATAGAGAGAGAACGATCGGTGATACAAAACTTGGAGTCTCACTTATATGAAGAAAGACTCTGTTTATAACGATTGAACATAGGAGGTCTTGATTTAAAGAAGAACTTCCAAATCGAGAGATTGATATGATAGTCTTGATAAAGAGGGTGTAAATAAATGAGGGCCATCGAAACGCGTAGATGCAGCTATTAGACACAATCTGGTAGTTGACTGGTGCCCACAGATACGTCCAGACAAGCGTGTATCAGGTTTTAGTCAACAGTTTGTTTTACAGATGTGTCACAGTATATGACAAATTATATTGTCAATTGTTTTTCTCTCAGGGGGTGATTGTGGGGATTAACTCCTTATCGTCTTGCAAGGGACAATTTTATGAATTTGCCTTCTTGAACAAATGTCTTACATAGTATGGTTTTTGACTATATTTGATTTAAATCTTTTTATTATGTATTTTTAAAATGATTTGGATTTTTTTTTTCGAATAAATCTGCTCGTATTGATTTGGATCTTTGACCTTGATTTTTGGTTTACTGTTTGGGCTTTATTCCTTGTGTGGAAAATGACTAAAATCGGTATACATAAGCGGCGTTCATTTATGTTCACCACAGCCACTGTTGAAAGTAGAGCGACAATCATGAAAACAGTAGCCACGCCATCTTGTCCCTTTTAGGCCCCATCGCGAAAGTAGGTGGCAGCCATTTTTTTGTCACGACCTCTCTGCCCACTGCCAATAGCCTGCGCGCCTCTCCCCCTCACACCCCTGCCTCGCAAGCATTCCCCCGCGCCCGACAGCTCCCGGTTTCTCCTGTTGGACCATAAGCGCACCTCTAGCACGACCCTGTCTCCGAGCCACATCCCGTGCTGAACCCCCTCGCTCTTTCATCTCATTCAAAGACAGGCCCTTCTTTGATAACCTCTTCCTCCCTGCCCGATTGTCCAGCCCGATCCCAGGTCATCACCTAGCCCGGCAGATGCAGTTTATTGCCCCCTACAGTAGGGCCCACCTCACATCAAAGGAGCGGTGGTTAATCAATACCCTCACACCTCTAGATCCGACCGATCGCCCCCTTTCCCGTTCCCAGCAGAATGTCCAGCTGCGCGACAACCACCACATGCTGAGGTCGAGGTGGGAACTCTACTGTAAATATGTGTGGGAACGGGGGTGAAGCGGGGATTCCGAGGATGTCTTTCCGTACATCAAGTATTGACAAGAATGTGTTTCATGTAATAAAGCAATAAACCTGTGTATAAGAGGCCAGGCCTCAAGGATGCGTCTAGAGCACCTCGAGAAGATACCCTGTTGTCTGATTTGACGTGTTCTGCTCCGTCCGAATAAACTCCTGTTTCCTGCCTTCTGTCTCCAGCGCCTGCCTCTTTGTTTGGTAATCTCGAATGGTATGAGAGGCGGCTAACGCCGGGCAAATACTGAAGGGTTCTTGGTCAAATTCGGCCCTACCTTTCGACAATTGGCGTCCCAAACGTGGGGCCCATCAGCGACGCGTGGATCCAGTGAGAGAGGTCCCAACGACAGAGTGAATGACTGCAACGATCGGGAAGTGCACCTGCCCGATAGACCCTCGTCTGGCAGCCGATCACCCGAACTTCACCGGTTCCGAGCAGACCTCTCTCGAGTGATCTACGGTCCTGACTGGGAACCATCAGGAGTGCCACAGCAATTACAGAGAATAGAGGACGATCAGGCGCTGGAAGCGGAAGACGAGAAACTGTCCATGCGGTCCGGGTAAGGTCGTGCAAACACGACGAATTGCGAATTGATGTTTGATTGTTTGAAAATACTAGTATTACTCATTTGATTGTTTCTGAGAGATTCTCTATTGCAAACAAGCACGGAGTCGCCATACTCTGTTTAGTCTTTGCAGATAGTGAAGGGTAGGTAACGCAGGCTTTTGCCCCCATTGTAATACGTCGTGCCTACTTCCCTCTTCATTTGATTGATTGTTATCCAAGCATTTACTGTTTTGGAATTGGTTCTCTTTGGATCATTCTCTATTTACAAAAAAGCACAGAGTCGCAATACTCTGTTTAGTCCTTGTGAATAGTGAAGGATAGGTAACGCAGGCTTTTGCCCCCGCTGTAATCCGTCGTGCCTATTTTTATCCCTCATTTGATTGATTGTTTGACCGAACATTGATCGTTCGGAATTGGTTCTCTTTGGGTTATTCTCTATTCACAAATAAGCACAGGGTCGCAATACTCTGTTTAGTCTTTGCGGATAGTGAAGGATAGGTAGTGCAGACTTTTGTCCCCTTTGTAACCCGTCGTGCCTATCTTTGCCCCGTTTGTTGGTAGGTGGTTCAGCCCGGACCGTTTATTAGAGGTAGATCATCCGGCTCCGCCGGAGGACGCCCCTAATAAAAAGGACATAAATATATATAAAAAGAAAAAAAAATTGCGGGTTAGCCGCTGTATCGTGCTAGCAGCAAACAAAAACATAAAAATCATTAGGAAAACCAAAAGGAATCGAGTAAAATCAGTAGGCCACTGATGGGATCTCTTCTCTGACCTCGCTAAAATAGAAACATTAGGAACAACCCCTCATGAGAAATATGAAACTAATGAGAAGAATCGAGCTCGACACCAGGATGGCTGCAAGACAGCTCGGCTCCACCGCCCACCCCGCCCAAATAACGACAAACCCTATGCAAGCATTACAAATATATACAACACTCCAGCAAAGTAACATGAAAACTTTTTACTAAACAACTATTTACAACTTTTTATTAAACAAACTATTTACATGGCAGCCGGCTGCAACAACAAACCCAACGCATTCACCGTCTGCTTAACGCTGTTCCTGTCCCGCCTTCAATGTTGGGCTACTTTGAGCTACTTTTTAGTAGGCTTTGGGCTATAAAAAGTCTACAAAAGCCATCAGCCGGCGAGGTAGCGTCGGTAGCGGCCCGTTGAGCGAATAGGCCGGAGGCTACCCAACGCGCCAAGACCTTGCTGGCATCCATCGGCCGAAGAGGTCGTCGGGTGGACGGCCCGGAAGCACCACGGCCATGATGTCGTTGTACGGGCCTTCCCATTCGTCCGCCCTGAGGTGGCATCCGGACGGCGTGGGGTGCGCCGGGAGGGAGAGGCGGCGCGAACAAGCCTCCCCCACCGCCCCAGGTGGAGGTGCCTCAGCTACACCCCAGCGCGTCACTCGGCCAACTGAGTTGCGCCCGCTCTTGCGGCACAGCGCCTCGCGCGGCCAACTGAGTTGCGCCCGCTCTTGCGGCACAGTGCCTCGCGCGGCCAGCTGAGTTGCGCCCGCTCTGGCGGAACAGTGTCTCATCCACCATCCAACTGAATTGCACCCGCTCTTGCGGTGCAGCGACAGGCGGTCGCTACGGAGCTCACAAAATGGCGGCTGACACCCCGGATTTGGGCCTGGTCCATTGGAGTGGCGCTGGGCCACCTTGGAACTCGGATGCTTGCCTGCTCGGGCATGAGCCCCACTCGTGAAGACGTCCTCTCAGTTTTAAAAATTCTTCGAAAGTCACTGGCCCTCGGCTCCCGCAGGCTTCCGGTGGGGGCCACCGCCACTGTTGCTCGACTATCCCCCATGGATATGCCACTGCCCCGGGCGACCGCCACCTTAACCACATCTGGTATCGAAGGAAAGACTGGTTCAACGTGTCGGCGGAGGGATACACCTGCTGTCCCGCTCTCCGGAGTGGCCACAACATTGTCACAAGATGGTGGTACTCTCGTGCTGACACCGGCCTTTGTACTGCCAAACTCGATCAGCTCCGGTGGGACCTCAGCGGGACCCGGTAGGGAAGATTTTGCCTTCCTCACCTTTAAGCCGCAGTCCACGCCGCTTGTCCTCTCTGTTGGCGCTAACGAACTTTTTGGACTACCGAAAGGGGTTCTGGTCCGGCCGCTAGTTGTCGGAGGCATTTGAACTATACTCTGGACCCACCCGGCCACGCCCCAAAATGGCGCCAGTATAGGCGAGACTTGCAACTCCTTATGACGTTTTAGTTGCGTAGCCTTGATATTATGGGATATGTATACGGTCCTTGAGCACGTGGCGGGCGGGGAAGGGTACTGACTGGGCATGCGGACAACCCTGCTGATATTGGTTCTTATTCACTATTGATTATTGTATTTTCGAAGTAATGCTACTCATGATGCTCGCCCATGGTATGCGTATAAACGATTTTATTGTAACTGATCTTGTTTTACTTTCAATTATAAAATCAACCTTCATTGATCCTGCAACCATTTGTCTCGTTTGAGTTTTTACAAGTAAAATGAAGCAATTTTGGTTATGAAAAATTAGAAAGGCATGGTACATACGAACAATGCGAAAATAATAGTCAAGATCTGTCGTATTTTTGCATTTCTGCAGCATAAGCAATAGGTAAAAGACTCGCATATTTAGATATATCTATGAATAGGACGATAGACCAGTTCCTTTGGGCTGCAATGCCGAGATGCAAGGTACTGCTTCCCACAGAAGATAAGTTAGGCACGTGGTAGGTAGAAACATTTTCGTGTCTTTGCGCGTTGATGTGCTTTGTACGCTGTCACCCCCCCCCCCCTTCTCTTTCTCTGCAGGTTAATATCGGAATTTCAGCTGGAGTATGGAGAAGACCCAGAATGCACTGTGTTACACGCAGAAAAAGGAAGAATTGTATGGTATGAATGCACGCGTGGGCCCCGATTTGTGTTGTATGAATGCTCATGTGTGGCGCACGTCTGGGTTGACGGACAAATGCTTTTTTTTGTATGACTGAGGTATGGATCGAGCGGTTAATGGAATAAGAAAAACAAGCCCGAACAAGGTACCTGCATGTGAAGGACGAGAAAGAATATAGCACTTACCCTACCTAGGAACGACTCTCTCTCCCTCCCTGGAGCTAGTGAATGGGAGAGTGGCCTACGCCAGAAACTTGAAGGGTTATTGTAGTACCTCGGACCCCAACCGATATCCCAAATGAACGCCAGTGAGTCAACTTAGTGTGCAGACTAGATGAGAAGAGTTAAGGATACCCCGGGTTGGGATTCATCTAAAATCCCCCCTCAGCCCAGAAATTAGGGATATTGTCATGTTTTAGATTCACCCCCTCTTCTTCCATCCTCATAGAAAAGTCAGATTTGCACTATCGCACATCCGACAGACACCTCTCCTTTACCCCAACTCGGATCGACATTTGTTAGATGTTGGAAGGCCCCACCGTGAGTATAAGCACGACTGGACCAGTGTCCGACCAATTAAAAGGAGTAAGTATTTATTAAAGCGAGGTTACCAACAGAAATTGTCTGCTATTAGGAAGGAAGGAGAACGAAGAGCTCGACCCCAAATGAATTAAATAGAGTACTGAAAATATGCAACACGCATGAAAAGGCTCTTTCGCCAAAAATAGCCCTCTGTTTTATCTTAAGTTTTCATACTTGATGTATGTACTGTCGCACCCTATCTGGTATTTGTGTTTACGTAAACTATGAATTTATGTTTTCCCTCAGCTTGTGTTCTTTTTTACGTGAAACTGACCCGTACTGATCTATATGTGTGTGCACTGAATAGCCTATTATTGTACACGTCTCTCCCTCTCTCCCTCTTTTTATGTTGTACGTGTACTAATAGCCTATTTGGTACGCACGACGCTCTCTCCCTCTGAGGGCTCCCTCGCTCCCTTTTGAATAAATGACGACACTGCACCTCGCCGGTACGGGAATAATTGGCTCTTAGACACGACAGTGTTTGAACAAATTGACAGAAACAAAACGATAGTATTTTTGCCATATTACTGCCTCTCCTTTCTGTAAAATGATGAAACTTAATTGGCCGAGAAAGAAAGGACAGGTGAGACGACTGATGTCCCCTAATCTGACCCTTAAAAAGGGAACTATATGTCAGTGGCTTTTTTCTTAAGTACTTTGGTAACACCACCCTCATCGTTCGGATTACCTCCGTCCATTGTACAAAAATAGAATGTCCGATACGTCCCCGTTCCTCCAGAATGGTCCCAGTTCTGTACCAGCCGTCCCAGAAAATCTTTAAGACAGTAGCTATAGTCCCATGATAACAGCATTTCACAATTTTTATAAATTAGCAGACCTTGAAGAAACATATAGCTCAACAGGATTTGTTTTAGACAAACGCGAGTCTCTACTGAAGGAGCCGGTTTGAATTCGATAAACTATGTAATTTTTAGACAACAGACTTCTTGCTACGTTCGCAACTATAACAAGAGTAAAACACCAGACAGACGTGTTGTTTGAAAATAAAAATGCTTGCCAACCTGCACTACAGCAATGATGCATGAGTAACAACATACACCGATGTAAGGATTACTAAGCATCCACCCTATCGTGACCAATGAACGTTTCCCCAACTACTTGGGGTTGGGAGAGAAATTAAAGTGTGTAAACATCTTCCCCTGCCAATTCTCAAAAAATTGTTTTTTTATACTCATTCAAGGATAACGTGCAGTCGTCGGGAGGAGAGAGGCCGGATGTGACGCACAGCCTGGCTGCAGATCGGGGAAAATCTATGACCTCGACCTAGGGGGAGCCGCAGAGCAAAGAGTTGCGGGACAAGGCACCGTTCTCAGCGTGGAAAGTGAAGGAAAGAAGGGCCACCCAGAAGCCCCTGCACGTTGATGAGCCCGTGTCGAAAGTCCCAGCCCATTGTGCCCGATTGATTGGCCCGCTTGCTTGAAATTTCTGCCCTCCTTGGTCCGTTTCAGATCTGATCCCACTCCACCCTCTCTTCCCTCGGCCTCCCAAAGCACGCCCCCATAACCCCCCCTTTCTCCATATGGAATTTTTGAACTTGACTCTGAGGACAAACACAGGACTGTGGTCCAAGAGCAAAGAATGGCCACACCCTGCAACGCGAGATTCGAAGCAGAGCCGGACGCGTAGCTCCACCGACGGGGCTCAACAGCGCCAACGAAAGAGGAAGAACGATGAGAGCCTACCAGTGATGGCTCGCTGTAAAAAGACACTGGACAGACGAACCCTTTTTAAACATTTCCACCCCTTGACTGTCCCTTGTCAAGTTGAATTTCTCTCCCAACCGCTTCATATTGATTACCACCCAATTGAGTTTTCATAACCTTACATCGGTCGCTTTTCAATCGTACAAGGATAACTAAGAAGGCGTTAACTCTATACCTTGATGATTGTAGAACACCAGTTATGCACATGAACATGCTGTTTAGTTTTGATCCCCATGGAGTCCAGACCTCAAGTGATAATAGCCCTTATTCTGTCAGAACATTTTCTGTATGACATCATGCTTGTATTCGAACGAATTTCCTACATCGTCTAAATAATGTCCCCGTCTCCAAGGTCTGACGTATGACACAGCTAATGTAATTTTATATGCACTGCCTCCTCGCCTATCGCATTGACTACATGTGGTTGTGTACGATTCTGTCAACATTTATAGTAGGATTATTTCCATCTGCCCGTGATACATATGGGCTACCAAAGACCTCGATAGACAGCCCAGCGACATACCTCCCTTATTAGTATAACTAAAATGTCAGCTTGTACGTCCTTACCTCAGACGAACAGAAATGAACTTACTCATGATAAAAACTGGGGACTGTGGAAAATGATTAAAATCGGTATACATAAGCGGCGTTCATTTATGTTCACCACAGCCACTGTTGAAAGTAGAGCGACAATCATGAAAACAGTAGCCACGCCATCTTGTCCCTTTTAGGCCCCATCGCGAAAGTAGGTGGCAGCCATTTTTTTGTCACGACCTCTCTGCCCACTGCCAATAGCCTGCGCGCCTCTCCCCCTCACACCCCTGCCTCACAAGCATTCCCCCGCGCCCCGACAGCTCCCGGTTTCTCCTGCTTGGACCATAAGCGCACCTCTAGCACGACCCTGTCTCCGAGCCACATCCTGTGCTGAACCCCGTCGCTCTTTCATCTCATTCAAAGAACAGGCCCTTCTTTGATAACCTCTTCCTCCCTGCCCGATTGTCCAGCCCGATCCCAGGTCATCACCTAGCCCGGCAGATGCAGTTTATTGCCCCCTACAGTAGGGCCCGCCTCACATCAAAGGAGCGGTGGTTAATCAATACCCTCACACCTCTAGATCCGACCGATCGCCCCCTTTCCCGTTCCCAGCAGAATGTCCAGCTGCGCGACAACCACCACATGCTGAGGTCGAGGTGGGAACTCTACTGTAAATATGTGTGGGAACGGGGGTGAAGCGGGGATTCCGAGGATGTCTTTCCGTACATCAAGTATTGACAAGAATGTGTTTCATGTAATAAAGCAATAAACCTGTGTATAAGAGGCCAGGCCTCAAGGATGCGTCTAGAGCACCTCGAGAAGATACCCTGTTGTCTGATTTGACGTGTTCTGCTCCGTCAGAATAAACTCCTGTTTCCTGCCTTCTGTCTCCAGCGCCTGCCTCTTTGTTTGGTAATCTCGAATGGTATGAGAGGCGGCTAACGCCGGGCAAATACTGAAGGGTTCTTGGTCAAATTCGGCCCTACCTTTCGACACTTGTGCTTGTCTTTTCTATTGCATGCTTTTCCTTATACAACAATACGCTGGGGAATGGATGCGATATATGTATGAGTCGGTATAAGCAACCAAGGAATAATTTATTTTTATGTATTAGTGTACCCTATTTCCTTTGGTTTAGCTAAGGGTCCCTCTCTGATTTTTACAGAAGCCATGATTTATCCAGGTTTCCAGGTTTCACTCTTTAAAAATCAGCCACTAAATACGTATACAGTTTTCTATTCTTTTTTATATTACTGCTGTGTTTATACTTATACCTCTTTGTGCAGTTATTAGGTTGAGCCTAGGCAGCATTTCTTATACTTTCACTGGGACACAATTCATCATTGTGATTTTTTTGCTATTTGTATGTGTTATTTCATTTTTGATTATGAAAACAAAAATTGTTTACCGCAGAGGAATCCCTAAGTGTATTTAGTCGCTCTCTCTCAGATATCAATTGTTAACTCGTATCATTGCCTTCGTGCATTTTTTCTTATTATCATCAAGTAGTTACGTGTCCGAAGGAACCGCAGTTTCTTAGTTTAACACACCCTAGGCTCCATGTGAGAAGCGTTCCCTTGTTCCTTGTCCTACATAATTCCAATCAGCATAATTTCAGTCAACGCCACACAGTACCACGAAACACAATTCCACTCTACACATTTCCATTCCACACCACACAATTTGGCAACAAACAACATAATTCAATTCAACAACTCATTTACACAACACACTAAATACATCCGATCCACAAAGAATCCCACATCATGCCAATAAATTCAACAGCGCACCACATAATTAAAGTCCACAACATACCACTATACAAAATACCATTCCACATAACTACAATCATTGACACACAATTCCACTCCCCATAATTGTAGTACTCTCAAAACCACATAATTACTTTCCACACAAATCCACTGCACACCATGCAACACAATTCCACAACACACATCCACTCCACACCCTTCCACGCCACACAATTCCACAACTAACAATTCCAATCTAACCCATATAATTCCACTCCACACAATCTTCTCCACTCCATAACACATGGGTAAAAGACATTGTCATTTACAACACAAATAGCTTTAACTCTCACAAATGTGTGACCTCTTGGCATTGCCAATATTTGTTACCATTAGTTCCTATAATTACTTTTGTCAAACGCTCAGTCAGTGTAAACTATTTTTACCTAGTTACACTGAGCCATGCATTTTCTTATCATTCTCTCCCACACAGCTCCCGAGATGCTGCCCAACCGACCAACTACCAAGGATCAGCAATCCTGATGCTAATGTAGTTCGTCCTCTTATCTAGAGTCAATGAAGCAAACATGTTTACCCATATAAAAAAAATTCTTATGCTACCAAATGTTCTTTAAGACCAGAGAATGAATACCACAATGTATCTCTTTCCAAAGTCTTATCCTATTTGGCAACACATTTTTCCACGTCATCCTTTATGTCATTTTCCATGTAAAATATGAAGGCTACGCTGTGTAATTAGGATCAGTGGCAAATCATCACCTCCAGATTGTTAATATCTGTGAATCTCATGACCTTGACCTTTGTTTCCTAAATGAGACTTCGGTACTGAGACATTCATAACACATTTAATAAACTATTACCAACTAAATATTAGATCTTGAGAGTTGCTCAAGCTTATAAACCTAGAGGAAGGTTAGCCATTATTTAAGAACAGATATTAAGTCAATACATTTTCAAAGAACATTTCAAGCAGAAGCTCTTGCAGGCAAAGCTGGGTACATAAAAATAAATTTGCTTTCATATATCGCCTCCTCCCACCCACACACACAATTTTTGACCGTAGTTTCCTCTTCCAATACAGATGGTATAGGACATTTCATCCTTGATAATGATCGCTCCCTTGTTCTGGGGGATTTCAACTATCATATGGAAATTTACAATCTAATGCTAATAAATAGTGAATCCACTTATCTTTAAGGACATCTAGATGCAATGTTTTGCTTGCTCTGACCTACAGTGCACCATAGACCCTTGTGTATTGTTACCGCAGCCAGACCGTCGCAGTCATTTTCACTCTCAAAACATACAAAACAATAAAAACAAATAGAAGGAAGATTATAACAGAGGTTTTAGAGATGAGTGAATTAATTGATCTATATTTGCTTTCAACCCTATTACGGTTAATCCAAATGACCTAAAGAACAAATTACTTATCTTTAGTACCAATGTGTCTTTAAGAGATATACGTAGTTATAGATTCCTTACCTTAGAATTACCCCGGGTGTCGGACTGGATCCCGAGAATTTCTTTCAGAGCAGTACCCCTGCGGGTTGGTAAGTGGTGTCGGTCGACTCTGCGTCCATTGTCGGCGTTGTGGTCGCCGGGATGCCATTGCAGTGTGTACTTAGACGCCGTCCCTGTGCACTGACATCAGTTCTGACACGACATTCCACGCAAGAAGTGCAGAGCCATGCAAGACACTGACCACTGGTGCACATAACTAGGGCCCTGGGAGGGAGTCCATATCCCTAGAAGTCAGTTCACAGAACGGGGAGGATGGGTGGGGTGGTAATGAATCTATAACTTCACATGTCTCTTACAGACATATGTCACCGAAGGTAAGTAACTTGTTCATCTGAAAGAGACTGTAGTTATAGATTCCTTACCTTAGAATACATACCCCAGCAATACCAACCCTAGTGGTGGGTCTGCAAACTAAGTTCACACCAGAAAGTCCTGGAGAACAGAACGGCCAAAGAAGCCGTCTCTCCAGACTTAGCTGTCCAGGCAGTAATGTTTCGTGCACGTGTGCCAGGATGCCCACATGGTTGCCTGGCAGATTTCAACCAGCGGAACTCCACGTCCCGAAGCAGTAGTGGCTGCTGTCGCCCTGGTGGAGTGGGCACACAGTCCTACTGGAGGTTCCATTTTTGCCAAAGAATAACAAATCTTGATGAATAGGACAACCCATCGAGAGAGGGCCGGACCTTTCTTGGCGCCCACATAACCCACGAAGAGTTGATTGTCCATCCGGAATTCATTAGTGTGGTCAAGGTAGAAGGACAGCGCACATTTCGGTCCAGACGGTGGAGTCTCTCCTCCTCTTCGGAAGGGTGCGGAGGCAGGAAGAAGGTGGGCAATGTGATGGTCTGACCTAAGTGGAAAGAGGTAATCACTTTGGACAGAAAAGAGGCCCTAGTGCGAAGGACCACTTTGTACGGAAGAACAGTAAGAAAGGGAGGCTTGGAAGACAGAGCCTGAAGCTCACTCACCCTGTGAGCAGAGGTGATGGCAAGCAGGAAAGCAGTCTTTACAGAAAGAAGACGAAGAGGACAATTATGTAGCGGCTCAAAGGGAGCACACCTAAGAAAAGTAAGTACCAAATTCAAATCCTACTGGGGAATTAAGAAAGGAGAAGGAGGAAAGAGATGAGTAATGTCCTTGAGAAATCTGTTTACAATAGGGGACTTGAAAAGAGAAGGCTGATCAGGAAGGCGAAGAAAGGCCAAAATTGCTGAAAGATAGCCTTTAAGGGTAAACAGAGCAAAGCCCTGCTGGGTCAAGGCGAGAATGAAGAGGAGAACCTCTGAAAGAGGGGCAGAAAGGGGATTCACAGCCTTTGCTGTGCACCATGCCACACATTTTTTCCATCTGTAGGTGTATACCGACTTAGTGGAGGGATGCCTGGCTGCCAAGATGACATTACAGACTTAGGGAGGAAGGTCAAAAGCTGTCAACTGTCGCCGCTCACTCTCCATGCAAGGAGGTGGAGGCTAGACAGGTTCGGGTGGAGGACCGTCCCCTGGTGCTGCAACAGAAGATTCTCCCGTGGCTGTTTGATCAGAGGATTGATGGCCATGCCCAAGAGCTTGGGGTAGTAGACTCTTCCTGCCCAGTCCAGAGCCACCAGAATGGCTTGGGTCTGGTCGCGCTTGATCTTCAGCATTCTGGGTAGACGTGGTACAGGCGGAAAGGCGTACAGAAGGCTGCAATTCAACTTGTGACGAAAGGCGTCGCCGAGCGAGTGCTGCCTTGGAAACTCCAAAGCGCAGAACTGCTGACAGTGCGCGTTCTCTTCAGTGGCAAATAGATCTAATCAAGGCTCTACCCACTGCTGAAAGAGACCTTGCACCACCTCAGAGTAAAGACGCCGTTCGTAATCCATCATGCACCGGCGGCTGAGTTAGTCTACCCTGGCGTTCAGGGAACCTGCCAGGTGTTGAACCACCAGGGATATACCCTGATTTTCCAGCCATGTCCAAAGACAGAGTACACAACCCCATTTCGCCCTGTTTGTTGCAGTACCACATGGCAGTGGTGTTGTCTGTGAACACCTGCACTACTCTTCCTTTGACAGAAGGAAGGAATGCCTTCAGTGCGAGATGGATCGCCCAAAGCTCCATAAGGTTGATGTGGAGCCCAGACTCTGCCGGAAACCAGAGTCCTCTGATCTCCGCCTCTCCCATGTGGTCGCCCCATCCCAGGAGAGACGCATCAGTCACCACAGTGAACTCTGGTTAGGGAAGGGAGAGGGATCTGCCGTTGACCCAATCCCAGTTTGTGAGCCACCACTGCAACAGATGTACAGTCCCCTCCGAGATCTGGACGACATCAGACTGCAGAGCCCACATATGCCATCTGGCATGATCCACCAGCAGGATGCAGGAGGTCATGAGGCCCAGCAACCTCAATGTCATTCTCACCGAAATCCAGGATAGAGGCTGAAACATCGGTATCATATTTTTATAGCAAAGGATGGTGCACCAGAATTTAGTAGTCCAAACAAGCTGTTGAATTTTTCAAAAAAGTCCTTTATTATTTTCAATCTTTAAAAAGGCCATCAGCCAACGCGTTTCGTTCCCATACGAACTTCGTCAGGGCTAGAGAAAAAAACCTGGTGACAAGTAAGGCTACCAAGCGCAGTTTATATGACTTAAGACCTCCACGTCATCAGAACGTCAAGATCTCCCAATATATGGATGAGACGTATTATGAAAAATTCCTTAGCGCCAATAGGCGTCACTGGGCAGGAGACTTTATGATCCGGACACGAAAGGACCACACCGTGAGGACATGTATCAATACAAATAACAAATTGGGCCAAGTTCCAATGTTGTGCCAGGTGTGAATCAGTGGGACTGCTCTAGTAGAAAATGGAGGTCATCCCTCATCAACTTTTCGAAAGGAACGGGTTTGGAGACACGGACTCGGCGATTACGGAGATTACGATCCGTCTTCTTGGGGAGATCATTATTAGTGGTTCAGGTCTTTATATATGTCTTCTACCACAGCGCCTGTTTAAAATTTGCAGTTTCTACCCCCTATTAATACCAGTTCTCTACGTGCTATTCTAAAAGTTGATGAGGGATGACCTCCATTTTCTACTAGAGCAGTCCCACTGATTCACACCTGGCACAACATTGGAACTTGGCCCAATTTGTTATTTGTATTGATACGTGTCCTAACAGTGTGGTCCTTTCGTGTACGGATCATAAAGTCTCCTGCCCAGTGACGCCTATTGGCGCTAAGGAATTTTTCATAATACGTCTCATCCATATATTGGGAGATCTTGACGTTCTGATGACGTGGAGGTCTTAAGTCATATAAACTGCGCTTGGTAGCCTTACTTGTCACCAGGTTTTTTTCTCTAGCCCTGACGAAGTTCGTATGGGAACGAAATGCGTTGGCTGATGGCCTTTTTAAAGATTGAAAATAATAAAGGACTTTTTTGAAAAATTCAACAGCTTGTTTGGACTACTAAATTCTGGTGCACCATCCTTTGCTATATAAATTTGATTTCTGTCTTGACAGTGGAGCTCTTTGTGGCCAGCTCCGGATGTTAATGTGCACAACGTCATACTGACTTCCCAAACGTTGAAATTTATAGTGCGAAACCTTGGTCAGGCACAGTTGTGTTGTCAATACTGAACATCGGTATCATAGCCCGAATATCCCGGACTCGCTGCTCGGGAGGAAAGCCCCGAAACTGCGCTGTATCAAGAACTGCTCCGATGAAAAGGAGCTTCTGCGAGGGAGTCAGGTGCGACTTCAGCATGTTGATAGTGAACCCTAGCGAATGTAGGAGGTCCGCCGTAGTCTGGAGGCTGGAGATGACAGCCTGGGGAGAGCCTGCCTCCAGCAGCCAGTCGTCGAGATAGGGGAAGACTGGAACCCATGATCTGCGCAGATGAGCTGCGACCACCACCATCACTTTCGTGAACACCTGAGGTGCGCTGGTGAGGTCAAAGGGGAGCACAGTAAATTCAAAATGCTCGTGGCTTACCGTGAAGCATAGGTAGCGCCTGTGGGCTGGCCGGACGGGGATGTGAAAATAAGCATGCTGCAAGTCCAACACTACCATCCAGTCTCCAGGGTCGAGGACAGACAAGAACTGAGACAAGGTTAACATTTTGAACTTCTCCTTCCGGAGGAAGTGGTTGACAGCCCTGAGGTCCAAGGTAGAACACAGGCCTTTGTTCTTCTTGGGTACCAGAAAGTAGTGGGAGTTGCAACCACGACCCACTTCTGGCACAGGGACCCATTCGATAGCTTCCTTGGCCAAGAGAGACGTAACTTCCTAGCGGAGAAGGGGCAAGTGATCCTCCCACATGCGATGGAGTACTGATGGCATGGAGGGAGAGGTAGTCTCAAAGAGGAGGGAGTAGCCCCTTCGGACTGTTAGCAAAACCCACCTGTCCCACGCAATGTTGTGCCAGTGGGTGAGGTGATGGCGCATCCTGCCGCTCATTGGCTTCTGGTGGCCATGAAAGGTCAGATTAGGAAGGTTTGGAGGCTGCTGCAGGGGGATATGAGTGGACTGACCCGCCCGCTGGCCCCCAGACCCACGTCGCTGGGTCCCACGTCCTCAACTACGCATAGGCTGGGTAGCTTGCGTGGCCTTGGGGCCTTGGGTAGAACCTGTTGAGGCACCCCTTTCATAGCCACGAAAGGGACGAAAGGCAACCCTGCTTGGGGCTAGAGGTTGCCGCGAGGCCCAAGGATCTGGTCGTAGTCCTAAAGACGTTGAAGCACTCGAGCGCTGAGTCTACCTTGTCACAAAACAGTCAAGGGCCATCAAAGTGCATGTACAAAAGGGTGGATTGGACATCCCCAGAAAAGCCAGACGTCCTCAACCAGGCGTAGCGCCTCAGGGCTACCAACGTGGATACCCAGAAAGTCGACGGTATCAGCCAGCACCGGATGGTGAACTTAGCTGCGTCCTGACCCTCAGCAACTGCGTGGGCGAGCACGGCCCGGGCCTCCTCCGGGCACTGTAGCAGCAATTGCGCAACCGTGTCCCACACCGTGTGGGTATAACGGCCCAAGTGGCATGCAATGTTCACCGACTGCAGCCCTAAGCTGGAGGAAGAAATCATCTTCTTCACAAGATGGATCAGCTTCTCGAATTCCTTATCAGGGGAGCAGTAGGGAATGCGCCTTTCAAGGACGAGGCTTGGACCACCAAGCTCTCGGGTTGGGTGTTAGGAGAGGAAAAGTGGGTCACCCGGGGCCGGGCGGTGGCAATCATCCTGCCCACAGAAGACCCTGAGCTGGGCTTGGACCAAGTGTCCAGAAGGATGTCAGTGAGGGCCTCATTAAAAGGCGGCATGGGCTCCGAAGAGGCCGCTGCCGGTTGGGGAGAAGGCAAAGAGCGACAATGCTTCTTCGCCTTCTTCTTGTGCTTCGACTTACCCGTGGAGTGTGAAGACTTCGAGGATGAGTGGTGGTGACTCCGCGACCTTCCTCTCAACCGGGACCTCGAACGACGCGGAGCATACTGTCAGGCCTCCAAAAGCTTTCAGGACCGCTTCCGCAAAGACTTAGGGTTCACGACCCAGCAGTTGGAGCACGACTTCAGGTTGTGGTGGCGCTCCAGAAACCAGAGGCACACAATGCTTGAAGCCGGTTTGACAATGGGACATCCCTCGAGCACCAAGAAGACTCAAAAAAGATGTAGTAAAAAAATGACTAAGGGGCACACTCTCTCCAGATCTGCTCAGACCATTTTTAAACTTCCGTGCTCGTGACAGGTCACATGATGTGACTACACTGCTAATGTATTGAAGGATAGACTCGTAGTTTTTTGTGTGTAAACTACTAGCGCAAATATCGTTGTATAAAACACACTGCTTAAATATTCATTTAAGTGTGAATAAGCAAAAAAAAGTTACATTCCATTACAATATTGCTAGACATTTTAAGCGTGATATTCTCCGCATTGCTTAACATGCTATCTCAAAAGCTATACTACTGCTTCTGAAATCCTCTGCCGAAATCGAAAATTGCCACACATATTAATTAAATGGAATACATTGCAAAATTGCATTCTCAACCACAGCGCTAAACCAGCAATATTAGCAATATTCATATTCGTTCAATGTTTAGCCCCAGTGGGCACTGTACCACTTGTGTAGCAATTTAACAGTTTAAATACACTTTCTAATAGAGCCCCAGCGGGCACCCTTCTTGCTCTCTAAATAACATTGAACAAATATGAATATTGCTAATATTGCTGGTTTAGCGCTGTGGTAGAGAATGCAATTTTTTCAATGTATTCCATTTATTTAATATGTGTGGCAATTTTCGATTTCGGCAAAGGATTTCAGAAGCAGTAGTATAGCTTTTGAGATAGCGTATTAAGCAATGCGCAGAATATCACACTTAAAATGTCTAGCAATATGGTAATGAAATGTAACTTTTTTGCTTATTCCCACTTCAATTAATATTTAAGCAGTGTGTTTTATACAACGATATTTGCGCTAGTAGTAGTTTACACATAAAAAACTACGAGTCTTTCCTTCAATATACTAGCAGGGTAGTCACGTCATGTCACCTGTCACAAGCACCTGTCACGAGCACGGGAGTTTAAAAATGGTTGTTTTGTTTAATTAAATGTTGGTGATCAAGCCTGCAGGGCAGGCAAAATGCGTTCTATAAGCGGAGTTAAAATTATTTGAACCAGAACACAGCGTCGTCCTTCTTTGTCGTGAGGGGTTGGAGCATAATACCGGATCTTGCTACGGTAGCCCGTTTTTGACGACGCACCCCCTGTTTAGGTGCAGCGGCAGCAGTTACCAAAGCATGGAGGAGCAATATATATATATATATATATATATATATATATATATATATATATATATATATATATATATATATATGTACGGACACATGGATACACATTACCTATAGTAGGTATATGTAGCTAGGACGTTGTTTCCAAAGGAAGAACAGTTTTTGTTTTGCCAATAGCTTTGGTGCTGTTTGACAAATCCCTGCGAAATTTTCAAAACTAGTACGATACTCACTGCAGCTGCTGTCTTGAAAGTTTCGGAGTGATCCGTCAAGTGGGGGCCAAGAAAAAAAAAGGGGGGGGGGGGCGATCACAAAACGTGTTTTCCCAATGCAAATTTCCATAGGGATTTTATACGTGATCACAGCACAAACTGTTGAACGGAATTATACCAAATTTGCCAGAAAGTCGCTGTTTATTCAGAAAGCAACCTTTTTGTGAATTGGTGCAAATCCATTTAGTAGATTTTAAGATATTAAAAGAAATCAATATTTACATATATAGGCATGAGGATCGTCCGAGGATCAGAACGTTCCGAGCTCAAATCAGATTGGCTACCAACACTTCAACCAGGTAGTGTTGGAAGCTATCTTGGGACTCGGCTTCAGCAGAGTCCCACAAAAAACATTTAAACAAAAAAAAAAAAGACAAAAGAAAAGACGCAGAACCCAATGGGGCCAAATTTCCACGGGAGCACGACGGAGCCACGAATCAGCGGCAAAACAAAAAAAAAACATGGTCACCTGCGATTGTTTACATTACGGCCCCTCGGTGGGTCCTTGGGGCCCCCCTCATTGGGACCACCACCTTCCCGGGCTGGGTTTTCATTTTTTTTTTTTTTTTTTTTAGGATTGGGGCAGCATGACCCCCTCCCAGACCGATCTCGCACTGGGGACCACCAGAATCAAAGGAGCTAGGCGTGCAAACCCCCTCCTGGAGCCGTACATTGCCCTGGGGACTGCCACCCCCTAGGGCCGGCTCCTGCTATGTCCCAGGGTCTCCAACCCAGGGACATAGCTGTTTGCTTTAGCTTAGCGGGAGCTCACAGCTTTCGCCAAGTTAAAGCAAATAATCTGCTTTCAGCAGGCGGAAGCCTTCAATGTGCTCCCATCACTGGAAGCAGAGGTTCATCTCTTTTCCTACCCGCAGACATGGGTCAGGGAAAGAGATGAAATGATTGCTCCTGCACAGAGAAAGCTGTCTTTCCAGCAGCTCCCTCCGTGCTGCAGCAATGCCAGCTCCCGCAGGAGGCAGGAAGACCGCTAGGGCCGTCTGGCTTCCCCAGCGGCCAAAAGAGGCAAAATAGCAAAAAGAGGCAGAATAAAGGTCAGCAATGACAGAAAAATGCAAAATAAAGATGAGAAGCAAGTAAAAAGAGGCAGAATCAAGCTCTGCAGGGAGCAGAAAGAGGCAGAATAAAGGTAAAACAAAACTAGTAAGAGAGGCAAAATAAAGGTGAGAAACGAGCAGAAAGAGACAGAATTAAGGTTAGCAGGGAGCAGACACAGGCAGAATAAAGGCCAGGAACGAGCATAAAGAGGCAGAATAAAGGTCAGATGAGAGCAGAGAAGGAGAATAAAGGTCAGATGAGAGCAGAAAGAGGCATAATAAAAGTCAGAAACGAGCATAAAGAGGCAAAATAAAGGTGAGAAACGAGCAGAAAGAGGCAGAATAAAAGTCAGAAGAAAGCAGAGAGAGGCATAATAAAGGTCAGAAATTATCAGAAAGAGGCAGAATAAAGTTTCAGGAGCGAGCAGAAAGAGGCAAAATAATAGGCAGAACAAGCAGAAAGAGGCAAAATAGAGGGCAGGACCAAGACGGGAAGATGCAGAAAACTAGCATAAAACGAGCAGAGGAGGCACAAAACCAAAAGCAGCAGAGGGTAACAGATTTCAGGCAAGCCAGACAGAAGGGCGGTCACAGTGTGAGCTGGCGCGAAGATCTGGTTCCGCGTGCCCCCCCCTACTTTTCTTTCCACGCACCCACTGACCCACTCATGCAAGCTCTCACAGACCTACTCAGACATTCACACACCCACTGACAACCCCACTCAGACACTCTGACACCCACTCACAGACTTACTGAGACACTCATGCACTCACTCACACACTCACTGTCAAAGGTTAGTGGTTACATTTAGGGAATTCAATAAAAAAAAAAAAAACTTAGAAATCCACTGGAAAAAAAACAAAGGTTATGGGGACCTTGTAGTTGGGAATCTAAATTTAAAAAAACCATAGAAAGTCACTTAAAAAAACAAAGGTTACAGGGACATTATAGTTCGGCTCAGATTTCACTCTTTCAAAACCAGGGATATTCAGCAATTCTAGTTAGCTGAGAGGACTATAACTTACGACCCCGCAATGCAGTGCTTATGACCTCACGTATTACTGCACATGGTCAGTGACATCACTGACGACATCATCCACAGAAGTACTCACCCACCCACTTCCCTTCATCTTTGCAAGCCTCTCTATTGTGAATAAAGATTTACAAAAACATTATAAAACAGCATTAGCAAAAGCAATCAGCTGGCAGCCAACGCAAGAATGACTGACTTCTTTTTAGGTCAGGTGTTAGTAAAGACATTTCAATTTTACTAACATTGTGTATAACATGGTTATTTACAGTGGGTTTCAGCCAGTCAGACATTGGCTGACTTCACTATGAGTTACAGCAAGCTTTCCTTTCACAAGGAGCACATCCACGCATAAAATATTTCCCTTCAGTGCCAGGGATTACTATTGTAATATGTGCTTTTTGAAGACAATAAAATATGTTTCTCCTTTAGCCTATATTTCTTTTTAGATTGACGAGGGCGCGCAATGAAGTTTTGGAAAAACCATGACACAACAAAACAAGACATGGCAAAGCCAAACGGCTGGTTGCCAACTCCAGACCAATTGGCTTTGCCACTGCTTCTTTCTCTAAGTGCTATCTCATCATTCTTGAAGAAAATTCAATTATTAATTGCATTTTGTCCACCTTCATTGCCTTTTCTCTCTTGGTCTACAGTCCGTTGATGTTTTAGTTTTGTTTTAGATTCCAAGTTTCATGTAGATGTGGTTTCTTTGTTCACTGTAAGGAGATACTTAGTCTCCATTGCCGTTCTGTCTGTAAAGCAAACGGACGCCTTATATTCGTAGGGTTTGTGCTATATTAAAACATTAAATAACCATGGCTGGAAGCTGAATGAAGAAAAACAATTGTCACTTGCAGAGTTATAGAAATATAATCCGAGAAAAGTAATACATTCTAAACAACCGTGGAAGAACCTGTATTCATATAAAATCGGTCCAATGGAGGAAGCACACTAGGACACAGAGCTTCTTAAGGATATGGACAAAACGAGAACAAGAAGGTGAAGGTGAATATCTTTCTCACCTGTAAATCATTCCTGGGGAGCCAGTCTGCCGTAACGAAAGTCGAGCCGGGGAATCCGTGGTTGATTCCGGATACATCGAGCCAGCGTCAGAGTTAAAAATAGACCTTCTGTTCACCCTCTAAAAATACCTAAGAAGAGAGAAAAAACAAGTTTGGTTTGTCTTGTGCATGAAATTCTAAAAGACTTAGTTAGAACTACATTACATCAAAAAACTGTCTAAAAACGGGGTACGTTCAAGAAAACCAGATACACACGCGATATTAAGGGTATCCACATAAAGTTATTTTACATACAACACAGCTAAATGAAAGCAATCTCAGTGAGTGATTATCCTGAAAATCTGCCATGGATTATGGCCTTGTGCTTCTATGCTCAACGTGCCAAATTCACAAGGAAGGCTGTGGAAAAACTCTTCAGCTCTTCTCTACCAGAGCACCAGCTCAAAACCACGTTTAAAGAAACCGTAGACTGATCCCTACAGGTACCTCCATTTACGGAATATGATAAACAAAATGGCTAATTACCAGTACGAGTAAATTTACAGCTCGAAGAGTTTTCTGGATTCACATGCTGTGATTTATTCTGCCATCTAATGGTTGGGTCCAGAATAGTTTTGGGGGGGAGGCGGGGGGAAGCGCGGGGGGGGGCGTAGGCGGTGGGGGTGGGGGTTTGGTTAACCACTATTTGGTGGTATGTTCGTCCCCTGTGGAGCGTCAGACGGCGCCTCTGATGTTCCTGTGCGTAATCACCATCTTCTGATTCTTTTTAGGGCTCGCCTGGCGTTGAGGCGCGAAGCGCTGCCACTAGCGAGCCTTATTGTCGCTGTTTTGCTTCCCCAAGTGGTACAGACCGGTGCACGAGCAGACACCGGTCTGTGAACGCGTGAGCCGCAGGGAACGCCAACGTGCACGCTCACGGCATCATGCTCCTGCCCTCCCGCGTCTCTTCCAAGGCGCGCTCCAGGCCGACTTGTTTGGGTTGTAGTCGTCAGAGAAGGATGAAAGCGCGAAGCGGGCCGTCAGACGCTGCACTTCCAGCACTGTGGTGATGGAGAGGAAGGGCGGGCTCCACTGCAGGCTCCAGAGCGACGTCAGTTAGGTTGTATTTCACCCTTGTTGTAATAATGTATGCACATTACAGTTGCAGTTCAAGCATGGCATGTGAATCTGTTACAGAAACCAATCTGCAAAGCCCGTGAGTGTCACATTGAGAAGGCAATAGAAAGGACCAAGCCGTTGAGAGGAAATAAAGTACAGTTGTCCTGTGAACACACCTGCCAGTGTCATGGCTGTAGAGTGGTGCCTACTGGGCGATCCTTCCTTCCTCTAGGTGCTCGGTCTCTTCCCCCTTGCATGCAGCCACGCACCGTGTCTCAGGTGTGTGTGTGCACACGCAGGTCTGTGTGTGTGTTTGCAGTGGTGGCCTGTCAATAACGTGCACGCCTTGTTATCTTCCTTTGTGACGCCTCACTGGCCCTCGGCTTCATTCACTCCTGCTGCAGCTAAGCAGAAGCAGAAATCGGTAAGTGTGCCCCTCTCCCTGCTCTCTTCTCCTCACATGATCCTCTCACCTTCCTGTCCCTTCATGGACCCACTGCTCACTGTGTCCAAGCTGGGATGCTGTGGTATTTGTGAGATGTTCTGCTTCCGACATACATGAGGTCCCAGCTGCACAGAGTGGGTTCAGATGCAGAGCATGAGAGGCTGCAGGGGGATGCAAACACAGAGGGCATGGGCCCAGCAGGGAGCTGCAGACACGAGGAGGCAACGCAGGAATGACATACATATTACATACACATACGAAACGAGACTACTAGGTGCTCCAGGGAGATAAATACACAGGGAAATTCAACACAAAATAGACGTTACAGACAGAAGAGCAGCAGTGAGTTGTTCTACACTGGAAGTGGAGACTGAAGAGGAACTATGCAAACCATTAAAATGACGGACTACTCTTTTCGCAGCTACCCTAAAGAATTCCAACCACTAAAGACCTATTGCATGGGTGATGCTAGGAAGTGAGTTCAACTGTAGCGACAGTCCGAGCCAGCCAGGGCCCCTGCCATAGAGCCACATCATGCCAGCAGTGCTTCGGGAAAAGGTTCTTGGATGCCTAAATGGCTACGTTGCAGATCACAGTGGGGCAGGTGCTTCATAAAATGGCTGCTGCAATATCCGTGCCTTCCTATAACCAGGGTCACTGGAATTATGTAGCAGAGGAGGACCAAATTCTGTGGCAGGGTGACTGAGTTATATAGTTTAATGCGGCACATTTTGTAATTTTTTATATTGTGATTTTTACACATGTAACATTGTCTGGGCAAAGAGTTCACCTTATTAGTACCAGTTTAACATCCAAATACTGCAATAAGTAATATAAAGATGACAAGTGAACCTTTGCATTGGGCTTTCCACAGTACAGGGACACGTGGGTTTAGTCATTTTTGCCCCGTTTGAGCTAGAAACAAAATGTTAAAATCTGTAGATTATGCTGCGGATGATTGGTTAAGTGGCAAGGGCTGCAAATCCATAAGTATAGAGAAAGTGCCACAGCCGCAGAATCGCATAATTTCAGTCGCCCTGCCTAGACGGTCTTTAGACACCAGAACTTCTTTCAGTGAGACCCTGAATATTTCCAGGTTTTTTAGGGCAATGACCTTCCTTTTGTATCCCTCAGCTCTTCCTCTTTTCAATGGAGTTACACAATCCTTGGTAGAGTTGAATTTACCAGGTATTGCAGAAATGCGTCTCTTAGCACAAAAAGCAGATCACCATTTGAGATATGAAACTAAAAACACAAAAAGGGCGAATATTCTTTAGGTGAAGTCAGAACATAGTGTCAATTCCTGGTCTAATAATGTGAGTTAAGGAAGGGTCATGGAACGCGGGTCGCCACCCACCAATCACAGTCCTTCCTGGATTAAAAGAGATCTGAACGAATCAATCCTTCGTGCTTGTGTCCCCTTCTCAGTGGAAAAGTGGTGTTATAATTTCTGCTCTGCCATTACCTTGGAGCAAAATGTGTCTAAACAGCAAACTGTCAACCTTCTCCAATTCCCTCCTGGAATTATTCTAGTTTTCCCAGTGACCAAGAAAGGACACTTTGCTTGCTCATATGTCAGTGTGATTCCTCGGCTTAGTGGAAATTCCCTTTCATGTGCAATGCCCAGTCTTATCATTGGCAGCATCCCACCCTCACCTAACAACATTCTCCCAGCACATGTTGCAACAGGAGCTTCTCTGCCTCGAGTAAGACACAGTGGGAGATGACACTGCAGCAAGTCCTTCTGGGAGAAAGATACAGAAAATAATGCCAACTTCAGGAAAACACCTCACTTTAATGTTAATGGAAAAACAGCGGTTATCTCTGGATGGCTGTAGCTTCCTGCTTTTTTGCTGAAAGTTTGACCTGGGTATAGCGGGAGGTGGGACTGCTTGGACACATTTATGGTGAGAGTCCAGATTGCAGGGAAATCTGTGCATGGGAGACCACTGTATCGAAGGAGGTTCTTGCACAGAACACCCATTGGTGGTAGTTTACAATAGCCTTTCAAGAAATTTAAATAATGTAATAGGGAGAAGTGAGTCCATAAGACCTGAGACCCAAGCTTGTTAGGTCGAGCTGTGTAGCAGTGCGAAGCACTGCACAGCGAAGCATCTATTGTTGGCGAGTTGCCGGGAATGTGAGACAGGGAATGTGCACGCGCAAGCCCTCGGCGATTTCACCTCGTGGGCGCGAACCGCCGAGCCCGGCGCCGTGCACATCTCCTGTCTCACATGCTGCTGGTTTTGTTTGATGCCTTGTGAAGGACACAGCTGTGCGGCCCTAAATGGTGTAATGCGACAGTCATGTTTGTGAAGACGCCGCAAGGCTCCAGATGAGGAAGGCCAAGCACCGATTGACTGCGATATTTTTACACTGAGTGGGCGAAAGAGGCAGAAAATAACAACTACTGTTTGGATGAGCTATAAAAGGCAAGCGATGCGCCCCAGAGCTTTGTGCATTTTATACTAAGCATTTGATACCAAATAGAATTACATTCTGATATGATGCTTTGAGTATCAATAATTTCATGCAGACGTACAGTTTGTTACTAGCACATCTGAAAACAAGGACGTGTAAAAGAAAGCCCGGAGGACTGGGGCATTTTTTTTTCTTTGTTGACGTGTAGTCATGTATGCTGAATAAAGGGACACTTGATGTCTCTACGTCACTGGGATGGCATGTGTACAGTACTGAGGTTTCAGGTGTAACGCTAGTGCATTCTGGTAATTGTAGTCTTGATTTGGTTTCTAAACCCTTTTGATAAACAAACCTCATGCAGTGATTTGCAAAAGGAAAGCTAAGTAAAATCATCTGATAGAGACCATAGAAGGCGATACTTACTGACTAATGCACAGGGATGCAATTATCCTATATAGCTGGTATGTGCGAGAATTTTGCCGATATATTTGTGTACGTTCGACTCTGAGCACAGTCAACCAAGCCCTTCATCCTGCCAAGGTCAATGTAACAAGTACTCTAAAACTCAGTAATAACTCCATGTTTTTTATGGTCCATGAAGAAATTTATTATGGTGTAAACCCTGTAAATTAGCAGGTTTATCAAAAACATATGTTTAGCTTCTCCCTGGCTGGGCAGAGGGAAAAGCCGGAGTTGTAGAACCGCTCGGCTATTTGGGACTGCTCCCGCTCCCCTTCCCATGTGGAATTATTGGCCTACCCTGCTAGTTATATAGGATTCTGTTTCTGGCGTCCACCCCTTGGGGCTGAGCGCATTCTAGCTGATTTTATATTTAGTGTATCCTTCCATTTATGTGACACAACCTTCACCGCTCAGTGACAGATGTGCCCTCCCTCTGCGCCTCCGCCGTTTCGTAATATGATTTTATTAAGTGGTGATGTATTTAGAGCGCACTCCATAACATTACACTCTGCACTCAATGCAACATACACTCCAAACAATACCACTCAGTGCCACATAATTACACGCCACATAATTACACTCTACTGAATACAACATACACTCCAGACAATACCACTCAGTGCCCCATAATTACACGCCACATAACTACATTGCACTCAATGCGACATACACTCCAAATACCACTCAGCGCCACATAATTACACTGCACTCAATGCAACATACACACCAGACAATACCACTCAGTTCCACATAATTATATGCTACATATTTACACGGCGCTCAACGCAACATACACTCCAAATACCACTCAGTGCCACTTAGATACACGTCACATAATTACACTGCACTCAATGCAACATACACTCCAAATACCACTCAGTGCCACATAATTACACACCACATAATTACACTGCACTCAATGCAACCTACACTACAAATACCACTCAGTGCCACATAGTTACACGCCACATAATTACACTCTATCTATCGCATCACCACAGCATCACTCAGCACCACCACAGCATCACTCAGGGGCACCACATCATCACTATGCGCTCCCACAGCCTCACTGAACGCCACAGCATCACTTGTCGCAACCACAACATTACTCAGCGGCACCACAGCATCAATCTGTGCAACCATTCAACAACAACTGGTTCTAATATGTTCTCTCAATGTTTCAAGCTTTATTACAAATGTCACAAAAAGATGTTAATATTTCACTTCTGTTAGTGGATTTTCCTCACAATAAAATACACTGAACATAATCTTCACTAAAGTTATTTAAAAAAGTTTAAGCTATTGCCATTATAAATTACAATAACTTTTATTTAAGTATTAATTATTTAATTATTTAAAAAAATTAAAAGCAAATGTTATTTGTAATATCAATACATCTAAGTCACGTAAATACAACACATATTGCGAAAGTTAAAAGTATTGGCATTGTAAATGACAAAGCTATTAATTTCGCAATTTTCAAAAACAACACATAAATAAAAAATTTGTCATTTACAATACCAATAGCTCAAACTTTCCTAATGCGAGACCTATTGCATTGCAAATGCTTGTTATCTTTTCTGGTGAACTTCCTGTCTGTTCCTGTATTTTCCCCACATGTTTGTATTATCTTCCATTTCTGGGGGGGTGGGTGGGTCTCACATGTGAATCCAGAAAACTCTTCAAGCTGCAAGCTGCAAAACTACTCCTACCTGAAGTAACCATTTTGTTTTTGGATTCATATGCTGTGTATTGGATTATGTAGCAGCATCCCTTCCCATGGGTTGGTAGGGATGAAATGAAGTGTTAGCAAACAGGTGTTGTAGTACTTTTTGTCCCAGCTGTGCTTCCTTGTTCATTTGGATGTCCCACAATAATTCTTAGCAAAGGAGTGTGGTGATGCACATGTCGATGCTGCGCAGATTTCATCAATTGGGACATCTGCCAGGAAGGCAAGTGTTGCGCCCTTCTTCTGTTGTGAAAGGGCTCTTGGGCAGTGTTATTCCTGCCCTGGAATAGCAAGTTTGTATTGTTTCTATAATCCATCTTGAAATTGTCCTCTTGGTCACTGGAGAATCCTTAAGATTTACCCGGAGTATTCAGGGCAATGCCCTAGATGCGGAGAAGCAGACGCGGACTTCATTCATATGGACTGGTCTTGCCCAGAATTACAAGGCTTTTGGACGGATGTCCTGACTGTGTTACGAGATGGGAGATAGCAGGAGAGATTCAGGTGGTGCTGCTGGGCCTGCTGACTAGATCCAAGAGGAAAGGTTTAAGCAGACTATTTGTCTTCTTGGGATTAGAGTTGGCAAAATGACGGATTGCCATATCATGGCTGAGCTGTCGACCACTCATAATGATGCAATGGAAAAGAGACATGATAGAATGGGCGACTGCCGAGGTGCTCAGAATGAAACAAACCAGGAGGGATGAAAGGGTGGAGGAAGACGTGCGGGAATGGAGGATGAAGCTAGGTGAACTAGCAAACGACAGAGAGGACAGTGAAATAAACGAGGCCTTGGATGAGGGCGTACAGGAAAGAAGCGCACTAGAGGCGGGGGAAACAACCTAGCCACGACCTCTCGAATATTGAATAGACTCAGACTGTGAGGCTAAGAGACAAGTAGCTATACTGAAAGGGAAGTTGCCAGACATGGTAGGGGGGGGAAGTTTGCAATTGAGGATGGGAGGTGTTGGAGGGGAGGAATGCATAGCCAGGGGCCGGCTCCTAATACTTAAACAATTTGGACCATGCAGGACAATTCCTGGGGGTTGGAGTGGGACAGAGAGGCACGTATGAAAACGGAATGTTCTTTATTGTAAATGGATCAGATTATAATTAAGCGATGTGATCAAACTACTCCTCATATGTGTATCTTGCTCTGCTGCTCCTCAGATGAGCCCATGAGAACATGCACATTTATTTTGTAATGATTCTGCAAATGTTGATAAAAGATATAAATATAAAAAATTTAAAAATAAAAGGTATGTATCTAAATCTTGTAAACACTCAGACAATCAAAGTCTGCCTTAACCATAAGAGAAATCTAAGTTTTCATTGTTGGTCTTCAGGCAAAGATCACTCTGATGTTTCAAACCCTGGTAACAGGGAACAAGCAGAACCCACTATTACATTATGCATTTTTTCTTAAGTGCAGCACCTGCCAAGTTCATGGCCTCTGGCATTTCACGTTCTCATGGGCGATGCATGTCTGTGATTACGAATTTACCTGACTGATGGTGTCCATGCGAGTGGGAGCAATCCAACCTTCCCTTGGCAAGTGCGAATTTCTAAGATAAGGGTATTCGGTAATTATGTTTCAAAGAAGGGACAGATCTCATGAGCCTTCAAATCCACTGAGTGAGTAGAGGTTATATTTACAAAATGCTATTAAGAGAAAGTACATCCCGAAACATTCAGTCCTGCATAAGCGCAGCAGCTAACTGGATACGAACAACATACTCAAGTTCATCTCTTAAAAAAAACTAAATCATGATATCGGGTGCACCCTTGGACCCCAAATCTGGATATCTTCTTGGTAGCCTTCATCTTTAGGATCGGTACGGGCTCCAGTGAGCATGGCTCGTAATTTAGTTATACCCTTTGACTCCTCACTTTTCTTCGTGACCCAAGTCAACAAGGTAGAAAGATGCCACAGGCTACCTGATACAGAGGGCATTTAGAAAAAATATTCTTTATCCTGAAGGTGAACTTGACAATATCCAGACAACCATCTCCCTTAGATCTGATTTTAAACCTGTTATTCCTGAGATCTATGACAAACAGGATGCAACTACTGCAGGACACAGCAACTCTTGAGCTTCGGACGTTTTAAGTCATTCTCTTCCACCCCAACTATCATGTTAAATTACATCGGTTTACTTTAATAGAAAATAATCTCTCTGAAGGCACCATACCGAGTGTGGAAAACATGACTTACCTGTAACAATCGATACACAGTGTGCAGTGCTGTAGATTGCCTTTCTGTGCCCACTCCTGCCATCTACAGTTGGGTGTGGAACATTGCAACAATATATATATATTTTTTTTTAAAGTAGTTCCTGTTTCAAGGTGACACATAGTACCTCCCCTGTAACCTACAAGGCACCAAGACACTGATAAGTAACCCCAAGTTATTACTATGTCCACACATCTAATGTTGTGCTTCCTTCTGAGGAGATGGATAGAGTGCATGTGAATCTACTGTACTACAAGCTGGAAACAGATTGTTACAAGTAGGTAATGTTTTCCATTTGTAGCATATGCAGCTGTATACCATATGAAGTACATCGACTGAGAAGGAATGCCCAAAATATGGCGGCGTGTTAACAGAGGGCTGGAAGACATTTGGAACAATATTTTAAGGATAGTTTACCCAATTTGTGTTTCTTGTCCTTCATGGGTATCCATACAGAAATGTTTAGTGAAAGAAAGAATGTAACTCAATATGGTGGCTTTGCAACTATGCATTAGTAGATTATGCCATAGGAATGCAGTAGGGGCTCCTTTTTTATGATTGTAATGTGCAGTGTGCGTTTGGCTTTGGCGTAACATAGCTGAATGGAACTAATAATTCATGTCACCATACTGGTATTTGAGAGGGGGTTTTAAAGATAATACTGCAAAAGCAAAGAAAATTTGTGTTTTTCTATTGGAATAAGTGCAGTCAATATCCAACATGATGTCCATTTGGACACAATGTGTGTAGCACATTTTCTACTAGTGACTGTGGCTGAGAGAAAAAAGAAGGCAATTCAAGGGAATGACTGACATGAAAAGTCCATATAACCTTTGGAAGAAAACATGGGTGAGTGCAACACAACTCTATATTTGCGTTCCTGCATAAAAATGTTCCTTGACTGATAACGCCTGAAGTTTTCCAACTCTGATGACAGAGGTTACAGCCACAAGAAAAACTTTAAAGATAGAAATTACAGACAACACGAGCCAAGTGTCTGAAAGGTAGTCCGCATAAGTCTAGTAATTCCAATGTTAAGGTCCTAAGATGGGGAACCTCCTTAATGTGCAAAAGACTCTCACAAACAGAGATCCTAATATGACAAAATCAAAACAAATTATTACTTGTATTGATATCATATAATACAGAACTTATTCTCAAAATGAGAGGGAAAAATGTTCCTTTTGTCATTGCCCTTGATGCAGTAAGTTATGCAAAGGTACAAAGGATCAATTAACACACCTGTAGTTAAGTAACCATTAAAGTAGACAAAACCAAATGTTCAGCAAATCAAACAGCAAATAAAGTCGATAAAATTGTGGGAATATCTCACCGCACCAAAGAGGTTCAAAAGGCAAATTAAGAGTATAGTGACAGCAACTTCACACAAACCACTAAACTGGACGAAATATTAAACACTATTAACGATGTCACAGAAATCCTAAACCTTAAGATATGTTTGGTGGCCCTAGATCGGGGTCTACTCAGAGCGGCCAAGTCCAAGTTATCAAATATGGTACCTAACATGAATCAACACAGCTATCTGCCCAACAGTCCTGGGGTTACAAATGAATATAGAAAAACTGCATCATCATAGTCGCATACTTGAAAATAGTGCAGAGGAAGCAGAAGGAAGGGCAAGAAGAAACAATATCAGAATTATATGACTACCAGAACGAGTTGAAGAGTTGAGCAGAATCTACAAAAAAGGTTCACAGCACAAGTGGCACAAAAAGGAATACCTGCAATCTTCACAGAAGAAAGGGTGTACAGTGTGCCAACAGGTCCTCACAGGCTGAGAGTTTCTCCCTAATTAATGATAGCCACCTCCTCAAGTACCACGACTGCAAGCACCTGCTTCAATTGCCAAGACAATATGGCCCATATTAAGTAGAAATTGCAAAGAATTCTGTTTACCTACCTCACAGTAGCTGTTCAAGCTCAACGAAGTTAATTTATACCGATCAAACATGGCAGGAACTAGGCCTAAAATTCATGTTGTTCATTTCAGAAAACGTGAAATCATAACAGGATATTGAACACACGTTTTCACTGATCGAGAAGCCGCAAGGAAAAAGACAGAATGCAGGGCAGCACAACACAAGAAAAACAGAACAATCGAAACTGATCAACAATCATGGAAGCAACAAAGACCAACACAAAGGGGCCACCTAATAAAACAAAAATGGTTCAAGGTGGGTAGCAAAAAGCTCGACATGCTGGAGAGATACAGATAAGAAGAAAAGGAGCTAATCAGCGAACTGCCAATCCGCTGATGAAGGGAGCTGGTATTCAGAAGTGTTGGAGGCACTGATGTTCACTCTAGCAACATCAGGTGCTATATCAGAGAGGTTCTAAAATTATGACACGGTGCTCCTGGTTTGTCTCATGAGCCCTACGGCTGTAGATGGCTCCATCTTCACGAAACAAATACAGTCTGGACCAGTGGACACCAGGAAACTGATGCAACATACACTGATAGGAGTTAATATGATACTGGAGATAAATTACCCTCCATGTGCACTTAAAGTCCCTAGAGCAGTCCGAAGGTATGACTTTTGAAAAGGTTCATTTGTTACTTTGCTGTAGAGGATGATGGAAATTGAGTAGCTCATCATGGGGAAAACTTTTTGGTTGAGGGTTTGTTCACGTTTTATGTTGACATTATTTAAGACATAATGCAAGATTCACGGAAGCATGAGGTCACACTAACACACATATGTCACTATTGTAAAGGAATTACACTCTAGTACCATGACTGATCTCCAGGAAACAGTTTGTACCAACTAATACATGCAACACACATCTAACTCAATACATTACCCACCTGGAACAAGATGCGTATTGAATAATATTTTTAGGTTAATGAAGAGTTCAAACATGATACCCTGCTTAATTGGAACAATTTTAAAGTGTATTCAAGAGGCATATGCCTGACCACCACTAAAAAACGAATAGAAACATAGTAGATTCAAGTGTTACTGGGAAACATTTGACAACTACAACACAAATAGAAAGAGCAGACAGACCGTTGTGGTATCTTCGATTACAAAGAATACATATCCAGACAACACGAAGAGAGGGACAATTTGGCAGACGCATACCCAAGGCAGTCCTTCGATTCTCCGCACACTGAGGAACACAAAAGGCAATGCAATTTACACACAAGATTCTACAAACATTTGCAATGTTGGAGTAGTATAGGAACCTCTACAGGGACAGCACTAAATCACTGTCTGAACAACCAATAAAATATATATGTTTGATGAGCTTCCTATTACTTAGTCCCTTACAGGTTGAAGATCTAAACATGCCTATTACATTACCAGAAATCAAACAGCCAATGAAAGTCCTGCCACTTGGGGAAAACCCTTGGAAGCAATGGACTAAAGGTAGAGTTTTACGCAACATTTGGCACAGTCTAAGCCCCTAAACTGGTGGCCATGTACACAGAAACATAACAATGCTGGGTACTTCCGGCTAAATTAAGAAATCCCTAATAGTCGAGCTACAAACACCACATTTCAATAATTCTAATTTAACATCATACCAACCAACCTCTATTCATGTAAAATACAAAAACCTATGCACACTCTAATTAATAAACAGTGATGTCAGTGTAGAAACTTGCGACAATGGAGACAAAGCCTTTCATTTACAAACAAATAATTGGTTTTCTTGGAATCAGTAGTTAGAAACGGTGTCTTTAATGTTCAAGAGAACCAGCCGACACGTGTTTCGTCGCGTAAGGGACAGTCTTACCGCGACTCCTCAGGGCTAAGGAAAATTGAAGTATCGTAGGGAGAGTCGCTCCGTCGGTGATACTTCCGACCCGACAGGGCCCTGGACTGCTGGATAGTAAGGTGGTGGTTGAAGAATTCTATTAAGTGTTGTATCCGTAGTGCGAGATATAGCAAGGTGAATCAATCACATGGGACACTCCAAGGCGCATTCGAAGTGAAATTTGTACAGATTTTAAACAAATAGATATGTGTGTCTCCACGGAGTTTGGGCGATTTTGAATCGGTAATCCTTCAGAAAGAGCTGCCTTAGGTCGTCAGACGGGTGCATCTGTACCACGGCTCTTCTTTCCGCGTACTGGGTGTGGTCAGCCTGAATTTTAAAATCCTCAACAAAGCAATGACAAACCAATTGTCCACTCTATTAGCACAATTGGTCCATCCAGACAAGACAAACTTCACAGCATCAAGAAAAACAGCCATAAAGGTTGGGTGTGTTTGCCCCGTACTGAAAGAGTGTTCAACCACATTGGAGTTGTCAGCAGGGACACTAATTGTCATGGAGAAGGCCTTTGATATGTTTCATTTTGAGTACTTGTTCCTTGACGTATAGAGTAATAATCGATAATTGGAAAATAGGTAGGGGGAAATGACAAGGTCATCCGAGCCCCCACTTTTGTTTAGTCTTGTCATGGAGCCAAAAGCCAAGAAGATCTGAACAAACAATGCAAAACCACATAATACATATATGTCACGGTACATAGAAGATGTTTTGCTGTATCTATGAACCGCAGGGCAGGACACGGACCAATGTATGGAAATCCTGGAAAGATTTGAGGAGTCTCCCTCACGATAAATAAATCAAATTTGTGTTTATTTCCATTGCCGCTGCCACCACTGGGTCAGGAGGACCTGAATTTATGAGACCTCCTGCTTGTTTGCAAAGTAAATATAAATATTTAGGCATTGAGGCAAATTCTACTTTTCTGCATGGTATCCCCAGGTATTTCACCTTTTTCTAAAACCTATTTTTGCTTTCTCTGTGCACCTTTCCCCTGCTAAAAAGTAGTATAGTGCATGTGCTCTACCTTTAAGCATGGTTAAATTGAATTACCTGATTGACATGTTTAACTTGCTATAATTCCCTAGTATAGCACCTATACAATGCACAGAGGGCTTGTAAGTTAAATGCCACCTGTGAACTGCTTGATACAGACAGAGTGGTCCCAGATAAACGAACAATTAACTCAGCAATAAAATCACGTAAGTGAATACAAAAGACATTTATAGCAACATTGTTTTTAATCACAACGTATATTATAAGAAATCATTCATAAAAATAAATACATAATAAATCACATATAATGCCCCTGAGGGATGGGATCGAGGAAGGGTGGTGGTGGGATGGTGAAGGTATGGGAATTACAAAAGACGGTCACTAAGACCCAAATACACCAGAAATAATAAAGGTTAACACAATGGAAACAACTCAATAATTGATTAGGTAATCATGCCTCAACATAAATAAAATCACAAATGATAAGTCAGGGAAGAGGCTGAACACAGGAAGGAGTGTCGACATTTCGACCCAAGTAGATGCAGGCGTAGTTTAAACCTTGCTAGAGGGCCTTCATCAGGACGGGGGTGTGAAGAATGGGGCAATGGATCTTAAGTTGGTGTGCTAAGGCAAAAAACGTTGAGTTAAATTCAATAGCGGGAGTTCTCAGGGATGCAGCATAAAGGCAGCGTCTGATATGCTTGTGCCGGTCCGCTATAGAAAGCGGCTTAGGATGACGAATTATTGACCGGTAGTACTGTGTCTTATACCCAAGCTGTGTCTATTATTAGGATGCCAGGGCCTATCGTGTTGTAGCAATCTGTAAAGGCGAGAGACACCGCCGGGAGCGGGGGTTCAACTTAAGTCACTTCAAAACGGCACGCAGTAGTTGCCGAAGCGAAGGGGGCGCTCAGAAATCGTGATAGGATTGCAGCCTCCCGAGAAAGAGGTCTTGTACAGTATTCAGTCGAGGGCGTATAGTGGGATTCACAGAGGCAATAATCAGCGCTCAGCATTACCTGTGAACTGCAGCACCTAATTTGCTATTCACACAGTAGAAGTGTAAAACATGGCTTCAGACATACCATTTGTAGACTGACTGCAGTAGCCTATAACCGGTCATCAAAATATCCTTTTTTCACAGGCGGGAAACCCTTCTTCTAAATATTTATAAGCCACTACTTGTTGCCCACTTGATATTTAAAAGTTCAAAACGTGCACAATTAAAGTTGGCATGCTCTTCCAGTGACTACCTGCCAAGAGCTTTTTACTGGCAGGGCTGTAGCAGGATCCTGGAAAATGTCACAGTACAGATTATGAATTTTAATCTGTAACATAGGATAATAAACCCTAGAGCAGTCATTCAAACACTATTGTCCGCATTTATTAAAAATTCAAATCATTGGTATAGTTAGATTTTTCATAATTTGTTTAGATAAAGTAACTTGCAAGAAGTTACCTTTTCTAAGCCTGAAGTTCTTGGAGGGTAATTTGCATTAGCCTGCCAGCAGCTGTGCAGCCAATGGGATAGCTTAATAGTGAGTGAAAAGTGCTCCCAGAGCAGACTTGGTGATAGGATGAGCTAGGTATGGGGCATGTGATCCCTATCAAATCAGAAAGGACAGTTGGGGTGGCCCCCAAAAACTTAATTAACTTGAAAGGGATAAAGGTGACGCTTGTGCATTCATAGTTTAGTGTACGAGGATACCTGAGGAAGAGAAAATGTTTGTGCCATTCCCACATCAGCCAGACTGGCTCTAAGCCCAGTGGATGGGAAGCTTCCCCCAGAACCAGTTTGAAAAAGGAGAGTGCTCATTTTCATGGCCACGCCTCTGCATGGACACAGAGGATCTGCACACTAGAGAAAGGTTTCGTCCACCTAGTATTTTAGAAAGAAGGTGCACTGTGGGATTGCTTGCAGTAGGGCAACTGCTGAATAAATGGTTGAGGTTATCCCTGTAAACCTTTATCCCATTCGTTAGGCAGAGACAAGGAGTCAGCCACACCCTCTGGCTGTGGCACCCTAATGAAACTCAGAGCACTTTCTGGACCAGCAGACGATCAGAAAAGGACTGGTCCCTCCTTGCTGTAACCTGAGAGAAGTCCTGAAGGGCTGGACTAGCTCCCTCTTGGAACCATGATAAAGAAGTGGACTCCATTGATTGAGTTAGCTGGCCTGCTATGTGCCTTCAACAAGCTGCAATAGGCTCTTTCCCGAGGTGACCATCTAACTAGTACCAACTGGACCCTGCTGGTAGAATGTGCAGAAGTGAGTCCTGGCTCCTGAGAGTCTCAGAAGTGACCCAGGAAAGCTTCTCCAGAAACAAGGAAAAGTTGGGACTTGGAAAATGTTTGCCTTCCAAGACTTCCAAAGGGTCAGCAGTGAGACTTCTGGGCAGTGTTGTCTGATTTTAATGCAACTTTGTCTAATATAGCATTGGGTTTGCTCCGTTGGCGATTTTGAGTTTCATAAAAAAGACTAAGTCAGAAAGTGAAACCTTTTTACAGGCCAAACCCACTTGGTGTATCCAACCTGTGTTCCATTGAGGTTGGTATAGGATCGCACCTAGGTCCCGGTCTACCAGTTCCATAGACTATCATTGGAGCTTAATGCTTTTTGGGAGTGTTTGCACTGAAAATTATAAAAATTCGTATTTCCAGTTCCCCTTATTGGATTTTTGTAATTTTTGAATTTTATTAATTAATATTTACTCGACTCAGTTTGAGATTTTTTATTGTTTACCGTTTGGGCACTGCATAAATACTTTGCACTATTGCCCTAAGTTAAGCCTCTCCGTTTTGTACAACCATAGCTACCAAGGGGCTGAGATCAGGTTAAATTAGTGACGTTTGGGGTTTAGCCGGATGAGTTAGTGTTATTCTTCCTTGCCCACTTCAAATAATAATCCCCTTTCTTACAGCCATTACTGTATACCATTCACAGGCACAATTAGTAACCAGTAATTTAAACAGGGCAATATCAGGGGACCAGGAGAGCGCAGGATTCTGGTGGTCTCTCCCTTTGTCCACATGATGGAGAATACCTCTGATAAACATGGTTGTGCTACCATGGCTGATTTACTTATTTTCAGTCATTCCACCCAGATTACCTGAAAGACCTGTTTAGAGACATAGATACCATGCGGTCTGATTTTTGATGGGCTAGATATAGACCTAACGTATCTCTACATAAATTGTAGTAACCCAATGGATTATGGAGGCAATACCCCTGAGTTGTATTTATATTTATATTATTTTGTTGCACAACTACAGTGGGACCACCAGGGCTTGAGACATTAGAAGCATGGTATACGGAAGAGGTGGTGACCACAGCATTCTACACTGGCAACATTATTTGACCCTCAACAAAGCAAAGGGAAAACTCCCATACTCATAAAAACAGTAAGGTACTGTTTGCAAACAATACTCAAACACAGAAACAAAAGTACCAAATTACCTGAATTTATGAAGCTGGCTAGGATCTGGATTTGTGGATGCAGGTAGGTATTTAAATTTAGAGACTTGATAGCTCAGGAAAAATTGCTCACATTCCAGGCTTAATGGGCTATATATGATACCCTAGGAGGTCAATTCTTGATATTTAATGTATTAATACATACAATAAAACTAATATGAATGTGGTGGGGGTACATTCACAGCCCCACAGACTGTTAAATTCACTACTACATTTGGGAGCCAGTAGGGTACCGATTATACCAATACACAGCATTAATCTGCATGACAAAAGTAAACCTGATGGCACTGAAGGGGAGAGGAACAAATACAGTAGGAGGGGGTACGACAGATAAAAACTGTCTAACAATCCAGGAATACCGCAAAATGGTCTTCGGGAATGCATAGTTCAAATGAATACAATATTCTACATTGTACATACCTAGCACCTAAGTTGTTAAATAAGACCTTCCCGACAGTCCCAAATTATTGTTCTCCAAATCAGGACTATAGGCTATAGATCTGATCGAATGCATATGTTTTGGTCACGCTCTGCATTACATCGGTACTGGACAGCAATATTGTACTATACCCAAAAATACATCTGAAATACGTTAGAACACGACCCTTATATTATTTCTATTGGGACGGCCTAGAAAAGTGACACAGCACCCCTAATACTACAGTGGCATACAGACCTGGAGAGGTGGGTAGAACCAGTGGTAGATGCTATAACCGGAGATACAAAGGCGCAGGTGTTAAATCTAACTTGACAGAATAGGACTTCTTTTTTTCTGAAATTATACCACACAATTGATAATAGGCCACCATGATAGGTCAATGTAAATAACCTGTGTGAAGGGATACTGATGAGCACACCAAAAGATGACCACATTTACACACACAGCGCTATTCCGCCTCCTCACCCAAAATACTACCCTTCCTCACCTACAGGAATGGTCACAAATTCCAGTTAACAGATTAAACTGATCAGACCTGGCTACCTAGAGGGAGAGCTGAAGCATAAGCACAGAAGCGATATGAAAGAAAGCTATAGCGAGAGCCAAACAGGAGATAATACATCCATGAATGAATATGTTTAAACTGGATAGATGCAAAGAAAGTATACAAAGTACAGTAAAAATGTCCAATACTGGAATACTATGGTATGCATATCAATCTTGTTATTAAAGAAAAATGATTGTTTGAATGATCTATTAAGATTGTAAGATATGTTACATAGTTGCAATTCGCTGTAAAAAAACTGAAAAAACAATAAAACACCCGAGGAATGTGAACTACCCTAACTTTAGCGTACCTTATAACCATCAGTTATTCGAAAAATCTACTAGCCGAGCTGTTTAGGCTGCAATTCCTATGAAAGCCCACCGTGAACACAAAGGCTACTGAGGAATACCATAAAATGAACCGGTACACAGATAGACTAACTACTTCACCTAAACTGAAGTAAAAGTACTGAGGTGTTTGGAAGTAGGCCAGTGTGCTCGGTTTGGGGCTACCGCATGGGAGGAGCCGAATATGATTCTGGGCCAACACGTTCATCCAATTCATCTGAAGAAAGACTAATGGGACCTGCAAGCATGAAATAGTCTAGAACCTCAGAGCCAACACATGCAATGAATGTTTGCATTCAAATCAAAGCTCAACGCAAGGAAGCATAGAGACATAACAAAGACAGACCTCAAACAGCAGTACCTGTGGAGTGATATAGCATTGAGATAAATTTCCGTTGAGTGGCTCTACTTTATTTTCAGACAACTGTATTTATTTACAGTGTCTTCATCCATGTCCCCTACCATCTTGGCACAGCAGCGTCAATTTAAACAATAAAAAAAAAGGTTAACAAAAAGTACAACAAACATACGCGGGTACCCATTTTCCAGCAAGACATTTAACAGCCAGCTCAACCAACTCCTGCTGCACACAACCAGCTTTTATCTGCACTGGTCGTTGTGCATCTGCGAGGAGGACTTATGGCCTTGGCATCACACTCGAGGGGGAATCTAATTTGGATACCTGTTGTTTTTGGTGCTTGTTTGACAAAGCTAGAATTATAGCCTCGCTCCTCCTTAGGCACCCGAGAGGACTCATCAATTATGGTGTTCACGTGGTACTGGTACAGTGGCAGCAGGGTTGAGTTATAATGTTAAGGGACTATCGCTTAATTGTGTGGTGATAGGGTACGTCTTACAAGAAAAGAGGACTATGCGGGTGAGCGTAGGCATCAATGCACTTCTCTGTCCATGCAATTTTGTGGCCAGACGTGCAGAGGCAGTTTCTTCCTAGATTGGCAGATGAACGCACAAGAGCGCTGTTTAATAAGAATATTATAGAAATGTCAATGATGGCGCGATGTCGGCAGGTGAATGAAAACAAATGTCACGGAAGGAATTAAAGGGGCTCCTACAGGCACAGGAGGGCGACACCCCTCTAGATGAATCCCAGTGGCGCGATGTCGGCAGGTGAATGAAAACAAATGTCACGGAAGGAATTAAAGGGGCTCCTACAGGCACAGGAGGGCGACACCCCTCTAGATGAATCCCAGTATCTGAGTAGACTAAGTTCAGGGCTTCAGCTGCCCTTGAATAGAGGGTTCCTCGCCCTATTGAAATATCGTTTTGCTTCAGTGGAGTAACACAGCAGCATTTCAAGGGGTAAAGATTTCAGACACTGCGCCACTATTTGCTTTTTTTTTTTCCTAAGGAAGAAACTGACTATTTTAAGGAAAACGTGAAACAGAAGAAAGTGCATTGGTATATGAAATCTAGAATAATGTACCAACTGGACTAACGAGCTTGGTTACAAAAAATGATCACAATCATGACTAAACATGAATCGACTGCTTCATATTATAATCAAGAATTAATAATTATTCTATCCCGAAGATGGAACGTTCTCGGTGATTTTGCCCAGATTGCTCCTTTAAAATCTCATCACTGCTGCTTATTTTGCAGCATTGTCTCCGAGGTCAGTGCAGTATCACATCAGAGCATAGTGGCCTATGCCAAGGCAGGGACGTTTCTACCATTAGGCAAGACTAGGCAGCCGCCTAGGGCGGCAAAAGGGCTAGGGCGGCAAAAGGGGGGATTTTTTTTAGATTTGAAAGCAGTGAGTGCAATCGCACCTGCTTGTACATGCTGCGCAGCGCACTCTGGCATAGTGGTGTGTGGAGCAGCCGGCGGTACCATTGTATACACACCTTCTCACTCCGCTCTCTGCTAGTCGCAAGCTCCTCCCAATGTTCACGCAGAATCTGCTGCTCACTCTTCTCTCACTGTTCCCCACACTTTCACACACTCGCAGCCCTCGCCCCCCGTCCACCTCCACCAGAAGCGCCTGGATCTGCTATTCCGCTGCGCCCCCACGGAACACGGCTCCGTCATGGCCTGCCGTTCCTGTGACCCGCCAGACCCGCACTGCCTTTCTCTGCCACGGCAGTCCACGAGGCGACAGGCCTACCGCCCCAGCCCTTCCAGCCACGGAGCTCCTTTCCCCTTGGAGGCCAAGAAGACAGAGAAAGCACAGCGTATCAGTGACAGAGGGAGCAGGAAAGGGTGCTAAAATGGGCAGCAGAGGCCTAGCTGTTAATTGTGCAGTGTGATACCGAGACACGGAAGGATCCAACTATAGCTCCTTTTTTAGTCCACAGAGGCTGTTTTCCTTGCTCACAGTAGGGCCCTTGGCACCCTTGCTAAGGCACTAGTAGGCAGGAGGGGGTGTGTGGGGGTCTAAAGGTCGTCAGTCACCATAAATCATGCCCCCTAACCGGAAGCGCAGCGGACGAGCGCAGCGGGCGCGCCGAATGCGCGCATAAGGCAAGCTCGTCTGCGCTCGTCCGTGCCGAGGCCGGGCCTAGGGCCACCCCCCTTATTTCACCTGGGCCGCTCCCTTGTCTCAATACGGAGGTACTCACCTATACCTCCGCCCAGCTACTACATATCAGGGTCGCAGCTGAGGTGCCCCATGCCCTACCACATCTGATATATACCAATTCCAGTATTGGTCCGCATAAATGTCCTACGTGCACTAGAGAAATCCCTATCCCTCCCACGACCGCCCCCCGACAGGTCCTAGCAGCACTCATAAATGTGCGATCTCTCCCCAAACACAAAATTGAAATCTCTGAGTTAATCGATTCACACAACTTAGATATGTTATTTATCACGGAGACATGGGGGGATGACTCCTCTGGCCCAGATTTTAGAACGGCCACTCCAACAAACTACTGCGTAAGCAGACTAGATAGACCTAAAAGAAAAGGTGGAGGTATAGCCATCATTTATAAAGATCATTTTAAAGTTAAAATTGTGGCACCCAACTTTACGGAGTGTGAGGCTCTTTCTTTCACCATAGGCCTTTCTGACAAACAATCATTCAAAGGCATGCTAATTTACCGCCCTCCCGGGTCTAGGTCAAAATTCCTCACGAATGTTGGTAACCTAATTGAGGCCTCGGTAGGATCTCCAGATTTCACTTTATTGGGAGATTTCAACTTTCATCTTGAAACAATAGAGGACCCTGACACCTCGCTGTTAATCAATGACCTAGCTGCAGCTGGTTTCCTGCAACTTGTTAAACAGCCCACACACCAAGCGGGACATACCTTAGATGGACTAATCACCAACAATCCTCTAATATCTGTCTCTAAGGTAATCCCACTTACCTGGACGGATCATGCAGCCGTCTGTTTTTCCATAAATACTAATCCCTGCACTTCTCCCAATATTTCTTCCTCTCCTATCTCTTTCAGAGACTGGAAAAATATCAACACTGACCACCTCGCAGAAATGATGCTAAGCAGCACCATCCCTAACTAACAGGATCCTACATTAGCGTCTATCAACTATCCGAGCAACTTAAACACGGCTTGCAATAAGTTAGCCCCGATCAAAACCACTTATGGCAGTAGAAAGCTTCCCCCGGCCCCTTGGTTCACGGAACCCCTAAGACTGCAAAGACAACACTGCAGGAACCTGGAAAGGCATTGGCGCCGCGCCGCCACTACAGTCCCATTGATAAAACTGCCTACAAAAACGCTCTCACCAAATACAAAAAACTTATCACATTGGAAAAAACATGTTATTATACGTCTCAAATTAATCAGGCAAAAAACTCTACAAGACAACTATTTCAGACAGTCACTCATTTATCTAACCCACCTGCTTCACGCTCAGATGGATCACAGTCTCTCTCGGATTCGCTAGCCATATTCTTCGAAAACAAAGTCAGTGCTATTTTCCCACTCCCCTTCCTCCCCCATATCTATGAAACCTTCTTTCAATAAGGCAGCAACTTTTTCTGTCTTCGAAGCCACTACGCAGGAACATGTCAAACTTCTGGTCGCCCGCACTAAATCGGGGTCACCAGCTGACCCTTGCCCTCCCGCCATCCTTAATCTCATCCCGGAAGCCATCTCCCCCGCTCGGACTACCATCTGCAATGCAATGTTCTCATCTGGGATATATCCGTCTGTTTGGAAGGAGGCCATAATTAAACCTCTTTTAAAAAAGCCCATTTTAGATCCTCTCCTTCCCGCCAGCTATAGACCAATTGCTTGTCTTCCTTTCCCTGCTAAAATTTTCGAAAAAATTATGAATACACAAATCTCTAAATTCATAAACGACAACAATTTACTCGATGACACCCAATTTGGGTTTAGACAGGGTCATGGAACAGAGACAGCGCTATTAAAAGTAGCAGATGAGATAAGGATCACAATGGATAAGGGAGGAGCCGCGGTACTAATACTTTTGGACCTCTCCGCAGCCTTTGACACGGTCGATCATGTCACCTTGATCGACCGTGTCTCAGCCATGGGAATAAAAAACAAAGCCAAAGATCTTCTCGCCTCATTTCTGGCTAACCGTCCTCAGACAGTGAAGATGGGTAACTACATCTCCCGGACTTTCTCTCTCCCTTGTGGAGTACCTCAGGGCTCCTCGCTGAGTCCGACACTTTTTACCATTTATGTGTCGGACTTAGCGAGGGTTATAAAATCCTACGGAATCGCCCTTACAACCTATGCGGACGACACTCAACTGGTGTTATCCGTATACAATGACGGTATAACGGTTGCGGCCAACTTCCAAGAGGGAATGAGGGCAATAAGTTCCTGGATGTCATCAAACTGTCTCAAATTAAACTCTGACAAGACAGAGGTGATGACATTCGGGAAACTGAAACCTATTTGGCCCCCCAATGGTGGCCACCTGAGATGGGAATTCCTCCTCAACCGGTGACCAAGGTACGTAATTTAGGAGTCATATTTGACAACAAAATGACTTTCCACCAACATGCCAACTCTGTGGTCTCCTCATCTTTTTACATCTTAAAGAGGATCAAAAAACTAATTCCGTACCTTCCTCCTTCTGCGGGCAAAACTCTCATCAGTACTCTGGTCTTCTCTAGAACAGATTACTGTAATGCTCTTCTGCTTAATGCCCAAGAAAAGGTCCTCAACAGACTGCAGATGGTGCAAAATGCCTCAGCCAGCACCTTACTAAACATTCCCAAGTTTGCATCCATCTCCCCGTATATTCGACAGCTGCACTGGCTCCCAGTGAGGAACCGGACTAAATTTAAGGCTTTATGCATCGCCTATAAAGCCATCAACAACCTAGGCCCAATATATCTAAGAAAAGCATTCTGCCCGCTCGAACACTCAAGAACTTTACGCTCTTCATCTGCCCATCTGTTAAAGGTTCCACGGACAAGAAGGGCCAATTGGGGAGACAGATGCTTTACCATTTCAACAGCCAAACTCTGGAACACTCTACCCCTCCATATCAAAATGGCTCCCACGCTGATTAACTTCAGGAGAAAACTTAAAACATGGTTGTTCTCACTATAAAATTTTCACCGCAATGAGAGTTCTGTTATGTTAGCGCCGAGACACCCTTCTGGGTATTTGCGCGCTTTAAAAATTACATTAAATAAATAAATAAATGAGCGGACTAGGGCAGCAGCAAGTGGAGAATGGTTTGCAGGGGCATGTGGGAGAGGCAGCAGGGCTCGAGGCAGTGGCAGACGAGAAAGGGGGTGAGAGAGCTGAGCTGAGGAGAAAGATGAGAAATCAGGAACTGCTAAAGAGGGGTGAGTGGAAGAGAGCAGAACACGCAAGAACCAGGGACACATCTGGTGTATTAGGGAAGCAAGGAAGGGCAATGCAACATGAAAGAAGCAGGGTGTGCACAGGAACCACTGAGGGAGGGAAGGCACGCACAGAAGCAGGGAATAGAGAAGCTAGTGGGGGATGGCAGGCAAGAAAGAAAGGGTGAGCAGGACCTGGTGAATGAAGGGCAGGGGTGCTGAAGGAAGGGACACACAATTAAAAGACCCCTCACTTGTAACTTACCTCTAATCACACCGAGCTCGCAAAGCGTGCAAATCCAACCCTGCTTAAAAGAGTTCCTTTTGGCATTTCATCTTCCTTCGGACGGTCCATCCATTCCCTCTCCCTTCTACTCATCCATCCTCCCCTTCACCTTTCCATACACTAACCTCTTGCCCCATTCAACCATACTGTTTCCATCCATCCATCTGTCATTGCATGCGTGCATCCGTCCTTTCACACATCCGCCCTCTTTTTTCATATTCCCTAAAGCTGGTATTTTTACTTGCAGGCAGTAGAGGCCCACAAACAACGTATTCACGTTTAAGTGGGCACCAGTTCACCATTCCATGGGGTCAGTGCTTCCTCTGCTTAAGCTGCTGGAGTGGGGGGTTCCCCATGCCACTAGGGGCATAGGTGAGAGAAGCAGTGAGCTCTGCAGAAAGGAGTATATTAGAGAAGCGGGGGGAGGGGTAAGTGTTGAATTAAGGCGAAAGGTGAGGACCACTGATATCAGGAAGTGATGAAAGGAGACGGGGAAGCATGGGTTAAAAAAGGGGAATATTGAGTACTATAAGGTCAGTGGAGATAAAAGACACCAAGAGCAGAGATGAAAGAGGCGATGCGGGAATCATTGAGGGAGAAGGTGGTATGATAGGAAGTATCAGGAGTGCAGGGCCTGTGAACAGATGCAAGCTGGTGAAACAGGAATGACAGGACCTTTTGAATATTGCCAGGGCAGGGCGGGGGCGTAGCGGGGGGTTAGAACAACACGGAGTGCTGGAGGGAGAGGGACAATTGAGAACTGCAGAGAGAGTAGTGGGGAAAGGCAGAGGAGAAACGTAAGGAACGAGGAACACTGGAACAATAGGTGATAGACTCAGGGAGAGTTAATGAACCAGTGGAGGGGTGAGAGGTGCAGAGTAGGGAGCTCTAAAGGGAGGGCTCGACACACGAGAGAGGAGTCCATGAACTTCAGAAGAGAGCGATGCGGAGTGATGGTAGTAAAAGGGAGAGGGTGGCATTTTTCAATTCTCGCCTAGAGCGGCAAAACACCTAAAAACGGCCCTGTGCCAAGGTCAAATTAAGGTGCCAGCCACAATTTACAGAACTCGCCCCCAGTTAGAGACAACCTGGCTCCACAAAGTAAACCCGATACATAGCACTTCCTGCAGCACAACACTGTTCACCCGCGAGCTCTGCTGAAGTAAGTGAAGTTTTTCCCACCTTGAAATAAAATCCACTTTAATCACACATTCCTCACTGCAGTGTAAGATTCGTGAGGCTGTGACTCATATAAACACATTTCTGATGCAGCTGCGCTTTTGTGCGAACTAAACAGGAGGGTGAAAATGAGTTCAAAAGGACTGAATGAATCACATTTAATGTCATTTATTCCCGTTTTCCAATTTTCAAAATAGTTGTCAAAAGAAGGGTATTACCTCATGTAGTGTTACTGTACACGTTTAGTTGAAAGTTTATGCTTATGAAATCCGCTATTCCTACACATAAAAAACAATTTGCTTCATCTCACATTTAACATACAAACGCCACAAGCTCTCAACATTACCAACATACAAGAGAAGCAACGCTTAAAAGAACTATTATGAGAGCTCTCAACTCAAGAGGACCCCCTTGAATCAGCAGCAGTAATCACTTACACCAAATTTAAGTGTGATAGGTCTCATACATATTGTTTTAAAACATTAACTTTTGTACTTCAAATCTCAAAAGAAAACAAACATTGGCAAAACTAACAGGTTGCTATCTTAAGAATTCAATATCAAAGCTAGTAGGGCGGGCATTTTGTTGGAGGAAGTGTTTACTAACAGTGGGCAATCTTCTGTGAGCTGTTCTCAATTTTCCTAGAGAGAACATCCCATTATGAAGCAACTTCTTGGGTTACATCTATATGGAAGCTGTGAGTACTGTCACTTTATTGAACAGGCTTCAATTCCAGAGTTATGTTGTTCCCTCATTGACACCATCTCAAAGCACTGAGTGATATATCACTCTTATGCAGAATATAAAAAGTGTCTTGAGAAAGTCAATCTCTCTAATCCCTCTGTTGACTCTTTTGCATAAACAATGTGGCTGTCTACGCTTCGTGATTCTAAACCATGAAGGTAACTGCTCTACCGCCACTGGAGAGCCCATATCTATTTAACCCCTTCCATGCTCATGACGAGCTCAGCTCGTCATGCAGTACACTGCTCGTGTGCTCATGACGAGCTGAGCTCGTCATGAACAATGGGAAATCTGGAGTAACAGCACTCAGGGGGAATTGCCTTAGCTCTAATGTGGTTAAATGATTAGTTATTGCTTGTCTACAATAATCACTTGTTGTGCTGCCATATCAAAGAATGGAATGCAAAGAAAGAAAACACTATAGGGAACAAACCTTTTAAAAGACCAAGCTTGATTAACCTACAGAAATAAATAGGTGCTTCCTAATCAAACTGAGGAGGATAAACCCTTATCACTAGGACGTCTCTGTATAATGGTAATAAAGGACCATTAGGCAGACTTTAAAAAAAATAAGCCTGGAGGCCCATTAAATATGTACCAAAACTAGAACGATGGTGGCACCATGTTAAATGGTTCCAACAACAAAACTTCATAATATAGATGTGAGAAAACAGGACCCGTTTTAAGTGTCCACCCACTTTTTGCCCCCGTTTTGAGAACTAGATGCTGTTTTTTTGTACTCTGACTGTGTCTGGTGTCTGCTAACCAGAACCAGGGCCAGTACTCTGATTAAAAGTACATGGTAATTGCGTATAATTACAATTGGTACAGACAACCTACCTGGAAGTCCCTAGTATATGGTAGGGCATGTAGGTTTAGAGGCCCAGTCGACTTAATGTGCTTAACTGTGCACTACTGTGGTGGCTGCTGTCATTTTAAAAGCCTACCCGCAATTTTAAAGTAGAATTGTATGCAAATTCGGCTTTGGAATTAAAGGTACTTCCAAAGTAGTAAATTACCTTATTTGTTACATATAAGTCACCCCTAAGGGCCCATGGGATAGGGTGCGTTGTAACTATAAGTAGGGACATTATAAAATATGTTTTATATGCCCCGGTGAGGGAAAAACTGCCAAATTTGTTTTCCCCATTGTAATGCATTGTCTCCATAGACTAACATGGGAACACTTTAATAAAGTATAACTATTGATAGAAAGGAGCTAAAACATAATTCAAGGACTTAAAATTAAAGTTATGACAAATCCAACAACTTGCCACTGCTCGATATATAATAACTATAACAGAATTTTTTTTATAGAACTTTCTTTTCTGTAAACCAAAATCTAGCCTTCTAGCTACCCTCTCCTAATTGGCAAGCCTATGCCAGGCTGAAACAAGCTGTCTGAATGAGATGTGAAGTGGCCTGTTAGAGAGACAATGTATTTTCCTGTAAAAGGAGAACTGAAACAGCAGAAGAAAGGAAGAGGATGGAGGTGTCAAAATGGTGTTCAAAGAGGGAACAACAGTTTGGACAGGACACAACCTCACCCCCACATCCTGACCCGAGCCACTCAGGAGCCCCTATAATTAGATTAGTAAAGGGGCTGGAAAGGAAGTGTTAAGAGAAACGTAGCCACAGCAGTGGGTTGGCTTGGCCACATTTAACTCTTCAAGAGAGACTTTCTCCATTTTAGAAGAATAGTGCTTTTTGAGACAAGAATATGCCACACTTTGGAGGAAGTGGTCATACCAGAGGGTGGCAACCTGCAGCCCACTGGTCAGAGGTACCCCTGCTTGAAGCCCAGGAACAATGGATAAAAAGGAGAAAACTGCCAAGCAACTCAGGTCTACTGCCTAAAACAACAAGGAATAGAAGGATTGCCCTGCTGGAACCCTGATCTGCACCAAAAGGACTGTACTCTGAATGAATGCACCTGCTGCACAACCTGGTGCTACAGTCCTAAGACCTTCGCCTGGCTTCAGAAGGATTAAAGAGTGGAATCCCAGAAACGTACAGATTAACAGAGCCCACTTGCATCATCTCCAACAAGAAGTCCCCAACCTGGAGTATGTCTAGTGGACTTTTAAGGATTTGGCCAGATACATTGTGGGATTTGGAATGCCAACATCCCAAGGATCATCTCAGGGATTCTGGACCCCTGGACTTGTGTTGTAGACACTTTGAACCCTCAAGGAGACCTTCTGAGAGACGTTCCATTAGTTTGGAGAGTTCTATAAGCTGACGAGATGCATTGTGGGAGTTTTAGTCCCAGAACCCAAGAGGCAAACCAGAGCATCTGAACTCTTGGCTGGTGCTTTAGACCACTTTCATGCATCAAAAAAACACTTGCGGAAAGAAGTGTAAAGAATTCTTGACTTCGTCCCGGTCCAGCATGACCTTTTTTTAACCCTTTGAGCGCTATTTGCTTCTAAGCTCAAGTTTTACTTGTAATCTTTCAAAAATCACATCCCTGGTTCCCCCATTGCATTTTTGTATTTTTCAAGTCTATTTGTTCATAAAAATATAACCTGTTTTTCTAAATTGGTGTTGGATTTTTATTGTGTCTTACATGTTTAATGTATTGGTGTTTTTAAATGCGTTGCACACTATCTCCTAAGTTAAGCCTACCTGCTCACAGCCACCTACCTAGGGATAAACAAGGGAATCATTTATTGAGATCGGGCGAAAGCATTTAGAATGTTGGTAGTACCACGCGGGTTGATAACGCCGACGTTACATCATCCGTGTTGTTACCCCACATGGCATTACATCTCAAGTTGTTTCAGCGAATTGCGCTAGATGGCGTGTAACACCAGGAAATGTGTTGGATTTTAAGTCCAACACATTCCCTGCTGTTGCGCTAACTGGAGTAGGAATAGTAATTTATACTATTCCTAAGTCCAGTGCGCCATCTAGCACAAGTCGTAGAAACGACTTACGATGTAATGGCATGCGTGGTAAGAACGCGGACGATGTAACGTCCGCGTTGTAACCTACCGCGTGGTATTTGCTCGCAGTGTAACGTCATATATTCATTGAGACCTTTAATTTTATTGTGTTTGTGGCCTTTTTACTAGTGGTAGGTCACTACTTATCACAACTAATAAACCACTTTCCAACAATAGGGACTAAGTCTTTTTACGTCTCGCCAGAGAACCTATTGTTAGGGATTCTTCTTTCCAGGAGACACACACGCACACACACATAGACCCCCGCGCCTCCCCCGCCGCACACACACAGACACACACACAAGCGCACCTACACGCACGCACACACACATAGAGACCCCCCCACCGCCCACATACACACAGGTGCGCACACACACACAAGCGCACTCCCCTTCCCCCTACAACTAAGCGCCTCTTACCGCCATTCTGGACTTCTGCAGCCTCCGCGGGGCTCTCCCTCGGGCATGGGAGCCCCGCGTCACCAGCACTGCTTCTCTCTGTGGCACTCCGTGGGCGCGTGCTCGGGCTTCCGAAGATGGAAGTCCCGCCCCACGGAAGGTTTCGGTTTCGCTCACGTCTTGTTCATGTAGCAGTGTATACATAGCCGTTAAGACCGCCTATTCACAGAAAGGTGAAGTAATTTGCCCATGATCACACAGTTTATTCAAATGGTGATTTTTGGATTTTAACTCCCTTCTCTTTGCCTCGCAACCAAACCCGGAGCCACTTTTCATTTCTTCTCCTGTTTCGACCTCTACGCCCAGCCACCTTTCAGCAGAGATGGTTTTAACAGCATGCTTTGCCTGCGACATTAATCTTTTACAGACCAGCGAGGGAGGTAACAGTAGCCTTGGCTTTCATTGCTCATAATGAGCCTGTCTGGGTTCGTTACACGCCGGTGAGATGTGTCCCCCGCCTCCCTTCAAGCATCTTCTGGTGAGCTGAACAGGGGATGCCGTAGCCTGCTATATTGGCCATGTGCCTCGATGCCCTGTCTTTGTTGTTGAACGACGGTGTCAGTTCCTTGCACTTATTGACTTGCACCTGCTGTTTTTCTTTAAACCTATAAAACATGGATGGAGGTCTATGTGGGTGGAAGGGGGTATTTTAAATAATTCTTTGCTGCTATTAAAAAAAAGCACGAGGAGCTGGCGAGTGACCTCCCTTTAGACAGGTGACAGTCCACAGGCTCGGGGCTCCGTCTGCACAACCAGCTGCCCTGGCAACGACAAGTGCCACTTCAGCAAAACGCAGCCGCGCGTCGAGCTCCGTTCAAGTGATGTTTTACTGTAGCCTGCCCTGGTAGTGAGGCTCGGCTGGCATACCTTGTAAGGCGAGTGATAGACAAGGGGTGCGGCGCGCAGAGGGGTTCTACCTGGGTCCTTAACGCACATTCCCAAGGGGCTCTTGGGCTTCTTGGTTTGCGCTTGTGCGTGCGTGTGTGTGCATGCGCACTCACTTGCAGAGAACACTAGTATGTTCAACTCTGGACCACAGTATTTGTATTGGGTTTGAGTATGCGGGAAGAGAACACGAAGGTGCTCGTGTGTGAATACACACCCAAGAACAATGGAATGTTCACTAGGTGAGCCTGCTAGTTTACAGTGTGCTGTGGATGTGCAACTCGTGAGCTCACACTCATATGAGCTTTTAGATGCTTATTGTGTGAACAACCTAATTAACAATGACCAGTGTGTCTCATACACTCCGTACAGACTCTTTTCAGTATTCACTGTGAGCAGGCGCTCACAATGGGCTCTTTGATGGTCTTTGTGTGATTACACACTCGTTAAGTATGTGTAGATGCTCAGCTTGTCAATAGACACTCACTGCATGCCCTTGTATGTTGAGCGTGAACAAACACTCGTATGTGCTCCTAGACGATCAGCGTGAACATACCATCACTACAGACTCGTGGGTGTGCAGGGTGTGAGCTCACGTTTCGGTTGAGGAGCCTCTCGGATGATAGTGTGACCTCATGCTCGTGGAAACACGGATTTTTTGTGTATGAGCACACACTCTGAGGACAATGGGATGTCAATGAGTGAGAACACACTAGTTAACAACAGTACATGTGTTTGTTCACACAGCAATGACTCTAGGCGGATGTATGTATGCAGTGCTCACCCACAGAGGATTTGGGGGTGTTTTTTGTAAGAGCACGCACATGTGACAGCCACAGAGGAGTTCAGGTGTGAATGGCACGATTCAGGGCGTGTGAGAACGCACACATGAAGAGCATTGGGCGGCTGATTGTGTGAGTACACACTCTCCATGGCAGTTGTGAACTCACCGACTCATACGTTGCACCAGGATTCTCACGTGATGAGCGTTCACTCACGAGAACAGAGGGTAGCGCTCGGGGCAGAGGGGAAGCAGAGTGTTCGGTGCAAGTGACTGATGCTGGGCGGGTTTCACCCTCTTGTGAACAAAGGAATTATAATGAGCGGGTGAGCCTATACTCCTAGAGAATCATTAATGGATGCAAAGTGAGTGAGAACAGCCTCATAGACAACCCCAGAACGCAGGTGTGTGTACAATCAATCTAGATTAAATGACGGATGAAGGGAGTACCCCTAGACTCCACCTGTGTCAGCACACATCATCGAACCCCCGAAGGATGCTTGGGGTATGTTCTCACACTCACGCAAGATGTGTGTATGTATAGGCATTTATTAAACATCTCACCTTCCCACTGGTCTGAATATAATCTCTCCAACAATCCAAGGAACTCCCTTACAAAAAACACAAGATGTGTGGTTCCTAGTGCATGCTCTTGTGTAACCAGGGATGGAGAGTTTGTGCCCGTCTTCTAAGGCTCGAGCCTATTTAGAGTCAGCCAATGAACGGCTTGCTTCTTCTACCGCCCTGAGGCTGCAACAGATGAATAGTTTAGTGCACACTGGCTAATACTCACACGCTTCCGCGTAATTGCTGCCTTCCTTACATTTCCTTACATTTCTACTAGTATTTCGGGTGGCGACTTGAAAGAATGCTCCGCACAATAATGGCAGGTCACGCACGCCGCCCGTGCAGGGACACACTTGTTAAGAGTCCGAAGGCGGCATGCTGTAAGTTAACACACTCATGAAACGCAAGTGTTGGGTGCGTGCTAAAGGATACTATTATCGGAACCAGACAGAACGCCATCTGTTTGGGTGAATGCTCGTGAACAGCCTTGGTGCACCAGGTGTGTGGGTCTGTGTGATGTATGTGCGTGAGGTGCATCATCCACATTGCTCGGGTCACGCAAATTCCTGCACTCTCTACCACACTGCTTTCACGAGCAGCATACTCTTGCACACACTCTCACTGCTCACCAATTAAAAGTTTGCTAAAAATGTTATGCAACGCATTGTCATACACAATGACAATAACTCAAACTTTAATGCTGCGAGACCTATTGCATTGTAAATGCTTGTTATATCATCGATAAATGTTGGTTCGGCTAGCTCACAGTACAGCATCTAAACTCCTAAATCTCCAGTTAGAGATGCTGTCAGTAACCTCGAACATGACCACTCTTATTTCCAAGGCATAAGTGGAAACAGATCTAACTCTTTCATTTTGTCACTTTTTCAAGCCCAGAGTTTCACAAAGAGAAGAGACAATAATGTATTTTTAATTGTTTATTGAAAAGATCTAACCCTTGTAAATGAAACATGAACTGCAATTATTAGACAGATGAGACACATCATTGCCATAAGCGTTATTAGAATGGTGAAAAACACAAACAATTCAACCAGGGGTGTGGAATTCCTATAGACAGTCAAGCACGTGTTTTCATGTTTATTTTGTCCTTGGGACATGTAAGCCCAATCCCCTGCAGCACAAAACATTTAGCTGCTAGTTTACAGTACTACAATGTGGATCAGGGAAGGGCATTGTCTGCAGTTAAGGTAATATGTGTGTCCATATGTTACTGCAGTTCCAGCTTGTATTTATGGTTCTATAATGCAAAGCCTTTATTACTATGATGAGCACACTAAGAAAATATTGTAAGCTCCGACTGCACTACTAAAAGTGGTTCCAGAATAAAAATGTGTACACTCGTTTGCAAAGTTTAACAATATGCTACTGCGTAGAATGCTCCTAGAATGATCTCTGATTAGATGCAAATATATGCAGAAGTTTGAAAGCAAGATTGATGATTCTTTGCTTTCAAGATAAAATGTTCACACACAAAAAAAAATGTAACTTGGAAAAAAATGTTTTGCTAAACTACAGTGAAAATTGAGGGACCAATTCTTAGAAGCATCATTTAGTAAAATGTAATGATACATACTATCATTTCCAAAACATACTCATAATGGAAAATCGATGTAACCAGTTTCAACAAGATTATGGGAATCATGAAGATAAACAAGCAGTGGTAAAACCAATAGGTGGGACATCAGTTGTCAGCCTTTTGGTTTTGTCAATGCATGTCTTGTTTTGACATGGTTTTTGTAAAACATTTTTTGTTGTGGGAGCCGCCGGGCTATCATCATTATAACAAACTTTGGCAAAAAGAAAAAATATGTTTTGGTCTCAAAAAGCACACATTGCCACAGTAGTCACTGACATTGAACAAAACTACTTTGTGTGCCAATATGCAACTTGTGATAGAGGAGAATGCAGCCACTCGCAGTGAAGCCAGAAGACAGCTAGAGAAAGATATAGAATTTAATGAAAACAAAAAGTTGTAGTTAACACTAGACCTACTTAGGGGTAAAATTCTTAAAGAAAGTCACAAAATTGCAGCCATGGTATATGACCCTATCATTAGTGCAGATCTACACAGAAATTTACAGAAGTAGGCCAGGAAATCGAACTCCTAGAAAATATTTGTGAAATGCATTTTAGCACGAGCAAATATGCACGTGGTGCTATGCTCATGCGAAAATCGGTTGTACGTTTACAAGTTTACTTTTTTTTCCCAACCCTAGATGAATATTTACTTCTGCCCTTGTCAGGAGCAAGTTTCCAACCTTTCTCAGTATGGGAAAAGATTAGAGAATAGCTAGAGAAAAAACCTCTAAAACATTTAAGTTAGTAGGTTTGCACAGATACAAAAGGGCATTCAAAACCTGGAAGTATTGCTTACCACTACCTCCAGTCCCTCTATCTAGATCCGCGGAAAGGTTGCAAAATAAGGGAATTGCTAGTATTCAAACCCTACTATAATACGAGCCCTAGCATAATCAGAGAGGCTATTATTAGAGCTCTAATACAATGAGATTGCTGCCACAATTTGTCACCGCACTACATGCCACCAAAGGGACAAGTAGATTTCATCACAGGACAAGTACATTTATGAAACAACCTGTCCCATGGACAAGTAAATATTATATTAAACTCCACACCCCTGAATTCAACCATGTTAATTGTTCCTAATGTTACTCCTATCTTTCACTAATACCCCTACACTAGCGAGAGCATAGGGACTACCCTTCTGCCAGACCCTGTTGGAATGATCAGACCCCCTACCTAGGTGCAATGTCTCAGGAAGCCAACATCAGTGCATTAACAAATTCACTTCACCTGAGTGTAGAAGCCTGTGCAGTGCTCTTCTCTATTTAAATTTCCTGTTTTAATGTTTGCTTAAAGAATATGATAATGCACAAGGAGTTAACCTTAATGTTTTAATCTGGAGAAAACTGGAGCATTAGACACCCACAAAGGGTAAAGATGATTAATCCATGACAGATTTAGGGGAAGAGCAATGGGGGGGAGGGCTAGTTGAACCTTGAAACAGGAAACTATTGCCATTGCTCTGAGTACTGGGTTACACTTATTCACTGTGGATTTCGTAAAAACCTTGAAAAATTGGATTTCACTATTTTGTAGCTCAACTGATGCAGGCATACACTTGTTAACTTATCTAATATAGCACTTGTATAGTCTAGATAACGCAAGTGTAAAACGTCACATAAAAACTATTTATAGGAGAGAATAACATATGTTATGGAACTTTATTCAACAGAGTTAAGGAGACAAAAAGCCAATGGTGATGTTTTACTTTTATGAATGAGACAAGCCAAGTTATTAGATGCTTTATGCCCCTGGAGTAATTAAACAATTGAAGGACAATGTCTTTGTTGAAACCAGGTTTAAATGTAAATGTTGGATCACATTTGTTTTAATGAGAATCCAGTGTATGAAACGGAGAAAAGTTGTACTCGTTTGCCAAGCTGGAAATGCTGCTTAAGTGCTGCAAGGTGTCAGTCACGATTTGGTTATTAGAAGGACCAACTAATTATCATTGTTTTCTATTACTGACATTTTTGTGGATGGTTTTAATAATTGTGATGCTTTATTGTGGTATATGGGTTAATTCATGTTGATTAATATAGTAGCAATTCTGAATTAATAATATTATTTTAAGTTATTTTGAGAAGCTTTTTAAGCACAACCAAAATATTGATGGGAAAGCTCAGTCCCAATGGCATTGTGATCATTAAAACACAACAATTAATCAGAAAAGATCATATTAGACCGCCAATCCTAAAAATAAAATCTTAACCCCTCAAGTTATAGTGCATTCCATACCCTTTCTCCTTACTCATATAGAGAGCACCATAGTTAAGGTTGACGGTCTCCTAGGTCTGCACACGCTACATTTGTCAGAGATAAAGCCTAGACATTTTCTGTAAAAGCCCTGGTAGACAATAAAAACTGACAATGGTATATTTTTCTTTGGTGGGAGAATAGTGGAATGCCTCCAGCGCCGAGAAATCACATACAATCCTGTTCAGGGTTGCAGCTCACTCTATTCTTTGAAGCTTTATCAGCAAATAATCCAGTAGCCCCAGATATATGCTATTACAATAGCTAGCATCAGTGCCATAACCTCCTGGACCCAATGATAAAAGAGAAGAATGAAAAAAATGTAAGCAATTCTTTACAAACATAAAAGAAAGGCCTGTACAACCCCATTGAGCTGGGTTGCAGGAGATATGTTCTAATCAACACATACCACAATTCTTTTTTTTTCTTTGAGGTTTATATAGCGCAAACTAGACCCGAAGGTAACAGGTATCAGAGCGCTTTATATCAGCACCAGTTGCATTACACAAGGACACATTAAGTGATTTGCCCAGAATCACAGAATGTTGAGAGTCGTTGCCAAGACTCATACTCGGATCCCCAGATTTAAGGTCAACCGCACTAGCCGTTAGACCACATCCTCTCCCCAATAGTTTCTGGCAGTCTCATAACACCTCTGGGCAGAGATCATTTGGTCAAGCAATCATTGTTCCAAACACCATAATTGTAGTTTTCCCGTGGTAAAAATTGAACAGATTAGGACACATTCAACTATCTATTAATTTAGGACAAGCTAGAAAGTAATTTAATAAGAAACAGTGTTTCATTAGCATATTTATGAGATCGTATTCCAAATGATCTCAACGAGAAAAACAAGAGTGTGAAGGTACATCTTAAAATATTAAAGAGTTCTGGAGGAATCCACCGTTAAGCTTTTAGACTTCAGAGCAGATTGGTGGTAAACTTATTTTGTAGAAATGTTAAGGTAGTAATATCTTAAGTCCCGCTAGAGATCAATCTCGGACCAAGAAAATTAGAACCACAACAAAACCTCCCATCCTACTCCATACTAAGGTTATCCAAAACCTTACCTCTGTCCTGTGGCCTGCTGTAAACCCTGCTAGAAAGACATTCAAAATTGTGGTTCTCAATACCCAACTGGCTGAAATGGAGAAAGCACTGTCATGATTAAATAGCTCAAGAAAACACAGCAAAACATTACATATAATTATCAAGAAAATACTTCAAAACATTACATGTCATAATTGATTATGATATGTAATGTGTTGATGCATTTTCTTGAGCTATTTAGTCATTCTTATTACAAACTGAATATATTATTTTTTATAATGACTACATCCATTTTGATTTGTATGTTTATGTCTCTCTGGTTATTATAGCAAGTGCTCTAAGTTTTGTTATGATAGATCTTATATGTTGTAAATGAAGAGTGAGCCTAAGATTTTTTGTGCATTTGTTTAAATCATCCCTGCCTTAGGATCTAATTGTTAGCTGGGGAACCCCTCTGTATATCCAAAGTGTTCAACAGAGTCATCTTGACCAGAATGAAGGAACAAGTCAATGCTCAGTTGCGAGACCAGCAAGCTGGTTTCCGCAAAAATAAATCCTGGACAGACCAGATTGCAATACTGTACATTATCACTGAGCAGTTGATGGAACAGAACTCCCCCTTCTATGTCAGCTTCATCAACCATGAGAAGGCATTAATTAGCGTGGACATGGAGACCCTTTGGAAAATCCTCTGCCGCTATGGGGTGCCACATAAACTTGTATGAACGATTAGGATCTCTTACGAGGGAATGACCTGCAAGATAGTCCATAGTGGACAACTCACACAAACCTTCAAAGTTTGGACCGGAGTCCACCAGAGTTGTTTGTTCTCGCCTTTACTCTTCTTACTGGCCACTGATTGGATCATGAAGATGGTGCAGCCTTTATTTGAGGTAAATTCCCTGGTCTACTACCCAAACTGGCTCTGGTCAGTTCTTCCCCTGGGTTTGGAACCCCACCGTCTAAGCTGGCAAGGGCAAGCCTGGTGTCACGTTCCTTTGAAGTGTAATCAGGGCAGAGAACAGCTTCTCCTCAAACATCCTGTCAGGAAGTCTCACTTCCTCCACATCTATTCCTCTTTTTTACCAATGTCTGGAGGGAATATATACTCACAGTGGGAGAGCCATTTACAGTGATGTGAACCTGGATACTAGCAGAAAAGCACATTTGGTTTAGGAAGAAATATGTCACTTTCTAAAAGTGGCATTTTCAGAATAGTAACTTAAAACACAACTTTTCCATTAAAGAGGGTTTTAAATTACATTTCTCTATCTGGTCACAAACTGAAGCGATCACTTACTAAATGTAATAAGGTAACCCAGGGCTAGTCTATGGGAGATCTAGTCTTACAACTGTGACACACAACTTAGTGGTTTTCACTGTCAGGACATGTAAAACTTAAGTACACATGTCCTACTTTTAAAATTCAATGCACCCTGCCGTATGAGCTTTCAGGGCCTAACTTAGAAATGCATTATAAATCTTAAAAAGGAAAGTTTAAGCAGGGCAAAAGGTTTATTTTACAAGGTTGAAATGGCAATTTAAAACTGCAAACGCAGGCAGCAGTGGCAGGCCTGAGACATGTTTTACAATGCTGCTTTAGTGGATGGTACAATGAGTGTTGCAGCCCAATAGTAGTATTTAATTTATAGGCGCCTTGAGTATATGTAGTATAAAAACAATTGATGGGCAGAATGCACAACAATGTCATACATTCACCCCAGTACAGAGATCTGGGCCTAAATCCATCGTTTTTTTGCTCACCATGCCATTCCAGTTTGGACCCAGCCATATGCAAATCAGACTTGACCCAGCGCCCAATGGGAAGAGTCCATCCCGAACTGCCAGGCCAGGTCATCCCTGGACTGGAAACAAGCATCCTAGGACTGGTGTTGGGCGTTCAGCCCTAATCAGCCAGGATAGCTTGACTCCAGTGCCATGGAGAGCACAGGACCCACGTCTGGCCATACCCGTCCCACTCCAGGTGACAAATACAAAAAAAAAATTGGTGGACAGAATGCCGAACAAGGTCATACATTCACCCCAGTACAGAGATTTGGGCCTAAATCCATAGTTTTTTTGCTCACCATGCCATTGCAGTTTGGACCCAGCCATATGCAAATCATTCTTGACCCTGCACCCAATGGGAACAGTTCAGCCCAAACTGCTAGGCCAGGTCCTCTCTGGACTGGAAACAAGCATCCTAGGACCGGTTTCGGGCTTTCAGCCCTCATCAGCCAGGATAGCTGGACTTCAGTGGCATGGAGAGCACGGGACCCACCTCTGGCCATACCCGTCCCACTCGGGGTGACAAATGCAAAAATAAAATTGGACAGAATGCAGAACAGTGTCATGACTGAGGGTGAGTGTCTGAAAAGTTTCAGCACTCCGTCCATCATCTTCTTGTGTTTGCTTTGTTCGCCCTAAGTTGGCAGCGTATGCCCAGACGTGGGTCCCTCACTCACTTTGCCACTGGATTCAAGCTTGCCTGGCTGATGAAGGCGTTATCCAGAAACCGGCCCCAGGATGCTTGTTTCCGGTTCAGGGAAGACCTGGCTTGGCAGTTCGGGCTGGCCTGTTCCCATGAGGCACAGGGTCAAGACTGATTTGCATATAGCTGTGTCTGAACTGAGGTGTCAAAGTGAACTACAGAACGATGATTGACTCAACCCAGATGTGTGACTGCGGGTGAGTGTCTGGAAAGTTTCAGCACTCCGTCCATCATCTCCTTGTGTTTTCTGATTACATGTAGTGTCATTTACTAGGGACCTATGAGTAAATCAAATGTACCAATCAGGAGTAGGACAATTTGACCATGTTTAAAAGGGGGACCACAACCACTTTACCACTGGTTAGCAGGAGTAAAATGCTTTATCACTGGTGAGCAGAGTCCTAAAAGCCAAAAATAGGAGTTCTGCTAGGGATGCAAAAATGTGGGGTGACCCGTCAGAGAGGGCCTGTACCATTGACCTCTTTCCCTAACTGTGAGAAGTTGGCCTGGTATATGATGCTCACTAGTTCTAGTGATCACCTTGTACCATGCCAAGCAACCCTTATGATGATTGGTTGCAAGTCAACCTTAATAGACCAGCTATCCTAGTAGCGTGGACAAAGCAGTCTTAGGCTAAACTCTGTAAAGGCATGTGAAGCAAGCTGTTTTACCATACACAATCCCCTTGAATACCAAATTAAAGGACACCACACAGATATATATTGAAAATATATATAGATTTATTTCTACAAATATCCCCTATACTCTTTATGAGCACAGAAGCAAATGCGTTAAAACAAAACAGTTTAAATATACAAAAGTTGCACAATATGGATGAGCCCTAGGGGCCACATAAACCATATACTAAAATAGTGGTATAAGAACCACTATGGGGAAAGGAAAGAGGCCTAAGGCCTGGGGAATCGCTGGAGCTGTTCGGGACTAACAGTGATGAAGTCGGGAAATGCCCGCGGGACTCGGGTGCAGTGCTCAAAGTGCACGCATGCACCACTGTTAAGTCAATGGTGCGTAAAAGTTACAAAGTTAGTATTTTTGGAACCTTCCGATGGACCTACAAGGATAAAACTTTAGACACAGGCACTAGAGGTGTATACCAGAGTGGGAACACCGGCGTTGCTGAGTTACCTCACCCACAGGAAGCGGGTGCACAGGTGCGAAGTAGTGTCGGGTTTCGTCACGCAGGTCGATGGTGCTTGGAGCTGAAGATGCTGCAGGCGGGTCGTCGAGGAGAGTTCCGGTGGATCCAAGGGTGGATCTGAAGAGGTGAAGACCTGAAAGCAGAGGGGACAATGTTCAAAGTCACTAGCCAGTGACTACCGTGGAACCAGGATGGAACCAGGCAATGTCGGGCGCAAACGGGTGAAGAGGTGCAGCTTGTCTCCGCAGCCACATGAACACGAAGAGGTCAAGGACGTCCAGGAGTCGATCACGAGCTGTCCCACGAAGGCTCTAGCTGATGGCGGTGTCGGCAACTTGATTGGAGCAAACAGGCCTTGGCTAATGCAAGCCACGCAGGAAGTGGAAAAAGCTTATCACTCGGACCAGCAAGGTCAGAGCGGGTGCTCCTTTTCAGGGGAGCAAGGGCCAGTCTGGAGCAACCAGACCAGCGGTGCAAGTCGTAGTTTTCGTCGCCAAGATGGCCACTAGCCGCGTGGCAAGTGACCGGGATGGCGCGTCGAGTGGCAAAGTGCAAAAGGGCCCCACGCAGATCGTGGAGATGCTGGGGGGCTGATCTTCGGTGCAAATGCTGCCCGGTGTCGGGGCTTCTCAAACCCCAAAGCACAGCGTCGAGGGTGCCTCGGGTGCTGCGCAGTCAGCTTCTCGGGGGTCTTCCAAGATGTCCGGTCCCACGTCTCTCGGTGCCTCCACGGGTCTCTTCCTTTCAGGGACTGTGGATCGGGCTCTGAGATGTCTGGGAGTCTGGGTCTTGTCAGGCTCTGGGCTCGGGCTCGGGCTCCGGCGGCGACGACAAAGCAGACGTCGAGTTGCTGGTTGGTGCCTGTATTCACAGGGTGGTCACTCCTTGGCCACAAGGGAGTTTCTCTTCAGTCTTCTGTGCAGCAGAATGTCGAAGTCCAGTTTTCTTCTTAGTTTCAAGTCGAGTTCAGGATGATCTGAAGTCTTGGGACACAGCTCCTACTCTTATTCCAAATCTAGGGGCCGGATTACCTGCTAGGTCCCTCCTCTGGGTGGGACCAGGAAGGGGGGTGGTTACACCCTCTTTCCTTTGTCCAGTTTCACACCAGGACTGGGGCTGGAGAGCCCCAGGACCGGTTTGAACTGGCCTATGCACAGGGACACCTCGTGTGCCCCAGGCATGTCTGATTCTATTCAGCCCTGTCCTATCCAATACACAAAATCCTGTCTGGGGTGGTGCTAGCACCTCCCAAGGCAGGAAACCCTTTGTCCAAGCCTCCCTCGCTGGAAGGACTCCCAGCAGCAGGAGGTCAGACTTGTGTCTGTGGTGGCAGCATCCATTTTGTGATGCTGAGGCTCATGTTTAACTTTACCCGGGTTTCAGGTTATGTACATGTCGTGTCCCTCTAGAAGGGTGGAATGCTACCCCCATCGCCAGAACTGGCGAGGGGGTAGTATTCCAATTCGTATGACACCTTACTCGACATGTTTTGATAAAGCCAAACCAAATATAGCATTTAACCGCGAGGTTCATAATGCACTTAAGAGTATATGGTATGGCAGTATCATGTAACAGCTAAAGGAATTGGTTCCGAAAGCTGCAGACAGGCTCAGCTCATGCCAGAGCACCATCTCACATATTTCCAAGCACTCTGCCTCCAGGATTGATGAGGCCTTCCATAGGAGTGACTGATAGGAACATATGTGTCCATTTTGGGTTAGGTATAGGCATACTACACCTAAGTAAGGGGTGATTACACCGACTTACTCCAGCTGAGTGATCAGCCAGTTGTGTCAAATATGGAGGCCAGGCCAGGGGTGGCACAATTCGTGCTGCAGCCCCTGGTAGGCCTTGGAAGCACCTATGCCCTGGGTACCTGGGGTACACTGTTACAGGGGCCAATAAGGTGAACTAGTTCCAATTTCGTAATGCACCTAATGTGCATTGGCATTAATTTAGAGAGAGAACAGCAGGCTGTGGGTCTGATTAGCAGGCCCACAGCCACATTAAGTCATAAACCAGTGAAGCAAAAAGCAAAAATCTGGGGTTACCATAGGATAGCAGACCCTACTCTCCTACACCCCCCCCCCCCCCAAACGCAGGGACATTAGACTAACCTTGACCAGTTGTGTCTTCATGTTCTAAGTGGAAGTACCTGGAGAGACCATCTGCATTACCATGGTCAGTCCCTGGACGGTGCTCCACTGTAAAGTCCATCCCCTGTAGGGAAATGGACCACCTGAGCAGTTTGGGGTTTTTACCCTTCATCTGATTAAGCCAAAAGAGGGGCTTATGGTCGGTCTGAATCTTGAAGTGAGTGCCAAACAAGCATGGTCTCAACTTCTTCAGGGCCCACACCACAGCAAAGGCCTCCCTCTCAATGGCTGACCAACGTTTCTCTCTGGGGGTCAGCCTTCTGCTAATAAAAGCAATGGGCTGGTCTTGACCATCTACATTAAGTTGTGAAAGCACAGCTCCCACTCCCAACTCAGAAGCATCTGTTTGGACAATGAACTCTCTTGAGTAGTCAGGACTCTTCAGGATAGGTGCAGAGCACATGGCCTTCTTCAGGTCATCAAATGCCTTTTGACAGTTTACTGTCCACTGAACCTTTTTGGGCATCTTCTTGGATGTCAGATCATTAAGAGGAGTCACAATGGACCCATAGTTCTTAACAAACTTCCTGTAGTACCCAGTCAGGCCCAAGAAAGCTCTGACCTGAGTCTGGGTAGTTGGAGGGGACCAGTCCTTTATGGTCTGGATCTTACTCTCCAGTGGTTGAACTTGGCCTCCACCTACAAGTTGGCCCAAGTACACAACCTTACTCTGCCCTATCTGGCACTTGGTTGCTTTGATAGTGAGGCCTGCCTTTTGCAGAGCCTCTAGCACTTCCTTCAGGTGGACCAGGTGATCCTCCCAGGTGGAGCTAAAGACAGCAATATCATACAGATATGCTGCGCAAAAGTCATCCAACCCAGTAAGGACTTGATTCACCAACCTTTGGAAGGTGGCAGGTGCATTTTTCAAACCAAAGGGCATTACCACAAATTGATAATGCCCACCTGGGGTAGAAAATGCTGTCTTGGCCTTAGACTCCTCAGCTAACCTGATTTGCCAGTAGCCAGCTGTCAAGTCAAATGTGCTCAAATACTTGGCAGAAGCCAATTTGTCTATGAGCTCATCTGCCCTTGGAATAGGGTGTGCATCTGTCCTGGTGACAGCATTGAGTCCTCTGTAATCCACACAGAACCTCATTTCTCTCTTTCCATCTTTGGTGTGAGGTTTGGGGACCAGAACCACTGGGCTAGCCCAGGGGCTCTCTGAAGGCTCAATGACACCTAATTCCAGCATCTTTTGCACCTCAGTCTTGATACAATCTCTGACATGGTCAGGTTGCCTGTAAATTTTGTTCTTCACAGGAAGACTGTCACCAGTGTCCACCACATGGGTACACCAGTTAGTCTGACTGGGTGTCAGGGAGAACATATGTCTGTATGACTGCAGAACTTGTCTACAGTCACTTTGCTGATGTTCAGTGAGGCTGCCATCTAAGGCCACACCATCAACTGAACCATCCTCAGGGTTCTGAGTCAGCAGGTCTGGGAGAGGGTCACTCTCTTCCTCCTGCCCCTCATCTGTAGCCATGAGCAAGCCCATGTCTCTCCTGTCCACATATGCTTTCAGCCTGTTAACATGGAGCACCCTGTGGGGGCTCCTGGGAGTTCCCAGGTCCACCAAGTAGGTAACCTCTCCCTTCTTTTCAACAATTGTATGGGGTCCAGACCATTTGTCTTGGAGTGCTGCTGGGGCCACTGGCTCCAACACCCATACCTTCTGTCCAGGCTGGTACTCAGTCAGGACAGCCTTTTGGTCATGCCAAGCTTTCTGTAATTCTTGGCTAGCCTCAGGTTTTGGAATGCCTTCTCCATATACTCAGCCATCCTGGAGCGGAGACCAAGTACATAGTCCACTATGTCTTGTTTGGGCTTTTTGAGAGGTAACTCCCATCCTTCCCTCACCAAACACAGGAGTCCTCTTACAGGGTGCCCAAACAACAATTCAAAGGGGCTGAAGCCAACCCCCTTTTGTGGGACCTCTCTGCAAGCAAACAGAAGGCAGGGCAGAAGGATGTCCCATCTTCGCCTGAGCTTTTCAGGTAATCCTTTGATCATGCCCTTTAGGGTCTTGTCGAACCTTTCAACAAGCCCATTGCATTGTGGATGATAGGGAGTGGTGAACTTGTAGTTGACACCACATTCCTTCCACATAGCTGTTAAGTATCCTGACATGAAGTTGGCACCTCTATCAGATACTACCTCCTTAGGAAACCCCACTCTGGAGAAAACTCCAAGTAAGGCCCTGGCCACAACAGGAGCTGTTGTGGTCCTAAGTGGAATTGCCTAAGGGTACCTGGTGGCATGGTCCACCACCACCAGTATGAATCTGTGCTCAGATGCTGTAGGGGGATCCATTGGTCCTACAATGTCAATCCCCACTATTTCAAAGGGCACCCCCACCACAGGTAGTGGTATCAGGGGGGCCTTTGTAGTACCACCTGCTTTGCCACTTGCTTGGCAGGTTACACAGGAGCAACAAAACTCCTTGGTATCTTCAGACATGTGAGGCCAGTGAAAATGACAGACAAGTCTGTCCCAAGTTTTATTCTGGCCTAGGTGTCCTGCTAAGGGAATATCATGTGCCAAGGTAAGAAGGAAGCCCCTAAATTGCAGAGGTATGACCAACCTCCTGGTTGTACCAGGCGTGGGGTCTCTACCCTCTGAATAAAGGAGCCCATCATCCCAATATACTTTATGGGTACCTTGAGCATTCCCAGCAGCCTCAGCAGCAGCCTGCTGTCTGAGGGGTTCAAGAGAAGGACAGGTTAACTGAGCCTGCCCCAAGTCTGCCCTAGAAGGTCCCCCTGTCCCCAGAAACTCAACCTGATCAGGTTCAAGCTCTTCAGGGACAGTTCCTTCAGGGGTCTCAAGATCATCTTCCTGTGAAGGCTGATCCTCACTTGCAGGCAGTTGGGAAGGCACCGCCTTTACCCTCCTGTTCTTCTTCTTGGAAGGTGCTTGGTCCATTGTTCCAGGATCCAAGACCTGAGGTTCAGAGAGGCACTTTTTGGCCTGTGACCTGGTCACAGCAAGGACATGTGATGATATCCCTAACATCTCTGCATGAGTCCTGTACTCAACTTCTGACCATAGAGAGTTCTCCAGGTCATTGCCCAACAAACATTCTACTGGGAGATCAGCACTAACCACAACTCTTTTTAGGCCAGTTACCCCTCCCCAGGAAAAGTTAACAAGTGCCACACTATGTGTAGTAGTGACATTGCTGGCATTGGTCACCAGGTAATTATCACCTGGTAGGTATTGTCCAGGGTCCACAAAGCTAGGTGTCACCATTGTGACGCTGGCACATGTGTCCCTGTATGCTTGAGCCACTTTTTCATTAATCAAAGGTGTCTGTCTGTACTTACTCAGATTACTGGGACTGACAGTAGTGGATAAATCAATTTCCACATCACAAATCAGAACAGCTTGTGTAGGGGTTCTGACTAGGCCAGAATCTCCCTCAGTTCCCAAGGTGATACCTACTACCCCCTTAGTTTGTGGACCAACACTGCTAACTGTACTATTGGGTGCAGGTGCCTTAGGGGCTGCAGTGTTGGGGGCTCCACCCTTTTTACACTCACTTGTCCAGTGAGAGGTGTTTTTACATGTACTACACCAGGGTTTTCTTTGACCTTCTTTCTTCTTCTTCTTGGAAGTTTGGGACCCACCCTCAGTATTAGTTTGGGGCCCTGTTGAAGACTTCTGGTCTTTAGCTTTCTGCTCCCCACCCTTCTGGTCTGTTTTCTTTTGGTCACCACCCTGGTTCTGGTTCTTTTGCTTAACTCTGGTTCTAACCCCTTTGTCTGCCCTCTTTCCCAATTCTTGGGGAGAGGTCAGATCTGAGTCAACCAAATGTTGATGCAACTGCTGGTTCTGACAGTTATTTAAAATCTGTTCTCTCATCAGTAAATTGTACAATCCTTCATAGTCTGTAACTTTACTTCCCAGCAACCAGCCCTCCAGAGCCTTAGTGGCACATTCAACAAATTCAGACCAGTCCTGAGTCTGTGTCTTCTGGATGTCTCCGAACATTAACCTGTACTGTTCAGTGGTTAAGCCTAACCCATCAATCAGAGCACTCTTCAGGACCAGGTAGTTTCTAGAATCCCCATCACTAACTGTGAGGAGTCTGTCTCTGCCTCTACCTTCAAAGGAGAGCCACAAGATTGCTGCCCACTGCTCCTGAGGGATCTGCTGTACTCTGCAGGCTCTCTCAAGTGCAGTCATCCATTTGTGGATGTCATCCCCAGTCTTGTAGGGGGGCACAATCTTACTCAGGTTTCTATTGTCATAGGACCTGTCTTTATCCTTTTGGATATTGCTGCCACCAGTGGATCCTAAGCCACTCTCTCTAGGCTGTCTTGCTCTAGCAAGCTTCTCTTTGGCCAGGGCAACTTCTAATTATTGCTTCTGGATCCTAAGTTCAGCCTCTCTCATTTTGGCGTCATGTTCCCTTCTCTGAGGGCTAGACACCTCCCTTCTGGAGTGTCCATGAGAACCTCTAGAAGCTTGGGAGGCATTGGACTCACCGGAGTGATTCCTTCTCCTCCTTTGCTCCTGGTTAAAAGTCCACTTGGGGGTCTGAATGGGTTGGACCCACTTTCAGTCCCAAATGAGCTTAAGTTAGCCTGGTTAAGCCTGCTGACTAGCACCTGACTATGTCTCTCATCATCAGACCCACTTTCCTCCTCCTCTTCCTCCTCTTCCTCATCCTCTGGCTGAGTATCTCCAGTGACCTGGTCTTCCTCATCTATCTGGATGACAGGGGCAGGGGTGTCAGTGTTATCATCTTCAGTGGGAGAGCCTCCATCTCCAGTCCCTGAAGGGCCTGGTTTGGAGGTCTTTAGAGCTTCAGACCTGTCTAAAAGCTCTCTGAGGTGGTCTGCTGTAGGGGTAGGACCCGTTTTGATTCCTCTTAAGAAACACAGCTGCCTCAGCTCTTTAAAAGTAAAGATAGCAAATTTGGATGGTGCCCTTGGTGGGTCACTCTCAACAGAGATAGGTCCAGTGGATCCCTCTGCTCCAGACATTGCTCTAGTGTGGGTGGATGTGTTGCAATCTACCTACACTTGTGTTTACCTACTAAACCTATCTAGTAGTTGTAGTCAGGGTGTGCTACTCCCTATCCTCTACAACAACTAAGTTCAGTAGAACTTAAGTATACTAGTCTTGTTTTAGTGTACCTATCAGGTACCTGTATGATCTTTCAAATGATACTCTCCAAAGATTGTAATGGTAAAACAACAGCAAGCTCAAATCCCAACCGCTGCTCACCAATGTGAGAAGTTGGCCTGGTATATGATGCTCACTAGTTCTAGTGATCACCTTGTACCATGCCAAGCAACCCTTATGATGATTGGTTGTAAGTCAACCTTAATAGACCAGCTATCCTAGTAGCGTGGACAAAGCAGTCTTAGGCTAAACTCTGTAAAGGCATGTGAAGCAAGCTGTTTTACCATACACAATCCCCTTGAATACCAAATGAAAGGACACCACACAGATATATATTAAAAATATATATAGATTTATTTCTACAAATATCCCCTACACTCTTTATGAGCACAGAAGCAAATGCGTTAAAACAAAACACAGTTTAAATATACAAAAGTTGTACAATATGGATGAGCCCTAGGGGCCACCTAAACCATATACTAAAATAGTGGTATAAGAACCACTATGGGGAAAGGAAAGAGGCCTAGGGCCTGGGGAATCGCTGGAGCTGTTCGGGACTAACAGTGATGAAGTCGGGAAAGGCCCGCGGGACTCGGGTGCAGTGCTCAAAGTGCACGCATGCACCAATGTTAAGTCAATGGTGCGTAAAAGTTACAAAGTTAGTGTTTTAGGAACCTTCCGATGGACCTACAAGGATAAAACTTTAGACACAGGCACTAGAGGTGTATACCAGTGTGGGAACACCGGCGTTGCTGAGTTACCTCACCCACAGGAAGCGGGTGCACAGGTGCGAAGTAGTGTCGGGTTTCGTCACGCAGGTCGATGGTGCTTGGAGCTGAAGATGCTGCAGGCGGGTCGTCGAGGAGAGTTCCGGTGGATCCAAGGGTGGATCTGAAGAGGTGAAGACCTGAAAGCAGAGGGGACAATGTTCAAAGTCACTAGCCAGTGACTACCGTGGAACCAGGATGGAACCAGGCAATGTCGGGCGCAAACAGGTGAAGAGGTGCAGCTTGTCTCCGCAGCCACGTGAACACGAAGAGGTCAAGGACGTCCAGGAGTCGATCACGAGCTGTCCCACGAAGGCTCTAGCTGATGGCGGTGTCGGCAACTTGATTGGAGCAAACAGGCCTTGGTTAATTCAAGCCACACAGGAAGTGGAAAAAGCTTATCACTCGGACCAGCAAGGTCAGAGAGGGTGCTCCTTTTCAAGGGAGCAAGGGCCAGTCTGGAGCAACCAGACCAGCAGTGCAAGTCGTAGTTTTCGTCGCCAAGATGGCCACTAGCCGCGTGGCAAGTGACCGGGATGGCGCGTCGAGTGGCAAAGTGCAAAAGGGCCCCACGCAGATCGTGGAGATGCTGGGGGGCTGATCTTCGGTGCAAATGCTGCTTGGTGTCGGGGCTTCTCAAACCCCAAAGCACAGCGTCAAGGGTGCCTCGGGTGCTGAGCAGTCAGCTTCTCGGGGGTCTTCCAAGATGTCCGGTCCCACGTCTCTCGGTGCCTCCACAGGTCTCTTCTTTTCAGGGACTGTGGATCGGGCTCTGAGATGTCTGGGAGTCTGGGTCTTGTCAGGCTCTGGGCTCGGGCTTCGGCAGGAGGCGGCGACAAAGCAGACGTCGAGTTGCTGGTTGGTGCCTGTATTCACAGGGTGGTCACTCCTTGGCCACAAGGGAGATTTTTTTCAGTCTTCTGTGCAGCAGAATGTCGAAGTCCAGTTTTCTTCTTAGTTTCAAGTCGAGTTCAGGATGATCTGAAGTCTTGGGACACAGCTCCTACTCTTATTCCAAATCTAGGGGCCGGATTACCTGCTAGGTCCCTCCTCTGGGTGGAACCAGGAAGGTTCCTTTGTCCAGTTTCGCGCCAGGACTGGGGCTGTAAGGCCCCAGCACCGGTTTGAACTGGCCTATGCACAGGGACACCTTGTGTGCCCCAGGCATGTCTGATTCTATTCAGCCCTGTCCTATCCAATACACAAAATCCTGTCTGGGGTGGTGCTAGCACCTCCCAAGGCAGGAAACCCTTTGTCCAAGCCTCCCTCGCTGGAAGGACTCCCAGCAGCAGGAGGTCAGACTTGTGTCTGTGGTGGCAGCATCCATTTTGTGATGCTGAGGCTCATGTTTAACTTTACCCAGGTTTCAGGTTATGTACATGTTGTGTCCCTCTAGAAGGGTGGAATGCTACCCCCGTCGCCAGAACTGGCGAGGGGGTAGTATTCCAATTCGTATGACACCTTACTCGACATGTTTTGATAAAGCCAAACCAAAGATAGCATTTAACCGCGAGGTTCATAATGCACTTAAGAGTATATGGTATGGCAGTATCATGGAACAGCTAAAGGAATTGGTTCCGAAAGCTGCAGACAGGCTCAGCTCATGCCAGAGCACCATCTCACATATTTCCAAGCACTCTGCCTCCAGGATTGATGAGGCCTTCCATAGGAGTGACTGATAGGAACATATGTGTCCATTTTGGGTTAGGTATAGGCATACTACACCTAAGTAAGGGGTGATTACACCGACTTACCCCAGCTGAGTGATCAGCCAGTTGTGTCAAATATGGAGGCCAGGCCAGGGGTGGCACAATTCGTGCTGCAGCCCCTGGTAGGCCTTGGAAGCACCTATGCCCTGGGTACCTGGGGTACACTGTTACAGGGGCTAATAAGGTGAACCAGTTCCAATTTCGTAATGCACCTAATGTGCATTGGCATTAGTTTAGAGAGAGAACAGCAGGCTGTGGGTCTGATTAGCAGGCCCACAGCCACATTAAGTCATAAACCAGTGAAGCAAAAAGCAAAAATTTGGGGTGACCATAGGATAGCAGACCCTACTCTCCTACACTAACTACATAAGCCCAAAGGCCCTCAGAAACGTTGAAATTTACTTTGCTAAAAAGGTCCATGAAATGCTTAAGAACAGCAACCAATATAGCAGTTGCCCTTAATTAGAATGGGTTTTGGGGTACCGTCTGTCTATCTCACCTTCTTTTTAAGTGTGATCTAGAGACCTGTTCAGCTGTCTCACCAGCATCATGTAAACAAATATATTAATGATTAAAAAATACATGCGTATATACAGACACAGAAGGGAACTGGGTCAGCTCTGGTCATGCTCTGGTTTGTTCAACTGCCACTCATGTTTTGATCTCCCTACCACCCATAAAACAAAGGTCAATGTGTAAGGCCAGTTCAGCCATAGGCTCTCATCTACTGTGAGAAGATTTTGCTAATTCACATATGCACATCCACCTTAAAACATGTCTAGTTCAGTGCCAGGGCTGATAAGACAATACTTCACACTGACAATGCTTTTTTATTTCCATTCCGTTTCCCCTTTTTGTAATTTTTGTAATTTTCTTTTTTTTCTCGTTTTTTTTTAATGCATATTTCACAAAAATAAAATTAACAAGTGCACCAACTTGCCTAGACCAGATCTGATGGGTTTGCCAATTCTTATTATTATCATGGCATGGCCTTTTCTTGAATACACCCTCAAGTGTCATAATCCTCTGACAGATCTCTTGAAAACAAACCTGCCTGGAAAGAACCCTGCCTGGAGAAGGGCAGTTGCCCACGTTAGGGGCTTGTGATGGATCATCATGCAAATGCCAACAGACCAATGCGAGAATTTTTTTGACGACACAATTTACAAATGTTGATCTTCAATGCAATAGCCACAATCTGCAACAATACAGTAGCCTGTAGCAAATACTTATTGCAGTTTTACGAGAAAAGTGCTGCGTTAAGGGAGTATAAGCTTCACCCACTATAGCCTGGCGAGGCTGCAAAGAGTGACTTCATTTGCTCAGTGGCCGAGTCAAAAAAGGAGAGCATTTGTTAATGGAGAGAGCAGTAATTGCAAGACATCTGCTGAGCTTGCAGATATTGCTGGTCATGAAAACATCAATGTGTCACACTAGGTTAGTCATGCATTAGTTCGTAGTGCATTATGCAGATTGAATCCTCTAAAGCATTACACTGTATACTGAGGGACGTCCATTTGGTTGCAAAGAGGATGCTTTGAGATTTGAGACGGATCTTGAGAAGTCCTCTTCGGAGGAATCTGACTTTTTTAATACCAGCTAAGAAAAATACACAATGCTCGCAAACCATTTATGAGGAAATGAGCTGCCTTCTTTACATTGTATGGGCAGATATCGCTACACCGATGCCTTTGCGCAGACTAGCAATGTAGGCTTCCTACTCTAAATCTAACCAACTGTGTGCATGGTTTATTTGACCTACGTGACGTAGAGGGCAACAAGGTCGGCATCGGGATATGAGAGCAGAGTCATAAAATGATGGAGTACTGGAGACCTAATGCACCACAGTGAACCTAACACTGGGGAAGCCCGCTAGAATCCTGCATACTCTCTACTCTACAACAAACAACTCACTGTGCTTGTCCAAAGCTTCCCCCTTGGTCGATGCAAAGGACATTAAGGGAACTACTTTCATCAAAACAAATGAAAAATACCATAAAATAAAGACAGGTTGCTAAAAAAAACATATCTCTACCAAAGAAACCCTGCTGGACTTTTCTGCTTTCCACAAAACATTTTCATGAAAGTTTCACTGTCATGCCAAAAGCAGTGTTCAGAGTCTACTACATATCTTTCTACAATAATCTGGGGGTCCCAATTACCAGACACATTACTCCTAAGTGAATACTGCTCCTGGTCCAGCATTCCTGATGGCCTGATAGCCAGTGCTACCGAAATTAGGAGAGAACATTGTGAAACTGTTATACAATACTTCTCATGGGCAGTATTTCTACTGTGACAGAATGATAGATCATTGGGCACTTGCAAAAAAAAATATTGGACTATAGAACAGTTTCTACTGCCTATGGAGATCACATACTTATCTAAACCGTAAAATGAACCTAATAAGATTAACACGGAAATCCTCACATGCAGAGACTACTTCAGAATACATGCCTACTAGAACTGGAGAACTCTTTAAGCACCAGTAATAAGTTTAAAAAACCTGGAGTTTGCTTCGTCGTGGGGCGAGCCCACCGGGCACTGACCAAGAAACCTTCTCCAGGTGAGAATACCAGACCAGTGATTTCAGAATTATTGAATTATGCCGATCGGGATGCAATTCTACAGTTCGCTAGGACACATAAAGAACAATTCCAGCATGATTCCAGGCCCATAATGGTGTTTCCAGATAATACACGCCTAGTCCAACAGCAACGCCAATCGTTCACAGCGGCGTAGCGCCGGTTGCGAGACCTGAATCTGCATTATATGCTTTTATATCCAACAAGGATGCGAGTAATATTTAATTCAAAGACATTCTTCTTCAACACACCATAAGCAGTTTTCGCATGGACAGACGAACATTCCCACTTTAAGCCGCTTTCACCACCGCCACTGGAATCAGACTCCTTTTGTGGATCGCAACAGAACAGACCTCGCAGGACTAAATCAAAAAGACATCACAGGTCTGGCTCGGACAGAAGATCTACCAGTCCAGAGCATACGTCCTGAACCATCCAGTTATACTTCTAGCCACCAGCTGTGTGTAGCCGCGGATCGCTCTTCACTGAGACTAGCCTCATGTTTGCCATCCTCTGAACGGGCTTGGATGCCCAGCCACAGGGCTGCCAGGCCCTGGACACTTTGATCTTCCCTGGTTAACAATGGTTTGTGGGTGGGTTAGGTTTTGTTGGCGTGGGGGCCCGGGTCTCCCCTGTTGGGGGTCTGGTGCGCCCTACACTGCGACAGACGCTCCTAGATTATGGCAGTGTTGGGAGGGGGTGGGGGGATTTGGGGGGAATTCAGTTCTATTGTTGTTTTATATGCAGACTTTTCACCTGGATTTCGATACTACCACTAAAGTGCCTTTAGCGATACAGGATAATGGTACAGTCTGATACAGCCACCTTTGGGGACCTTACTGTGGTTTCATGGAAGGTCCGGGGCCTTCTTAATAAAATTGAACGAGGTGTTGTTTTACGTCAGGCCAACAGATATGGGGCCAGCATTCTACTACTCCAAGAAACTCATCTCCTAGGTAATAAAACGCCTTGTCTGGCTCGATTTGGGTACCATTATTAATACCATGTAGGGTTCACCAGGGGCTCATGGGGAGTGGCTATTTTGATGCACCGCAGAGTCCTGTTCCAGCACATAGACAACATGGTAGATCCGGGGAGCAGATTTGCATTCGTCATGGGCACATTGTATGGCGAGCATGTTACCATAGGTAGTATTTATGCTCCCCCTCTCCTAGGGGCAACCTTCGTCGACACGATTTCTAGGGTCAAGAGGGTCGGACACTCCTAGGGGGTGATTGGCATGGGGCCGACAGACAGCACAGCACTGACTGGCAACCACCAATGGGTCCCTCTAAACTGCACTCACTAGTGTCCACCTTGGGCTGGGCGGACATCAGGCGGGAATACCACCCCACAGAACTTAGCTACACCTTGATGTCTGCGGTCAACGGTTCACAAGCCTGAATTGATTATTTTCTCGCGCCTCGCAGAGTTTTCCACAGGTTCTCCCAGGTTGCCCACCTCCCCCGGGGGCTCTTAGATAATTTCCCAATCACTCTTAAATGCCATACTTGCTCCTATAAACCCCCCTTTCGATGGCGGATGTCCCCGTGGCACCTTCGAAGCCCACACTATCAAGACATGTTGCATGCGGCGATATCTGAATATTTAGGCATCAATGCCACCTAAGCCCCAGCTCAGGGTATCCTTTGGGAGGGCTTAAAACCCACCATGCGTAGAGCCGAAATTAGCTACCGCACCAAAGAAGAACGTGTACGACAAGAGCAACTGGCAGGGCTGGAGTCGCGCCATGCGTCCCTGACATTACAATGAAACCAAGACCCCAGCCCCACTCTACGACGCAACTTGCTGTAAGTGCAACAAGCAATAGAGCAATATCTAATGGGGGAAGCAAATGAGATTTGGGAGGAGTCACAGCATCGGATTAACCAGTGAGGAGATAAGTCGAGTAAAATGCTTAATAGGCTCTGCCATGCTGACACATCCCCAGCCGTGGTCCCTCCCATCAGCGATGCCGAGGGGGCCTTGTGTTCATCACCGGAGGGGGTGGCCCAGGAATTTGCACGGCATTTCTCCTCACTATATGCACGTCGCAAGCAGATTTCAGCAGCCCACATAGCTTAAGTCCTGGTGGATATCCCACCTTGGAAGCTCGTAGACCTTATGCAGGATCAACTGGAGGCCCCTATCACCTTAGACGAGCTGACAGAGCAATACATGCTCTACGCCCGGGGCGGGCCCCCGGACCCAATGGATTCCCTATGGAGTTCCGGTGGCCAAATATGCACCTGCTGGGCCCTCACTTATTAGCAGCTATACAAGATGCCCAAGAACGAAATATATTGCCCCAGGATTGGCGGCATGCGGAGATAGTCTTATTCCTTAAACCGGGACGTCCTCCGGAGGACCCCTCCTCGTACCGTCCTATTTTGCTCATCAAGTTTGAGCCTAAATTACTAGGGAAGGTCCTGGCTGATCGCCTACGTACATGTGTCTCAGACCTAAGCCACCCAGACCAAATCGGACATTATGCCCCAAATGGCTACTCGTCACAATATACGAAGAGTACATAACGCCACAGTGGCAGCCCAGATGTTAGGACGCCTGGCAGTATTATTATTAGTTGAACGAAGCGTTCCCTTTATCTTGGGAGCGACCCTCTGGGCGCTGCTGTGTTGGATCGACACAGCGATCTCTTTCTTGTTGTAAATCATATAAGACCAATGGATAGTAAGTTCATCAAATTTAAATCATCATTTGATTTATTTCATCAATTCTCAATATTGAAATTCACATCGTGAAGTATAACATGATCATAAATCCATATAGATATTTAGAGCTTTTCCCAATGCATTTCGTACCTATAGCAGGTACTTCGTCAGGGGAATCTGTAGAAATAATATGTATAAATGAGGGTCCATCTTTCTAGCAATTCAATTACAGATCTCGCATATGATAGACATGCAGTACATTTGCAAACATGACAGTTACTATAAGAAAATTAAATCCGGAAGAAACTCATTTGAATTAAATTAAAAACTCTGAGAAATAAAACTGTTGTGGACCATAACGTGATAATCTTGTAAACATATTGCGGCTAAATGAACAAAAACCAATATGTCACGTATAAAGCATAGTGAGTGTTACATAGTACCGAAAGAGAAACCAAGCGGTACCTCCGAATTTTCATACAGTTATTAATCACTCCTACTCGGTTCTTTAGGTGTGAACATGACCAGTTATTAGCCCCCGCAATAATCGTGATGTTATCAACTTACCGCTAATGCAAATATACGTGCGTTGTGATCTCAAGGTAAGCAAACGCGAGACTAACCCGTCGTTGCTGATAAAGCGTTGTGTGTGCGTGGTGTTCTGAAAAGTGAAATCGGACTACCGCTAAGATGACTAAACAGTGAAAACGGGCTAAAGCTGGGGTGACAAATAAGTTCGGCCATATTGGAACAGGATAATCAACTTGAATGAACCACCACATGAATACTGTACTCACGGGTGATATCTAACTAGCACAAACGTGATCATTCCTAACAAACTAAATCATAAAATCATCAATCAGGGCAATAAATCACATTACAATAAATGCAGTAACTATGGTTATAAAATGTTTGTGTGTGTCATTGTTCATAGATAACACGAGAGGTCCAAGCGTTCATTGAGCCCAAATGGCTTTAAAGAGTCCAATTTAAAGATCCATTGATTTTCTTTTCGTAGGAGTTTTCTGTTCACGTCTTGATTTCCAATGGTGGTAATTGTTTCAAGTACCAAGAATTTTAATTGCGAAATATTATGTCTTTTCTCATTAAAATGAACAGCGATAGGTGATTTTTCATTTTTTGTTCTTATATTACTCTTATGCTCCGTTAAACAAATCTTTATCTTCCTGGTAGTTTTGCCCACATATACCAGTCCACATGGGCACTTGAGTAGATATATAAGATTCATGCTGTCACAAGTTGCAGTAACTCTAAGACGTATAGGGTTTCCTTGTCGTGGATGATTAATGATAGTTCCCTTAATGATTGCATGACAGTTATTGCAATTGTGGCATGGTATTGTGCCTTTGAACGATTCCTGTATAGTGTCTTGTGCTCTTTTTTTGAGCATATCTTGGATATTTCTGCTGCGAGTGTAGGCAAATCTTGGCTGATTTTGAAAGATGCCTTTAAAATCAGGTTCATTAGATAAAATGTGCCAATGTCTGAGAATGGATTGTTTGTAAGCATAGCTTTTGGTGGAAAATGTTGAAACAACTACTGCACGTTTTTCAGTACCTTTGGGGGAACTCCTCAATAAATCTGAACGTGATTTGGCATCGCATTTGGTGGTTGCAGTCTCCAATATTTTCGTGGGGTAACCCCTCTCTTGAAAACGTTGAATCATACTTTGTATTTGTGTCTTAGATTCTTCTGGTTCGGAAACTATTCTCTTTACTCTATAAAGTTGAGATAGTGGCAAATTGTTTTTCAACGAGTTCTGGTGGAAGCTGGCATAGTGCAAAAGATTGTTGCGGTCTGTGGATTTCTTATACAGTGTTGTCTTGATTTTGTTCCCTTCAATTTGTACCAGGACATCTAGATATGCTATACTTTTCTGATCGATGGTATAGGTGAACTGTATCCAATCGTTGATTTTGTTCAAATCTTCCAATTGTTGTAGTAATGTAAGTTTGGGACCTAGCCAAAGTACAAAGCTGTCATCGATGTATCTGTAAAATATACTTGCATGTCTCTTCCAGTGTTCGCCATTCAAAATGTGACTGTTTTCAAAGTTAATCATAAAGATGTTCGCGTAGGACGGTGCTGCGCAATTGCCCATGCTGGTACCTGTAAGCTGCAAAAAATACCCATCTTGCCATTTAAAATAACTTTGGTAGAGTGTGAAATTTAACAGCTCCAATAAGAAAACTTGAAACTTCTGATCCAGAGTGGAATTGAGTAGCATTGTATCTACCGCATCAATCCCCAGGTTGTGCGGGATCGACGTGTACAACGCCTGGACATCTATGGTGCATAACCAAATTTCTTGGTCTATTGGAAGGTTGATTTGTGTTAGACTCACTAAAAAATCTGTAGTATCTTTAATGTTTGTAGCAGCTTTGGTTACAAAGTCTTTCAAGTGTAAATCTAAAAACTGGCCAACTGGTTCATGTATACTACCTCTGGTGTTGACAATGGGTCGAAAAGGAAGTTGTTGTAAATCCTTATGTATTTTGGGAAGCATTTGAATAGATGGAGTTCTCGGAAATTGCTTACTCAGAAAATTCTTGGTTTTTAATGATATTGTTCCTTCATCGTAGGCTCTTTGTAAAAGAGTCATTAAGTGTGCTTGAAATTTTGCAGTCGGGTCTATCTCCAAAGGAGCATAGGTTTCCATATCATTAACATGGTTGTAGACTTGTGATAAATAGAATTCAGTATCCATTAGTACCAAAGCTCCTCCTTTATCGGCTTTTTGGATTGTGATTACTGGATTGTTAGACAAATTTTTCAAGATATTGGATTCCTTCTTGGACAGATTCCGGAATTTGGTGTGTTGTTTGAAGTTCATCTTATTAATATCATTCAATACTAGTGTCTCAAAAGTATCCAGAGAATTGTGACTGAGTGGAGCTTGAAAATTGCTTTTGGATCGCAAGTGTTTGAGTTGTAAATTAGGTTCCTAGGTTTCCTCAGAGTCGACAATCACTTCAAAAAAATGCCTACGTCTTAGGTTTCGCATAAGTTTGTAAAGACTTACATTCAGTTCCAATCTATCAGTGTTGTGAGTGGGGACAAAGGACGTCCTTTTTTAGCACTTTGATTTCACTGTTGGATAATTGGTATGAGGAAATGTTAATCACAAGTTGTTTGCTTATTTCTTCCTCCTGTTGGTTCTGCTCTGTTGTGCTGGAACCTTTGGAACCGGTATTAGTTGTCCTCTTTCTTTTGCCCCTCCGGGGTCTCCGAGGTCTGACGGGCCTTGTTCTAAAAAAGAAACCTGAGTAGTGGGTTGAGCATTGTCACGTGGTTGGGATTCTCTCTGTTGTGGAGGTCTATTTTCACCTTCTGATGATGAAGTTTCTGTTTCCGTGGTGTTAGTCTGTGGTCTATTCTGGCGTCTCCTGGCGTAGACCTCAGCCCAGGAGTACACCTCCCCCAACTTATAGTCGATGGTGTCTCTTTTGAATTTCCTAACCTTTCGCTCGTTGATCTCTTCTGTGTATTTGTCCAGTTGTTGGTTGATGTCCTTAATAGTCTGTGACCAATCCTCTTCGTCCAGCATATTTTGTAGTTCTTCCTTCGTTGTTGAAATCTCTTTGTTCAGTTCTTCAATCACCTTGGATAGCTCCTCAATTATGAGCAAAATTAAATCAAGCGAGCACAAAAGTTCGTGGAACGCTGGTATGCTATACTAAACAAGTGCTCGCTTGATTTAATTTTGCTCATAAGGGGAGAATCCCAACCACCTGACAATGCTCAACCCACAACTCAAGCACTTGCGATCCAAAAGCAATTTTCAAGCTCCACTCAGTCACAAATCTCTGGATACTTTTGAGACACTAGTATTGAATGATATTAATAAGATATACTTCAAACAACACACCAAATTCCGGAATCTGTCCAAGAAGGAATCCAAAATTTGTCTAACAATCCAGTAATCACAATCCAAAAAGCCGATAAAGGAGGAGCTTTGGTACTAATGGATACTGAATTCTATTTATCACAAGTCTACAACCATGTTAATGATATGGAAACCTATGCTCCTTTGGAGATAGACCCGACTGCAAAATTTCAAGCACATTTAATGACTCTTTTACAAAGAGCCTACGATGAAGGAACAATATCATTAAAAACCAAGAATTTTCTGAGTAAGCAATTTCCGAGAACTCCATCTATTCAAATGCTTCCCAAAATACATAAGGATTTACAACGACCTCCTTTTCGACCCATTGTCAACACCAGAGGTAGTATACATGAACCAGTTGGCCAGTTTTTAGACTTACACTTGAAAGACTTTGTAACCAAAGCTGCTACATACATTAAAGATACTACTGATTTTTTAGTGAAACTAACACAAATCAACATTCCAATAGACCAAGAAATTTGGTTATGCACCATAGATGTCCAGGCGTTGTACACGTCAATCCCGCACAACCTGGGGATTGATGCGGTAGAAACAATGTTACTCAATTCCACTCTGGATCAGAAGTTTCAAGTTTTCTTATTGGAGCTGTTAAATTTCACACTCTACCAAAGTTATTTTAAATGGCAAGATGGGTATTTTTTGCAGCTTACAGGTACCAGCATGGGCAATTGCGCAGCACCGTCCTACGCGAACATCTTTATGATTAACTTTGAAAACAGTCACATTTTGAATGGCGAACACTGGAAGAGACATGCAAGTATATTTTACAGATACATCGATTACATCTTTGTACTTTGGCTAGGTCCCAAACTTACACTACTACAACAATTGGAAGATTTGAACAAAATCAACTATCGGATACAGTTCACCTATACCATCGATCAGAAAAGTATAGCATATCTAGATGTCCTGGTACAAATTGAAGGGAACAAAATCAAGACGACACTGTATAAGAAATCCACAGACCACAACAATCGTTTGCACTATGCCAGCTTCCACCAGAACTCGTTGAAAAACAATTTGCCACTATCTCAACTTTATAGAGTAAAGAGAATAGTTTCCGAACCAGAAGAATCTAAGACACAAATACAAAGTATGATTCAACGTTTTCAAGAGAGGGGTTACCCCACGAAAATATTGGAGACTGCAACCACCAAATGCGATGCCAAATCACGTTCAGATTTATTGAGGAGTTCCCCCAAAGGTACTGAAAAACGTGCAGTAGTTGTTTCAACATTTTCCACCAAAAGCTATTCTTACAAACAATCCATTCTCAGACATTGGCAAATTTTATCTAATGAACCTGATTTTAAAGGGATCTTTCAAAATCAGCCAAGATTTGCCTACACTCGCAGCAGAAATATCCAAGATATGCTCAAAAAAAGAGCACAAGACACTATACAGGAATCGTTCAAAGGCACAATACCATGCCACAATTGCAATAACTGTCATGCAATCATTAAGGGAACTATCATTAATCATCCACAACAAGGAAACCCTATACGTATTAGAGTTACTGCAACTTGTGACAGCATGAATCTTATATATCTACTCAAGTGCCCATGTGGACTGGTATATGTGGGCAAAACTACCAGGAAGATAAAGATTCGTTTAACGGAGCATAAGAGTAATATAAGATGAAAAAATGAAAAATCACCTATCGCTGTTCATTTTAATGAGAAAAGACATAATATTTCGCAATTAAAATTCTTGGTACTTGAAACAATTACCACCATTGGAAATCAAGACGTGAACAGAAAACTCCTACAAAAAGAAAATCAATGGATCTTTAAATTGGACTCTTTAAAGCCATTTGAGCTCAATGAACGCTTGGACCTCTCGTGTTATCTATGAACAATGACACACACAAACGTTTTATAACCACAGTTACTGCATTTATTGTAATGTGATTTATTGCCCCGATTGATGATTTTATGATTTAGTTTGTTAGGAATGATCACGTTTGTGCTAGTTAGATATCACCCGTGAGTACAGTATTCATGTGGTGGTTCATTCAAGTTGATTATCCTGTTCCAATATGGCCGAACTTATTTGTCACCCCAGCTTTAGCCCGTTTTCACTGGTTAGTCATCTTAGCGGTAGTCCGATTTCACTTTTCAGAACACCACGCACACACAACACTTTATCAGCAACGACGGGTTAGTCTCGCGTTTGCTTACCTTGAGATCACAACGCACGTATATTTGCATTAGCGGTAAGTTGATAACATCACGATTATTGCGGGGGCTAATAACTGGTCATGTTCACACTTAAAGAACCGAGTAGGAGTGATTAATAACTGTATGAAAATTCGGAGGTACCGCTTGGTTTCTCTTTCGGTACTATGTAACACTCACTATGCTTTATACGTGACATATTGGTTTTTGTTCATTTAGCCGCAATATGTTTACAAGATTATCACGTTATGGGCCACAACAGTTTTATTTCTCAGAGTTTTTAATTTAATTCAAATGAATTTCTTGCGGATTTAATTTTCTTATAGTAACTGTCATGTTTGCAAATGTACTGCATGTCTATCATATGCGAGATCTGTAATTGAATTGATAGAAAGATGGACCCTCATTTATACATATTATTTCTACAGATTCCCCTGACGAAGTACCTGCTATAGGTATGAAATGCATTGGGAAAAGCTCTACATATCTATATGGATTTATGATCATGTTATACTTCACAATGTGAATTTCAACACTGAGAATTGATGAAATAAATCAAATGATGATTTAAATTTGATGAACTTACTATCCATTGGTCTTATATGATTTACAACAAGAAAGAGATCGCTGTGTCGATCCAACACAGTAGTGCCCAGAGGGTCGCTCCCAAGATAAAGGGAACGCTTCGTTCAACATAGATTATCACACCTGATGTTCGACTAGGTGATACCTCCGTGGCACGCTACACTCGCACAACCTTAAGCCTGTGCCCAACCGCCCCCGTTTTAAAGTAATATTATTAGCCAACATCGACAAAGCCTTTGACTCGCTCAGCTGGGTTTACCTTTTTCAACTAGTGGAGGCGGTGCACTTTGGTCCTCGCTTCATAGCCTATGTCCACTTGATCTACACTACTTTAACGGCGTCCGTCCGTATAGCCGGTCACCACTCTGATCCCTTCCCAATTCACAGGGGCACTAGACAGGGCTGCCCCTTATACCCAATTTTGTTCGCCCTGGCGGTGGAACCTCTAACGGTGTGGGTTCAAAGTGACCCTGTGCTCCGTGGCTTTGATTGGTCCCAGTCTTGATCGGACCGCATCGCGTTGTACGCGGATGATGTCCTTTTCTTTATGACGGTCCCGTGGTTCTCGGGGCCTCTCATTCTGCAAATCCTTAGAGTGTTTTGGGAAACTACTGGTCTACACACCAACCCTGTGAAATCCATGCTTTTTATAGTCTGCTGTGACCAGGGACCCTGGGCGTCACAGCTGTCGCAAGCTACGGATGAATTTAAGTAATGGGCATCTTCGTATCGCCATGCCCCAAGATCTCATGGGCAAATAATATTAATCCATTGATCACTAGTCTAAACAATGAAACAATATGGTCCTCCCTTCCACTGTCACTATATGGGCGATCAGCCATTTTTAAAATGGTGTCCCTGCCTCGAGTTCTGTACAGACTACAATATTCCACGATCCTGGTTTCCGCATGTAAAAGCCATACAAAATAAATGTATCTGGAACTGAGGAGCGATTAGGGTCCCACTCCGCACAGTCTACGTACTGTGGGGGTATTGCGGCAGCAGATATATATTCCGATTACGTGGCTTCCCATATATTAATGGGGGTATAACTGCCCAACTAACCCGGCCTTTGCGATTGAGCACATGACAATGGAGGGTGCCCCCCTTCTCCAGCTCTTTTATAGCACCAAACACCTAGATGTTTTACCCCCGGCGAGTAGGGTAGTGATACAGCTTTGGCGCAACACAGTCAGATGGGATGGCGTGGGACCCTGACCCAGACAACTCCTTTATGGCAAGGCACATACCTCTGCCTGGTGGCGACTCTGGGAGGATTCCGCGGGTGGGCCCTGGTGGGGATATCGACCCTGGGTAATGTGATGCGGGGCACCACATTGAAATCCTTTCAACAATTACAGGCAGAGTTCCACCTACACAGGACACAATTTTACAAATACTTCCAATTCTGCCATGGTTTGCCCCCCCCTGATTCGTGCCCTGGAGACCCTTCCAGAGTTTCACACTCTGGTGGGCCGCCTACTGATGGGGGATTTGGGCCTACATAAAATCAGGCAAACATACCAGACATTGACGACCAACACACAGACGACGCTTGATACGACGTGACAAGCGTGGCAAGCTGATATTCCTGACCTGACAGAGAACGACCGGGTGGAAGCCATTGCCAGTCCCCGAGGCGCTGCGGTGTCCACACAATACCGCCTAATTCAGTTCAAATATCTCCACTGCGCATACTATACACAGGTCCGACTGTGTTAGATGGGTGTGACCCAGTCCCCTACATGTTTGCGGTGTGAAAGGAGGATGGGACTTTTTTACATATGGTTTGGAGCTGCACTACGTTGCAGCCCTTTTGGCGCAGAGTATCGTCATGCTTAAGTGAGGTGGTATCATGGGAACTCCCACTCGACCCACGACTCTTCGTCCTACAGAGTACAGATGACATTGGGGGAAATAAATACAAGCAACATTTACTGTTCTTAGCCCTCACTATCGCCAAGCGCCATATTGCCCAGGTGTGGAAAGGGTCTTCTCCCCCGACTATAGGCAAATGGAAGACTGAACTAGACAGATATATGGGTGCAGAAATAGCTGTGTTTTTAGCTCGTGGCTTCCCAAAAAAGGACTGGAAAATCTGGACCCATTGGGCGACATATCGAGAGATAGATCTTCCCCTCTACCATCCTCGGACCCCTGATAGGAGCCATTACCTATGCACATATTCACGGACCAAACCACTCCATATTATATGACCGCCTGTTACTCTACTACAGTATAATATGTACAATTACCGAAATCTAGTACAGTCTGCACTTTGTTTAAGTTAGGAAACCTGTGTGTTTTGCAGGCCTTGCAATTGTTAGAAAATGTTGGTACTCCTGCTGTATCTTATTTCCTATAGGTCTTTGTAGGGCTGTGGCCCAAAATTGAATGGAACAAGCGAATAAAATTTGTTGTAAAAAAAGCCTGGAGTTTTTACTTGACACCCGTGTTTTCTTGGTGTGGAAAGATGGATGCCCCAATAGTCTGATCATCTCTCCCCACACTGAAATTTATAATGGATGTCCTTATTTCTTAGATTCCTCAATGTGAACAGGCAACCCCTGTTATTCTCTCAAGATCGTACATTGACCCTTAATAAGGGAGAACTAAATAATTACAGATGTTATTATATGCTACAGCAAGTTCATCACTCCACAGTGCAATGTTTATTTGCCTTGTCAGAAACAACTCCCCCACAATCTCTTTCCTAGCCATTTCTCCCAAAGGATAGACTGGTTTCTCACAATAATTGCCTTCATTAGGGAATTAAGCTTATAGGACTTAGTGTGTGCATAAACAATCAAAAGCCATCTAGCCTTCAATTTCATTGCCACATACATTTTCTGCCATTTTAGGGTTAAATCAGTTTTTCTATTAATGTTTCAAGGAAAAAACGACCAACAATACAAATTCGCCATCACCTACATCCAGAGGCCGTTAAGGCTTACTATGAGCATTCAGAAAGTAAAAAAAGAGGACGGACGGAGGAGCTTAACAAGTGTAGAGCGGTGAAGAGTAAAGTGATACGTAAAGCAAGAGGGGTGCATTCAACAACTCTTAGCATTAACAAATGCAATGTTACCAGGCCAGTCGGTGAGGTGTCCAAACTAAGATTTCGTTGTCACTCCTCCTTCAATGCCACAATCTGTCTGCATAAGGTGGAGTACTCGTAAGTAGGCTGGACAGGAGAGCTCCCTGAATTCCTGAGAGAGGAAGAATATACACGCCCGAGTCTTGTCAAAACAGTGGTGGATTGTGTTCAACCACTGCTGTTAATCTCTCTATGCCCAGGAGACCCCAGAGTATATGCTGCCAGTCTTGTCTTGTCGAAACGGTGTGAGACCCTAACTTAGACAATATAACTTAACTTGTTTCGCTGTACAGAGGGCAAGGGTGATGGGTCAACCCAGGGCCAATCACAAGGGGCATGTTAGGGCATTGGGGAGGCCTAGCAATATGTGATAGGAAATCGAGGTATATCTATATCATACATCTTGTTGATGTCCGTCAGGCTAGCTGACCAGTATTGTTGCAGGTTGGAGCAGTGCCAGAGAATATGGGTTAGTGTACCAAGGTGACTGCACTGCCTCCAACAGCTGTCCTCTCCTCCCGGCTTCCATTTAGCTAGTATTGCTGCTGTGTAGTACCAGTAGTGTGCAATTTTCAATAAGGTTTCCTTACCGGAGGCACTACAAGTGGACGTACGTGCTCGGTGTAAGATGTCTGTCCATTCCTACAAACTGAAGGAGCACTCACATTCAAACTCCCATCTACGCTGAGCAGGGGATTTAGTATTAGCTGACAATGTATTATGGAAGGAGTATATGTCAGAGAGGAGATCCTTGTTCAAGTTACAGGTGAGGAGCCATTTCTCGAAGGATGTGAGAGGTCAGCTAGCATGCAGTTCTATGTGTGGTTGTGTGACCCAGAGTCTAATCCAGAGATATTGTCAGTGTGTACTAGAAGGAATACAATAGTTTGTCTAGACTTATGTAAACTCTAACAGGCCATTCTGATCAAATAGATTCCCCACTTTTTGAAAATTGGCCCCGATGCTAGTGTTAGAACATAGCTCCCTGAAGAGCCAGCGCTAAGTCGGGACTCCAGAGAATCGGTTTCAGTGGTGATATGTGGAAGGAGAGTTTCTTTGTTAGCTGAACTTTGACCCAGGTGTCCACCATTTCCCAGAGCACTACCCTGAAGGATTTGGGGAGCCAGGGTATCTTCCATATATGAATTCCAGCTATTGTTTGGTCTGTGAAGCACCAGAAGCACCAGTACTTCTCAGTGTGGGACCTAGACCACACTATTATACATCTAAGTTCTGCTGCTTTGTATTAACACATCAGGTGTGGGACTACCAAAGCCTCCGCCACCATAGACCAGTGTGCTTGCTTCCTGGCCATGCATGCCATCCTACCACCCCATATGTAGTTGTAAATTAAATGTTACAGCTTCTCAATGATATGTGGGGGAGGCTGGAGTGGCAGTGTCTGCATCGCATGCAATATTTTAGGCACTAGGGTCATCTTTACTGCTGCCAGTCTCCCCAACCACGAGAGGGAACCCCCTCCTTCTGTGACTGTTACTCTACCCTGGCTGTGGAGAGGAGCATAGCATAATTGCATTCTGCCGTGTGTTGCAGCATGGCTTGTATTTGTAAACCTAAATATATGACTCCCTGAGTCACCCATTTGAAGGGGAAGAGTCGTCCTAGCCGGAGTCGGTCTGCTTAGGGGACAGTGAAACCGACCATCCGTGATTTCTGATGTTTAACCTTAAAACCCAAGGCCTTCTTAAAAGCCTCCAGTTCTAGCATCAATGGGGTGAGGGATGTGAAAGGTTGTGAGACTGCTATCATAACATCATCCGCATACGTAGCTAATTTATGTTGCTTGTTAGGCACCTTGATGCCTTCGGGTTTTAGTTGCGCGTTTATAAATTTTATTTCATTCATTCATTCTGACCCTCATAGTGATGCCTGTGATCTGAAGGTCACCACTTATGCGCTCTGCCAGTGGCTCCATGTAAATGGCAAAAAGAATGGGGGGGGATAGAGAGCAGCTCAGTCTGATGGCGCGCACTATAGTAAAGGACTAGGACATCACCACATTATGAACACGAACATTTAGGCTCAGTACAATAATCATGTTCTGTGCACCTTGTCAAGTGAGGCCTGTTCCGCCGACTACATGGGCACAAATCGGCAGCCAGGTCGAGCCATCCTGACGACCCTTTGGATCACATCGCCTGCGGTGAAGATGGCTGAGCAAGAGTTGCCAAGAGAGGGGTATGGGGGAAACAAAACTTAACAATTCACCACAACTTAGATGTTCCCTCCCCTGGGAACACAGTGAGCCAAGTGATAGGGGTCCATGTCATTGGCGGTCATGCATCTCCACAAACAATTGGGACTGAGGTTGGTGCGCCGCCACATGATGTGCAGATGACAGTTGGACTGCATCGGTTCACCCAGGATTGGTGGGGCTGAGTCGATAAGTAGTCCTTTTTGGGGCCAGGTGCATGGTTGAGGCTACTATTAATCGTTGCTGGGGTCAAACGTGCTATCTTGCTGTTGCAGTTGGCGCAGCAGTACCGTTAATTCCTTGTGGCTTTCTAAGTCAGTGGGTTTTACAAAGTTCTTTTTCACTGACTGTAGTGGCCATCACAGTTTAGAGGAGCGAGGTGGGCTGCATGGCGTGGATTGGTGGCTGCCATCCTATTGGGAAGTCTTAAAGCCCAGGGCTGGGCATGCGTCTTCCACAGTGTAGACCACATAAGCCTCATTATTCCAGACAAAAATTAGACAAAAGAGATGTCCCCTCCTGTATCAAACCCCTTTCTCCCACAGTAACGATGAGGCCTGGCGGAGTGCCCTGCTGTTGTAGCGTAATAGGAGACAAATCCTGTAACAGCCACACATCTGTACCTTCAAAGACTATGGTGTGTTGATTGCGGACGGCTGCCATAATGATTTCCTTCCTGTTATAGGAGTGTAGGCAGGTTAGGATGTCTTTTGGTGTACCTGGGGACTTAACGGGACGGTCCGCTCTGTGGGTATGCTCCATGTCAATGTCTTTATCCGCCAATTCTGGTGCTACCTGGCGAAACAAGCACATAATGCAGACCTTCAGCTTTCCAGAGTCTTCTTATAACGGGACTCCTTTGATGTGAATTTTAGAGCATCTTGGCTGATTTTTCAGGTCTTCCAACTGATATTGGTGCTCTTCGTTTCTATCTCATAATTCCAACAGTTCCCATCTACGTTCATTGAGCTCTTCTTCACTCGAGTCGCTGTTCTGCTCCAGGATGTCAACTCTCTGTCCCACTACATCCAGTTCCCTCTCTTGATGTCTTTAACATCCGCTGCCCTGTCTTGCTAGAGGGTGGAGATGTCATCTTGCAAGGTTCCAAATAAGATCTACAAGAATGCACCCATTACAGGCCCCTCTGCCCCCGGTGTATCCGCTGCAGGCACCGCTGCCCGAGAGGACATGTTAGATGGAGTGGCCTCTAATTACAACAGACAGCTCCTAGCTGATGTGAAGGACTTACCCTGCTGTGTAGAAGCTTTATCGCCACCCAGGAAATACCGCACTTACAATTTCACAGCAGGCATGCGGCGGAGCTCCGTAGTAATGCAGCGCCACGGTGCCATCTTGGAAATGCCCCCCTCACCTTCTGCAACTTTTAACAATTCTAACCTCCTTCTCTTTAATTATCCCGGATTCACAAACGGTTCCAAGACCAGTCTCCATATTCATTCAGTTATTTGTAACTTGCAGTACAAATCTTGACTGCCAGGCTCTTTCTCAAGATGGCGGCTGCAGGGAGCACCTGGAGGATCCGAATGTGATACAGCCTAGTACTCTGGCTACTAGGACACTTATAGTTAGATATCACTCTACAACTTCTTTAACTATCCAATGGTAGCAATGGTCAGCCAGTCAACGATTAGCCCTTGGGAGGAAACTCAGAGATTACTAATAGGTGAAAAAGTACCTCAGTCGCCTGCCTGTTAACACCTTACAAATGCACAGGGCCCTCTTTCTGTGCAAGCAGGCTCTGCCCGGCTCCCAGCTTTTCTCCCTTTCTCCACAGGCCTCTTCTCAACCCAAAGCCCTTTGTCTCGTGCAACCACCATCCTGCAGCCCCATCACTCCTCTACACACCCACCTTCTCCAGGGCCTCCCCTCTTAACTCATGTGGTCGAAACACCCCTTCTCCCCTAAGACACTCATCTGGCCCCTCTTGCCCCCTCTCGAATCACATGTGCCCCTTACCCTTGCCTACCAAGTAAACTACCACCCCCAGCCTTCATCAACCGCTGTCCTTTGCACCTTTGAAGTAGAGGTTGTCCGATGCCAGAATTAGAGTTTTTTTAAATTATAATCTGCAATCTTTGGTATCAGACACCCTCGAGTTGCAGTGCTGCTGGACACCCTGCTGGGTCACAAACGGTGTATTGGCAGAGTCTCTACACTAACAGATCAAGGACAAAGCGGCACATATTTGGCCTGCTGCAAAAAGACATACATTTTTTGGTTTAGCACCGAAAAAGTAGTATTTTTTAGCTGACACATGTGCCATCTCTAGCTGCAAAATCCTGGGTGTTCCGTTCGTATAATAATACATCTTGAACTCAGATTTGCATAAATAAAACAGTGACAATGAAGAGTAGCCCTTTTACATATGTCCAAGCAAAGAGGGATTTCTGTATCTAATTCTTCTGCACTCCGAATAACCACTAGAGCAGAAATAACTTCAGACCTGGCGTGAGGTATGATTTTTAATGCAGTACCCACTTTTGAATTAGACTTTCATGGATAAATTCAAAATCAAGAGCATTGTTACTACATTCATTATTCAGATACAGAGGGGGGTGAGACGACCAAAACTAAAGATGAGAAAAAATAGATTAAAAAAGACAGAAAGAACGTGAGGGGAACATAGACTTTTTAATGTATTTTATTTATTTCTTAGAAGTATCAAGGAGTGTAAACAAGACAAGTCCACAACGTCAGTAACTGCTGTACAAAGAAACACTTAAAATACAAATCAAAAATATAACCCTCTGGGGAAATCCTAGCCCACCCACAGATTCGCTGTGCTTGCAAAAATCCAGACACTCAATCTGCTGTTGTTCAGGATAAGCCCTTTCCAGGTAGGAATGCAGTGACTTGCACAAAAGTCCTTATTTCGGTTCCTGTCATATTGTACTACACCTAGGAACAAGCTTTTGATTCACCATAGCAGACTATAAATGTTGTAACTAGCACTGCCGCAAATAAAATGCATTCATGTTCTAAGTTAACTGCAAAAAATGTGTCACGTTTTTAACTTAAGAGTACTAATTTTTTGGGGGGAAACTGCACACTTGTGTCTTTATTTCTCGCAGGGTTTTGACTCAAAAGAACCCACCTCTGGAGACGCAGGGATACCCATTTGAAAATTGATACACACTTTTCTGCCTGTAGTATTTTCCTTTGCAAACAAAAAGCTCTGTCTTGGCTAGCACAAAGGGGTCGCAGCTTACTCTTCCAAAAGACATCATGGAGGAATAAATAGATGAACATTCTCTTTTCAAGGTGAGAAGGGGGAATAAAGTGGTCCCAATCCCTTACTGGCCGTATTATTGAGTTTAAAGTTCTTGAGGTATTGTCCTCGACAGTTGGTGACCCCCATCCCACTAGTGAAGAGAAAGGATCAGAGGTAGGTGAGGACAAATTTAAAATTTCATAGTTCAACCAAAGAAAACATTTCCAGACTCAGCTGATCATATGCTGTGTTTTATATACAATTGGCACTACTCCTATTTAGGAGACTGGTCAGAAATGACAGCCAACACGTGTTTCGCCCCCTTACATGGCCATCCAGCTTGGGGCTTCCTCAGGGCGTTCGATTTGTATGAGGACAGAGTTCGTCCACGTAATCCGATATCCTAGCAATCGATCTCTAGGTCATAGGCATCAATGCCTTCGAGCAACCGGTCTCAGCAGTCGGCTGCATATGATCAGCTGAGTCTGGAAATTTTTTCCGTGATGGAACAATGAAATTTTAAATTTGTCCCGACCTACCGCGGCACATTCTCTTCACTAGTGGGATGGGGGTCACCCACTGTCAAGGACAAATACCCTGAACATTCTCTTTTGAATAAACAGAAACAAATGAGCTACAGTTGGCTTGAGATAGAGTAAAAATACGGTACCTAATAACTTACAGAATGGCAATTGATACATTATTGTAACGCCGATTACACTTTGCACTAGATGATAAATGCAGCATTTAAAATGCTGAAATACCAAATCTATTTTAGTATGAGTAATCAAGCTAATCTTATCCATGGCTTGTAAGGGTTTCTGCACAGGGAACACATTTTAAAAATGGCCCCACACATTGCAATTTACAGCTTGATTTTCGAAGCCTACTGCACATAGGCACCAGGTTCTAAATGCAGATCTGGAGAAAAACTCTTGTAATATTCAGAAAACATTTCGGTCTGGTATTATTGCTACACTCGTCTAAATCAAATATATGCCTATAAAGTAATGTTTGCATGATGCTTCCTCGAGGCAGCTTTTGGAGCGAAATGATTAAGATCCCGGGGTCTCTTTAGCCCTAAAACCAACCCACAATCCCTCAATGCCACCAGGATTTTCCGATGTCTTCTCTTTTATCAGTCGGATGTTTTAACCCTCAAAGATTAACAAAGACGAGTGAGCTGCTTCGAAATGTCGAGTTTGAAAAAATAAATTGGCAGTTATGACCAGCGTACAATATAATATTATCCCCATCTTAAGGCAGCTTGAATAAACACACCGTCAGATTCAAAGATATATTCCTTAAATCCAAGAACGCATTGCTATCAGCACAAAACAGAGTATGACAAGTAAAAGTAAATCCGCACGGGAAGGTTTTCGATATCATCCGTTTTGCTAGTTTCTATTAACGGCAGCAAAAGGTGGACAAGGATAACTGTCTATGGGAACACTACATTATGTGAAAGCACAAAACCAAGGAACACGATCTCAGCCCATAACTTGTGCACATGTTCCTTTGAATTAGTATTTTAAGTATCTCTCTTTCTCGTGCACTCTCTCTCTATACAAGCGTGTGTGTGTATATATAAAGGTATATGGCTCTATTATTAAATGAAGATTACTCGACATGGCTTCAAAAATAATTTAAAAAGTTAAACCACATATAAAGAAGTCACATTAACATTTTGCAAACACCCTTTAAGAAATTACATAAAGCATACAGTAACATTAAAGCGGAAACAATGAATTTGCTTCTTGTTTAGTGTTAAAACCTCCAAACAAAAGAGATTAAATCTGGCAAGTTAAATCTGGTGATGCCCTTAAATGCCACTTCCGTTTTATATTGATATTAATCTCAAACGTCTCTGCATTAGGGAATTAGTAAAAAATAATTGTAAGCATTTTACATTTCAGGTTTGATTTGACTAAAAATAATACTGTTACCGAGTCCACATCATTTGTGACTGCATTAGGAAACTGCACACTGGCATCATAGGAATATATGCATCATGCAGCCTGGTGTTCCCTCACTGCCATCGCTATTCATTACTTTTATGACCATCACAATTAAAGAAGAAACATACCAATATACACACAGTGGGGTTTGACTCCACCCCAGAGGGGCACAGAGGAATGCTGTTGGCCATTCGGTGCATTATTCCACTCCCTTTGGTGTGCTGTCATAGGAATGCACGACGGACTATTTTACATCTGAAAAATGCACTCAATCACACACTAATTGGACTAAATGCCTTATCCTTTAAATGCATTTTACAAAAGTAGTATCGTTTTTGTGTTTTGTCACTGCAGTAGACTTTTCAAAATGTTTTTGACATGACTTGAGTGCGAGCCATTACAACCACGCCACCTTTACTACCACCATCATTAAACTCCATTAACACGTAACACCACCATCAAAATTCCAATACGAACACCATTACCATGATGGAAGCCTTTGTGCATGCCAGTGCTTTATCATACAAACGAAAGACAGACCTATTGGCTTTGTCAATGCTTGTTATTTTAGTTTATTAGGTAAGAATATAACCAATATTACTAAATTCTACAAGGCAGGGCCGATTGGCTATGTCAGTGCTTGTTATTTTCGTTTCTGAGGTAAAAATTTAGCAAATATCTAAATCATACAAGGCAAGACCGATTGGCTTTGTCGGTGCTTGTTATTTTCGTTCATAAGGTAAAAATTTAGCAGATATCTAAATCATACAAGGCAAGACCGATTGGCTTTGTCAGTGCTTGGTATTTTCTTTTCTGAGGGAGACATTTAGCAGATATTATCAAAATCATACAAGGCAAGACCGATTGGCTTTGCCAGTGCTTGTTATTTTCGTTTATTAGGTACAAATTTAGCAAATATCTAAATCATACAAGGCAAGACCGATTGGCTTTATCAAAGCTTGCTATTTTCGTTTATTAGGTAAGAATATAACAAATATTATCTAAATCGTACAAGGCTTCCGTCACTCACCAACCCCGCTTTCCCCCGCAGGTCACCGCTCCGCAGACCCGCATTTTCGAACGGAGGCACGCGGACGCAGACCTGAGACGCCCTTTGCCTCTGCAGGAGTGTAACTTTCAACAGCTTTCTCTTCCGTCCCTGACTGGAAAAAAAAGCTGCTGAAATCTGACTGACAAAGGAGAGTCTCCAGCGCGCCATTCAATCTCTTTCAGTACGTGTTTTGTACGGTAACAGGAGCCGGGAGTCTGTGCGCAGGGTGCTGTCTTCGGCTGACAGGACAATAGGCGCTGCTTCAAAGGGAGAGCGGGTTATTTCCACTTTAATGTACTAACTGGTGATTTTCTTTCACACTGTGCGATTTTGTCAGGTTTAAGGGGGAAAAGGCGGTATTAAATATGGGCTTATTATGTACATGCTACATGCAAATGGAAACGTCATTGTTCTCGAATATATCTATCCACGTAAAATCTAAGGGGGGTTAAATGTGCAGCTCTGGTTTTTCTTTTTAGTCAATCACATTTGATTAGCCCCTTCTTTTTGCTTCAGTTTACGTGGCAGTACATTAATCCATTAAAAGGAAATTAAAGATTGCTGTACTTTTCGATAACAGTTGGCATGGAGCGGCTCCTCTATAATGGCGAAGGAGCGTCACCCCACTGGTCAGTCAGTCACAAAAAATAAAATGATATTCAAAGAATATTTTGTTTTTATGTGACGGACCCTGGCTGATGGTGCGTGTTGGGTGGGGCCATGACAGGTAGGAGTTTTGGGAACTTGGAAGTGCGTTTGTAATTTTGGTTGGCCATATTAGGCCGGCCAAAAAGACATTTCTCTAACCTCACTGTGTTCACAGCTGGGATGGAGAAAAGCCACAGGCTCCCAGGCAGTGTCTGAGCAGCAGACCAGACCGCTCAAACCAATCCTGGTGCTGTTCTCATAGCACGAGAGCAGTATCTGGATTGGGTGGGGAGCCTGTGCCTTCCCAGAGACTGCGGTGAGTGAAGCGGTAAGGGGGCCATCGGTGTCGGGGCAGCAAAGGTACGTTTAAAAAATATATATAATACTAGCAGCCCGTCCCGAAGTTGTCCGGAGATGAAATAGAATGTCTGCAATGCTTTCAATTTGCAAGGCAATTTATTTTTAAAACTTACTCTGAATCGCCCCATCACCCGGCTCAGGCCCTGCGACTCAGAATCGCCTCATCACCTGGCTCAGGCCCCGCAGAAGAATGCGTCCACTGTGAAGCCGTGTCCTCAATGCAATATGGGAACATTTGTGTCCACTGCAGACACGAACGTGTTTGTGCGCTCCACCTGACGCTCCGCTCCAGCCGACGGCAATTAGACGCCCCACATCGCGTCAACGAGCAATGCCCACAACAATGGTAAATGCAACGCCCACTTGTATTGGGACGGCTCCGCTCCATCCGACGGCAATTACACGTCCCACATCGCGTCAACGGCCAATGCCCACAACAATGGTAAATGCAATGCCCCCTCGTAGTCCCAGCAGGCCGCGCCCTTCGCTCTATGCACACGCCCATGCACACACCTAAATGGTAAATACAACGCCCCCTCGTATCGGGACGGCAGTCCCAGCAGGCCGCGCCCATCGCTCTAGGCACACGCCCATGGCTTTCCAGCAGAACGCCCACGCCCACAACGGACTCCTTTTCCCCTAACGTTCTTTCCCCCTTATAATGTATATGGTGGCCAGCTGTATAGCCTATGTCCATCTACTGCAACTGCCCTTTCCAATGCTGTATTGGGTGTTGTGGTTGGTGCTGTGGTTCCTGAGATTACCCGCCTCAAAGGTTTGGGCTCTCTCTTTATTATATTAGTATAGATATAGATTTTTATCCTCAATTCCTCGTCTTTTCTCCACCCCCCACCTTTTTGTTGTGCGGCAGCTGCCACTGCATTAATCCATCAACAAATAAATCCTGCATATCTATGCAGTGATTTAAAGGAAAACGTCAACATTACAAATACATTTTCCATTAAAAAGTTATATTATTGTGCATGGGAAATAAAGGACAGAAATGGACTAAAATGTGAGCAGCTGTACCATTATCATTTTGATTTTGTCCCTGAAAGTTCCCCTGCCTTTTAGACTTTTTTGTCAACGATGTTGGCAGCTGATCCTGAAGGACTCTACGTGTTTTGGTGTGCCCGAGACAAGGAGGCCTTTCAGTAGTTTCCTCACTCTGCTCTCTCAAACAGATAGTCTATTACACCCCCTGTACACAGGCCCTTTTTGTGGCAGACTACTACTGGTCTTCCTGTGTAAATCAAGTTTTTCATGTTAATTTTTTGGTTTGTTTGAGATGTTGGAGAACAATACACGCATGATTTCTGTAATCAGATTCTTGGAAACCTGTGCACACAGTAAATGATAATGTGAATACTAAAGCGCGATTGACATTAGGGTTAACCTTAGTTGTTTTTAAATTGAATTTTCGTAAAAAAGGTGATTGCAAGATGGAGGCAAACCCTAAGGGCAGCAAGAACAGCCCCTTTCACTATTTATTCTCCTCCCTCCCTCCGGAATTTGTTTCCCAGCTTTCTGGGGGAGAATAATACATCGTTTTCCACCAAGGCATCCCCTCGAGATCATGGACTTTGCTAGCTGCAGGTAGAGTGGGGCACTTAAAAGCATTCAGGGAATCCGACCTTTCCAGCAACTCTTCTGAGGGATAATCAAACCTAGCTTAAAAGGCTGGATCTTTTGAACTTAAAAAACCCACTGACTGATTGGCAAGGGACTTGTTGACGAGCTCTTAAACAAAGAGGCCCTGCTGAAGTTTTGCAGGCCTGTCCTCCTGCTGACTTGTTTGCATAGACATCCTCAGCCAGCCCAATGAACAAGTTACATTTGGTAACGATGCCTCCGTAAGAGACATATGTAGTTATAGATTCCTTACCTTAGAATTACCCCCATGTGTCAGATTGGATCCAGGGAAATTCTTTCAAAGCAGTACCCTTGTGTGTCGGTAGGTGGCATCGGCCGACTCAGCGTCCAGCGTTGCCCAAATGACATCGCAGTGTCTACTTAGACGCAGCCCCTGCGCGCTGAAGTCAGTTCTGACATGACTTCCCATGCCAGAAGCGCAGAGCCATGCCAGACACTGACCACTGGTGCACAAAACTAGGGCCCTGTAAGGGAGTCCCTATCCCTAGAAGTCAGTTAGCAGGACGGGGAGGATGGGTGGGGCGGTAAGGAATTTATAACTACTTATGTCTCTTACAGATACATTGTTACCGAAGATAAGTAACTTGTTCATCTGAAAAAGACTGCAGTAATAGATTCCTTACCTTAGAATAGATACCCCAGCAATGCCAACACCGGAGATGGTTATGCGAACTAAATTCACACCAGGAAGTCCTGGAGTACAGAACTGCAGAAAAAGCTGTCCCTCCGGACTTTGCTGTCCAGGCAGTAATCCCTGCTAAACATGTGCAAGGACACCCACATGGCTGCCTGGCAGATGTCATGTAAGGGGACTTCTCGCCCCAAAACAGTAGTGGCTGCTGTCACTTTGGTAGAGTGGGCGCGCAGTCCTACCGGTGGTTCCTTTTTAGATAAGGAGTAGCAGATATTAATGTATGGGACAACCCATCGAGAGATGGTACGTTTGTGCACTGCCTGGCCTTTCTTGGTGCCCACAAAAGCCACGAAGAGATGATGGTCCACCGGGAAAGTCTTTTGTGCGGTCAAGGGAGAAAGACAGTGCACATTTTGGGTCCAGACTGTGGAATCTCTCCTCCTCTTTGGAAGGGTGCTGAGGCGGGAAGAAGGTGGGCAATGTGATGGTCTGACCTATGTGGATAGAGGTAACCACTTTGGGCAGAAAAGAGGGCCTGATACAGAGGACTACTTTGTCCAGATGGACATCAAGAAAGGGAGGTTTGGAAGAGAAGGCCTGAAGCTCACTCACCCCTTGAGCAGAGGTGATGGCAAGCAAGAAAGCAGTCTTCAAAGTAAGGAGACAAAGAAGACAATTATGTAGAGGGGGAAAGGGAGCACGTATAAGATAAGTGAGAACAAGGTTCAAGTCCCACTGGGGCATTACAAAAGGAGAAGGAGGAAGGAGATGAGTAATGCCCTTTAGAAATCTGTTAACTATTGAGGACTTGAAAAGAGAGGGTTGATAAGGAAGGCGAACAAAGGCTGATATGGCCAAAAGATAGCCTTTAACAGTGCCCAGAGCAGAGTCCTGCACGGCTAAAGAAAGAATGAAGAGGAGAACCTCTGAAAGAGGGGCAGAAAGGGGATCCACAGCCTTTGATGCACCATGCCACAAATTTGTTCCATCTACAGGCATATACCATTTTAGTGGAGGGAAGCCTGGCTGCCAAGATGACATTACAGACTTCGGGAGGAAGGTCGAAATCTGTCAACTGTTGCCGCTCAATCTCCACCCAAGGAGATGGAGACTGGACAGGTTTAGGTGGAGGACCGTCCTCTGCGGCTGCGACAGAAGATCCTCCTGAAGAGGCAGTCTGATCGGAGGATCGATGGCCATTCTCTAGAGCTCGGGGCCTTATTTAAGGCTTGGGCCTTAAATAGCGATGCCCCACAGAGCGCGCAGCGGTCTCGCGCAGCGGGAGCGCCGTCTGCGCGCCGAAGGAGGGCCCGTCTGTGCCCGTCCGTGCCTCGGACGGGCCCAGGGCTAGCCACCAGACCTGGCCTCACTGTGGACGGAATGCGCATGATAGGATCAAGTACTCACGGTGTGACCTTTTAAAGCTCAACATCATAGCTAGAAAGGGTATATGTTTGCAGGCGGGGCGGGACTGTGGGACTGTGAAGTGTTCCAACTGCGGTTTCCTCTCCCAGCCTTCATTACCCTCTAGACCAGGCAGCGTATCCGGCCCCATGCCGATTAGGGCAGGGCTAATTAATGCCAGGTCCATGGTGAAACAGGCAGCGGACATCTTTGAGATACTTGTGGATGGCCAGCTTGAGCTCAGCTTGAGCTCCTTTTTATCACGGAGACGTGGCTTACTAACACGTGTGCCCCGATCATGGAACTCGCTGTTCCCAGAGGATTTAAGATTGCCAGAGCGGATAGGATTACAGGTAGAGGGGGTGGCTTAGCTGTAATTTTTAAGGAGGGATGGCACTTCTCCATCGAGCAGTCTAATTTAGTAGCTGATGGAGAGGTCCTTCACTTCTCCCTTGTTATTAATCCTCATTTCACCTTGGGTGGATCATTGATCTACAGGCCCCCAGGGCATGCCAGACACTTTATTGATTCTCTGGAGGAGTGCATAGTGTCACGGGCTCTGAGCTTCCCGAAATTCCTGCTGATTGGCGACCTCAATATCCATCTAGATGTTTCTCTCTCTATGGAGGCCCGCCGACTGGAGGAAGTTTTCAAGTTAGCCCAGCTAAAACAGTGGGTGGTTTCTCCGACACATGTTGGAGGCCACCTCCTGGACTTAGTCTGTTCCAATTTTCCCATTAAGGCTTTGAATCTAGAGAAAGTGACGTGGTCTGACCATGATCTTATTAGGTTTTCATGGGAGGTGGAGGGTGCAGGCAGATTAGCTGCTGCTCTGCCTAGAAGCCATCCCCAGAAGATCAACCTGGATGCGTTTGGCCAGGCTCTGTCTAGAGCTCACCCAACGCTCCCCTCTGAGATAGGTGAAGCGGTGAATGACTTTAACGAGTGGGTGCTGCGGGCGGCCAATCTTTCTACGAAACATACTAGTCTGTCCAGGCACCGTCATACCCTGTCTCAACCCTGGTTCTCTCCCGAGTTAAGGGAGTTGAAATTAGGGTGTAAAAAGCTGGAACGGGTTTGGAGACGTGAGTACAGTCTGGAAACTAAATACTACGCAGGGAGAATCGCTAAAGGTGGAGTGGTGTGGCTCACTGGTTAGAGGCGGCAGACCCGGGAGCAGATGTCGGCCCGGGACCAGGGTTCAATTCCCGACGCGGCAGGGTCCTGGACCAGGGTCAGCGGACTCGACAATTCTCGCTTCGGTGCCTACTCTAACCTGGGGTCCCACTCGGCAACTCTGGGCATTAGCTTGCCTAATCTCCACAACGGCCCCATCAACGCCGGGGATGCCTGGCTCCACCTTGGGGATTCCCAGTAGGGACCATCCCACAGGGAAAGCCAGGACGGGTTCCCCAGCGGTATACAGCGCCGGGACGCCCCTTTGCTGGGGCAGCTGTGCGCTTTACAAGTATACGACATTTAACATTTAACACATTTAAAGCCGATAATAACAGTAGGGAAATTTTCTCTATTGTTAAAAGCTTTCTATCCCCTACCGCTGACTCAACCACACTCCCTTCTTCCATGCAATGGTGTGAGGAATTGTCTAATTTCTTCTCTAATAAAATAGCTATAATTCAGAAGGATTTGCTTTCTGCGTTGCCAATAGCCAGCCTAGTGGCTGGCCCCTCCTCTCTGCCATGCCAGCGCGACACTCATCAGTTCACGGACTTTTCACTAGCTGTGGATTGTGACATACTGCCCCTTCTCCAATCCCTCAAATCGGGCTCACCTTCAGATCCATGCCAGGCTCGGGTACTTGCAGAGGTGGCCAGTAATGTCTGCCATGAGGTCACCCAGCTGGTGAATCTCTCTCTATCCTCAGCAGAGGTTCCTACAGGCTGGAAACAAGCAAAGCTTTTGCCGCTCTTAAAGAAACCAGGGCTGGATGTGGCTGTGCCTGGGAATTATCGTCCCATATCCCTTTTGCCAGCAATGGCCAAAATCTGTGAAAAAGTGGTTTTTCGTCAACTCGAGAGCTTTGTTGAGACCTCTAATGCTCTACACCCGGCCCAATCAGGTTTCAGGGCGGCCTACAGTACGGAGACAGCCCTGGTTGAGATGGCAGAATCAATCCGGGAGTGTTTGGACGGTGGCGGCAGAGCAGTCCTGATTTTGCTGGACCTCTCTGCCGCATTTGACACCGTTCCACACGCCCTCCTCCTCGCCAGGCTGTCTGCAATTGGTATTGGGGGGTGTGCCCTGGCCTGGCTGTCCTCGTTTCTATCGGACAGGTCTCAACAGGTCTGGATACCGCCTTATGCCTCAGAGCCTAAACCACTTCTCACTGGGGTTCCTCAGGGATCCACTCTTAGTCCCCTACTGTTCAATATCTACATCACTCCCCTGGTATATCTGGCGGAACAGTACGGGGCTAAGATTATCGGATATGCTGATGACACCCAGCTGTTATTCACCTGGCCAGATGACCAACTTGACACCTCAGCAGTTCAACTCTGTCTGTCCTCTGTCTTCCGCTGGTTGACTTTGGCCCAGCTGAAATGTAATGAGGACAAGTCTGAGGTCCTCTTCTATGGGTCTTTCCCCCCCTGCTTTAAAAACTCGCTGTGGCCACCCAATATTCCTAGCCCCAAGGTGATGGGAGGTCCTGCGAAAAATCTTGGCATTTGGTTCGGAGAGGACCTAAGATTCGAGGACCATATTAAAAAGCTATCTGGGACTTGTTTTGCCACCCTTAGAATGCTACGTAGATTTTTTCCGTTGCTTCCCAGGGAAGCAAAAGAGACGGTTGCCCCGAGCTCTCATTTTAGCAAGGCTGGATTATGCTAGCGCTCTATTTAGTGGCATTCCTGCGTACTTGGTCAACCGCCTACAGGTTATCCAGAATGCCGCTGTCCGGCTACTGTTCAATGTGCCGAGATGGAAGAGCGTTCGCTCTCACATGTGCTGTCTTCAATGGCTTCCAGTGACGCTGCGCATTTTGTTTAAATCCCTTGTACTCCTGTTCAGAGCAACTCATGATCAAGGGCCTGCCTATTTGAAGAAACGATTTATTCTATATGTCCCCTCTCGAGATCTTAGATCGGCCTCTCAATATAAGATGACTCTCCCCCGCTTTAGGCGATGCAGACTAGGGGGCCAGTCCATATCTGTGGTGGCTGCCCGGGCCTGGAACGCCCTTCCCCTCCATCTGCGCTCTGTTCAGTGTGTAGCCCAGTTCAAGAAAAGCTTAAAAACGCATTTCTTTCACTAGTTTGGGGATAGTTGGTTTCTGTTAAAGTTCTCCTCTGCCTTTCCCCATCGCGCCAGGACACTCCCAAGTAACAGAGCGCGTTACAAAATGGTTTATACATACATACATACCACACTCTTCGAGCCCAGTCCGGAGCCACAAGAATGACTTGGGCCCGGTCGCGCTTGATCTTCTTCAGCACTCTGAGTAGAAGTGGTACAGGCGGAAAAGCATATAGGAGGCCACAACTAAACTCGCAACGAAAACTCAAACACGCAGAACTGCTGACATTGCACGTTCTCTTCGGTGGCAAATAGATCTAACCAAGGCTTGCCCCACTGCTGAAAGAAACCTTGCACCATCTCTGAGTGAAGACGTCATTCCTGATGCATCATGCACCGGCGGCTGAGTTCGTCCACCCTGGCGTTCAGGGAAGCTGCCAGGTGCTGAACCTCCAGAGATATGCCCTGATGTTCCAGCCATGTCCAAAGGTGAAGAGCCTCTTGACATATGGTCCACGACCCCACCCGCCCTGTTTGTTACAGTACCACATGGCGGTGGTGTTGTCCATGAACACCTACACTACTCTTCCCTTGACAGAAGGAAGGAATGCCTTCAGTGCTAGACAAATCGCCCGGAGCTCCAGAAGGTTGAGGTGGAGCCCGGACTCCGCCGAAGACCAGAGGCCTCATTTTGAACTTCTCTTTTTGGAGGAAGTGGTTGAGATCCCTGAGGTTTAAGATAGGACGCAGGCCTTTGTCCTTCTTGGGTACCAGGGAGTAGCAACCATGACCTACTTCTGACACAGGAAAGATGGCTCCCTTGGCCAAGAGAGCCGTAACTTACTGGCAGAGAAAAGCCAGATGATCCTTCGACATGCGATGGAGTGTTGGTGGCATGGAGGGGGGGTAATCTCGAAGGGGAGGGAGTAGCCCCTTCGGACTAGATGCAAAACCCACCTGTCCGACGTGATGTTGCGGCAGTGGGGGATGTGATGGCAGATCCTACTGCGCACTGGCAAGTGGTGACCCTGGAGAAGTGTGGCTCACTGGTTAGAGGAGGCAGACCTGGAAGCAGAGGTCAGCCCGGGACCAGGGTTCAATTCCCGGCTCGGCGGGGTCTTGAGTCCTAAAATGTCCATGGACTCGACAATTCTCGCTCCGGTGCCTACTCAATTCATGGGTTCACACTCTGCGACTCTGGGCAATAGCTTGCTTAATCTCCACAACGGCCCCTCGCGGCGGGATGCCTGGCTTTCACCTTGTGGATACCCTGCTGGGGTTATCTCACAGGGGAATACCAGGACGGGTTCCCTAAGCAAGCGCTTAGAAACCGCTTGGTGATTTGCGCTATATAAATTCCTGTACATTTACATTTACATTTAAGGTCGGACTAGGAAGGTTTGGAGTCTGCTGCAGGGGGGGCATTGGTGGACTGACCCACGCACTGGCCCCCATTTCCCACGACGCTGGGTCCCAGGCCGCGCAGAAGCTGGGTATCTTGCGCAGGCCTGTGGCCCTGTGTGGAACGGTGTGGGGCACCACTTCCGTAGCCACGAAAGGGGTGAAAGGCAGACTGCATGGGGTGAGTGGTGGCAGCGAGGCACAAGGATCTGGCTATAGCGGTAGAGACCTTGTAACGCTCAAGCGCATTGTCCGCCTTGTCGCCAAACAGGCGACAGCCATCAAAGGACATGTTCAAAAGGTTCTATTGGACATCCCCAGAGAAGCCACTGGACCTCAGCTAGGCGTAGGACCTCAGTGCTACTGACGTTGAAATCGTTCTACCCAGCGAGTCGCCGGTATCCAGCCCACTTCGGATGGCTACCTTTGCTGCGTCTCTACCCTGTGCGACAGTACGGGGGAGAATGGCCCTGGCCTCCTTCGGGCATTGTGGCAGCACTTGTGCAACCGTGTCCCACATAGAGTGTGTATAACGGCCCAAGAGACATGCAGTGTTCACCGACCACAGTCCTAAGCTGGCGGAAGAAAATGTTTTCTTCCCAAGATGGTCCAGCTTCTTGGATTCCCTATCTGGGGGAGCAGTAGGGAACGCACCTTTAGAGGATGCTGAGGCTCCAGGAAATGGAGGGAAGCGCGAAGCCGTCTCAGAAGCGGGCTTCGAAGGAGCCGGATGGCGATGACGCTCCGGGTCCCGCGTTGCATCGGCGGACTGATGAGGAGAAGGCGAAGAGCGACAGTGCTTCTTGCCTTCTTGTGCTCCGACTTACCCGAGGAGTGCGAAGACTTCGAGGATGAATGGTGGTGGCTCCGCTCCTGCAACCTTCCTCTCGACAGGGACCTCGAGCAGGGCGGTCTGCCGGGCCTCCAGAAGCTTTCGGGACTGCTCCCGCAAAGACTTCGGGTTCAGGGCCTGGCAGTCGGAGTACGACTTCAGGTCGTGGTCGTGCTCCAGGCACCAAAAGCACACGAGCTGTGGTTGGGTCATCGACATCAATTTGTGACAGGAGTCAAAGGGCTTGAAACCAGGTTGACAGTTGGACATCCCTGATGCAACAGGAGTCGTGAGACTCAAAAAAGATGTTGACAAAAGTCGAAAAAGAGTTAGTCAAAAAGTGACGCAGGGAACACTCTGCACTGGCTGGCACGGAAAAGGAAGAACTGACGTCAGCGCAAGGGGGCGGTGTCTAAGTAGACACCTCAACGTCATCCCAGTGACCACGATGCAGACGACGGACGCAGAGTCGACTGACGCAACCTACCGATGCGCAAGGATACTGCTACGAAACGTTTCTCCGGATCCAGTCTGAGGCCTGGGGGTAATTCTAAGGTAAGGAATCTATACCTACAGTCTCTTTCAGATATCACCAGACTTTCAGCCAAAGCATCATCAAGGCTTCTCTGTCTCTACCTAGGAAAGGTCTGCACAAGAAACTACTGACAGAAGTGCAGGTGAGCTATGTGGTGACTGCCTGGTGAGAATACATCCTCCCTACATCACCTTTTATATTCTTTTCCAACTGACCCTGCTGCTTTGGCAGCAGTCCACCCAACTAGCGGGCTTGCAACCTAGCAGAAATGAGAGAGACCTTTATAGTCTAGTACAAACCCTGAATATCTATGGACATGGCCACACTGCTTACTTTGGTTTGCACTTCCTCATCATGGTTAGTCGCCCTGCTCCTTCTCATTCTACTGCATCCGAGAATGAGAAGCCACTGACATGGATTTCAGGGTACCTAGGCGACCAGCATTACTAAACCCAGAACTAGAACTAGACATGGCCTTATCTTCCTAGACAGAATAACTGCAGGTAGACTGTACTGTCATTGTGTTCACTTTATTTTTTTCCTGGTATTTCAAAACACTACAGTCATGACCAGTCACAGTTCACAACTTTGATAGAAAATCTCAGGTTACAGTATTGTGGTTCTAATCTGTTAGGGATCATGATTGGTGAATGTTTGAGAACACCGATTAATCACTCAAACGTTGTAGTAGCTGCAGTGATATTACTTCCAGGACTGTGGCACTGGCCGCAATAGGTTACAGATCACAGACAGTGATTGTGACAACCACTGGCCCTGCCTTTTCCACTATGTTGTATTACTGCTTTATTTTGTATTGTGTTTAATATTATGAAAATGTTGTGTGCTTGCAGGTCTGGCTGGGCATTTACATCTTTATTGTAAATTGAAAACTGTGTCGTACAGTACCGCCACTCACCCTACACTTACACCCTTGAGCTCAGCCTTCATAGCTCGTCAACATTTAACAGAAGAGTCAAGGAGTACACATTTCTGTAGCAGACCAAAGGAATGGGGGGTTTTGGGGAAACCCCTAATCTTTGACAGTGCTTGGTTGTCGCTGCGACTCAATAAATGCAATAGACAACGAGCCAAGAGTCATGGAGAATCTGTCAAATTCCACAGATTGCTGTGTATGAGCAGCAGTGAATCTATGACACTTCCCTAGCCTTCGTGTAATGGGAAATCCCTTGGATTACCTTTCCCTCTGTGCTCACATACACCAAGCTACAAGGTAGGGGTTCACTGGAGTTGTCAACAGGGCACCCACATGGTAAGTCACAGCGAATACCCCTGGACCATCCAAAGCCAGTGAAAGGGTGTGTATCAAGGGAAGGGGTGGGATAATCAAAGCCATCAACTATGCCTTTTCAGTTCAGTGTGAGGGTAGCCATTACTCCAATCTCCAGGCTTCATGAACTCCTAATGCTCGATCACAGCCTTTCACTGATACATTTATCCAATGGAATTTTCACTTTCATTACACAAACACTGAAAAGTGCACCATTACAAACGGAGAATGAGGCTACACGTTATTAAAATTGATACCAATGGATTTGCTTGAAGGATTATGATATGAGATTACCTTTTTTTACTTCAGGTTAAAACTGGTGTCTCTAAATCCTATTTCAGGAAGATTGAAGATATATTTGGCAGCACAGGTTAAACTGCAGCATTCACTTTTGCGCAGATATGGTATTTACTAATCATATTGTTGTGGAGGGCTTTCCATCCAGGGACATCTTGTTTATCCAGTTGCTCAGTGCACACAGCAACCTGACATGTCAATGCCTTCAGCAGTTGGTTCTTGATGTGAGTTTGGTGTTGTCTGCCTTCAACCATGCCTTTAGTGTCGCTAGGTCTGCACATCTGCTTTGCTCAAGTCTGATTCCTGTAATCTCTTGCGGCTGAAATTGGACTTGACACAACATTAACACTTCCTATGTGCCTGCTCCAAAGATCGTTCTTTTTGTTTGTTCTCCTGGGTTGTCATAGCCTCTTTATTTTCAAAAACATCAACAGCTGAATATGAATATCATTGCTTGTAGTACTTCTTGGTGTCAAACATCCTATTCGTAACCAAGCTGGTGCGGAGTATACCCTTACAGACAAGACACGTGTCACCTTATATTAAAGCACCTGGAGGGGAGGCAGTGCGTTTAGTATTGGGTGTCCAGTAAATGCTGACAAAAATAAACCGAGTCAGACACTAACAGCCAGGAACAGGACACTAGCGAGGCTGGAATGCCTTACTTACAGAATGCGCCAAGGAAGAACTAAGAGAATATAACCAAACTGAAGATCCAGAATATAACTAAACAGAGGTTAAATAGAACATCATTCGGTAAGCTACAAGCAAGAGAAACAAAAGACTCAGTGGGTCTAAAGCTGGGTGTTCCATTGAAGTAGGGGTTGGGCTAGGTGCTCGATTGACGTGGTAGTGGAAACTGGCTCTGGTTTGCAAACATTTAGGTTACTCACAGTACTACCAATTCTACTAATAGTCCTGCTTACGTCTCTGCTCATGGGATTTCTAACACGGAGGGGAGCAATCTTGCACAGAAAGTGTGTGAGGTTTGGGAGCATAGTACATGCACATTAAAGGCTCTTCCCTTCTTATGCAACTTTTAGTGGCTAGCTATTTTCTTTCTGTCTGCACAGTGGAATTATGCTTGTGAAAGTGGACCATGGGTTGCCACTACAAAATAAGAGTAACTGAAAGGAATATCGTGTACTTTCTGGTTACCTGCCCCCTGCGTACTCCAGATTCACAATAAAAATACTAAAACAAAAAAAACTGAGCACGGAGGCAACCATATTAACAACAGTCTTGCCAAGCATGTCTGAGCAGACAGTGGCTCAGCTTGGGAGATAATGACCATAGGCTAATGCTGGCAGAACAGGTGTAGAGAACAACATATCTATTTTGCATTTGACTTGCAAGGACACCCTTCGTTAAACAGTTTAAGAAGCCTACTGCACTAGCATTACTTAGGGCACCGGGAGACAAGAAACCAGATATAACTCAGAAATACAGCAGACTCCCTAACAGCCAATCAAGGCCGTTTAGATCTCTTTTGGAGGACAAAAGACAGTATGTGAAGGCAGACTGCCCAAAGGTATAAAGTCTGTGATCGAGTCCAGGCACAACATAAGGCAATAATAACAAACAAAATATGTGGGAAACTTTCAGCATCAGTTTACATATCAGGTTTAAATTCGTGCAGTAAAATCTCCTTGGTGATGACGAAAATGCTGCCAACACAGGAAGACCATGTATAAAGAGAAAAGTGTAGCTTCTGTGAAAAATCATACAAGGCTCTTAGCATAAAAGAGCTTGAACGTGCTCATATTGCAGAGATTACACTTATGTCCTTGTCACAAGATTAATATCAATGGTAGGTGAGGGTTCAAAAGGCTTATATGTCAACACAGAGTACAACCTTGCTAGACCTACACCAGGTGCAGCATCTGAACTAAAGCAAACGCATTTAACAACCAATGACATTGTGCATAAGCAAAGCATTCTGCAGGGAAATAGATTGAGCTCCAGAATGTCTGTAAGCTCCTATTGCTAGAAAACAGAACCTTAAGGGTTTAACTTGGATCCAATGCTCAACTTGAGCTGGTGGTTGCAGATGTTCACCACTAGCACCAATTTTATGGGAGCAGGACACAATTTAGACCATTGGTAAACAGAACATCTTCCAAAAAGTACGCTCTGTGATGTAACTCGGGGCAGCACTGAAGCTGGCAGAATAGTGAGGACTATGGTGTGTTCCATGAAACATGTAAATGGTGAGAATGGTGAGTCACTGAGTTATTTTGGAGTTTCATTCCATCATGGGGTCCTCTAAGGAGTTTGGTAGTTTCCATTGTAGAAATAGATCTGGCAATCAATTGTATCCACGTGGGTTAATGCATTTTGCTATATCTGAGTTGCTATCCCTCTAAAGCACCCACGGTATATTTATTCTCTGCACAATAACATGTAGAGAAAATAAAAAAAGCATCTTGCTACTGTCACCTTCCTATCTACAAACGCCGGAATTGCTTAGAAACAGCCTCCATCAACTGTGAGAGATACCTGAAATAATACTTAATCGGACGACCATCATGATGGGAAAATAACAGAGGAGCGTTGACACAAATGCCCACCCTGCAGTATTAGATGTTTTCCAGTCTGAAGATTTTAGTTATGTAAGTAGGACACTTGACATCTAAGCCTGGCTTTAACAGTTTGCTAAAATATGCTGGTAGAAAACACTGTCTCACAAATCTGAATAGGCCCCCCTAACACAGCAGCATTTCTTTGGAGACAACAATGTAAAGAAGTAATACTCCTTATAAGCTTGGAAAAAGTATAATTTATTCTTATGAAAGGATCCCATCCATCAAGTAACTCCATCCAGTGCAGCCAGTCAGCTTCAACTACATACTTTCTAATTATAACATTCTATGCAGGCTGCTGGCACTGATGTATCTAACATTCCAGTCTAAAAGGTGTAGCACCAAGATGTCACACATCTCCCTTCTTACAACAAAACAATATATACACAGTAAAACTATTTAACAAAGTCTTTCAGATGGGCTGGTTCACGAGTGACCCTAGACGACTTACGAAGACACAGAGATGGTTCACCGTGACAAGATGATTCCAAAGATGCATCAGAATTTAATCCAGACTTGCTACCACTGGAGATAAGATCTTTTCTGATGACCACAACTCTGTTAAGATTCCAAATTCGGGGGGGAGGAGCCAAGCTCGCGAGCGAAACGGTCGCCTTGTAGCTCGGCTCCGTCAGCCCTCTGGCCTGACTCACATATCCTGCTGCATATCCTGCCCAGAGACGACATATTTTCGACGAAATAGAAACGCAACATTTCGCTCTCACTCACCGTGTGACCTGGAGGCTCCGACTTGCGGTGGTTCCGGAGCTGTGCCCCCCCCGAAGGGACCGGGGCCTTCGTGGAGCTGAGGCCGGGGCCTCGCCTATTGGATCCGGCCTGGCGTTGTGGTGACCGTTGGCCCCAGCCGAGAGACTGCACCACTGGAGAGAGCAACTGTGAGAATTTCCCGGTGATCCTGAACCGGGCCTGCCTTGGCGGCCGTGAGGCTGGTGCGGGGCGCGGTGCTCCGTGGACTGACCGTGTGATGGGGTCCTCCCGCCGCTGCTCCGTCCATCGACCCTGGACCCTCGCGCTCGGGCTCTACCTTTGTGGAGCGCCAGCTCTACTATAGGCGACCCTCCGCCTCGGGCGGCTCTCCTTTCTGCACCGAGACGGCCATTGCTGGGACCCCCCGGACATCTGTAAAGGCCCACATCTGGGGACTGCTCCGGGAGTAGCGGAGAGAGGTGAAGAGGCTGACTCTACAAAATGGCTGCCGACGACCTGAGATGTGGATTTCCTCCTGATGGCGGTCTCCGGTTGCTGGATTGCACGGGAGCATGGTCATGTGGGCGTGAGCCTACGATTGGCGACGTTCTTGATGCTTTGCGATCTTTGCACGCGACCTTGGCCCCCGGTGCTCCGGGAGACTCGTTGCGATCCGCCGCCATCTTGGGTGGATGCTTCTTCATGGTCCCCTCTTGCCTCGGTAATGCCATTGCCTCGCCCCCCTCGGTAGCTCCGAAGGATGCTGCTACTGTCCATCGATGGGTTTGCAGGCCGGCGGCTTTGGAACCTCCTGCTCTTCGATGTCTGGAAATTGAGGACTTGGAGATCGTGCGGGGGCCCGATCATCCCCGGGTGCCTGAGAAAGATGGCGGACGGATGCTTGTTTCTGCCTTGATGAGGTCTTGTTTCTATTTTGCTAGCACACCCCCGCCTTATCGTACGGCGAGACTGAACTCCTGTCTTTTACTGCCCCTGTTGCTGTTGCTGAGACATTTGAACTGCCTATTTGAACTTTTGTTCACTTGCCTATTGATTGACCTCTCTGGCCTGCGTCTTTATTGTAATTTTTTTCATTGGTGTGCTTGCCTCGCACCGTGTTGCTCACTTCATACTGTTATTTGGTGGGTGGTAATTGCGGTGAAGAAAGGATTGGGGTAAGATGCACGGCTCCCGTGGGATTATTGGTGTACGGATTCGTGGCGAAGTTGCTCATTTTCATGGTGCTATGAGAGACCCCCTTGTAAGTTCTATGATGCTCGAGATCGTGTCGTTCTGGTGCACACGTACTATGATTGTATGGTTGGGCGGAGGGCAGTAGCCGACCGTATTTATTTCTGCCCTCATGCTCCTCCCTCCTATTTACTACCTTGTTTTCATATCTTCTTTTGTCTTTTTTTCCTTTTCACTTCTGTCTCTACTACATTTCGGGTTCTGGTTTAGGGCGACAGGCGCGCTGTTTGGAGGGTAGGCCGTAGCCTTCTGCAGGGGTGCTGGGTGGGATGGGTGGGTTGGGTCTTCTTTGATGTTTTATTTTCCTCAGTTCTATGGCCCTTTTGTGTATCTTTATGGGAGTGCCGCGTCTGTCCTTGCCTTCCGTGGTCTGATTAGGGTGGGGTCTGTAACGTCGCTGTTCTTCTTCTTATAGTCCTGCTGCTTTCCACTGCGACTCCCATGCCCTCCTCGCTGCTACTATTCCTGTTCTTTTATATGTTCCTCGCTACGGGGCGCTTGTTTCGGCGCGGCATTCTTCTCTTTTACTCTGTGTTTTCCTTCCCTCTCTTCCTTCCTCTCCCCTCTCCCCCCCTCCCCTCCCCTCTTCCTTCTCTCCCAAGGTTAGTATGACGGGCTAGTTTTGATGATGTCGCTATTCCGGCCCCCCTGTTCTGTATCCAATGTGCTACTGGGAGGTGGGTGAGCAAAGTTGTTACTTATTGCATATTGATTTGTATTCCTCACGTCTGTTTTTATACCGATGTATACAGTGCTGACACTTCTGCATTGCTGCCCTTTATCCTTTTTGTTGCTAATGATTTGGTTTGGGAATCCGGGTACTTCTTTGTTGTCGCTGAGCCTGTCATACGCCTTATTACTATAATATAAAATTAACCTTATTTTGCTCCTGATTGCTGGCCGTCTAGATCCTTTTACCTCCCCCCCCCTTTTTACGATTGTATTGAACGCGCTCTTTTACGTCTGCTTCTGTACTTTTAATTTGGACTTTTTTACTGCTTTATCGTATCGTGGCCGGCCAGATCGGTTGTAGGTCCAGCTCTGTATATCCTTTCTGTACAAATAAAGGTTTATAAAAAAAAAAAAAAAAAAGATTCACAATTCGATGATCAGCTGTCTTAATTGCATTATTGAAAACTTTGATGACTTGAATAGGTTTCAAAAACATAGCAGACATCGTCTTATTTTTATTACTTGGATTCTTTATGAGAACCCAATCTCCTACCTTTACACAAGTTTTTCTAACATTCTTCCTCACATCAAAGAGTCTTTTCCTATTTTGTATTCTTTGAGCTTCACGTAATTTCCAGTCAATATGGTCATTAGCAGAATCCAACCTGGGTTGTAAATCATTAACCCAGGCTGGTGCTACCAATGTGTTGGCTCTTCTAGATCTAAAAAGCTCAAAAGGAGACTTATTGGTCGTGGCATGTGGAGATAACCTATACACCTTAACCTTCTTAAAGATATCACATCTCCAGTCAGTTCCTGAAGATTTAGCCATCCTAACAGTCTCTTTAAGCACCCGGTTGAATCTCTCAACTATGCCATTGGTTTCTGGGTGGTATAAAGACGACTTCTTGTGCCTAATGCCATGTTTAGAAAGAAACATTTCCATCTCCTTTGAGACAAATTGACAACCATTGTCTTAAGTATAGTATCAGGAATACCTTCCCTGTCAAACAGTTTTTCAAGGAAACTAATAACATGTTTTGTTTCAATTCCACGCGTAATAGCTATCTCAGGCCATCTTGAGTAAAAATCAACTAAGACTAAAACATACCATTCAGACCCTGTAGACGATTTAGGTCCTAAAATGTCCAAGCCTACTTCCTTCCAAGGAGAATCAGGGCGATCCCTAATGATCATGGGTTGTGTCTTGGGTTTGGCTACTCTGTCACTTAAAGCACATTCCACACAATCTCTAATTGTTCTTTCCACTTCCAAATCCATTCCTGGCCACGAATGGGAAGATCTTAAAGTCTCCTTAGTCTTAGAAATGCCCAAGTGACCAATGTGAGCTAAGGAAATGAGTTCACTTCTTGTGGACTGTGGTGGAACTAACCTTGTACCCCTCATTAACAAACCATCATGCTCCGCTAACTGATCTTTGACATGCCATGACATGACATCTCATATTGACACAAAGAGAAGCAAAACCCCTTATAAACTTGCTATAGTACTTAGCCATTCCTAAAACACTCATCAATTCTTCCTTGCTGGTTGGTGAAGACATTTTAGAAATGGTGGATACTAAACTTTCTTTCGGTAGAATACCCCCTTTTGAGATAGTATGACCCAAGTATTCAATGGAGTTTTTCCTAAATTTACATTTCTCAATTTTTACTGTGAGGCCAGCATCCCATAGCGCTTCCAAAACCTTCATGAGTCCCAAATCATGTTCTTCATTATCAGAACCAAAGATCAGGATATCATCCTGATAGATCTTGACTCCTTTAATGTCTTTAAGTACATTTTCCAACGCTCGCTGAAAAACTGAGGCAGCGGAAACTCTCACAAAAAGGAAAGTACCAAAGGGGGTAATGAACGCTGTCAAATCTTTTGACTTTTCATCAAGATTAATCTGGTGGTAGGCAGATCTTAAATCCACAGTGCTAAATACTTTAGCCCCCTTTAAGAGAATTAACATATCAGAGATCTTCGGTAAAGGGTAATGATCACTAACCACATTTGTATTTAATTCTCTCAAATCTACACAGAGACGTAAAGAACCGTCCGATTTCTTTGCTGCGACAATGAGGGCGACCCATTCAGTTCCCTCAACTACCTCTATGATGCCTTCTCTAACAAGTTTCTCCAACTCCGCCTTCACTTGATCTCTGACAGCAATGGGTACATTGCGCACTTTACAACACACAGGAACAGCGTTATCTTTCAATTTAATGTGATGTATATAGTTTCTTAGACACCCTAATTTTTGTGAAAAGACACTAGGGAATTTTCTTTCTAGACCACGACTAAATTCCAGATCATCAAATGTTACAGCTTTGAGATCTTGACCAAAAGGCTCTTTCAAAATGATTGGAGGTGATGAATTCGGGTCTAACAAAGTATAATTTATTCTTATGAAAGGATCCCATCCATCAAGTAACTCCATCCAGTGCAGCCAGTCAGCTTCAACTGCATACTTTCTAATTATAACATTCTATGCGGGCTGCTGGCACTGATGCATCTAACATTCCAGTCTAAAAGGTGTAGCACCAAGATGTCACAAACAGTTCCTGAACCTTGCAATCTTAACCACGAACACCCCAACTATTGAGTAATGAGGAAAGATTGAAACTCTGAAACCACAAGACATTTTTTTAATCATCGCTTAGTCTTATGATCAAATAGCAGGCGTTTAGGTGATCAATTTTCAAACATATTGTTTTTTTTACAAAGTACAATACTTAGAATTATACTAAGCGCTGGTTGTAAGTTTGTGATAAGAAAACAGGACTGGAAACCACTAAACATGTATTTCCTCAATGGGGAGTCATTGTCTGCTCACTAAAATGGGGTATAGTGAACAAGTTATAGACCCTGAAAAAGGCATTCCCGTATTGGAGTCTTTGTAATCCTACTTCACCAAACCTGAAGCAAATCATGTTCCTGATGTGCCTGTAGCCCCTAATCGGTCAATATGTGAGAACACTAGAAAGGTTCAATGCAGAAAATGAGCATCACAGACATAAACATATAACATATTTCAGGATAGGCCTCACGGCAGTTTTATTCATACGATTATAATTTAATCATAGTTTCATTGTTAAAAGGGGGAAGTTTAAAAGGCAATAATCATCTTGATAAACACAGTCTTTGTTTATTGAAATAAAAGAACACACTCTTTAGTCTTAAATTATCAATGCTCCTAATTACTATAAAAACGTGGAAATCTCAAACTTCCGGCACATCTTTTAGTTGTGGAAAAATGATTCCAGGAGACACACTGTTGTGTTGCTGGGATGCCTACGGGTATCTACGCGCTTTAGAAATTCTGATTAAATAATAATAATAATAATTGTAACAAACACTACAATTGCTACAATTATCTGTGGTAGAAGTTTCCAATTGACCATTAATTGGGTTTGCCCAAAGTTAGGGCAATACAGCTGTCCCCTGTTGATTTAAGGACACTTCCCTGGTGGCTCAGGCCCTTTCATTGTAGATTCTTCATTTGTCTGCTTCTAGTATCTTTATTCTTAAAGTTCCTTAAATGGACAGTGCAGGGCACCTTCTGTGCTCCAGTGCTTTAACTATACTTTGCATGTAAATAAATAACAAGTAACTTACCTTCGGTAACACCTTATCTGGCAGAAACTCAATACTCCTGCAGATTCCTTACCTTTCAATTATTCCCAAGCGTCAGAGACTGGATCCGTACATTTTTCTTGAACAGTAGCCCTGTGCGCCGGTAGGTGGCGTTGATCGGCTCTGTGTGGCTTCGTCTGCGCCGGTAGTGATGTGTGCGGTGCTTAAATAGGCATCACCTCAGCCGTCATACTTCAGTTTATTTTCACGATTTTCTACGCCAGCCACAAAGAACACCGATGACTGGAGTGGAAAATTAGGGCCCTGAAAGGGGAGCAGCCCTGACTTTAGAATCGGATCACAGAGAGGGATGGATGATTGGGTCGGTAAAGAATCTGCGGCTAGATAGAGTCTCCAGAGAAGGTGTTACCGAAGGTAAGTAACTTGTTAATTTGATAGAGACTTCTAGCCACAGATGCCTTACCTTTGAATAGATACCCAAGCAATACCTCCCTGGAGGTGGTTCTGTGAGACAGATTTAGATTAAAAAGTCCTGCCGGATCTAATGGGCAAAGTGCCAGTCCAGGCGGACCTGATTGTCCAGGCAGTAGTGCTTGGTGAACGTGTGCAACAAGGCCCATATTGCTGCCTGCATATGTCAAGTACCCGGAACTTCGCATGCTAACACAGTGGTCGCATCTTTTGCTCTGGTGGAAAGAGCACGCAAACCAAGGGATGGTTGCTTTTTTGACAATGCGCAGCAGATCTTTATGCAGAGCATGATCCAATGGGAGATGGTCCATTTCTGCACAGCCTTTCTCATCTTCGCTCCGATATATCACACAAAGAGTTGGTTATCTACACGGAACTCTTTCGTGCGGTCAATTTAGAATGTCAGCGCTCTTTTTAGGTCCAGACGGTGAAGTCGCTCCTCTTCTTTGGAGGAATGTGTAGTGGAGCGTAAAAGTAGGCAAGGTGATGGATTAGCCTACGTGAAGTAGGGTGACAACTTTCGGTATAAAAGAGAGCCTAGTAGTCACTACCAGTTGTCTGGATAGGTGCTCAAATATGGAGGCTTTGATGATAAGGCCTGAAGCTCACAGACCCTCGGGGCTCATGTTATTGCCACAAGGAAGGCAGTCTTGATTGTAAGACGCCTGATAGGAAAAATATGTGAAGGCTCAAATGGAGCGCACATAAGGAAAGTGAGCACAAGATCAAGTTTAGTACCAGAATCTGGAACTCACTGCCACCCAAGGTCAGAAGAATGCCCTCCTTGGCTAGATTAAAAAAGGAAGCGAAGACTTTCCTTATGGGTAAATTCCTTCCATAACACTCTGAGCGATTATACAGCCCAGATGCTTAGCGATATGCTCTCTCCTTGACCTCTACCAGTGTATGCCAATCTGGATTTTCTCGATGTAGCCTACACATTGTCTTGTATCATGGTTGTTGCTATTTCCTTCTGCTTCATTCGTACTTCATCGTCACTCTAAGTGGCAGAGACTGGTGCTGTGCAGTCTACCTCTGCTCTGTCTAAGGTTTGTTTTTCTCCCTTAAGTTGTACCAATGTTTCGCCTATTCCCTCTCATTGCAATATCCTGTTTATCTCGGCAAAACTCTCACATAATTCGTCTGTTCTGAATGTTTGTAATCATCTTGTTTCGCCTTGTAAAGTATTCTGATACCCTAACGGGTCACGTTCGCACTGTATAAAACACTAAACATAAATAAATAGATAAGGTTCCACTGAGGCATGGTGAAGGGGGGGAAATGTGTTGCAACCCTTTCAAGAATATGTTAACAACAGGGGATTTGAAGAGGGATGGCTGACCAGGCAGACGCCAGCAGGCTGAAATAGCAGAAAGATAGCCCTTAAGAGTGCCCAGAGCACAGCCCTGCTGAGTGTCAGAAAAAATAAAGAGAAGAACCTGAGAGAGGGTTGCAGAAAGGGTTGTCACTATATTTCCCTGCACATCATGCAAGAAACTTGCTCCAACAGCAGGAGCCTTGAGTTTTGTTAGAGGATGCCTGGCTGCAAAGATAATATTGCAGACTTCGAGGGGGAAGGTCAGACACTGTCAACTGTCGCCGCTCAATCTCCACGCATGAAGGCGGAGCGTTGACTAGTACCAGTGGAGAACCCTCCTCTGCTTCCTGCGACAAAAGATCCACCCAAAGGGGAAGCTTGATCGGAGGATCGAAAGCCATGCTCGGAATACCAAACTCTCCAAGCCCAGTCCGGAGCCCCAAGAATGACTTAGGCACGGTGGTTCCAGATCTTCTAGAGAACTCTGGGCACGGGTGGTATGGGCGGAATGCATACAGGAGGCCTTCACTCCACTCAAAACAAAACGTGTCCCAGAGCGAGAGCCGCTATGGAAACTCCAGTGCACAGAACTGCTGACATTGAACAAGGATCTCCCCACTGCTTAAAGAGTCCCTGCACCACCTCTGGATGAGACGCCATTCAAAAACCGCTAGGTATCTTCGGCTGAGTTTCTCTGCTCTGGTGTTCAGAGAGCCCACCAAATGTTGAACCACCAGGGATATTCCATGGCGTTCCAGCCATGACCAGAGACATGCCCTCTTGACAAATGGTCCACGACCCAACCAGCCCTGTTTGTTGGCGGTGGTGTTGTAGGTGAACACCTGTACTAGTCTTCTCTTGATGGAGGGTAGAAACAATTTTGATGCAAGCCAGGTCACCTGGAGCTCCAACAGGTTGATGTGGAATCCGGATTCAGCCAGAGATCAGAGTCCTCCGATCTCCACCTCTCCCAGATGGACACCCCATCCCAGGAGTGATGCATCAGTTAGCTGCAGGACGCCCCGATTCTATTGCGCATGCGCATACAACTTCTATTCCATTGCGCATGTGCATACCATATATCGCCACTGGTGGTGCAAGCGCGCTTCAACATTCGCTGTATCACGCATGCCCTGAGTATATAGTGTTCTCTTATGGCACAAGCGTGTTTCAACTGAACACCGCGATTCATTACGAATCACACCAAACCTTCTTACAGCTGAAATTTATTAATCAATTAACTCGGGCATAAAAATACAAGCGCGCCCAACCGTCAGTTACCTCCACTCCCTCTCGGATGCTGGTGTAGAGGTACCGACGGACAGGTAGGACGCTTCATTTTGGTCTCAGCCAGCCACTTTGCCCCTGCTTTTTAAGACATCTGTGCTTAGTGCTTTGGAGTGTTCCTGTGCATTACATTACTAGATTTCCCAAGCCATTATTGATTGTCTTACAATAATTTTTTTACAATTGTTTATCATTTGACTACCCTGCATGGTTTGCACCATGTTTTCATTTGAGGTTGAATCTCCTTTTTACAACTAGGCTTTTGTCAGTAGAATATTAAAAATTAGTGACCAATTGTACTAAAGTACCCCTGATATTTTTCTGAGGTCCTTTTGATTTTTCCTTTCTGACAGAGCGGGGCCTCCCTATTCCCGAGTGGGTGACCGGGTGAGGTGAGGCACATTCCCACATAACGCTGGGTAAGTTCAGATATTTTGACCATTTGTGATTCATACACATCAATCCAGTAGTATTCTACAAACTACTGTGTGACGGCGAGACTTTCTCTACCGTATTGTTTGTATGGATGTTGTTTGTCTGATGCATCCTTGAGACCATTTTTCACGCTATTGAGTTGTACACTTTTTTCATCTTGTTTTAGGACAGACGGTATGATTGGATTATCACCAGTACACATCTGGGCTCAGAGTAACTGGTAGGAGTTATCCATTATTAGTGTACAAATTCACTTCCATTGTAAATTCATTTACTTTAATTTGCAGTCGCAGTATTCACCAGGTCCTGAAGAAAGCTAGGACCAGTTGTCCATCTAGCTGAAACATGTCAACCGAAATACACCATGCCTTGGCATAGTTATTATTTAAAACTATAGAGGCATTGTTTTTAGTTTTGACCCTAGTACCATACCTAATAAACTGATTCTTGGTTCTTTGAGTCAATTTTATCTTTCACTTTCACTCTTCACGCGCACTGCACTCCATTGGCATCACTAGTGAGTCACTGTGGTCTATAATTATATCTACAAAATCCATCTTTCGCATCAATTCCAGGTGCCTTGATTAAGAATTGGATTTATGATACATTTCCCACGTGACGATACTCCACCAGATGGGTGGGCTGATGGGAATTTTTCTTAGCCCAGTGTTATCACTATAGTGTCATTAATGGATTCTTGGTTTCAGACTCAACATGGCATACTTACATGAACTTTGACCAGGTTTCTTCTGTTTGTTTTGTGATGCATCTGTCACCACGGTCAGTTCTGGTCAGGAAACTTAGAGGGGTCTACCTCTGACCCAATCGCAATTCATTAACTGCCACAGCAGATCTTTAGCAGTTTCCGCCTAGATCTGAATCATGTTGGAGAGATATCCCTGATGCTGCGCCCACTGGAACTTCAGGTCCCACTGCAGAGTCCGTGTCTGCCAGCGGGCATGTGCCACAAGTAGGATGCAAGAGATCATGAGGCCCAACAGCCTCAAAGTCCATCTCACTGAAATCCAGGGTAGAGGCCGAAACATCGGTATCATAGCCCGAATATCCTGGACTCACCATTCGGGAGGAACAGCCCAAAACTGCACTATGACCAAAAAGTAGCGGGAATAGCAACCATGACCTACCTCTGAGGCATTAGCACCCTCTCTATGGCTTCCTTGGCCAAGAGAGGCATCACTTCCTGGCGGAGAAAGGAGAGGTAGCCCTCTCCTACCTGGCCGCAAAGACATGGAACTCACTCCCCGCACACCTCCGACTGACCCAGGACCATCTCACCTTCAGGAAGCACCTCAAGACCTGGCTATTCGAGCAATGACAGCACCCCTCCCTCCCCTTAGCGCCTTGAGACGCTGACGGGTGAGTAGCGCGCTCTACAAATGTATTGATTGATTGATTGATTGTGTCAGTCTCTTGCAAGTGGGTGGTATGAGTGAAGGGAAGTCACGAATGGGAGGGAGTAGGCCCTTTGGATAATTTCAAGAACCAACTGGTCTAATGGTATAGACTGTCAGTGGGCCAGGTGATGGTGTAACCTGTCTCCCACTGGGTTTCCGTGATGGATAAGGGCAAACTAAAGGGGTTTCGAGACTGCGGCTCCTTGGAGGTGGTGGACTGGCCTGCTCTCTGGTTTCCGAGCCCACGGGGTCTGTGGGCACCGTGTCCTCTGCCACACAGAAGCTGTGAAGCTTGCGCGTCAGTGTTGGCTGGGTGTGTAAAGATGTGGTGGCAATCCCATTCCTTGGCCATCAATGAAGTAAAAGTCGCACTGGGGTTGGCGAGGCGCAATGGATCTGGCCGTAGCCTACTATCCTTGAGGCACTCTAGCACTCAGTCCGCCTTATCTTCTAAGAGATGAATGCCATCAAATGGCATGTCTAAAAGCAATGCTTGGACACCCCCCGAAAAGCCAGTCGTCCTCAGCCGTGTCGTAAGACACAGCCGATGAAACCGATATGCCCAGAAAATCAGTGGTGTCCAGTCCACATCGGATGGTGAAATTGGCTGCATCGCTTCCGTCAGCAACAGCTTGAGAGAATATGGCCCAGGCCTCCTCCGGGACAGATGGCAGCACCTGCGCAACATGTCCCACAGTGTTTGGAAGTAGCGGATCTAGTGCCAGCCTATCACTGCGGACTGCATTGATAGGCTGGCAGAAGAAAACATTTTTCCTCCCATCGTGTCCAGCCCCTTGAATTCCCTCTCCGATGGGGTTGTAGGGAATGTGCCAGGATTTACACAGGAAGTTGTAGCATGGACCACCAAGCTCTCCAGGGTAGGGTGTTGGGTGAGGAAGCTTGGGTCCCTTGGGGTGGGGTGGTGGCGGCGGGCAGTCGTCTTGTTCACGAGAGCCCCTGTGCAAGGTTTGGACCAAGACCCTAGCAGGACATCCGTGAGTGCTTCATTGAAAGAGAGAAGCAGTTCTGAGGAGGACAATCCCGTTTAAAGCATCTCTGTCAAGACATTAGTCTTGAGTGCTTCGAAGGGCAGGCTAAGGTCTAGGACCTCAGCTGCCCTTCACCACCATAGCAAAAGAGGCTCCCTCCTTCGTAGCCACAGTAGAAAGAGGGACCATGCAAAGTATCTGGAGAAGTATCCAGATTGCTGGCATCCACCAGGTCCTCGCACCAGTCCAGGTTGGGATCTAGCGGCTGGCATTTTTTAGGGTCCAAGGATCCCTCCCACTCTTACCTGAATCTTAACCCATAGGAATACGGTTTGGGAGTCGATCTGGAAGGCAAGGTCCCAGTCGGTGCTGGAGTCAAACGACACCAGCAGCTTCATGTCAGAGTCAGGAATAAGAATGGGAAGGGCACCGGGAGCGTCAGCATCGGGAGCGACGCCGGGGAAGGTCGACAATGGATCCAAGAGGCCCAACTGGCATTGGGGCCGGAGTCGCCTGCGGAGAACCAGTAGAGGCCCATCCTAAACCAGCAGGGTCCAAAGGCACACCGGAGGAAATGGGCCACTCAAATAAGAGGTTCATGGCCTCATAAAACTCTTGGAGTTGGGCAGGGGTCGCTCCGGCACCCGTAAACTCAGGGAGGCGCGGAGCCGGCCAAGACACTGGCCCAACCGCGGAGCCAGGCCTGGAATGATTATGCTCCCCCGTCTCATCTGATGACTTCGACAGATGGGGTGAAGTTGAAGACATCTTGGACAACTTGCGGTGGGACTTGAGTGGCCCAACGACTTTGAATGCGATGAAGATCTTAGACTCCAGGACCGATCCTGGGACCTTCCTCTTTGCTGGGATTGAGATTGTCACAGCATCGTAAACCGAGCCGCCAGGAGCTTGAGGGACCACTCCCTAAAGGCCTTGGGGTTTATGGTGCGGCAGTCGACGCAGGTCTTAACATAATGGTCAAACTCAGAGTACCAAGGTCAAATAAGGTGCGAGTCCATCAGCGACACAGGCCAGTGACAGGTGCCGCAGTGCTTGAAGCCGGCCTTCCTAGAGGACATCCCTGCCTCACCAGGAGATAAACTTTTCAAAAAAGCTTCAACAATAGTCAAAAAAGCTCAGTCAAAAAGTGAATGAAGGGGTAGCTCTCTCCAGATCTGTGCTGACTGACGTGGAAAGAAGAGAACTGACATCAGCATGCTGTGCTGGTGCCTATATAGGCACCACACACGTCAATTCTAGTCGCAGATACCGCCAAACGGAGTCAACAGACAAAACCTACCAGCACGCAGGGTACTGCTCAAGAAAAAATTCTAGATCTAGTCTGATGCCTGGAGATAATTCAAAGGTAAGGAATCTTTGGTAAGAAGTCTATCAGATTGTGTGTCTTTGCGTTCATTCTGTCCAGTGCTACTTATAACATGGGGGTAACATGAAAAGGTTACGCAGGTTGCAAACGGCCCACTGGACGTAGAATGAGGACCACATTTTAGATGGTGTTTCATTCACTTAAGCAGCCAGGGGACTGGCTGAATTTTGGTGACCCTCTAAAGATAAGTTCTAAGATTGGGTGTGCATGCACTTGTGTGAGAAGGGTTGCACAAAGGACATTTTTTTATGCATTGATTGTTCACAGTGTAGCACTTTCACCTGTGCTATGCTAACAGTGCCATGTTAGGCGTCTGATTCTTTCTTGGGTCCCATTGATGCCCCCAAGCATTAAAGTGGCTTACCTTTCTCCCTTTAGCTGATTTGAGCCAAAGGCTGGCTAGACAGCACTCTCCTGTAACATGCACACAGCACATCTCGTCAGCAATGGTTTGTTGCCCTGGTGCCAGCAGGAACTCTTCCTGTATTTCCTGGACCACAATTGAGGCAGGCTGACCCTCATCCTCCCTGGAGGATGGGCTGCTACATTTCTCAGTGGCAACGATTCTGTTTAATAGATTCTTGATCCACTGCCCAGCCGAGATGTCTTGGATCCGGCCTCCCCACCCATCCACCTGTCTGCAACCACCAGCCTGGTTTCAACTGTCCTAAGGACTCCTCCCTTTTCACTTCGCTCAAAACACTATTTGAAATATGTCTACTTACTCTGCGCTGTCCCGTTTTCTGCTATTGACTTCCCCTTGACAACAAACGCCAGCTAAAAGAGTCAACGGCCTCAGAATTGCATGCAAGAAAGACAGGCAAACAAAGTCAACAAGGACTACCTACCACCTGCTGTCTGGCTGGCACATTAGAAGTGCTTCCACTCTCTGGCAGTTTCATAATGCTGATTTGGTGAAGCAGTACCCATTTTGGCATTTGTGATTGCTGAAGCACGTAGACCTTTTTCGAAGCAGAAATAATAATTCCTAACATCTTAACCGATTGCTAACCTTATCTTTCGGACCCACAATAATGATAAGTAATCTCTGAATTACAAGAGATAGTTTTAAAAATAGGCATCCCTTTTTCCATCTCAAGACCTCCCACACAGGTAGACGCCACCCTGACAATCTATTTCGAGGTGAGGACGCGACACCGATGATGCCGGCCACATAATACGAGCGAGTTTCCAGTTTCAAGTAATTATATACTCCACCATGCAGGAGGTACAACTCTTTACTCCATCTTCTGTACTCCTTTATGTGCACTACCCGTGTAGCCATCTTCAGTGCCGTTTGTTGTGTATGTATGCATGTTTGTGTCTCAATTCCCCTGTGTGGATGGAGCTCACGACTAAAAAATGTTGGTCCTTGCTTCTTGTGGCAGTTCTGGGAATAGTGAAGACATCCTTGGTGTCATGGTTCGCGGCGCTGGCCGCTCCCTGCCATCCCCGCTTGCACGCACAGAGGCACCGAAACACTCACTTCCGGGTGAGGGTCCGACCCGGTCTAGTTGTTGACAGCCGGCCTGAGGATCCCGAAGCACTTCCGGGGGAAACGCTTAACCAGCGCGTTTCCCGCCGGTTCAGGGCTTCGAATTCAACCCTGAGGAGTTTCCTGTGTAACGGCTTGGACTGAAGCGCCGTTTTCCTTCCGACCGTCGGAGCTGCGCTGGAGCGCTGTTTTGCCGGCTGTTGTCACCGCGCAGCGCTGTCTACCTCAGCTGGTAAACGCAGCGCTGGATTTTGTTCTTGGTTTGTTTCCTTAGCGCAGGAGCGCTTTATTTCTTCCATGTGCACCACCGCGCTGGAGCGCGAGATAGACATCTGTGTCTACCATCAGTACCCTAGTCACGCAGGTGTTCTGTGTGACAAAGGGTAATAGCTCTGGAGTGCTTTCATTTTGGGTTTTTCTTTTCGTTTGACCATTGAACAGTACACACGAACTCTGAACATTGCACTTTGAACATTGGCTTCTCCATTGCGCAGGAGCGCTGTTAGGAGAATAGCTCGGCTGGACTGAGCCTTGTAAATAGTATAGTTGTTTGCTAGGATGACAACAAACTAGAGACTGAGACTTGCTTTATGTTCACGCGCAGGAGCGCTTTCCTTTTCGTTTTTGCTTGGTTATATCGCGCTGGAGCGCCTCCACCTGGTGATCCTTATCAGAAGCTGATTGATGCCAGAACACCACAAGCAACATAATCACTGGTGAGTTCACTGCAGGTTGCTTCTGTGTGTGCTTGGGGGGGTCTACGCAGGAAGTGGGAAGGGTGGTTCTTTCTGACCTGGTTCTTTTCTGCTTTCCCAGCTGACCCTGAGATCACCGCAAGCTCCACCCCCTTACAAGCCTCTGCATCCTGGCTCCCTTCCCTGCGTCCATCTCATCCCTGCTGGGTCTTTCACTCCACAAGGGTCAGGTGGGTACAGGGGCGGGCGCTCTTGTCGTCTCTGCGGAAAAGCTTCACAAGCAAAGGTAAGTCTTGTGAGGCACTTGACACTTGGTGTGATAGTGCTTAACCCTCCTAAGGCTGACCCTACAATGATGAACACCTTTGTTATATTGCTGAATCTGGCAATACAGCAATAACTACAAAACTCTGGATATCAATGGTGTGAGATGGTGATACATGCAAGGCAGAATCCATCCATATGTGACCGTACTACACATTGGTACTTGATGAGAATGAAAAACTGGTGTTAGGGCACAAAGTATGTATTAACTAAAAAGGAAAAGCTTGCATTTCAGTTAAGAAATGATGGTTTTAATGAAAATGTTAATGATTGGTTTGGGGGGCAAGCGGGAAGTTTATTTTTGTGAAAGCATGCATTAGAACAAGGTACATATTTATATTAACTACCAAGCTGATGCTTAGGTTCACAATTACTGCATTTCCAAACATATATATTTAAGGCAGATATTGGGGCAATAATCGCAAATGCTGTAAAGTGCTAATGTAAAATTAATAGAATCCCTCTCCTGTACGGCCCAGTAACGACTCTAATGTGAGTGCCAACACTGCTCTAAGAAAATGCTAAATCAGTATAGCGCTGTGAAATTCCCTGAGATTAAGATTGATAGATTTTTATATCCCCACACACTACCCCTTGTGAGGAAATTCTCAGTCTGAAATCATGCCACATGATCGAGAAACTACTTGGAAAAACAATAAAATAAAAGGAAGTGAAATATTAGTTCAAGATGCTATCTAAATTGCATTTTCGGAACTCTAACGCTTTTCAGACATTTGTCGGGAAAGTGTGATAATAAATGCACTATTTTCTCTGAATTGTTTTCGGACAGGAGAACATGAAACATTCTTGTGGAAGGCCAAGCTTAGCTGGCACACCATGAAAGCACTGGAATGCTTAAGGCATTATGTGAAAATTTTGCTTTTTCATATGTCTCTTGGGGGAAAACATCCCTAAATCCCTTTTAAAACAACCAGGCTGGTTCATTCCGCTCGTTCATAGCAAGCAAAGTACATATTAGGCCTCATCAGTATACAAAATAAATCACTAACCCACAGTGAGTGCTGGATGCACTACAAGCTCTCACATATTAGCACTTACCAGCCTAGCACTGAAGGCACTAGCCAGTAAGTAGCCCAGCACCAACAGGGGCTCGGCACCAGCAGCAGAGAAAATAGGAGCGACTATTAGTGGCAGTAAGAGGTGGAATTTCAAGAAAATCTTTGGGCCTTGTTTTAATATGTATGTGTATATTCATTCCTTCTTACAAAGTAAGCACAGACTGGGTTCCTTTCCTAGACAAGTAAAGGTATAAGAAAACACACTGCTAAGAGCACAGGAGAGAGGACTGATGTATTTTTGACCACGCCCAGGTACAATTTCTAACACTTCCATTGGTATTGGACTTTTGGATTGTAAGCAGCTAGACCCAAGTGAAGCTGAGAGATCTGGTCTGTTGAGACTAGATCTACCACGCTTTCTGTGGGTCAAAAAGAATATTGAGCTTCCTGTTACATTAGATCAGAAAACAAAACCCAGGTAAACCAAAGAGAAAGCAACACAGTCATGGAACATTGGGGCAGTTTCCTTTTTTAGACCACTCTAGGACCAAAGAAGAGGTGTGGAAAAGGCACATGAAGCAAGGTCAGACTAGTCCAGAGAGACAGAACATTGGAGAATTCCATAGAAGTCTTCCTGGGACCCCAAAGCCTGAGCTAGTGCCTAATCTCCACGTTCAGTGACAGCAGCACAGAGGTGATTGCATAACAGTCTCGTTTGCCAATGATCAACACGGTCCGCATATATTTCACATAGCAAAAAAATATATATATATATTCCACAGCAGCTGCCTTCCAGGAAAATAAGAAAAGAGTTTCAGCTCCCAGAAGTCACCCTTTAATTTGAAAATGAATAGATGAAGAAGGGGTACTTAAAGAGTACAGATAGTGCACATCAAAGTGACCCAATGGAAGGGCACAGACAAAGGCTTGGCTATTAAAGGTGGCTGACATCTTAAGGATGAGAAAGGAGTGGACAGTAATTTCACAAAAAGACTGGGCTTTAAGAATCTCAGAGATCAAGATTCAAGCAACTGAATGGAGACCACGATTCAGTACACCACATGTGCAACTGCATCTTGGGTGCCACAACATGGTTGCAAGAGGCCATCAGATCCAATCCCTCTGGAACCACCAAGCCATGGCGATACTATTTACTATGAAAGTAAATTGCAGCCTCAGCACAGTTTGAAGCCTATAGTTTTTGAAGGTGACATAATTCCCTACCACACTGCATAATAGTTTTAGAAATCAATGGAAGAGCAGCAGTAATTGGAACCAGAGTTACTTCGAAAGGCACAACAACAAAAAAATCGCAATTGAAGTCAGGGCACAGGTGTGGTGCTTATATGCCTCCCTCACTTCAAGGGGCAGCAGGGCCAGCTTTCGCGCTGGTGGCGCCTGGTGCAAAAGTCTATTCTGGTGCCCTCACTCCTCCTTCCCGAATTCCCCCAGTGCCACCCTCATCTCTCCATAGCCCCTCTCTCACATTAATTTGCTGCCTGAAAGATTGGCACATAAGGAACTCTGAAGCAGGTGCTTTTAAATATTAAGTTATTGCTAAACACAGGGCCCTTCCTCTGTGGTCAGCGCCCCTCCTCCAAGTCAGCGCCCAGTAAGCCCGCATCAGTCGCACTGCCCTGAGGTGCAGTACGGAGAGAGGCGGAGCCACACTCGATACCACTGCTGTTAAAGTTCTCCGGATCCAGTCTGGCACATGAGGATACTCTTAAATGCCAGAAATCTGTGTTTAAAAGTATCCATCAGAAACAGGATACCCCACTCCACCTGGAGGACAGCGCCCTGTGTTGGTACACACACACTGCATTGGTGTCTTTCAGATCAATCGTTTATTTTATAATTTATTTAAATGTACAGCACTCATACAGCGAATGGCATCAAGGTCGCTGACTTAAACCAAAAATAATTAAATAAAAACACGTTTTAAAGCTCTCCTGAAAACACATAGGAATTTTCGTATTAGTGGAAAAATGTGATTCTTCTTGATCTTATGTGCCAAGAAACAGAACTATTAGCCCCTGAAATGGCCTTCATTCACTCTTGTGATAGAAAATAGCAAGGAAGATAAGGAGCGCATGGGGAGCTCAGACTTTTCTTGGGGCACACTAGAAGACATTTAAAGTCAAGCAACAGAAGCACTTTTTGGGCATTAGAAACTTGATACGATTTGCGCAGGTTCGTCACCAACCTCAAAGCAACATTTTAAACTGGCTGGAGTGACATTAATAGGTTCCCTGAAAGGTTTAAATACAGACTATTACGATTATTTAGCCTAGAATGGTCAGAAGTGGCTATCATGCATAAGCCCAGCACCTAAAGAATTGATAGAACAGGGCCAAAATATTGAAAGGTTTGTTGGGAAGGAGAGTAGAACATCTGATGCCTCGGTACCGGGGTACGATCACTATGTCACACAACTCCAACAGATTTAGCATCTACCTGGAGTTTTTCAGAAATGTTACGGAAAGAAAGGTAGTTCGTAACACTTACAGAAGTGCAGAGGCATGCTGGGGAGTCTTTTGGCAAATAGACTACGAAATATGTATCTCCTTAGCCAACAGTGTAGAACAAGCATTGGAAATGCAATAGGTCTCGCAGCATTAGAGTTAGTGCTTTTAGAATTGTTTATGGTTTTTTTTTTTAAATCTTTAGCATTTTTGTTTCCTGTAGGCAATGCTAAAGAATTACAAAGAAAAAAAGCCATAAACAAATCTAAAAGCTCTAACTCAAATGCTCCGAGACCTATTGCACTGTGTGAGGGTGAGGGGTTGAGGGTGGGTGAGGGGTTGAGGGTGAGTGAGGGTGAGGGTGAGTGAGGGTGAGTGAGAGTGAGGGTGAATGCGCTTGCAGCTATGTTCTAATTTTTCATCAACACCAGCATTACTTGTTTCCTATTTTACAAGCTTTTATATCATTTCTTTAGAAGTTACACGACCTATATAAGATTAAAAAATGCATTTCTTTTCCCTTCTGGGGTTGGAGTTTTAAAAAAGTGTCCATTTGCTGCAAACAGTGGCGATGAAGTGATACCTTTGCTCGGAGTGCGCACCCCCTTTCAGCGGGTGTTGGCAGATGCCATCTTCAGCAAGGTCAAGTTTTAAAGAGCAGAGGAGCCTGGCCATGCAGGTCTGCAGTCTGCAGAGTGAGACGTGGCGTCACAGGGGGCGGGTGCAAACGTGTGTGAGGGAGAGAGTCAGATGGGGAAAACCTGAGAGGTGCTGCATGGCATGCACAGATGACGACAGTCAAAGTCTGCACCAACCGGGATATATGCTGCCACACAGGAGGAGCTCAACTACATTACTATCGTGTAATCCAAAGTTCTTCACATAAAACATATTTATTCAACATTTATCTTATTCAGTGGAGAGCCCTGAACAATGTACCGACATTGGAAAGATGAATGTTTATGACGACATGCTAGGATTCCGCCTAGATCCCGGCAGGTCATACACAGATGAAACTGAGCGCTTATTTGTCTCTTGAAATGGTGAAACTGAAAGACGTCACTCTGCGCACAGAGATAAAACAAATAATTATCCCCACTCTTTTCTGCACGAGCATGTTTCAAAAGAAGCTGAACAGTTTCATCTACAGGTTTATTGTGCTAATGAGCCAAGCTGCAATCCGAGAGCTTCTTTTGAAACCTGCTCTTGGAATTTGGAGCGGCACCTTTGATGTGCGCCGGACCCCGGGGGCCGTCTTGGTAGAGAAGGGGCCGAGCTGCTGGAGGCGGGAACCTCACATGATCTGAGGGGACTTGGAGTGGGTGGGTGGGGGGGGGTCGGAGCCGTGAAATAAAGACGCCTAAACTGTGTTGAGACCTGGCCTTAAACCCCACTGGGAGGCAATATTTTTCTGCATGTTCCTCAGTGCAGTAACCTCTGCTAGCCCTCCTACACCCGTAAACCTCTGGCACAGTTCATGTACACCCGGTTGGCTGCAGGTCACATGGCACCAGGCTAGGTTGCTCCTTTGTGCTGGACATACTGGGAGGAGGCACCCAAGGAGACGAGCCAGCCGCAGTTGTGTGCAATCCCTTCTCGAAGTTGTTGAAAGGCACATTCACCGCAATAAAAGCAGGGGGAAGGAGTAGGTAGCGAAGAAGACGAGCCAGCTGGAGTGTTAAAAGGCACGCTCCTTGAAATAAGAAGCAGGGCGGTGGAGGTGGATGAGTCTGCCCAGGAGACGAGCAAGCTGAAGCACACAGGACAGCTAATATATCGCTATAAATCGCATTTACGGGAGTTTAAGCTATTGGCATTGTAAATGACAATGCCTTCTATTTATGTTTTTAAAACAAAAACAGAAATAAAAGGCATTGTTATTTGCAATGTCAATAGCTCAAACTCGTGTGAAAGCGAGACCTATTGCATTGCAAATGCTTGTTTCTACTGCAAGGGTTTTTGGTATTTCCAAGCCTGACCAAGATTTTGGGAAAAGCGGGAGTGGAGGTGAAACTCAGTAATGCTTGTGAAATGACACTTTGAATGTTTATGCATTCATTCTAATGGAGACGACCCCAGGGTTGTTATTGCGGCTACATGGCCAGTGCAGCGTTTTAAATACACTCCAATAAAGAGATTGTAAGGGGTTGGTACTGAGATATGAGCAAGTGACAGTGTTTTCACAGACCACCGATGGGCCGGGACAGGAAACGCCGGTACTGGGCTACGAGGCAAGCGTCACTGTGTACTGGCAAACCTAGGACTCCTGTCCTGCCTGAAAACGGACTGTGAAGGGGTGTTACTGGACAACTAGGCAAGCGGGAAGGTACCCGGCCAGCCCTCTGACCCCCGATGCTCCAGTGCAGGGATGGTAAAGAGTAGTTACCAGGCTCTAAGACAACTGGCACTGCATGCTGCCAACCCCATGGCCTCCAATGCTGCCTGGGCAGGGATGCAGACACGGTAAAGACTGCTCATGGAACCGGCTGGAACGAGCCCAGTCAGAAGAGCCTGTTTTCTTTAATATTACGTGTTTTGCTTTATTTCTTGGCATGACTTTCGACTGGGCTCAAACCAGGTGAGTAAACAGCCGAATCTCTCCAGGGGGGGCTTGAAAGCGCAAACATGCGGCACTGGGGAGGTGAAGACGAAGCCCGGGGCTCCTCGCCCTGCACCCGCCACGACCCTACGACGCGGGGGGAGCGCGGGGCGTCGGTGAGGACTGAGAGATGCATCTGTCCCCTCTCACTAGGTGCCTGGGGGCACTCACGGGTAAATAAACAAGGTCAACAGACGGCAAGGGTGTTAAACGATGGAGAAGATAGCGGCCAAGCAGCTGTGAAAAAATATATTAGCAGGAAACTCGTTTGATGTCCGACCTAAATAATACATTACGACGGGTAAAGAGAAGTCTGTGTGACCCCGAGGGAAGCAGTGCGATTCGAGTCACACGCAGATCTGCAGGAAATTAATGTGCGTAGGGAAGGTGCCAAATAGAGGGATAACAAGACGGAGGGAAGAGAGGGGAGGGGGGAGGAGAAATGCGACACGGCGGGAAGGGGCAGGCAGGATGACTCAGGGGAGGGGGCGGAGCGGGGCAGAGCGGCATGTGGGTGTGAAGAAGCCGGGCCTTTGAAGTGAAGCTAAGCTTCACTTCAAAGGTGTCGGAGGAATGCGGGCGGCTGTGCACGCGCTTTTAAGCTCAATGCACATGCGCATTGAGCTTAAAAGTCACGGGCACTGCAAGGAATCGCCACGATTCCTTGCAAGTTAGATAAAGAGTCGATGAGCCCCTATAGTCTCGCTTGCTCGATGCGCATGCGCATCGACAGGCGAGACCTAAAAACGACTCCAAATCGGGGCATGTATTTCTTTGCTTTAACATTCGCTATCTAGTTTAATCATTTTTTTACATTATCAGTTTTGCTTTTTTTTCTCTATTTAAGCTGTTGGCACCTCCTGACTCCTCTTTGTCCTGCTGTTATTTGTTGTCTCCAAACTGTTTTTTCCCCGGGGCTGGACATAATTGTTCGTTGTTGCTCTATGAGGTTTAACTTCCCAAAATGTTATTTTCTGCATGTAATCAATAGCATAGGGACTATGCTTTCTAGGCGCTATAGTTCTTAGTCAAAATAAGCCCTGTCTCAGTTTCCACCTGCATGCGAGTCCATCTGAATATTGAACATTCTAGGAGGAATGCTAACTTATTCTGAAGACGCCAGTAGTTTATTACCCGCAAAATCAGATTTACTCAAATACAACATTGACTATTATGTCTGCCCTGCACATCTGGACAAGGGCACTCTGGATCAAGCACCTCCTGAGATGCTGATCACAATAAACGCTTTATAGGCCTCCATATAGGTCAATGCCATTTCATAGCCACAAACATCAAGGGCCCTATGCATTTCCCTATTCACAAAGGAGGGTCGGAGAAACGGAAGGAGGGTCGGATAAACCGAGAAAGGGTCGGAGATAGCGAGGGAGAGTCGGAGAAACCGAGGGAGAGTCGAAGAAACCGAAGGAGAGTCGGAGAAACCGAAGGAGGGTCGGAGAAACCGAGGGAGGGTCGGAGAAAGCGAAGGAGGGTCGGAGATAGCGAGAGAGGGTCGGAGACAGCGAGATAGGGCCCGTTCATCTCGTCGTTGATGTCTTCCCGTCCTGCTACTTGCAGTTTGATTTTTCCATTGCAAATGCAGAAGTGTCACAATGCAAGTAAAGACCATGACACAACAAGCCTTGGCAGGACCAGCTTGGCTGTACAGAGAACTAATTTCACATATTTGAGTCTAACATATAGAGGGGGTGGATCACGATTAAAAAATAAAAACAGCATTCCTTAGTGGTTTCCGCCACTTTGTGTCTCCCTGTTTTCAAGCACCAGTTGAGAAGGCAAGGAAGTGACGTGCATGAAACCTTTGGCATCACATCCGTGTGTTAATGACACACGTTTGTTTAATGACTGCTCAGTGCTGCTGCTCCAGTTCTCCATTCCCAAACACAGCACAAAATGCACTGCTAAACAAGCATTTGCAATGCAGTAGGTCGGTCGGAGAAACCGAGGGACGGTCGGAGAAACCGAGGGACGGTCGGAGAAACCGAGGGACGGTCGGAGATAGCGAGGGACGGTCGGAGATAGCGAGGGACGGTCGGAGATAGCGAGGGACGTTCGGAGATAGCGAGGGACGGTCGGAGAAACCGAGGGACGGTCGGAGAAAGCCAGAGGGACGGTCGGAGAAAGCCAGAGGGGGTCGGAGACAGCGAGGGTGGGTTGGAGAAACGTAGGTGAAAGATAGGGCCCGTTCATCTCGTTGTTGATGCCTTTCCGTCCTGCTACTTGCAGTTTTATTTTTCCATTACAAATGCAGAAGTGTCACAATGCAAGTAAAAACCATGACACAACAAGCCTTGGCAGGACCAGCTTGGCTATACAGAGAACTCATTTCACATATTTGAGTCTAACATATAGGGGGGGGGGAGGGGGGATCAAGATTAAAAAAGTAAAAACTGCATTCCTTAGTGGTTTCCGCCACTTTGTGTCTCCCTGTTATCAAGCACCAGTTGAGAAGCCAAGGAAGTGACGTGCGTGAAACCTTTGGCGTCACATCCGTGTGTTAATGACACACGTTTGTTTAATGACTGCTCAGTGCTGCTGCCCCAGTCCTCCATTCCCAAACACAGCATAAAATGCACTGCTAAAAACATGTGACAATACAAACTGCCGATGCCTGGTAAGCGTCCCTCCTGCCCTGGCAGGGGATGTGAAAGGGTTAGGTATCGCAGAACCTTTGAAAACTCGCACAAAGTCAGAGCTTTACTGCCTATATTTAACAGCAGCGTTCCCAGCCCGTGTGCACTTGGTAATGTACACAAGCAGAAAGTTGGTTTAAGTGTGCTTGTGTCATGGAAAAGGTGACAGGGTCACTCCGATTCCATAGGCTGCAGCGTAATCAGCTTCTCAGACCCGAATGCCAGGGGTTCGTGGACAGTTGAGCCGAAAGGAGGAAGGCTGGAGTAACCTTTTCTGTTTGAAACAAATGGAAATCTTCTGAGAGCGCAGGTTCAAAGCAGCATTGAGTTTCTGTTTGGAGTGTTGCACACTTCCCTGGAGTGGCCTGGACACGCGACCCTGCGCGAGTCGGGAGAGAGCCCACCCATCAGCTACTTGCTGGTATAGATCCTATGCATTCTGTATATATTAATGTAGCTGGTGCAGACTGCAGTCCTTATCTGTGTGTTGGTGTACAGGATATGTATATACGTAGAACAATGCCAGAAATTATGTACACGTTAGTGGAAGGTATTTATGTTATTGACATGTACTACGGCACTGGGTGCATGTACCATATTAGCCATGCTTGGAGGCCACAGGGTCCTTTGGGGCACTGCCCCCCCCCCCCCCCCCCCTCCAGCCCATGCTCAGCCTCTCCTGTACTTCATGCTTCCTGGCACAACTCTCAGCAGCTGGCAGGAGGGGCATCGCTCCTCCCGTCTCGCAGCCGAAACCACCAGTGCTGCCTCCGACTAAGAACAGGCAATACTGCCGGCTCTGACGAGCAAGCACAACAGCGTGTCAAAAACACACCAGATGAGACAAAGCCAAAACATGCCCAAACTACAAAAAGAAAGGAACAGGTTAAACAAGTGCAACCCAATGTACAAATATAACTTTGACTGCGCAAACAGGAGCATGCACTGGCGTCGGAAGAAAACTCCTACCGACTCCAAATCAGGGCATTTATCTCTGTGCTTTACCATTCGCTATCTAGTTTAATTATTTTTTAACATTATCATTTTGCTTTTTTTCACTATTTTTAGCCATTGGCACCTCTTGGGTCCTCTTGGTCCTCTCTTATTTGTTCTGTCCAAACTGTTTTTCCCCGGGGCTGAACAATTATTTTCGTTGTTGCTCTACGAGGTTTAATTTTCCAAAAGGTTCTTTTCTGCATGTAATCAATAGCATAGGGACTATGCTTTCTAGGCGCTATAGTTCTCAGTCAACATAAGGTTTCTCTGTCACTGCCTTACCTGCTTTTCAAAAGCTTGAACCGGATGTGTTACTTCTCCCACAACCCGCATGGTTAATTCCACCACCTGCCTAGCTCACTGAAGTCCTGTCTTGGCGCTGCATAGATGGCCAAAGCCATTTCATACATACAGAGTTCCGTTCCGTATGGCAGGGGAGAGTGCAGGTTCAAAGCAGCATTGCGTTTCTGTTTGGAGTGTTGCACACTTAACTACATACTAGAGCGAGATGCATGGATCCTCCCATGCATTAATTACTTTACTAGTGGAAGAACAGTTAGTGAGAGGGGATTACACCTCCTATTAGCCATGCTTAGAGTCCACAGGGTGCTTTGGGGGCACTGGGGGTCCCTCCAGCCCATGCTCAGCCTCCCCTGTGCATCACACCTCCCGGCACAACTCTCAGCAGGTGGCGGAAGGGCATCGCTCCTCCCCTCTCACAGCCGAAACCACCAGTGCTGCCTCGGCTAAGAGCAGGCAATACTGCCGGCTCTGACGAGCAAGCACAACAGCGTGTCAAAAACGACTCCAAATCGGGGCATGTATTTCTTTGCTTTAACATTCACTATCTAGTTTAATCGGTTTTTTTACATTATCAGTTTTGCTTTTTTTTCTCTATTTAAGCCATTGGCACCTCCTGACTCCTCTTTGTCCTGCTGTTATTTGTTGTCTCCAAACTGTTTTTTCCCGGGGCTGGACATAATTGTTCGTTGTTGCTCTAGGAGGTTTAATTTTCCAAAATGTTATTTTCTGCATGTAATCAATAGCATAGGGACCATGCTTTCTAGGCGCTATAGTTCTTAGTCAACATAAGCCCTGTCTCAGTTCCCACCTGCACGCGAGTCCATCTGAATATTGAACATTCTAGGAGGAATGCTAACTTATTCTGAAGACGCCAGTAGTTTATTACACGCAAAATCAGATTTACTCAAATACAACATTGACTATTATGTCTGCCCTGCACATCTGGACAAGGGCACTCTGGATCGGGCACCTCCTGAGATGCTGATCACAATAAACGCTTTATAGGCCTCCATATAGGTCAATGCCATTTCATAGCCACAAACATCAAGGGCCCTATGTTTCAATGCATTTCCCTATTCACAAAGGAGGGTCGGAGAAACGGAAGGAGGGTCGGAAAAACCGAGAAAGGGTCGGAGATAGCGAGGGAGGGACGGAGAAACCGAGGGAGGGTCGGAGAAACCGAAGGAGGGTCGGAGAAACCGAAGGAGGGTCGGAGAAAGCGAAGGAGGGTCGGGGAAACCGATGGAGAGTCGGAGAAACCGAGGGAGGGTCGGAAAAACTGAGAAAGGGTAGGAAAAACCGAGAGAGGGTCGGAGATAGCGAGAGAGGGTCGGAGATAGCGAGAGAGGGTCGGAGACAGCAAGAGAGGGTCGGAGAAACCAAGGGAGGGTCGAAGAAACCAAGGGAGGGTCGAAGAAACCGAGGGACGGTCGGAGATAACGAGATAGGGTCGGAGAAAGCCAGAGAGGGTCGGAGATAGCGAGATAGGGCCCGTTCATCTCGTCGTTGATGCCTTTCCTTCCTGCTACTTGCAGTTTGATTTTTCCATTACAAATGCAGAAGTGTCACAATGCAAGTAAAGACCATGACACAACAAGCCTTGGCAGGACCAGCTTGGCTGTACAGAGAACTAATTTCACATATTTGAGTCTAACATATAGAGGGGGGTGGATCACGATTACAAAATAAAACAAGCCTTTCACCGTAACACGGCTGGCAGGGGAGGGGGCGGAGAGGGGAGAGGTGCGACACGGCAGTAGGAGGAGGAGGGGGGAGGAGAGTAGGGGAGGCACGGCCTAGCGGCAGGCAGGCAGGGGAGGAGAGGAGGAGGGGGGAGGAGAGTAGGGGAGGCACGGCCTAGCGGCCGTGCAATCAAGTAGTGAGGGGGCGGAGCTGGGGGAGGCTGTGAGAGAGAGTAGGCAAGGCAGGCGGCTGGGGGCATGTGCACGCGCTTTTAAGCTCAATGCACATGCGCATTGAGCTTAAAAGTCACGGGCACTGCAAGGAATCGCCACGATTCCTTGCAAGTTAGATAAAGTCTGGATGAGCCCCTATAGTCTCGCTTGCTCGATGCGCATGCGCATCGACAGGCGAGACCTAAAAAGAGGAATAGGGACTTTGCCTCGGCACATGCCTAGGGAAGCAGGTGGGTTTGAGGATACCTATGCTTGATATCTTTTTTCTTTCTGATCACTGGAGTGGAGTAGGTATTTCCCATATTTAGCCAGCTTGAACATACTACCCTTTTGTTGCACACTAGACTGCTTTAAGCAGCTGAAAAAAATAATTGATTCATGGACCACGGTCTCAGCAGAAGGGAAGAGACAAACCATTACTTCCTCTCAAATGCAATGAACTAATTTACATTTTGAGATCTCAGTATAATATATTCCTACTTTGAGTCTGTGTCAGGATCAGCATACAGGAGGTGGGTGTTCTAGGGGTATGTAGAGGACAGACTGGCTCCCAACATTCTGTCCATCAGCATAAGGGCCCAAGACAACAGGACATTCATGACTGGAGTGAGAGCATGAATACCATGAAGAGATGTCAACAGTGCTCAGTCAATGTTAAAGTTAGGCATGCATTTAAAAGCCATGACTTTGATAAAGGCTCCTATCATCTGGACCTACATCAAGGCCAGCTTTAAGTGAGATGCCCTCTGATGGGCATTGTTAGAAATGGAGTTTCTGGTTGGCTAGGGTACGCATCTAATCCAGAAAGAACCCACCACTCTAGTTAGAGTAAGGGAGTTACACACACAAGATAACCCCTGCTCACACCTTGGTAGCTTGGCAGAGCTGTCAGGCTTATCCCGGAGGCAATATGTATAGTGTTTGCGCAACACACACACACACACCAGTGGCACACCATCAAAAGGAGACTCCACACAAGGTGATATAAAAATATCCTTTGAATTATATATAAAAACTTTAGACCATAATCACATAAATCGCTGTGCCACTCAGTAGGCACTTGTTATGACTTACATAGACCATAAACTCACTTTGACATTGGACAATTGTCATAGCATTACAATGAGTACAACCAAGTAAATACTTATAGGTTGCACAGTTTAGGAGAACATCATCTCTGCACATAACATGTACACTCTGAAATAATATTCGTTATCGTGCCCCTGTTAGGTAAGAACAACATACCATAAACTTTCAGAACTGAATATGCAGCAGTTTGGGTACCCAAAGAAAAAAACATGAATGACTATATTCACATTTGTAATAACAAGCTCACCCTAAAAATATAGGGTACAGGCACTCCTCCTCACGGCCCTTTGGGACCGGGGAAGCATTCGCAACCCTTTGCCACCCTTTAGGGAGGGCAGGAGGCCTCACTCGGTCCCTCGCCTGAACTTTATGAAGTGCAGCTGCCCGTGTACGCACAGTGTAGCTGCTGTCTGCCAAGGGAATGTGGATAGTGAGGGAAAAGTAATAGGATTAAAGCGCTCTAAACAGCCCCCCAAGCACACTGTTACGGTGCAATGCTGCTCCGGCAGGTTATCGGGCCGCCTGCTTTTTGCACACAACAAGTGCGGCCAACACGCCAGTGCCCCAACCGTGCCCCGCAGAGGGGGAGGGCGGATGAATTCACATGCCCCCTTGCAGCTGCAAGGCTCCCAGCGGACTCGCAACTGCCGCACAGGGAGCTTCTCACTGGTCTCGGGGCGGGAGGCACGCAGCCGGTCGTCAGCCCATGGGCCTGGGCAGTTAGTGTGGTGAGGGCTGGGCTCCTTCCCAGTCACATGGGCAGAGCCTTGCACCCCCTCACACCAGGCACTCCTCTTGCAGTTTCCAGGTGGTTGCTGGGGCAATGGCAACGGACGGACGGGGCCGCTTCCAGGTGTTGCTGGAGGCCTTGTTGCAGTGTGGGTCGCCAGGTAATGCCTGAGGACTCGTGGTGCTAGGACAGTTGGAAGGCGGCCATACTCAGTTCGCTGAGGTCCCTCCCTACCCGGGGACCCCACAACACGGCCCGGCCTTGTTTGCTGCACATCAGGATGGCAGCGGGAGTTGGCCCTGCAATTGGGCCATGGCAATCTCCCACAGAAGGCAAACACCAGGAACCTGAAGTGTGCAGGTACCAGGAACTTTCAAACATGTAAGGTCCCAGGCGCTTAGTGGATGTACATGCGCTGGATGTGAAGGGTGGGGTGTGTGGGGGGGGGGCACTTCAACACTTACGCTCTCCCTTCTCGTGGGCCCACGCCTCTCGGCTCAACTCCAGACTGAAGTAAAGCGCTCACCACACTTTACCTTTTTCACAATCACAGGTCAGGCAACCAAGCCCTGGGAGATCACTGGGGGCACCAAGCAAGGATTGATGCAGCAGACCACCACACAGAGTACTTGCCAGGAAGCAGGCAGTCCTTCTTGCATCCCAGAAGGCCACAGGTCAGCACAACAGGCAAGGGAGGTTAATGGCAGTTCCTCCTGGCAGCATAACAGTTCCTATATTTAACAAAGAAGGGAGGTAGAGTACACGTAGGATTCCTACTCCACGGGCACTGATAAATAAACAAGAAGAATCCTACTACCAGTGTTTAAAAAGGGGAAGAGGGGGGAACACTCAGTATTGTGTAAAATACCCCTCACACACCAACAGGCCCCTTGGTGTCATGCTTCATCATCGGGGTCTTCGCACCCCGCTAAAGGGATGCGGCACGCTACAACCTGCGACTACGTGGGAGCGTTGACAAATTAGACTATGTGTGGTGTGTGTTGAGTGTAAGTGAAAGAGGGATAGATGTGAGTGGGAGGTGTGGTGAAAAATTTAAAAAGTACCTGGCTAGTGGGTAAAATGAAAAAAACTTTATTTCGTACCCCTGGCTGGTGCTATTAAAAAGTGTGCAAAAGAACGAGGTTTTTTGTCTTAATTAGGGACAGAACCTCTGGTGTGCGTCGACATGTTTCGGTACTGGTGTACCTTCTTCAGGACGGGGCACAACTTCCCAACCCTACTCACGTTTTTCTAAGAAAAATCAGGGTTATCTTAATTTTTCTAAAAAGTGATAACACTCATTAAAGACGGCTACAATGTGCCTACAGCGGTTATTTGGATCATGTAATCACATGTCCTAAAAAAGAAGAAAAAACCATTAGGTTTGGTTACCTTTTAGGAATGGCTCAGACAGGTGCAGTCACCTGGAGCCCCAAACAGTTAATTAAACCTGTAAAGGAAAAAGACACAAGACATATAACACACACAACATATAAGACACACTTAGGATTGTTTGTACTTATTTTCTTTGGACATACTCATGGTTTTTGCTGTCTATCGCATCATGAGCAAGTCCTGAGCATCAAGGTAGGTAGGTGGATCCACAATCTAAGGGGATAGAGAAGTGGATTCAGTGTTGTTGCTTCTACTCACTGTTTAACTCCGCCGTGTACCTAAACCAGCTGGGTTTTGTTTGAATAGATACTCACGAGATCCGCCTATATTGGCCTCCTTCTACCACCTTGTGCAGCTCCGCCGTGATTGAAATGCGGATGCGCTAGGCGGTATATAAAGGAGGATTGGGTGTGTTTCCATTGGTTGATTAGCGGAAATGGCAAGTGACCTTGTATGGGAAATAACCATGTTGCCGCCTCCTCTGTGCATGTGGTCTAGCCACATGTAACATGCAACCCTCTGTCATTCGTTCATTGCCGGGGTTGTGAATGTCCAAATATGGACTTTCCGCTCGTCAGCCACTCACCGGCTATTGTTGTGACTCGGGCTAATAAGGAATCCTTGAGAACAGCTGCCGCTCGGCTGTCCCTCGTGCGCGCATGCGCAAAAGTAGTTACTCCGTGTTTCCTTCGAGCATGCGCGATGTTGAATGTCCGCAGCGCATGCGCGGTGGTGTTTTGTTGGTAGCGCTAATCACTAAGGGTGCCTGGTTTTGCAGTTTTATCAAGAATTTATCATCATTTAGGATGCATTAAGGTGCATCAGAGTGCCGATTGCCACTCGTTTCTCTACATAAAAACGGGGCATTTGTTCAAGCATGAAATGTACCTGTTCCATTCAATGATCAGTTTTTTGGTTGGTTATTTCGGGGATTCAGTGCACTATAATAGTTGTTTTAGGGGGATGTCAAATGGATATATTCAATCCGGTGGCGAAATCCTCCCTGATATATATACACAATGGATGGTACATCAATTGGCTTAATGATTAACGATTTGGCCACTGATATTGGTTCCCAGAGTCACATTTAAACTGGAGGTTTGTGTTGATCCTGTTATGGCCCGAGGGTCTTCAGGTGATTTGGCTCCACGGTATATCATCATTTAGTCCTGTGACATGGGTTCCCAGGCGGAACACCCAACGTTGTTCCTTCTGGAACAGGCCTGCTTCCGAGGGTAGTCGTTCGATGATGGTCCAACGTAGATCATTGATGCAATGTCGGTGTGACAGAAAATGTGATGCCATCTTGGTTGTCGTTTTCTTGCAGCGTATATTGCTTTTATGTTCCCCTATCCTTATTTTGACGGGTCGGGTGGTCATGCCTACATATTCCAGTCCACATGGGCAAGTTATTATATAGACCACGTTCTTTGTGTTGCAGTTGGAAAATTGACGTTGTTCCCATGTTGTGCCGTTTCTGAAGGTGAGATTTCTGCTTTTCTGGGTTTGATGACAGCAGCTGCAATCTCCACACGGAAAATGACCCTGTATACCAGTCGTATTTCGTCTTATAGTCTGGTTTTCTCGTGGTCTAGTGTGAACCTCGATGTCCTTTATGTTTCTGCCCCTCCGATGTGCATGCATTGGTTTCACAAAATTTAGGTCTCCACAGTTCAATATACCCCAGTGCTTATTGATGACCTTTGATACCTGGTTCGATATGGTGGAGTAAGTTGTCACACAGATAGGTCTCTTGTTTGTTTCTTTTTCTTGGGGGTTCTCTTCTATGAGTGCTTCCCTGTGATTGTTTTTTGCACGTTTCATCGCTTTGTCGATGGTTCTGGTGGGATACTGTCTCTGTATAAGTTTGTTTTTTAGATCTAAAACTGGGTATATTGAACTGTGGAGACCTAAATTTTGAGAAACCAATGCATGCACATCGGAGGGGCAGAAACATAAAGGACATCGTGGTTCACACTAGACCACGAGAAAACCAGACTATAAGACGAAATATGACTGGTATACAGGGTCATTTTCCGTGTGGAGATTGCAGCTGCTGTCACCAAACCCAGAAAAGCAGAAATCTCACCTTCAGAAACGGCACAACATGGGAACAACGTCAATTTTCCAACTGCAACACAAAGAACGTGGTCTATATAATAACTTGCCCATGTGGACTGGAATATGTAGGCATGACCACCCGACCCGTCAAAATAAGGATAGGGGAACATAAAAGCAATATACGTTGCAAGAAAACGACAACCAAGATGGCATCACATTTTCTGTCACACCGACATTGCATCAATGATCTACGTTGGACCATCATCGAACGACTACCCTCGGAAGCAGGCCTGTTCCAGAAGGAACAACGTTGGGTGTTCCGCCTGGGAACCCATGTCACAGGACTAAATGATGATATACCGTGGAGCCAAATCACCTGAAGACCCTCGGGCCATAACAGGATCAACACAAACCTCCAGTTTAAATGTGACTCTGGGAACCAATATCAGTGGCCAAATCGTTAATCATTAAGCCAATTGATGTACCATCCATTGTGTATATATATCAGGGAGGATTTCGCCACCGGATTGAATATATCCATTTGACATCCCCCTAAAACAACTATTATAGTGCACTGAATCCCCGAAATAACCAACCAAAAAACTGATCATTGAATGGAACAGGTACATTTCATGCTTGAACAAATGCCCCGTTTTTATGTAGAGAAACGAGTGGCAATCGGCACTCTGATGCACCTTAATGCATCCTAAATGATGATAAATTCTTGATAAAACTGCAAAACCAGGCACCCTTAGTGATTAGCGCTACCAACAAAACACCACCGCGCATGCGCTGCGGACATTCAACATCGCGCATGCTCGAAGGAAACACGGAGTAACTACTTTTGCGCATGCGCGCACGAGGGACAGCCGAGCGGCAGCTGTTCTCAAGGATTCCTTATTAGCCCGAGTCACAACAATAGCCGGTGAGTGGCTGACGAGCGGAAAGTCCATATTTGGACATTCACAACCCCGGCAATGAACGAATGACAGAGGGTTGCATGTTACATGTGGCTAGACCACATGCACAGAGGAGGCGGCAACATGGTTATTTCCCATACAAGGTCACTTGCCATTTCCGCTAATCAACCAATGGAAACACACCCAATCCTCCTTTATATACCGCCTAGCGCATCCGCATTTCAATCACGGCGGAGCTGCACAAGGTGGTAGAAGGAGGCCAATATAGGCGGATCTCGTGAGTATCTATTCAAACAAAACCCAGCTGGTTTAGGTACACGGCGGAGTTAAACAGTGAGTAGAAGCAACAACACTGAATCCACTTCTCTATCCCCTTAGATTGTGGATCCACCTACCTACCTTGATGCTCAGGACTTGCTCATGATGCGATAGACAGCAAAAACCATGAGTATGTCCAAAGAAAATAAGTACAAACAATCCTAAGTGTGTCTTATATGTTGTGTGTGTTATATGTCTTGTGTCTTTTTCCTTTACAGGTTTAATTAACTGTTTGGGGCTCCAGGTGACTGCACCTGTCTGAGCCATTCCTAAAAGGTAACCAAACCTAATGGTTTTTTCTTCTTTTTTAGGACATGTGATTACATGATCCAAATAACCGCTGTAGGCACATTGTAGCCGTCTTTAATGAGTGTTATCACTTTTTAGAAAAATTAAGATAACCCTGATTTTTCTTAGAAAAACGTGAGTAGGGTTGGGAAGTTGTGCCCCGTCCTGAAGAAGGTACACCAGTACCGAAACATGTCGACGCACACCAGAGGTTCTGTCCCTAATTAAGACAAAAAACCTCGTTCTTTTGCACACTTTTTAATAGCACCAGCCACGGGTACGAAATAAAGTTTTTTTCATTTTACCCACTAGCCAGGTACTTTTTAAATTTTTCACCACACCTCCCACTCACATCTATCCCTCTTTCACTTACACTCAACACACACCACACATAGTCTAATTTGTCAACGCTCCCACGTAGTCGCAGGTTGTAGCGTGCCGCATCCCTTTAGCGGGGTGCGAAGACCCCGATGATGAAGCATGACACCAAGGGGCCTGTTGGTGTGTGAGGGGTATTTTACACAATACTGAGTGTTCCCCCCTCTTCCCCTTTTTAAACACTGGTAGTAGCATAACAGTTCCTTCAGGCCAAGTGCAGCATGTAGAGTCAGCAGCGGCTGGTTACAAGTCCCATGCAGTGTCTAAAATCATGGGGTCACAGCTCCTGCACTTATAGTCCAAACATCTTTGATCTGAGGGCACTTCAACCACTGTTTAGAAGTGCACAACACCCAGAATTCAATCCCAATCCCAAGCCCTGGCTCCAGACACACTCCAGGTAGGCGAAACCAGCATTGTGAAAATCAGGCACAGCCCTATTCAGGTGCAACTCCTCCCACCACTCTAAATGCAGACAGGCCTATTCAGGTGCAAGGGAAACTCCTCTCACCACCCTAAATGCAACCAAGGTCTATTCAGTCCAGCGCTATCAACCAGGAAAGGCAGGACACACCTCAACCCACCCTTGTGACTGTCTAGAGTGAATGTACATCCCCTTCTCCTGTCAGTCTAACCCAGACGATGAATGCACAACCAGGCAGTGCAAAGAGCCATAAGCACACAGAAAGGCCCACTTCTACAAGTGGAATTTCTAAAATAGTAATAACAAATCCGCTTTCATTACTACTATTCCAAACATTGCCACGCTAACCCTTTCATATCGGAAATTACCACTCAAGCGCATATCAGGGAATTCCCAATGCAAACCTATGAGAGGGCAGCCTCAAAGCAGTGAGAAACTAAATAGGCTGTTTGTCACTATCAGGACATGCCACACAGCAAAGCCACGTGTCTAACCTTTTACCTACACCGCCCCCTGCCCATATGGCAAGCTAGGGCATACTTTAGGGGTGACTTGTGTGTGGTAAAAGGGAAATTTCAGAGGTGGCAACCACTTTAAGTGCCACATCACCGCAGCAGTAAACTGTGCATGCAGGCCCTGAAGCGGCAGAGGCCTGAGACAGGTTTGAAAGGCTACTTCGGTGGGTAGCACAAGCAGCGCTGCAGGCCCACTTGTAGCATTTAATTTACAGGCTCTGGGTATATGGGAAAACATAGTACAAGGGACTTACAGGTAAAGTAAATACGCCAAACAAGTGTAGACCAATCTTACCAAGTTTATAAGAAAGAGCACGTGTACTTTAGCACTGATCAGCGCCCAGACTCATAAAACCAACAAAAAAGGTCAGAAAAAATACAGGAGTTAAGTAAAAAGTTTGGGGATGACCCTGCGAAAATAGCTAGTTCCAACAGACATCAAGTCACAAATTTGCATAACGATAACTAAGCTGGGTTTGTTTAATGCCAGGTACAGCACTCAGTGTAGGCAATCTCTGTAGGCATATGTAACCAGCCACTATTGCGGGGGTATCCGCGTCTGCAGACGGAAAACAATGCAAACACAAAAGAGGCTCCACTCCAATTAATGCTTCTGAAAAAAGAGTGCCGGATGGATTTAGTTGCCTCCAAATCTATGAAAAAATACTCAGTAAGGCTACTGGGGCCAGATATCACAGCAGCATCTATGGGACACGCTAGATTGTGGTCATGGCTGATGAAAATGAAGCACTGACCTGTCCAAGGGCATGTCAAATATGAAAAGCGGTGTGGTCTCACTGACCTGCCAGACTGTTTGAGCAGCATTGCCAACTGAGGCCCATGGCACCAGAGAGACAAATCCTCTCTGCTCGATTGTTTAACATTGTGTTTCAGACTACCTGGATATTGGACTCTGTGGTAGCATCAATATTCAAGAGTAGCTTGGCACTAATGCAATGCAAATAATACATAACCTGGAGTCATAGTGACAGTTATGGTCCTGTCTGCATTGATTTTATTAAAGAACTGAGTGATTCCGCAACTCAAGGTTGTCGTAAGCTGTTGGTCTTGAATCAAGCTTGTCACACGTTGTCAGGTGTGAAGCACTAACTAACAAATTATTTACCTTTGGTAATGCCTTATCTGGTAGGGATTCTATCTACCTGCAGATTTCTTACCTTTGAGTAATCTTCAGGCGTCTGACTGGATCTGGAACTTTTCAAGCAGCATCCCTGGTGGCATTATGCAGATCTGCGTCATCCGTGCCAGAAGTGACGTGCACAGGCCTATAAAGATGCCACCTCAGCGCGCTGTCAGTTTCTTTTTGTGACTCCAGGGCAGAAGTGCGGAGCCATAAAGAATGCTGACATACTGGTGTGTATTGCTACGGCTCTCAGAAGGGTGATCCTGCCGAGTCAGTTCATGAAGTGGGGAGGATAGGAGTGTCGGTAAGGAATCTGCGGCTAGATAAAGCGTCTATCAGACAAGCGGTTACTGAAGATAAGTAGCTTGTTCTTCTGATAGAGACTTCTAGCCATAGATTCCTGACCTTGGAATAGATACCCAAGCAATACTTCCCTAGAGGTGGGTCTGCGAAGCAGATTGAAGCAAAATGTCCTGCAGGACCAAACGGGCAAAGAGCCCATCACTATGGACTGGACCAGCCAACAGTAATGCTTTGTGAACGTGTGTAACACCACCCATGTTGCTGCCTAACAGATGTCCAGGACTCCGCGAGCTAATGCTGTGGTCGCAGCCCTGGCTCTGGTAAACTCTCGGGGGCTGCTTCTCGGCCAATACAGAGAAGATCCTAATGCAGAGCACTATCCATTATGAGATGGTCCATTTCTGCACTGCCTTCTCTTTCTTGGCACAGACATACCCTACAAAGAGGTGATCGTCCATCAGGAAAACTAGAGTATGACCAAGGTAAAACGACAACGCTCATTTTGGGTGCAGATAGTGGAGCATCTCCTCTGCTTTAGAAGGGTGAGGCAGAACAAAGGGGGTAGGCAAAGTGATGTTTTGGCCTAAGTGAAAGGGTGTAAACCTTCGGAAGGAAGGCGGCATGGGTCCTCAGAGCCAGCTTGCCTGGGTAAAAGGTGGCATAAGGAGGGTGCACAGAGAGTGCCTGGAATTCGCTCATCTTCCTGGCCAATGTTATGGTCACAAGAAAAGCCCTCTTGATAGTAAGCAAGTGAATTGGGCAGTTCTGTAGCGGCTCAAAAGGTGAGAACGAGAAAGGTGAGAACCAGGTTATGATCCCACTGGGGCATGATGAATGGTCTGCAGGGCAATGTATGCTGTATTCCTTTCAGGAACCTAGTCACTATGGATGACTTGAACAAAGAAGGTTGGACCCGGAACTGCAAGAAGGCCGTAATAGCATTCTAGCACCTTTAACTGTGCCCAGAAAGGAGTCCTGCTGGGCCAGAGAAAGAACAACACTAAAACTTGGGATAAGGGTGCAAAAAGAGGGTCAATGTTTCCGGATGCACACCATGCCACATATTTGCCCCAACGGTAGGTGTATACCATCTTTGTGGGGGGGCCTGGATGCCAAATGAGATCATAGACTTTTTGTAATAATCTTACCCTCTACTTTGGTACTGTTACAGCTGTATTAAGAAAATATTGATAAATGTTGCCACAAAATTGGGGCTTGCTATACGTAAATGGCAATTTAAAAAAGGTTTAAATAAAATAATAATATAGACTTCGGGGGAGGTTGCAGAACCCTCTCCAGTTACTGCAACAGAAAATCCTCCCCAAATGGGCAGCCTGATTGAAGGACTCGTGCTCATAAACTGGGGATACCGGACTTTTCGTGCACGATCCAGAGCTACAAGAATGAGTTCACCTCGGCCATTCCCGTTTTTCCCGAGAACTCTGGGCAGGAGTGGAATTGGCAGAAAGGCGTACAGCAGGCTAGAGCTCCACTTGAGATGAAAAGCTTGTCCGAGCGAGAGCCACCTTGGAAACTCCAACATGCAGCACTGCTGCACGTTCACTGCAGTGCTGAACAGATCTAACCAAGGTTCTCCCCACTCTTGAAAGAGACCTTGAACCGCCCCCGGGAGGAGACCACATTTGTGATCTGCTAAGTATCGATGGCTGAGTTCAGGTGTTAAACCATCAGGGAATTGCCCTGACATTCAAGCCATATCCAGAGATATAGGGCCTCTTGACAAAGGGTCCACTACCCCACCCAGCCCTGTTTGTTGCAGTACTACATAGTGGTAGTGTTGTCCATGAAGACCTGCGCCAGACTTTCCCTGATCGAACAAAGGAAGGCTTTCAATGCCATTAGATTACCCGAGGCTCCAACAGGTTCATGTTGCCCAGAGCCCTCTGATCTCCACCTCTACCAAGTGGCAATCTCAGCCCAGGAGTGACGCATTTGTCACTAGTCAGCTCTGACTGGGGTAGGGAGAGGAATCTGCTGCTGAACAAAACGCAGTTTGTCGGCCACCGCCAAGGTCTTTTACAATTCCCTTCGATCTGGACCATGTCAGAATGATTTTCCTGATGATGCACCCACTGGAAATTCAGGTCCCACTGCGGCACCCGCATATGCCAACAGGCATGTGTCACTAGCAGGAAGTCATGAGACCCCACAGCCTCAGGTCAGTCTCACCGAAATCCAGGATAGAGCTGAAACATCTCTATCATAGTCTAAATATCCTGTACTCATCCTTCAGGAAGATGGGCCTGAAATTGCACTGTGTCAAGAACAGGTCCAATGAAAGCGAGAGTCTGAGAGGGAATCATGTGTAACTTCAGCACGTTGATAGTGAGCCCCGAACGAATGCAGGCGATCCGCTATAGGCTGAGTGTGGGAGACAACTGCCTGACGCAAGCCCGTCTTGAACAGCCAATGGTCGAGGTAGGGGAAGACTAGGACCCCCAACCTCCACAAGTATACTGCAACCACTGTCATCATGTTGGTAAACATTCAAGGGTCGCTGGTAAGGCCAAAAGGGAGCATAGCTAAGGGAAAGTGCTCTTGGCCTACTATGAACCACAGGTAACGTTTGTGAGCAGGCAGGATGAGAATTTGGAAATATGTGCCCTGCAAGTCCAAAGCTACCATTCAGTCTCCAGGGTCCAGGCCAGATAAGACCTGAGCTAAGGTGAGCATCTTGAGCTTTTTTTTAGGAAGAAGTTGAGAAGGCGTAGATCTAGGATAGGACAAAGGCCTCCATCCTTTTTGGGTGCCAAAAAGTAGGGGGAATAGAAACCACAACCTACTTCTGATGCCTGTCCCCTCTTGATGATCCCACTGGCCAAAGAGCCAAAACATCCTGACGGAGCAAGGAGAGATGGTCCTCCATCAGCCAGTTGTAAATGGGTAGCACGGGCGGAGGGGTTCCCAAAAAGAGGATGGAGTAGCCCCTCTGGACATTTGCAACATCCACTTGTTTGATGGTATAGACTTCCAGAGGGGTAGGCGATGGCGGATCCTGCCTGTCACTGGATGTCCATGCTGATAAAAAGGCAAACTAAAGGGGTTTGGAGGCTGTGGCTGCCGGGGGAATGGCAGACTGTAACAACCTCTTGCTGGTGTTCCCATATGGTTTGTGAGGACCATGAAAACGCTGGGAAACCTGGCTTGGTGGCTGAATGGGAAAGGTCGCAGATAGTAACCCCTACCGTAGCGACAGGAGGGGCAAATGTCATACTGGGCTTGACGAGGTGCCATGGATAGACTGAAGGACTGGGCTGTAGCTCTGCTGCCCTTAAAGCACTACAGCACTGAGTCTGCCTTCTCATCAAAAAGCAAGATCCTTTTAAGGGCATGTCCATGAGCGAAGCTTTGGCATCCCCTGAAAAGCCCAGTGGTAAACTTTGCTGCATCTCATCCCTCAGCAATAGATTATTTATTTAATTTATTTATTTAAACACTTATAAAGCGCAGCGAAGGCCCGTGGGCATCTCGGCGCTAGTATCTGCTAAATTCAGCCCTTCAGGAGGGTGTGATTATTGGTCAAATAGCCACGTTTTAAGGTGCTTTCGAAAAGGCCATAGAGAGGGGCTGTTCTTTATGAATAGTGGCAAAGTGTTCCAGAGCTTGGGTGCTGAAACGAGGAATCTTCTGTCGCCCCATGAAACCAGTTTGGTACGGGGTACTTCCAGCTGGAAGCGATCAGAGGACCGCAGGGACCTAGTGGGCCGGTAGGGAACAAGTTGTTGAGTGAGAAAGGCTGGTCCCTGGTTGTGCAACGCCTTATAGACAATGCACAGAGCCTTAAACTTAGTTCTGTTCCTGATGGAAAGCCAGTGAAATTCTCTGATGGTTCCTGAGACTGATTGAAATTTGGGGATATCACCCAGCAGTCTGGCAGCAGCATTTTGAATGGTTTGCAGCTTGTTGAGGACTTTTTCTTGGGAGTTCAAGAATAGGGCATTACAGTAGTCCAAGGTGGACAAGACCAAGGACGTGATCAGGGTTTTACCAGCTGAGGCAGGAAGGAAAGGGAGGATTTTTTTTTAATGATTCGTAGTTTATAGAAAGCGGAGGAGGCAATCTGATTTGCGTGAGGGAGAAAAGTGAGACGGTCGTCAAACATGACACCTAGGTTCCTCACTTTGCTGACGGGAATGGGGGGAGGACCCATGGACTGTGGCCACCAGCGGGAGGACCATTCAGGGGTTAGGTTTCCAAAGATGACCACCTCGGATTTATCCGAGTTCAATTTAAGGCAATTGGAGGCCATCCAATTCCCTATGGCCTGCATACCCAGGTTGAAATTATCGGCGATTTTTTGGCAGTCATTTCTGATGGCTAAGACCAACTGGGTGTCATCAGCGTAGGATGTGAGGCTCATCCCATGAGCTCGAATGGTATTGGCAAGGTCCGACACGTATATATTAAAGAGTGTCGGACTCAGGGATGAGCCTTGGGGTACTCCGCACGGCAGGGACAGGGTGGTGGACTGAAAAGGCCCTATGGTGACCACCTGAGTCCTTTCGGCAAGAAAGGACGCCAGGAGAGTCCTAGCCTTGTGCCTAATCCCCAGGTTTTCGACACGGTCGATCAAAATTGCATGATCGACCGTGTCGAACGCCGCTGACAGGTCCAGCAGTATCAAGACTGCTGTGCCACCCGCGTCGCGAATGATTCTGATGTCCTCTGTAGCCTTGATCAGGGCCGTCTCCGTCCCATGATGTTGGCGAAAACCAAACTGGGAATCATCCAGTAGATAGTGGGATTCTATAAAGGCTGACAGTTGGACATTTAGAGCCTTCTCGACCACTTTAGCCAAAATGGGCAGATTGGCAATAGGTCGGTAATTTTTGAGCTCGTGCCTATCTAGATTTGGTTTTTTCAGCAGCGGCTTTAATAGTGTATTTTTTAGATCGGAGGGGTAAACTCCTGTGGTGATCAAGGTGTTACAGATAGTAGTGATGGCTGGGAGCAGCACTTCCGAAACTGTAAGTAATACTTTAAAAGGGCAGGGATCAAGGGCAGAGCCTGACTTGATGGATGACAAAAAATCCCTGACCTGAGTGATAGAGACCTCCTTAAACTGAGAAAGAGAAGGGCCAGCCATGGAGGAACTCGCCATCTCAGGGGCTGTGTTTGGTGGCATTTTTACGCAGTTGGCAAAGACAGCATAAATGTCATTGACTTTGTTGTAAAAATAGTTAGCCAATGCATCACAAAATGATTGGGAAGAGGGGGGTTGTAGATTAGGCAAGCAGCCGGCCAACTGTTTAGTGGTCTCAAACAAAGCCTTGTTTGAATTTTTGGAGAGTTCAATTTTCTCAGAAAAGAACTTCTTCTTAGCATCTAGGATCATGTTTTTGTATATGATGACCGAGTGCTTGTATGTTATTTTGGCCTCTTCAGAATAGTGTCTGCGCCAGTTCCTTTCATTCCTCCGACACAGCTGCTTTTGTGTCCTTAGAGTTTCCGAGTACCATGGGGCAGACGGGGATGATCTGTTTCGGGAACTTTGTTTTAACTGGACCAGGCGAGTGGTCGCGGATGCAACCCATTCATTGTATTGAGTAATTGCAAAATTGGGATCATATGATAGAGGTGGACTAGTTTTGATCAAAAGTGATTGTAAGCTGTTGCTGTCAATATTTTTCCAATCCAGGAAAGTCTGACGATGATTACCATTTTCCATAGCTGTTCCTGGGGCATGGTTGATTAGAGTGGCCGTTATAACAAAGTGATCTGACCAAATGGTGGGGAAAATGGCAGAGACCTGAAGGTCATTTAGATTAGAAAAAATGCCATCCAGCGTATGGCCTCCTTCATGGGTAGGGGCTTTCACTAACTGGGAAAGTCCGAAAGTTGTTAGGCATGCCTGAAGGGCGACTGTGTCATTATCTTCAATTTTGTCGTAATGAAAATTGAAGTCGCCTAATATGGTAAATGAACCATCCAGGGCAGAAACTTCCAGAATATGACTAATGTCGGAAATAAATGCCGACCTTTGCCCTGGAGGACGGTAAAGAAGGATACCTTTAAAGTTTACCGAAGGAGTAAGTTTAATGGAAAATTGGAGAGCCTCACACGAGAGGAGCGGTATCTCGTTAATTCTGACCGCATAGGTGTCCCGAGCAATTATGGCTATCCCTCCCCCTCTCTTGCGTTGTCTATCCAGTCTATGGATTGAAAACCCATGGGGGACAGCAATAACCAAATCCGGATCGGAAGCATTGTCCAGCCAGGTCTCTGTTAAAAATAATAAGTCTAATTGTTGATCTTCCATAAGCTCTGCTATTTCATGTCGATGTTTACCTAATGAGCGAACATTGATAAGGGCCATAGAGTGGTCACAGGGGGTTTTATTGGGCTTCCGGCGAGGGAGGTCGTGGCAGTTTGATATTATGGCGGCACAATTCGGACAACATTGGCGAGCATTTCCCACAAGATAATGCGGGTCAAATATGGAGCATAGAGGATCTCGTGGAGGACGACAGTTCCTGAGCTGGCTGGAAGTGTACGTCCCTCGTGGAGGTAGCGGGAAAAGGCCAGGGGTCATGGCCCTGGGCCCGGACGGGCGCAGACGGGCTTGCCTTTGGCGCGCCTTTGGCGCGCCGCCGGCGTGCCCGCTGCGCCCGCCCGCTGCGCGGACGGGAGGAACCTTGGCTTAAGTACATCCTGGTGGGTGGGGGGAGGGTGGGAGGGGCTGCGAGCTCCAGCGCGAGCCTTCCCCGGCCCAAGATGGCGGCTCCAGTAACTAGGGGAAGTGACCAGCGCCTAGCAACAGCGGCGCTGTGTCACCCAAGGAGAAAAGTCCTAGCAATGTTAATCTCGCTACAGGTAGGGGCTCCAGTTAAAAACTCCACCTATTAAAATATCTACAGTTTTAAAAATTAGTTATTCGTTGTCAATAACTCACAGAAATCACTCCGCGTTTAGCGTCTCACAATAGCGCGAAAGGGAGCGCAAGGTACCCCCGGCTTTCCGCCTCAAGGGTGAATTAAGCAAATCTCCCGAAAGGCAAAGTAAACGCCCTTAAGTACCTGGGAGGGCGGGAGGGGCTGCGAGCTCCAGCGCGAGCCTTCCCCGGCCCAAGATGGCGGCTCCAGTAACTAGGGGAAGTGACCAGCGCCTAGCAACAGCGGCGCTGTGTCACCCAAGGAGAAAAGTCCTAGCGATGTTAATCTCGCTACAGGTAGGGGCTCCAGTTAAAAACTCCACCTATTAAAATATCTACATTTTTTAAAATTAGTTATTCGTTGTCAATAACTCACAGAAATCACTCCGCGTTTAGCGTCTCACAATAGCGCGCAAGGGAGCGCAAGGTACCCCCGGCTTCCGCCTCAAGGGTGAATTAAGCAAATTAGGAGGACATGGCTTGGCTCTGCTCTGAGGGCATGGGCAGCACTTGCACAACCCAAACTCACACAGTGGACGGGTATCAGCCCAAAAGGCACACAGTGTTCACCACCCGGAGGGGAACATCCTCTTACCAAGGGTATTCAGGCTTTAGGAGTCCCTGTCCAGTTGAGTGGTATGACACGCACCAGGGTTATCCGGAAAATGGAGGCTTGAACCACCAAGTTCTCCCAGGTGGGTTGCTGGGTGAGTAAATTGGGGTCCCCAGGAGCGGGACGATGGTGGTGTGCATTTATCCTGTGCACAGGAGTTCCTGCGCGTGGTTTGGACCAGGGTCTAAGCAGGACATCTGAAAGACCTTCACTGACTGGGAACAAGAGTTCAAAGGGAACAACTCCTGGCTAAAGCCCCTTTGTCAAGTTCATCTAGACTGACACCGAAGGCAACTGAAGGTTCAAGACCTCAGCCGCCCTTTGTGCCACCAACATTTCTGATAACTTTCAAACTGTACATTTACCTTGTTTCTGCATTTTGTTATCCCAGAAAAGAAGGCCCCCTAAAGCCCAGATAGTTATTTTATTAATGAGGCAAATTTCATCGAAATTTGAGCTGATTCTGGATGCGTTAAAGAGAGTCCACAAAAAAATCTGAATCATCATATATAAAGCTTCGAAATAAAGAAATTTATTTTGTAAATCCTCATAAGAGGCTACTCATATTGTTTCTTCAAACGTGTTCCTAATGTATTACTTTGTTCACGTACCCTCATTATGAATTACTGTACTGCTATCAGTTAAATCACATGCTTTGGAATTTTCTTGAGGTTTACAAAATTCTTCCACAAAACTGCAATGGTCTAGCTCTTTCTTTTATTTCCTGAGAGTCTATTAAAGGTGTCCTATTGCGTGTTAGCACCATTTCATGAAGATCAGGTATGGCCATGAGAAGTACATTAAATCTCAGCTCTGACCCTTACATTGAATTATCATTGTCCCCTTGACTTCTTTGCACATCTTCTTTGAAATTAAATCCAATTAGTTATGATTTTGAAATTTGTAGAAAATCAGCCATGACTTTAGGAGATAACAAGGACATTTGGCCTTTGTTTGTCTAAGAAGAAACACTAACATGATCTGCCATCTGCCTCTCAGTGCAATCGTAATTCTGCATTGGCTGAAGATACTAAAACCTGGGGTACTCCACCTGGGCAAATTCTGTCCTATAAAGGAACTTAAATGTCTCTTCTTTATGGGCGATTTTGGGCAATACTCCATAAGTACATATTTCTAGTTTTCTAACATGGTCCATATGATCTATTGTGTTGCTTCCAAACGCCGATTTTAAGCACGTTTGCTGCCCCAATCTGCTAAATGAATGTCAACCCTCCTAATCTTAACCCCATAGAAATGTTATATTACGGCCTTTAAGTCTACTGTGAGTTACTTTGAAGAGTGCGTGATTATTTCCAGGAGATTCTAATAGTGTTTGAAATACAATATTTAGTCACTCCTACTTCTATTTCATACAATAAATAAATGACTCTGATAGCCCGTCTTAATGTATCTTTCAAATGACACTTCTCTGGGTTTTCTTAGCACTTTGGGGTACATTACCGTGAATTGTAATATCTTGAAGTCTAAGTAGCAAGGTTTTATGTTCATGTGTTTGAGACCACTTTACTCCCGATGCCACATAAAGTTTGGCTAATGCATGTTTGGGCCTATTATCTTGTTAATATGATCTTACTTGCCTTTGTCATTGTTTGCAATAAAGTATTCTTGATTAAATGCGTTAACATCCTGAAGACATTATTTGAATTCTGGTGTCATTTTCATTTTCATATTGTGTACCGTATCGCTACTAAATTAGCTGAAGTGTGTTTGAGTTTACCATTTCTTGACTTTTGGGTTGTTAAAACTTCCATTCACCTTCATTGCTTGATATGCCTTTACTTTCAGTATCCATTTTTAACCCATTTAAAATATCAGCAAAGTCAGTAAATCTTTTTATGTGACTCAAATGTTGTCAAGTTTATCTTGAAATCGGTATCCAAAGTGCAGAATTTTTAATCAAAACATTGCAGGAACTCCTAAAATGTACATCTGTTCCTTCATTATATGCTTGAGACCTGTAAGTGTGAGCTGGATATCGATCCCCACTGAATCATTAGTGGAATCCGGGGAGCCCAACTGAGTCATTTTTGGAAGCCAGGGACTAACAAACAATCCCCCCCCCCTTTCCTTCCCCCACCGGCCTAGGAAATTTCTGGGATTTGAACCTCAAAACAAAACACACAAATGTAAAAAACAAGTATATACCAAACAGATGTTCAAATATTTAAATGTTTTGTTTAATTCATAATCAAGTACAGAAAAAAGTATTCAATGTTGCTTTTTAATTTTTTTACTATTCATTTTAATTTATTAATTGTAATACAATTTAATTTTGTAAAATAGTCACAGACCCCCAGAGTAGGCCTCGCAGAACCCCTGAGGTCTTAAACCACAGGTTAAGAACCCTGGATTAGAGCATTCTTTAGGTGGTTCCTACAGCCGCACTGATGCTGTCAATTCTGATGGCTACTGATAACAATTCAGGGGCCATATAAGCTGCAAAGGTCAAAGTGTACGTTTCTTCTGCACTCCCATTTGGACTGAAAATTGGACTTGCTGTTGAAAAGAAGTTTTAATTTTAAATTCTTGAAAATGTCAAAGGCCTGGTCACCATTAAATGACTGTGGGACAAAAAAGTCCCTTGCATGGTGATGGACGTGTACCACCGCCCTGAGGGGCCCAAATGTTATGACGGCTGGATCCCTCATGCTGATTCTGTTGTCATAGCAGACACTGATCATCCATGTAAGCCATGAAATTGGTGTGTCTCATGGATTGTGGTAATTTTGGAACGGAAGGGGTGCCCAAAGCGCTACCCTCATACTGGTGGATGGCTACTGCCTTTCCCAACAGTTAAGCAGCACAAACGCGGAAGTCGCAGCATACCGTGTAGCGATTAGGAGGAGTGAACAGGTCTTTTTACCGGTTTCACTGTAGTGAGGCGTACAGTTTACTTACTTAAAGTTCTGTTTCTGACTGCTTAAGTCACCCTTGGCCTACAATGTACGTGCTGCACAATGCGTGTTTTATACATGTGCTGGGTGTAAATATGCAAAAAGAACCGATGATGGACTGAATGATGGACTGAATGCTGAACAAATCAAACATTCAACCCCAGTCACAGATCTGGATGTATGTATGCCTGTGAATGGTACAATATAGGGATGATAAAGTGCTGGGCAGTGGATGTCTGTAATATACATGTGCTGAATGTATGTGTGCCTGTGAATGGTACAATACAAGGAAGATGTAGTGCTGTGCAGTGCATGTAGATTATATGGATGTGCATGGTGTATGTGTGCCTATGAATGGGCCAATAAATGAAAAATTGAGTTCATGTGGATTTCTGCATTCTATGAGCTGTCTGGGACACACTGGAGGAGCAGAGTGCCAGGCTCTTCAGTGTATTTCAAATGGTGCTTTTTAATTCACAGAGGTCAATGGGAAGGGGCCTGGGCACATCTCAAGGCGAAGACTGGGCTGGTAAGATAATCACAAATAGTAGGGCTGAGGCCCTGGGTAAACTTTTTGATACAGATATCACTGTGGAGTACACCCAGGTGTGAACTTCGAGACACTCCCATGGCCTGAGTTGGGGGGCTATCAGATTTGGAATCGCTCCAGCTGTGATAGTCTGCCTTCTGAAGAAAGGGCAGAGGAGAGGGCCCTTTAAAAGGAAACAGACCATACGTCAAAGACTCGGATACCAAATCACATTTGGTGTCTGGAAATAGACTATATGAAGGGGAGCTGGAAGCCCCCAAAATTGTCAGCTGTCAAGCAACCAGTCTGCTGTGCGAGGAGGAGAAGCTCTGCAAGACTTCGGCCTGTGACCAGGACTGGAAGCCAAGGACTGCCAGTGGGTGAGGGGACATCACCCAGGCAATCCAAGACCACCTGCCCCTGGAGCCAAGCGCACAAGTGCCTGCTTGTTTACCAAGATCAGCGTGCCCTGTGAGGGAGTGGTGAGCTCTGAAGGGAGTGAGTTTCAGTGGGGGATCCTGGTGATTGGCTCTCTGAAGTGAGGTTTAAGGAGAACGGCTTTTGCACCGACCGGGTCATAGCCCCTGTGCAGAAGGAAGTTGGCAACACAGTATGCCAGGTGGCGGCCGACATGAAGATTTCTGCTGTGCTGATCAGGCCATAGCTTGTTTAGAGAAGTCAGTGTCCTCATATGCCATGTGGGATTGCCGCTAAGATTTCTGCTGTGCTGAGCCCGCCATACCCCATGTGCCGAGCAAGGACGGTAACCCCTCTGTGCCAGGTGAATCCACCAGAAATGGGCAGGGAGCGTGGTCTGTCAAGACCGTTATCAAGAGTAAGAGGCCGCAAGATAACCCATGCAGACCCAAACCCCGACTAAGGACCAGCACCAGTGAATACCCTCCTTCTCCCTAACCTGTAGGGAGAATCCACAGAAACTTACAAGCATCGGAGGAGCATCTTGGAGCACCCAGCCACTGCCTCCGCAGGACAGTACATGAGGAACTCAAGAACACCAGACCACTGCACCTTGAGTCCATAGACTCAAATTACTAGTGAGACTTAACCTGAATGTTGCATAGAGTGAATGGGGAATAACCACTACAGCTACCAAGAGAGGAGTGGAAGTAAGGAATCTGCATGCAAAAACACATGACCTCAGGGATCCATGTGTATTGTTTGTGAATGCCAGGTTTGCTTTGTATTTGTAGATAATTACTCCTTTTTTCATAAAAGCAAGTATTTGACTAGACAATCATTTATTGCTGCTAATTTAACACATGTTGAGTAATGAGAGCCTCTGTTCACCCCCTAGGACTACTCCCCCTTCCCCAATGCTCCAGAAGCCTTGTTCTGCTCGATCCACGCTACCACAGAGAGTCAAGTGCTAAAGTGGTTTTTCGCCCAGTTGCTCAGCATTCATAGTAGACTGGGCCCCGGGACATCAGGATTAGAAATTCTCAACCCTCACAGTTGAGAAGTAGCTTGTGCTCACCCTGCGGTCCTCTGTGCAGGGTCCTGATGGTGAGCGTGTTAATAGTAGGTCTGATCCTTCTTCCACTAAACTGAATGTTTGCAATAACTCTTTCATATCATCCTTATCTGTTCTCCAACGGACAAAGCCTACTCAGTTACATGATAAATTGTTGAAATTTATTTTCTCAATGCAATGATCCCACAGATATTTTGGCGGCCATCGTTTACAAAGTCCTTGAACGTATGTCAATGTTGATCGACCAACATCGCCAACAGAACACAAATGTCCTTGTATTGGGAATGTGTCACGCACACAACAGCCAGACCATGCAAACGATGCACTGTTGCAAAAATAGACTAGATGCTAGTTTGCACTGTTTTGGGCTTATGTAAAAGTGAATGGAGCAAGGAGGGTTGACTGTAGTAGTATAGATCACATTTTTATTTTTGCACCGAGTCACACAATGAAGCAAACTAAATATTACTTATCTTTGTTGTGTTTTGACAATAAAGAATGGAAGAAATCCAGTTAGTTCCACTTTTAAATGTGAAAGAAGAAACGAAGTTTGAAGCAAGGCCTCTATTACTGTTACCAAGGCAGTAAAAATAAGAGTTTGCATCAATGTTTAAACTAAAGGTGTTAATAAACTAAAGGTGTTAATTTCTTAAAACATTGAATGACGTGATTAAAATGTTTTATACACACCTGGGCTTCGGCCCCAAATTTTGCGCATGGGTGCAATTATTATACTCGTGTCCACTCGCCCATGTAGTGGCGAACGGTCATATCTCGAGAGACTTTCAGTTGGGTCGGGGAACGCGTCAGGGCTGCCCCCTGTCTCCATTGCTGGTTGCGCTGTCGCTGGAGCCATTGGCGGCCTGGATCTGATGGGACCCCATGATTCGGGGGCTCAACTGGACTGCATCCTGGGAGGACCGTATATCCCTATATGCGAATGACGTTTTGTTGTACCTGTCGTCCCCGAGACGCTCAATACTAGTTCTTTTAAATATCTGTGAGATCTTTGGTCGGGCATCAGGGTATACCATCAACTGGTCCAAATCAGTAATGTACGTCCTCAAGGGCCCGCCCCCATTGCTCCCAGCAGACTGTCCACTCTCGGTCACGGAAGACTCTTTTAAATACCTGGGTATCTGGATAACGCCCGATTCGGAAGCCTTCCTAAGTAAAAATTTAAAACCCCCTCGATTCCCCGGCTTCTCTATGTCCTTGAAAACACACCGTCCCAAGTCCCACTGCAATATTTAAAAAATATATACTCGGCTGTCACAGGCTTGCTCTGGGGTAATAAACCTGCGCGTATCTCGAGGGGCAAATTGAGCCTGAGCTGGTACGACGGGGGTATCGCCCTCCCGGACATCCAGTTATATTATTGGGCAGCCCATTTAAAAATAATTAATCAGTGGTTACACGCGCCCCAGACAGAACTGGCGTTCCAGGCAGACAGGTACGAGCTGTGGGAGGATGGAGTTCTATCTGCACTATATGATAGGAATGGCTCCTCATCCCTGGTGGGACTGACAGCACATACAGTTAGCATCTGGTATGCGGCGCAGACCCGTCTTAAATGCAAAAACATTATCACTCAAATTACCCCCCTGTGGACAGCGCGGCAACTGGGCAAACTTCACAATAGTAAAGGATTTAGGGCTTGGACCTCATTGGCGTTTCTACGGAGAGAGATTTCTGGAAAAGGGGTGCGCTGGTATCCTTTGACCAGCTACGGGCCAAGTATGAATTAGCACCCACTGAACAGTATAGGTATATGCAGATCAAACATGCCTTGGAATTGGCCATCCCACCGGGCACCGATGTACCTGAGGCCACTCCCTTAGAGGACAGATTGCTCACCGAACATATGCCCAAGAAGGCGACGTCGTTTACTTATCGGAAATTAATTAACAACACGCCGGACCCAACATTGAAATTAATGCACAAGTGGTCAACTGATTATGGGGAACTCAACGAGGTGGAATGGCAGACAGTGCTGTCCTCCCCACAGGAGGTAGCCATACCCTCTAGGCTCCGATTAATTCAGCTAAAGATACTGCACCATGTGTACTATACGAGGGTTACCCTCCAAACCATTGGAAGGGCCACACATCACTTTTGTCTTAGAGGTTGTGGAGAGGTGGGATCATTCTTTCATTATGGCAGTGCCCCCGGATTGCAATGTACTGGGCTACAATCATGAGAACTCGGTCTCAGGTGGTGGAGGTGTAATTTGTCCCGGAGCCGAGGTGCTGCCTCCTGAACCTCTGGGAGCCGAATGATCTCACACACCCCGCTCAGGATTGGGTGACGCTGGGAGTAAGGTATGCTAAACGGAATATAGCAAAGTACTGAGGTATCGAGGAGGTGCCGAGGCTTACAGATTGGTGTTTAGACTTGGATGCAGCAATGATGGCTGAAAGGGTGGTTTGTCTGCACCGTGGATGTCCCCGGAAGTGGGAGAAAATATGGGGGCCTGGAACAAATATAGAGGTTATTTATGTGAACCACCAACGTTTGAGGGTGAAAGCGAATCAGAATAGGGGATAGGGTGGGGAGGGGAGGGGAGGGAAGGGAAAGGATCCGGTGGAGTATCTAAGGGGATGTGTATGTTGCCAATAATTCTACTGCTGAGTAAACTATCGCAAAGATCTAATGTAACTTATGATACCCAATGTCTGTGCCAAATGTATTACAAGTGCCCTGATTTGTTTACAATAAATACATTTATAAAAAATAAAGTTTTATACAGAAAACATGTCAGATATTTGCAATTGTTTCAAAATCTATTTTTGCAGAGGTGAAAAATGTTTATGTAATATAGTGAAAAATAGTTTAAGTAAAAAAGACTGCAAGACGAATCTCTTAGCTCATGTTTCTGCGCCATTTTGGTAGCAGTGTTAAAATAATAAGATTGGCATTTACTTTGTGGGTATGATTGGCATGGCACATGACTCCATTTCTATCGGGTGACCTGTCAGAAGAGCATTACTCTCAAACAGACTCACATTGAACGAGGACTGTTTGGTTTCTACCTGTCCCTACAAACACCATTTTGTTATTTAAGCAGTGTGAAAAATCCCATAGAGAACAAAGCTTAGAAGTCGCTTTCAGATTTCTACATGTTCACACGTTGTTACCCACAGAAGCACTGAATGGGCTGTGGTTGAGTATAACCTACTTCTATCGGGTTTCAATTCAGGTATAGGATAACTTCTACATTTTCTTACAGGTTGAAGAGTATACCCACGCCAATGTAGCAATGCAAACCAATGGAAGCAAAGCACGATGACACTATTTGGTGTAAAAGTGGCATGCCTCCCTGTGACAGTCAAATCTCTTTCCAATACTTTAGCCCTATACAAGGTGGGGAGGGTCCCCCACTCTCTCACGATTACTCCCGCGAAGAAAGGGGTGGAAGTTGTGGGGCGTCTTGACAAGTGTCTGTCACAAAAAGCCACATTTCTTAACACCTCCCTCCAGGAGTGCCAGGCAGCACAGAGTACATCTGACTCTGCTCTTCTCTCATGGACACAGGCCAGAGGTGGGCCAGGCTAAAGGGAAACCTGCAGTTGTGCATTAGTGGCTTCAGCCACAACTGTGCATGTTAGGGATTTATGATACACCCAGCACAGAGGGGGGCAGAGGAGGTGCTAGTTAGCACACAATTACTTATGGGTCCTACAGCAAGCATGTACTGCAGCGTCAGATGCAGTCAGGTGCCTTAAGGGCAAGACGAGGAATTGCTTAAACAACTGTGGAATTATATGTAGGTGGAGCAAACTAACAAGCAAGACCGAAAAACTCAGTGAGCTCATGATGGGCCTTGTTACTTATTAAGTGTAGCATTCAGTAGGGTTCAAGTAGCACGAACACCAGAGAGTGATGTGATTGACCATACTGACCGAGGGACAAGGGATAATAGGCTACTGGAGAAGAAGAGCACCAGGGAAATATGGAAGGCACTGGTTCACCCCAGAAATTGCTGACCCATCGTCAGTGGTTTCAACGACAACACAATTGGGGTAAATGCCCTCATGCAGGAGAGACCATGAGAAAGCGGCCAGAAACGTAATTTCTGTGGTGGACCAACTTTCATAAATTAAAAAAAGAAATCAATGATATGTAATTTAAAATATTTTGTGCAGTTACACAATGTTTAAACGTGTGTTACAAAAGTGAATGGAATGTTTGTCTCACTTCTATTAAAATAAAAATATAACCTGCTTAAAAACCCATGTTTTCTACAAAGGCTGTAAAAACCCTGCTCTGAAAACTGCAGTGTGGATAAAAAAAACTCCTATTTTGCTAACCTGTGGTAGAGAAATCCTACATAAGTAAAATAAATTGTCAGCATTTACTTAGAGTACAACAAATTCAATGGAATCATAACATTTTGGTTACTTTTACTATTTAACCATTGTGTATATGGTGTACTTGATCCCGCCTCAATTTCTGAAGAATAGTTTATCAAAAGCCTAGACCTATTCCTGGCTACCTTTCTGCTGGTCACCAGTCAACTTAACTTTTCACACTAGATCTCCCTTGCAGCTGAGGAGACCAACAGCCTGGCTTCAAAAGTACAGACACATCAACAACAAAGGTCCCAAGTAATGCACACTAGAAATATATTTTTGAGTTAATCAATTAATCAATACTAGAACCAATCATATATATTAATAATAGAAAAAAGGAAAAAGAAAAGGCTAGACCCATACATTAAATATAGCGTGTTTTGGTAGTATGTTGCAAAGCAAGTGCTCTCTGCTCTGGTGATCACACAGGAAATAGTGCCAAAATAGTGTGGACAAGTTTATAAAAGACATTACAATAAAACAATATTAAATAATCACAGTCAAAGCAATTTTCCAGTCCAGGGGTGCAAACCGTCCATAAAAGGTATGCTCACATTGTCATGGTCATCTACGGTGTTTTGACCCAGAATCACTTGAGGGTCATCATCCAGACTAAAATCATTTGGTGATGCCACAGCAAGGTTAGAAAAACGTTATCCAGGAAGTCAATTGCCAAAATAAATTGAGTAATTCATAAGTCAGGTAAGGCGTAATAGATTCCAGGACCCTAAGTAAATTTGAAAAGATCTCTAAAAAGCAGGAGTTCTGTAAGCCCATACAGGTCGTGCACAACAGTCCCCGTCTCATAAACCACACCAGAGGAGGTAAACCAACTCAAATTATTGAGGAAGCAAAGAAGCCGGCTCTAACACAGCTAGGGCATATGTACCTAAGGAGGTCAATCCACAACAAGTAGGTCTCTTGAAAGTGCAATCCTCTCTCAAAACAGAAAAGCCACTCAAGGCATGGATGAAAAATGGATGGGGCTTGGAGATTTTCTTTACTCCTTAGTGGGAGCAACTGACCCACCAATGAATGAGGTTTAAAGAGAGTGTGTTGGGAAGGAAGCTAGCCAACAACCATGATTCTTTTCTGAGATGAACAGGACTATGAGATACTTTCTGTGAGGAAGCATATTATGGAAACACCGTCACTAGGCTCAAAGATCTGGCTGAAGAAAGTGAAAGCTTTTTAATTCCGTCCATCTAGTCATCTTCAACCATCTTACTGTAGTTTACCTTTTTAATTGGTCTGCTTGACCCTCAATCAGATTAGATCTAAATGGATCATAAGAAGAAAAAGACATACCTGCTTGCTGTTGTAAAAACGACTGATGCTTAACAAAAAGCTGGGAAGAGATCGTCTCTTTCATTCTGGATTGGGTCTCTAAAAGTGGAAAGCTGCATCAAAGTTTAATGGGACTTGCCTCTTGCCAACTTTCAAGGATAGAGGAGTCCATGCCCTATCAGTGGAGCCTGCATGTTCAGTGGATCTTCTCTCCAGAAAATGAAGACTGTAGCCAGGGAGAAAATAAGTCAGCCAGTTCTAGCTGGATAGTTTGCCCGTGTCTACCAGTTAAACTTCTACTCGGTGCACGAGGACTGCTGCAGTCCTGTGGACAAAGAATGCTAGAGACAATCCCAGGGAACAGTTGCTAACTGGGCATTTTGATGTGGGCTTGAATTATAGTTGTAATGAGCCTTTCTTAACTAGAAACCATGGACTGGTTAACGAGCAACTCATCCTGAAGATTTTTACACTTTTATTTAAGTTCTTTACCGCAAAATATTTTTCTTTCTCTAAATTTATTTGGGACCATTTTTTTCTTTCAGTCCCAAAAACCAAGTTGTCTGTGAAAAAAATAAAAACTGTTTTTACCTTTTCCAAAGTTTTCCTTTAGCAATACACAATAATTAACAATCAAATGAATTCACATAAGATTTCATTTAATTTTTAAGCACACTGCTTATAAGATTCTTATTTTTTTTATTAACTTGGATGGAATGAATATGCTACTTACCAGTATGCATCTGTTCTTGGCATGTAGGGCTGCTGACATTCATATCTATAGCATAGATCGCCGCCTAGTGTTGGGTCCGGATGATTGCACATTGTTGTCCTGGAAGAGTCTTCGAAGTATCACGAGATAGGTGGCTCCTCCCCTGGACTACAGTGCGCATGGGCATCGACTCCATCCTCAGATTGTTTTTAGCCATTGTGGCGAAGATGGAGTGTAATAGTGAAAGCGATGGCCATGCCGAAGAGTAAATGCAAGAAAAGTCTGCAGCCGCTACAGGCGTCGGGGAGGAGGGTGGGCGATATGAATGTCAGCAGCCCTACATGCCAAGAACAGATGCATATTAGTAAGTAGCATATTCGGGTCGAGGCATGTGGGCTGCTGAATTCATATCTATAGCATAGAATACATAGCAGTCCCTCCATTAACGGCGGTCGCCTGTGCCAGCTGCAGAAGTCCGAAATAGTGTCTTAAGAACAGCCTGCCCCACAGCGGCCTGCTGCTTGGAGTACACGTCTACACAGTAATGTTTAGTAAAGGTATGTGGTGTAGACCATGTGGCTGCTCTACAAATATCTTCCAAAGGGATATTACCAAGGAAAGCCATAGAGGCCCCCAACTTACGAGTGGAGTGGGCCCTGGGTGGGACCGTTAAAGTGCGCTTAGCCTTGTGATAGCAAATCTGAATACACTTGACGATCCACCTGGCTATGCCTGCTTTGGAGATGGGGTTGCCCTTGTGCTGTGCTGAGAAGGCAACAAAAAGCTGTTGTGTCTTTCTAAAGTATTTGATACTGTCAATGTAGTACATTAACGCTCTTTTGACATCAAGCGTGTGGAGCATTCTTTCTGCCACTGTCTCAGGGTTCTGAAAGAATGCGGGCAGTTCGATGGTTTGATTAACATGAAACTGCGACACCACCTTAGGAAGGAACTTGGGGTTAGTGCGCAGCACCACCCTGTTAGAAAGAATTTGGATAAATGGCTCTTGTACTGTGAGCACCTGTAGCTCACTAACACGCCGTAAAGACGTGATGGCAATGAGAAAAGCCACTTTCCACGTCAAGAACTGAATCTCACATGAATGTAGAGGCTCAAAAGGTGGGCCCATCAATCTGGTGAGGACCACATTGAGGTTCCACACAGGAGCTGGCGTGGTCCTAGGAGGAATGACCCGCTTCAGCCCTTCTAGAAAAGCTTTAATGGCAGGCACCCTGAAAACAGAGAGATGCTGCCTGTTTTGAAGATAAGCCGCTATGGCGGATAAGTGTATCCGAATGGAAGCATATGCTAGATTGCATTTGTAAAAATGTAACAAATAGCAGATGATATCAGGAATGGTCGCATCTAGTGGGTTGACATCATGTTCAGTACAGTAAATGACAAACCGCTTCCATTTTGCTGCATAGCAAGCTCTGGTAGTGGGCTTCCTTGCCTCCCGGATGATGTCCATGCATTCAGGAGGCAAATCAAGGTAGCCAAACTCTAAGACCTCAGGAGCCAGATCGCTAGGTTGAGCTGTTGCGGATCTGGATGCTGAATGTCGCCATGGTTCTGCGTCAAGAGCCTGGGCGTGAGGCGCAGCCTTTGATGCGGTACCACGGAGAGTTCTAGAAACGTGGTGTACCATGGTTGGCGTGCCCACGTTGGAGCAACCAGGATGAGCGTCATCGAGTGTTGCTTCAGCTTTCTTGCCACCAGCGGTATGAGAGGTGCTGGGGGAAAAGCGTAAGCAAATCTGCCTGACCAGTTCATCCATATCGCATTGCCCTGCGACTGTGGGTGAGGGAACCTGGCAGCAAAGCTTTGGCATTTTGCGTTTTCCCTTGTGGCAAACAGGTCTATCTCTGGATGACCCCACTGCTGGAAGTACGGGCGGAGTACAGATGGATGTAACTCCCACTCGTGCATCTGATGGCTGTACCTGCTGAGCAGATCCGCCATCTGATGGTCCTTGCCCGGGAGGTGTTCCGCCATGAGGAAGATGTTCCTCTGAATGGCCCACTTCCACATGCTCTGAGCCAGATGAGACAACTGTGGAGAGTGTGTACCTCCCCTCTTTTGGATGTAGTACATGGCCGTCATGTTGTCCGTCCGGATCAACACGACCTTGCTGCACAGATGCACTTTGAAGGACTTGAGCGCCATGAAGATCGCCATCAGTTCTAGATAGTTGATGTGCATCTTCTGCTGCTGCGTCGTCCATAGTCCCTGCACCGTGTAGTGGAGCACATGAGCCCCCCCATCCCTGGAGAGATGCGTCCGTCGTCAGGGTAATCTGTGGCACAGGCTCTTGGAACGGTCGGCCCTTGCAAAGGTTGTGTGGATTCCACCAATGCAGAGAGCTGTATGCCCGACTGGTCACCAACACTAGGTCGTTCAACTGTCCTTGAGCCTGAGTCCACTGATGTGCCAAGCATTCTTGGAGCGGACGCATATGCGACCTCGCGTGCGGGACTATGAAGATGCAGGAGGCCATCATGCCTATCAACTGCATGAACACTCGTGCTGGAAGGGAGTGTTGCGGCCTGAACTTCTGGATGAGCGACTGGATGTTGTCGATCCTCACTGAAGTCGGCTGAGCCGTGGCTGCCAGAGTATTTATGGTCGCGCCCAGATACTGCCGCACATGTGCTGGCTGAAGGTGCGACTTCGGATAGTTTAGTGAGAAGCCCAGACCGTGAAGGAGATGAATGGTGTGGGACATGTCGGCGGCGCACTGCTGGGCTGACTTTGCTTGAACAAGCCAGTCGTCCAGATAAGGATAGACGTGGACATTTTGTCTCCTGAGGTGCGCCGCCACCGTCGCCAGACATTTCGTGAACACCCTGGGGGCTGTGGTCACCCCGAAAGGAAGGACCTTGAATTGGTAATGCCTGTTCTGGATGGTGAACCTGAGGTATATCCTGTGGGAGGGATGGAGCGGGATGTGAAAGTAAGCATCCTTGAGATCCAAGGTTGCGAGGAAGTCTCCCTGATTTAACAATGGAAGAACCTGCTGCAGTGTTAGCATGTGGAAGTGTTCTGAGAGAATGTATTGGTTTAGGGGCCTCAGGTCCAGAATAGGTCTGAGGGAACCGTCCTTCTTTGGGATTAAGAAGTACAGGGAGTACACCCCTGTGCCTTCTTCCTCCACTGGCACGAGCTCTATCACGCCTTTTTGCAGCATGACAAGAACCTCCATCTGCAATAAGTGCAAATGCTCCGCTGACATAGGACGGTGCTTTGGTGGTAAGATGGGTGGAGTGGACGTGAGCTCTAAACAATAGCCGAACTGGATAAGTTTCCTGACCCACCTGTCTGTGGTGATGGATTTCCAGACTGGCAGGAACTGCTGGAGTCTCCCCCCCACAGGTGTTGGATGGTCGGGGGGCAGTGACAGGGAGTCACTGTTTGTTGGTGGCAGAGGAACGGGAGTTGTTGTTGCCCATGCCTCTGCCTTTGGTGCTGTTGCCCCGATATCCTCGTCTACTCTGCTTAGTGTACGAGGATTGCGCCCCACCTTTATTGAACTGTGTCTGCTGTGACATCTGCCCTCTGTTAACACCTCGATTGCCGGAGCGACGAAAAGTGTTTCCTCGAAACTGTTGGGATTGGAGACCTCCCATGGACTTGGCAGTCTCCGTATCTTTCTTGATCTTTTCCAGGGTGGTATCCACCTCTGGACCAAATAACCTGTCAGGGTTCACCGGCTGGTTAAGGATGGTAGTTTGGATTTCTGGCTTAAAACCTGAGATTCTGAGCCATGCCTGCCGTCTAAGCATTACACTGGTATTTATCGCTCTGGCGGCAGTGTCCGCAACGTCTAGGGCGCACTTAATGGAAGCGTTAGTGATGAACTTCCCTTCTTGGATAAGCATCTCCCCTGCCTCTTTATATTGGTCTGGTAGATGTTGTAATAGGGTCTCTAGTGTGACGTAGTGTGCCCTGTCGTAACGTGCCAAGAGCGCCTGCGTGTTTGATATACGCCAGATATTGGCTGCTTGAGCTGCTACTCTCTTTCCAGATGCCTCCAGCACTTTCGACTCTTTGTCCGGGGAAGGAGCGTCACCGGTGGTCTGCGAATTCGCCCTTTTGCGGGCATTAGAAACTACCAAAGAGTCCAATGGCAACTGGCCCTTGATATAGGTAGGATCGCCAGGTGCCGCTCTGTATTTCTTTTCGATTCTAGGGTTGACCCCCCTGGACCGTGTAGGGTCTTTAAAGATGTCTGCAGCATGTTTAAGGACCCCTTTTAGCATAGGAAGAGTCTTGACAGTCCTTTCGGCCGTTGAAAAAGTGTCAAATAGGAAGTCTACATCCACAGGGTCAGCATGTAGTTCAAGGTCGTGGTTCTTGGCTGCTCGTTCAATCAAGGCATTAAATGCCGCTGAATCCTCTGTGGGAGAAGTCTTAACAGTGTACAGTTGAGGGTCATGGACTGTGTGCTGATCCCCTTGGTCACCAGCCCCTATCCAGGAGTCCTGTTGCTCATCAGGCTCTGTGTGAGCCGGGAAGTTATACTCCTCGTCCAGCTCTCCTGCATCCTCTCCCTCAGAATAAGTGGGTGAGGGTGTCGCAATTCTTTGGGACTGCGGAACAAGTGGTTCGACCAAGACCATGGAATCTGGAGCAGGCCTCTTGCGCTTTAGAGGAATGGTATACGACTCCAAAGGCTGCGTTGCTGTGACTTTCCGCTTGTAAAGCGTAAGCTTTCCGGTGTCGGCATCGATAAAATGCTCTGTCTGCTCCTCCAACAAATGTTGTGGAGCCGGCTTCGATACCCCAGAGTCCTTGGGCACCGAACGGGGCGCGAAGGCATTTGGTGCCACCTTCGGCGGCAGCGTGAAGAGGAGCGGCGCCGAAGTCTTTGGCGTTGAGACAACGGGCTTTGCGGCGGAAGGTGTCTTCGGATCCGACGATGAAGCTTTGTCTCTAATTCGCTTGAGGGAGTCCGAGACCTGCTTCGTAAAGGAAGCGGACGGCTTCACACCAGGGGAAGACCCGAGCGCCGTAGACTGCTGCTTCTCGGAGCGAGGCATCGGAGCATCCTCCTTCCGCGCGCCACGACCCCTATCCGTGTCTGTAGATGTGGCCGGCGCCGGCGTTGGAGCGGCGGCCGTGACCACTGGCGTCGGTGTGCCGCCCTTCGGCCCGACGGCCTTGGTAGATGTCAGTTCGATGGTGTTCTGTGGCTTTGATGCGACGGTCTGTCTCGGCTCCGAGCCGTCAGCCTTCTTTAGCTTCGGTTCGACCACCTTGACCACCTTCGGCACCTTGACCGGGTCGGCTACGTTCTTTGGCGGCGACCGCTTCGACACTTCGGAAGAAGACTGCGTCGATGGGGGAGCAGACGTCTTCGGTTTCGATGGCGCCTCTGCCATCTTTGTGGTAGTCGATACTGATGGTTTCCGTTTCGGTTTCGGCAATGGCGGCTCTGCCGATGTGTCCGTAGCCGGGCCAGAAGACGGGGCCGTGGATGCTGGTATAGGGTCTTGGGTAAGGCCGATTGGCGATCCCTCGACCTGAGCCTTTGTTAAAGTCCGAACGGGGCATAGCTCTTCCTCTGAGCTATCTTCCATGGCCCCATAGGCCTCATCGTCGTCTCCTACCTCTCTGACGACGTCTTCAACATCGAGGCCTTCGACCTCCGCGTCGTATTCGCATTCGACGTCTACCGTCGGAGGTGAAATCTGCAGTCGAACTTCCTGTCCGTCTGCTTCTTCGTCATCAAAGATGTCCACTGGTGCCGGGGCCGACTGCCGGGCCGCCATGCGCGCCACGCGCCGAAGTCGCAGAGTCTTCGTCGAACGAAACTTTGAACAAGCCATGCAGCTTGCTTCATTGTGGTCCGGCGACAGGCACTTGTTGCACACCGGGTGGACGTCGATGTGTGGGTACTTGGATCCGCACACGGGACACTTCTTGAACGGGCTCCGTTCCATGTCGCGTCTCCGAGGGTCTTGCTGCGTCGACTGGGCCTCGATAACTTAAGAGTCACGGGACTCCCTGGAAATCCAACTCGGCCGAGTTGGAGCCGAACCGGGGCACCGAATGCAAACAATACCGACGTATAGAGAAAAAGGCCTTGGGCCTCGAAGGTTTAAAGTTTATTCCGACTGGAGATAATGAAAGGACATCCGAACCCAATGGCGGAAAAAAACAATCTGAGGATGGAGTCGATGCCCATGCGCACTGTAGTCCAGGGGAGGAGCCACCTATCTCGTGATACTTCGAAGACTCGTGCAGGACAACAATGTGCAATCATCCGGACCCAACACTAGGCGGCGATCTATGCTATAGATATGAATTCAGCAGCCCACATGCCTCGAACCTGGTATTTATCTGTGCATTATAATGGACACTTGTTGCACATTAACTTCTGGCATTTCTCTGGAAAAAGCCTTGCTGCATAAACAAGGTTTCAACCACACAAGCTAGTATACGAATGGAAGCCAGCCAGGTAAGTTGGGCTTTGTGGGAGTTTAATCATAGCCCAATTTAAGAAAACAACCATTATCACCGTACACCTCGGTTTCACCTTCCGATTGCACCATGTCTTGCCTTTTCTTTTTTATTTCTATTTGGGCGTGGTGCCCATCTTTTTCTTTTTTTTTTTTTTTTTTAAAGTACATTCTTGTGCCCTCCTATATGGCTATTTCCACTTCAGGTTTTTGAGGGAGGTTTCCACCATTGTGGTTTGTGCAGTGCCTCTCTAATTTTGTAAGTGAAGAAAAAAAAAAACACTAAACACAAATATAAAAAAGCCGGCGATGCCTGCTTTTTATTGTTGCATATTAAAGTGTATACAGATAAATTGAAGTAAAATCACTTAGTGCTATTCTTTTTCTTACTATAATGCTTACTATAATGGAGAACACGTATCATTCAAATCATAACAATACATACATAACAAAAGTCAAATATATATATTCTATAATACCTTCTCTACTACTACTTTATCCCAATGTTCCTTCATAACAGAGCTAATGCGATTAGTGAATTATCGTATTGTGGAAATTTCTTCCAAATTCCATTGAAATTATATAAAATAGAGCATGTAACCCTCTGAAATGTAGCCAATTTGATAAGGTTTTAGTCCATTCAACTACTCTAGAAAAGGACTAACCCTCCCATTTTTAGAAAACTATTTTAGGCACTAATATTAACTTTGTGAATCAATACCTTTGTGAGGAAATCCTGTCCTACAATTGTGAAATTATCCTTACAAAATAGCTTATTAGACATAGCAGGTACCACCAGCATAAAACTTATTCTATTCATCAACCTTCTGCCAGAACGACATGAGCCTTAAACATAACTAGTCAAATATGTTTAGTGGTTCCGTCACCATTTCCACACTTCAAACCAGTAGCGTAACGATACTTGAGGAGACCCCCTGCAAACTGCGTGGAGGGTTGCCCCCAAGCTCCAGACCCAGTCAGGAGCTCTCAGGCCTGCTCATGCACGGTATTCAGGGGGAAGGGGGGGGGGGCGGGGGGAGGGGACCTGGAGCTCACCGTCCTGCACCGGAGGGGGGGGGGCTGCAGGGGGCCTATTGTTATACCACTGCTTCCAACATACGTACAACTCAAGTAAATTCAATCTTCGTATTTTCCCTGGTGTCCAGTACAGTCTGTAGGGTAGTGTTTTACTCTGATCAAGCCTTCCAGATGTATTTATCTCCGATTTCGGATTGGAGTCCAAAGCTGATTTTCACTCTTGCTCCAAAAAATTTCATGTCTAAGTCAATGGCCCATGCAATATTTGCTGAAAAAATTCGGACAGTTCTACCCTATTTCCGAGTGATGAAAAAAAGACCAAACATACCAACACATCAGCCTTATACATCCAACTTTGTCCCAATCCAATTTCTGTTATCACACAGAAATCCAACCAAGGCAAAGAAATGCCTCTTATCCTATTTTTACTGCATCATTTCCCTGCTCAGTTATACTTAAGTCACTAATCCCTTGTGACTTTCTAAACGCCTTTAATTTGTCATGTACGTGTTATCGACCTATTGTACATGGCTTTCTGACATCTAAGTGTGCCACAATGATTTGTTTTGGTTCATCCTATTTATGGGCTATTTCAAATACCCCAACACATTCTCTTCCCAATTCAACCTGACAGCCACTCTGCTGCAACCTATCCCCCCCCCCCCCCCCGCCACAGACTCACAGTGCTGTGGGCCTCACTCTATTCCACATAAGATACAGGTCGCTTCTTAAACGTATAATTACAATTTATTAGATATATGGTGATACGTTATTACTAAACAAAATCTTTAAAAAAATTGATTTTTATTTTGTTCTCAAATTAAAGTTTCAAAGTAAAACATACGTCACAGATCCTCTACCCCTTTAACATAACTACACAAAAAAACGTTCAACAATGAGCTGCTCTGTCATCACAGATGCAATCACAAATCACAATGTTCACATGTGTCAGGACACCACCATCCTTCTTTCTGAAAAGTAGAGAGCTGCTTACCATATGTCGTAGCTATAAGAAACAACTCACTCCAAGACTACAATAAATGTTTAAGAGAACAAAATACTCAACATCTAACAGCACAAACCACTCACACATATATACTGCAAAGTATCCGAATGTACTGGTTATCAGTTTGTGGATGGACAACATTCAGCTTCCCTTTGTTCTCCGTCTTAAGGCATTATACATCTTAGGAGATCCCTGGGGACCACTTGATAATGCAACACTAATGGTGCCCTTGAAAGAACGGGTTCATTTCCATTTAATAAGGCGGAGGCTTGTGGTGAATCATACACGGGCTGAATAAAGTGGGAGGTTAGCGGAAGAAGAAGTAAATTAAACTAAAACGTTGATGCAGCAAAAAGGTCACTGAACAGCCCGTCCATTCCTGCTGCAAATGCTAAGAAGCGTTAATGCAGCATGCACAGCCTCGAAATATTAAAAAACATACCTTGAATGGCTGTATCCTAGTATGCAACTTTCTTTTTATCTTAGCAACCTGGTCTCCGCTTCAAGTTTCCCAAATTAAACTTTTTTAACATTTTTAGGGAATAAAAGGTATGCCCAACGAAAGCATTCCCACTTCCCTAGTATCTGTATTGATGTCCCGTGTGACAATGTCTTGTATGCTTATGATGCAATGCATAGTTCAGAAATATATATATATTTTTTTTAAAGAGACAGCTTTTGCAAGTAATGTCTGCAAGAGCTGAAACAACCAAATAAAAGGGTTAAATAAAAAGCTTCTGGAAACAAGACCCACTGCCTACTGATCTGGCTAGGAGTTACTTCTTTTAAAGTGCGCAAATCCCGCCTTTGAGGACAAATAACGTATGCATTAAACAATGACGAGGGCAGAAGAACAAAGTAGGGTCAAAAAAAGTAAGAGGACCTTCCTGCTGGAATACTGCACTTGGGTCCACGTCATTGGGACTCAATTTGGTTCAGCGCCAAGCTTTACATCCACAAATATTAATAAAAACGTGTGCTACCTCAACTGTCCCAACGGAAGCGAAACATTACAAGTTTGCAACCCTCACAATACAGAGATGTGTTACAGGTCAGCTCAAGAATGAAAATATAACGTAATATGGCCACCCATGCTCTTTGGGAATGGGTCACATTTCAAGAAAAAGTTTACCAGCTATTTGCATATTGAAAAAATATGTCGTTTTTGGGAACTTTTGCAACATAAGCAGCGATAGCCGTAAAACACACATAAGGGGCGCGTCAATCTGTCATTGTAAATGGAGCCTGTATAAAGCTTTAGAATGGTTGGATCTGTCCTCCAAAGATAGGCTTTACCTTTTGGAGTTCATTACCCCAACAACAGAACCCTCTAACACCCCCACACACACACCCCCCTCACCCGGCGTCCAATTCTGGGAACATTGGGAATATTTGGGTCTTGACCTTACGTTCAAAGTAGCATAAACTGCATCCGACTTCATGCTTCAACATTCTTGATCACATATGTAATCTTCACACGACTTTCAAATAAAAGCATTCAACTCATTAATGTTTGTTCCAGCATTTAGTTTGGGGGTATTACAGGTTAACAAGTATTTTAAATGAGCGAAGGCATGCACAGGCTAATCGGTCTTTCCCCCTCGCCTGATTTAAAGTTTATGCTATGCTTATCAAACATGCAAGTCGTTGATAAACACCAAGCGCCTAGTTAAGTAACAATTTCACAAGTTAAGGCGCTGAAAGGCAGAACACCGTCTCTATCAAATGGTTTAAATCTTGTATAAAATGGGGTGAACATAACTAGGGAAAAGGAGTGCCCTATGGTATGCGTTTGAGTTCGATTTTCTAAGCAATCTATTAAGACTGGGACTTCAAAGGAATTTTTTTTAAAATCTTTGAACATATTTTTTTACAGGCTGAGTGAATTAAATCGTAAGCAAGTCGGGACACCTGATCCGATCCGTTTTCGAGGACAGGGATTAGCATACATTTTTAAAGGTGACAATTATCTGACACCAAAGGCAGCGTCATCTCTCAGGTGCCGCACAAAGTGCAGCATGCAGCGTTTCCTCGCTATGCAGCAGTGAAAATATAGAGGAAGGAAAAAACCGAGGCAGGGCTCTGGCGGCGGCTGCTGCTGCATCGACTCGAAAAAGCGCTAGCAACGCGGGGACGCACTGCGCTGCATAACCCGAGCACAGGAACGGCCCCGTTAAAAAACCTAGCATTTCGGAAGGAACGTGTTCTGTCTCGATCCAAAATGCACTGTGCGTTATTTGGGCATATTTAGGGGGTGAAATAAAGCGCCACCACCATAATGACGACTCGTGAACAGACAGCAATGCACCTACCTTTGGATTCCGGCGAGCAGTGTGGAAGCGGCAGTCACAGTTGGCACGGGTGTGCCCAGCATGGATACCTTAAACAGAAAAGAGACAGCCGGTCAGAGGGGCAGCAAGGTGAATATAGGAACAGACTGTGCACGAGCGATGAAAATACGCACTGACGACGGGAGCAGCACATGTTTTTTGTTGCTGCTTCAACTCACCCCTCCTCTCCCCGCCCGCCCAAAAAAACTGAGAATTCGATAGCCCCTGTCTCACTGGCTGGCTGGTCAGAAAGGAGCAGAGAGGAAGGAACACCTTGCAATTACTGCGGGGAAAAAACCCGTCTTTAGGCTAGCCTCAAATCATGACGCTGCAAGACTGAATCTGCCTGTGCGAATGTATTGACAAATGCAGCAGTTTCACGAGTACCAGGCACTCAGTGATAGACGGCTCAGCGCCGCAGTCGCTGCCAAACCCTTTTGCTAAATGTGACAAAACAGAGCAAAGCCCCTGAGCAGGAAGAGGTGCCGGTCACCTACCGGCTGCACCCTTTGCAACCACCACCACCACCACCCCCGGGGACATTCTCATTAGCATTGCTAACAGCCCCCTCAATGGGCTTTGCTATGAATAAAACACGATCTGCTCCATGTCCGCCCCACACATTAATGGTGGAATGGGATTTCTTGTCACGAGGCTGCAAAGTTTTCTGGTATAATGGACCAATGCTAAATCTCCCCCCAGTGCGGCCATTGGTACAAGTGCCTCCTGGAACTCGCATCACGGCACATAGTAAAACACCATTGAACAAAACATCAAACAGTATGAACACCCATTACTGACCATCATAACTGAGGTCATTGGGACATCATTAAATACTGCAGAAATGGCGCTCAGATTCCAAAAGTACTGCGACAGCATGCACGGTGTAACGAGCTATATAACTAGAGTAACATAGCATAATATAGCGTTGTGCAGTGATCCCCATCGATTGGTACCTGTGCAGAGTCGTCAGCAGTGCCAATGCCCACAACCATCACTGCTAATTACCCCATCTACCAACAATTCCAATGGCCACAATCACCATCACTGATCGTGGCCACAGGCATTATCCGTGGCCGCAGTCAATAACAGTGCCAGTGGTCGCAGTCAATAACAGTGCCAGTGGCCGCAGTCAATAACAGTGCCAGTGGCCGTAGTCAATAACAGTGCCAGTGGCCGCAGTCAATAACAGTGCCACTGGCTGCAGTCAATGACAGTGCCACTGGCTGCAGTCAATAACAGTGCCAGGGCCGCAGTCTCTAACAGTGCCAGGGCCGCAGTCTCTAACAGTGCCACTGGCTGCAGTCAATAACAGTGCCAGGGCCGCAGTCAATAACAGTGCCAGGGCCGCAGTCTCTAACAGTGCCAGGGCCGCAGTCAATAACAGTGCCAGGGCCGCAGTCAATAACAGTGCCAGGGCCGCAGTCAATAACAGTGCCAGGGCCGCAGTCAATAACAGTGCCAGGGCCGCAGTCAATAACAGTGCCAGGGCCGCAGTCAATAACAATGCCAGGGCCGCAGTCAATAACAATGCCAGGGCCGCAGTCAATAACAATGCCAGGGCCGCAGTCAATAACAGTGCCACTGGCTGCAGTCAATGACAGTGCCACTGGCTGCAGTCAATAACAGTGCCACTGGCTGCAGTCAATAACAGTGCCAGGGCCGCAGTCTCTAACAGTGCCACTGGCTGCAGTCAATAACAGTGCCACTGGCTGCAGTCAATAACAGTGCCAGGGCCGCAGTCTCTAACAGTGCCACTGGCTGCAGTCAATAACAGTGCCAGGGCCGCAGTCAATAACAGTGCCAGGGCCGCAGTCTCTAACAGTGCCAGGGCCGCAGTCTCTAACAGTGCCAGAGCCGCAGTCAATAACAGTGCCAGTGGCCGCAGTCAATAACAGTGCCAGGGCCGCAGTCAATAACAGTGCCAGGGCCGCAGTCAATAACAGTGCCAGTGGCAGCAGTTAATAACCGTGCCAGTGGCTACAGTCAATAACAGTGCCAGTGGCTACAGTCAATAACAGTGCCAGTGGCCGCAGTCTCTAACAGTGCCAGTGGCCGCAGTCTTTAACAGTGCCAGTGGCCGCAGTCTCTAACAGTGCCAGTGGCCGCAGTCTCTAACAGTGCCAGTGGCCGCAGTCTCTAACAGTGCCAGTGGCCGCAGTCTCTAACAGTGCCAGTGGCCGCAGTCTCTAACAGTGCCAGTGGCCGCAGTTTTTAACAGTGCCAGTGGCCGCAGTCTCTAACAGTGCCAGTGGCCGCAGTCTCTAACAGTGCCAGTGGCCGCAGTCAATAACAGTGCCAGTGGCCGCAGTCAATAACAGTGCCAGTGGCCGCAGTCAATAACAGTGCCAGTGGCCGCAGTCAATAACAGTGCCAGTGGCCGCAGTCAATAACAGTGCCAGTGGCCGCAGTCAATAACAGTGCCAGGGCCACAGTCTCAAACAGTGCCAATGGCCGCAGTCTCCAACGGTGCCAGTGGCCGCAGTCACTAAGAGGTGCCAGTAGCCGCAGTCACTAAGAGGTGCCAGTGGCCGCAGTCACTAAGAGGTGCCAGTGGTTGCAGTCACTAAGAGGTGCCAGTGGCCACAATCACCAACAGTGCCAATGGCCACAGTCACTAACTGCGCCAGTGGATGCAGTCACTAACCGCGCCAGTGGATGCAGTCACTAACCGCGCCAGTGGATGCAGTCACTAACAGCACCAGTGGCCACAGACACACTAACAGTGCTAGTGGCCCTAGACACACTAACAATGCCGGTGGCCCCAGACACACTAACAGTGCCGGTGGCCGCATACACCAACAGTGCCAGTGGCCGGCGTCACTAACGAGGCATTGAAGCGCTTTGTCACAAGTAGCACACTACATCAGAACACAAGGTTAGAGGTAAATAGGTAGTAAATATGTGGTTCCTTCTCCTTGTAGGATCAGTTGAATTACGTCAGTTAAGCCTGTGCTCTTGAGATCTCATGTATTTGCTTTAGTGCTTTGAATAGGAATAGATTAATTGAAGTACATCAGCAAAGGTGAGATTTTATTGTTGTTTAAAAAAAAACATTTTATCCATTTCTACAAGAACAGAAGCCCAATAACAACGCATTCACGTCTGTGGCCCCAGTATCTCTGCACCCAAATACAGGGCTCTAAAAATGAGATAGTCATTGGTGCATTTACACAATACAATGGCGTGCAGCATCTGACCAAGCATACAACCGCACAGAATGAATCGTGTTGATAATATACATCTAGTCTGTATCAATAAGCTGCAGCTCCTCCGTAATGGTGGAGTAGCGTCACCCTACTGTCAGTGCCAGCAAATGAAACATAAAAGAATAAAACTATTTTATTATCATTTTAATTTTAATTCCCTGACTGAGTGAGCCAATGCCGCGAGTGTAGAGCGGGGCTGAACCAGGCCATCCAAAACGGAAAGCAGGGAGGAGTAGTGGTGGGCACTGTAAGTGCGCATGTCAGTTGGCCGGCCATCTTAGGACGGCCAAACCGACATGCACATTTAAATTTCTCCAAACCAGTTGTATAGTACAGACGGTGGTGAAAAGGCACAGACTCCCTGTGCATGAGCGAGCGTTAAACCAGCCCGCACAGGCCAATCTCTGCACTGCTGAGAGCAGAATCTGGATTGGGTGGGGAGCCTGGACTGTGTGGCCGCAGGGAGCAGAGGAGCACCGGGGCAGCTAGCAGTAGGACAGGAGCGGTAGGTAAGTGTTTTTAAAAACAAATTATTATTCCCCGGCTGCCTCCCCACTTTCTGTTGCCAGGAGCCCCCTCTGGTGTCAACCAAGAGACGGAGACCCCCACATCACACCCTGAGTTGTTCAACAGAGTCTGTCACAGTTCTTCCAGGGCACCCATATTCACTCATATTTATGTGGGACCCCACATGCCTTATAAAGCAGATTCTTCATCACTGCACAGTAGTCCATGCCCCTTACCCACTCATCCAGTAGTGGTGCCTATTCATCTCTCCAATGCCTAGCCAGGTCTCTCTTAGCTACCAGGTATGTTGTGGCTATGAGGACAAAGGTAGCACGGGTCTCTCCTAGCGTACCCATAATCCCTAGCAACATAATTTGGGGTCCAGCACCAGTCTGTGGCCAACCACCCACCCAATCCTGATGTTGATCTCCAGCCATTAACCCTTTAACCATGGGGCAGTCCCTCAACACATGGTAGTGGGAGTCCGGGCAGTGGCTGCAGCAAAGACACTCCGGCCCGGGGCACGTCCCATGTGCCAAAGCCTTTCAGTAAAGTAGTAGATCCGATGAAAATATTTGAGTTGGATCAGGCGAAAGCGCATTGAAATAGCCGGTTCCTGTGGAGCCATTTTCGCTTTCACTCTTTCATCATCATCCAGAGCACTCATGTCATCCTCCCATCTGACCCTAAGGGAAATCAGAGGGTCTGGTGTGTTGATTACTAGGGTCTTATAAAGGCACAAGATGCCGCCCCTTCCCAGTTCATCTGTGACCAGTTTGCAATAGTCAAGAGGGTTGAAATCTGAGAGGGGGTCTAATCTCTCTCTGTACATGTCAAAAGCATCGACGCAGTTGGAGGTATTTATAAAACTGTGATGGCTGTAAACCGAACTCCACAGCAAGTTCCTGGAAGGATTTCATGTGTCCCTCTCCCCAGACGCCCCTCAGAGTGGATATAGCAATTAAGTCCCAGGGACAGAATCGGCCAATCTAGCCGGTTCGGACAGCCACGTATCATGCCAGAGGCGATTTGCCCTAGTGAGGGTGCCATACCATTCAATTTGGCGAAAGGCAAAGTATCAGTATTGAATGGGAACCTGGCTGATGAGTGGCAAAGAGTGGGGAGGCGATCTAGCATACAGTAACATGAGTACCCCATGAGGGCGTAACAGCTCCAACTCCAACCTATGAGCAGGGTCTTCTCTGTCTGCCCAGAGCCAGTCATTAATAGTGACCAGATGTGATGCCTAGAAATACAACCTAATGTCCACCCGGCCCAATCCCACTTAAAAAGGGGAGAAACTGCATTTTGCAAACGAGACTCTGCAGGCCTTACCTGCCCATAGGAAACTGGTGATTTGAGCATATAGGTCAGCGAAGAAGGTGGGTGGCAGTGAGTGTGCATAGTGTTGCAATGTTGTTAAAAAGCGGGGAGGGACCACCATCTTTAAGAGAGCACCCCAGCTCGTGACCGAGAGGGGCAGTTTCAACCACTCTCCGATGTCCTGCTGTGTCCTGACCAGCAGCAGGGCAATGTTGAGAGCCCAATAGCACTGCTCAATGAGGGCCACTGTCATGCTCAGATAACAGAAATCGTCACCAGCCACTCTTAAATGGGAGTCCACCCACCCTCCCTCCATTCATCACCTGGTAGGGGCACGAGTATCAATTTCTCCCAGTTAACCCTTAACCCTGAGGCATCCTAATAGATTGCAAGTATCTCCATAAGCAAGAGTATTGTCTCACTGGGTCTTCTCAAGAAAAGAGCATATTGTCAGCATACACGGGGATGTGATCTTCTGTTCCCTCCCTACACTCAAAGCCAGCCAGTCTGGCTTCTATCCATATGAACTCCACGAAGGGCACTATAGCCAGAGCAAACTACAGCGGGGAGAGCGGGCATCCCTGCCTCGTACCTCACATCCCGCTCTATGGTGAACTGTCATGATAGGGCTCCATTCACTCGGCCCACAAGTCTTAACAGTGACACCCACTTAAACATACTGCTCTAGATCGGCCAATAAAAGTGCTGCGTCATCCTGAAGTTCATCTATGCAGGTCAGTGCCAAATAGCAAAAGGCAGTGCCTGGTGCTCCTGCCGGGCATAAAGCTGTTCTGGTCAGAATGGACAACTGAGCGTATCACAGCGTCCATGTGTGTAGCCAAAATCTTGGCCAGAATTTCACTTCAAAGTTGATGAGGGAGATAGGGCAGTAGGACCCACATTCCTCTGGGGATTGTTCGAGCTTCAGAATCACCGTTATGGACACTTACCAGAGATCCCAGGGTAGCCATCCTTGATCATAAGTGTCCTCGTATAGCACTAGGAGGTGGGAGGATCAATAAGGAGAATACGTTTTGTTGTTTCTTTTTATAAAAAAATACATACATGCATACTGAATGTTGGAAATGGCCCTTTTTGCAGGGTTACCCCAAAGTTTTTGCCTTCCTCCTCCTCTATTTTTGACTGCTTTTTTAATGGCTGTAGTGCTAAAGTGCACGTGCTCTTATCATAAATGTGATGACATTTGGTTTATCCGCAATTGGTATATTTGGTTCACTTATAAGCTAGTAAAGTGGTATACCATACACCCAAGGCCTGTAAACCAAATTCTACTAGTGGGCCTGCAGCACTGATTGTGCCACCCACAGAAGTCAAACCTGACTCAGGGTTGCCACTGCATGGCCTGTGGACGCAGTTTACTGCAACCTCGACTTAGCATTTCAAAATAGTTGCCAAGCCCTAAACTCCCCTTTTATTACATATCAGTCACCCCTACGGCAGGACCAAGTAGCCCTACAGGGAGGGTGCGGTGTTTTACGTCCTGCTATTGACAACCACCAAAGTTCGTTTTCAATACTGTGAGGCCTGCTCCTCTCATAGGTTAACATTGGGAATTCCTTAAATACCCTTTTTAAGTGTAATTCCTGATTGCAGAGGAGTAACTGCTTTATGTGTTATATCATTAGATTGGTAATGACAAATCCTCTTTACCAGTAATTGTGGATCTGGTATTACTAATCTAGAAATGCCACTTTTAGGAAGTGAACATTTTGCTACTTTTAGCTCTCATGTGTGCCTTACAGCTATCTCCAATACACGTCTGTGGCGGGATGACAGCTACACTTTGTGCAACACCTCTAGAAAGCCACTTGTATAGGACTCTCAGCTGCATCTGCATTCATCTGCATACTGATAGGTCCTACTGGGCAAGAGGGAGGGACTGGCATGTACACCTGAATAGGCAGTGACCTGGCCTCACACAAAACAGTAATGTATCCCCCCTCCTTCCCAGATAGGCTGGCATACAGGGGTGGGCTTAAAGGAGATTTGTGCACCACAAAGGCTTTGCTGTGTAGTCCGCTCCACTTCAAGGAGACATTTAGGTATAAATGTTGGGTCTATGATCCTCCCTCAATAGTTCAGTTTGGGGTCCTAAAGAGACTCCGCCAAGAAGAGGAACTGTGCTACAGGAGGGACTGCCACTTTGGCAACTCCTTTGCTGTGTTGGCCAGATGATTGCTGGGCTACAGGAGGGACTGCCACTTTTCTACCTGCTCTGCGGTGTTGGCCGGCTGCCTCTGACCTGGGTGATGAAAAGTACTAGATATGTTCTCTACAACCTTTTGCAACCTAAGAAACTCCAAGAGCTTGTTTGCTTGCCCCCTGTTCAGGAATCTAAGGACCATCAAAGATTTAATTCACCCAAATGACTACTGCTTAAGCTCTGCTAATCCATATTCTGAGTCTGCCTGACTTGCCCTCAACCAGTCTTGGGCCTTCGCAGAATGTTGGCAGCCGCTTTTGGGCATCCACATGCATCAGCCTGGTGCACTGTTCAAGAACCGCTGTGTCTGCCTGCTCGAGCGCAGACCATTGTGTTTGTCGACTTCGTCGAAGATGCAGTGCCCGAAGGCAGATCAGCGCGCCCCAGCACACACTGCATGCTTCAAGGAAAGACAGGCACCTGACCTTTGTCACTCCAATCACTGCACTGTATCCAGTGAGGGGATACTCCAACAACGTGAGTCCCAATCCCGAAGCTGACCGCACTGCTGCAATCCCCTGAGAAAGGTGCTGTGCACTCCTGGACTTACAAGGCCCCTGCCGCCCACTAGGGCTATCGCAAGCAGCCCTGAACGGAGCGAATAGATCAGTCTCCTGCAAAAAAAAACAAAAAAACAAGAGAACAGGTTGCTAATACCTATGAATGATAATTGCATTGACAAAGACTAGGTTTCTTTTCCAAGAGGGTAATGTTTTGCATTATTTTGGGAAATTTGTCAATGATCGCAAGAAAGGCTTCTATTTCACTTCCAGATGATGTGGATCACCTAAAAATATTTTTAGGATTTGGTTTGTTAAAATGATTAGCAAACAATGTCCGTTATTAGATTTTTTAAAATCAAGAACTAGCTCTCTTCTAAATAATTAGACTGTAAAACACATTACAGCAAAGTAGATTCAAATTATGGGTTACAGTTGGCATTATGTAGTAAGTTCGTGATAAATGCAACTCTAAAAGATGTGTAGCGGTGAGGATTGTGAATAACCAATATTCAGTATGGTAGAGGGGAAATGCAGAAGATTGAAACAGGAATTTTTGTTTTCCACAGAAGAGACAGACTTGTAAAATGAAAAGCACGACATTCCATAAGTGAGAGCTCAATTATTTATCAAATACTGACCAAGCTGGCCATGAAGGGTACTCAATAACTTATTTACAGCATGTTCTCTGGGATCTACTACACTTTATGGTTTCTTGTTGTCTTTACCTACTACATTCTTTCATTTTTATACTTCCTGTGATGTATGAATTGTATACGATCGACCTAGTGCATTAACTATCTCACTTATAAGTGTTATTAACTAACTTCATAATGACACAAGATTGCACAACCACTTTCATTGTTTGGATCTTGGTTACATACAGCTTTGACTGCCCGTTTCTTAGACCTATTGTTCCCAAAACCTGATACATAGAGTAGTGGGCTTTGGGTCTTCCCCCTGCTCCTGATTGGACAGCTTTGTTGTCCGTCGCACTTCCCTGCCCATGATTTCATGGCATTCCTCCATATTCTTGTGTTTGCCCCACCCAGCTACTGCCATAAAGCTTTTGTTTCTCACACTGTGCTCAATAGAACTGTTATTCACTCTCCATTAGCTTGAATGGCCTATGCTTCTCAGGGAGTTGCGGATAGGAGTTTGGTACGTAAGGGGTGTTGACATGGCTGTATTTTCATGTTATCAGAAATGCGCACGCATGACAGAAATAAATATGTGTAATAGCAGCAAGTTACAGGGGTGCTAATTTACTAAAATGCTAGCATCAAGCAAGAGGGATCATAAACTCACTTGTGAATGAAGTAACCAAACAAAGCTGTATGAGTGATCATTACTGGTTTCAAACCAGAAACGGTTACAGTCGGCAATTCTTTATAACAGGAAAACATATAAATACTCTCTTAACAGCTTCTATTTAAATATAAAAGCCAATAACGCCAACAAAAATAAAAGTGTGCCGTTTTGTGCGACATTTGAATCAGACTTTCCCTCTTGTAGATTAGAAGCCTTTGTATTGAGTGTATTCGTCATCAGAATAATCTGCCACTGAGCAAATAAAACCCAAAGAAATGGTACTAAGATTGTAATTTAGTGCTATGTTTGATGTTAACATAACTGTTCCTTTTGTTACATTTTTAATAATGTTTCTTTCAATGGGGCCTGAGGACACCAGGCAGGGAAATCAGCACCATCTTCCTGAAGCTTGCCAGCACAAATGGCACTTCACACTCTTACTTCCTACCTCAAATTGTAGTTAATATTTAATGAACTTTAAGCACATCGAGTCTGCTTGTTTTTTTCACAATAACATTTTGCTCTCCGTATAAATCTAGAGTTGCATTTCTTATGTACTCTCTTTTTCAGTATAGGTTCCCTGTTAACCACCTACTTCCAGAAACAGTGCAACAGGTCTCAGGACTTAAGCATAGCAGGGTATTTGCAGTCTTGAAACTTCTCCGTTAGTTAAAAAAAACAAAAAAAAAACGTTGGGCCTGATTACCAAAGGTAATTATATACGCGTACTTACTTACATTTATATTTACTACTACACCCGAATGTAACTCTACACTATTCTGCTAGTCATTATTTCTGATATTTAAATTTGCACCTAGCTGTAGACTTACATCACCATGTGAATTCAAGTGGTGGAGCATCCTGCAAGAGGATTTACAAGTGTAAAGCTTCTACTAGCAACTTTGCACATGTAGGTGAAGAACTCCGCAAATGTGTAGACAGCTCCAGGACTCGAAAACTCATAAAAATTTTACCAGGTCTGCAGGTCTAGTGATTTGAGTAATCTACTCCACAGTACTGTAATGTACTTGACCAGTAAACTGGTCTAAAACTGTGTGATCTAAGGCAAATATTTTATTTTACAGAGCCGCCTATCTTCCTCATTATCACGACAGCACCTTCACAACAAGCATTTACAATGCAGTAGGTCTCGCAATTGTGAGTTGTGAAGCTATTGGCATTGTAAATGGCAATGCCTTTAATAAAAAAATTAAAAGGCATTGTCATTTACAATACCAATAGTTCAACGTTTTTCAAAAGCAATACCTATTGTATTGCAGAGCACAGTGTCCGTGAAGCAGGCTGTATGGAGGCTGTCGGTTCCTGGATGTCCAGCAATTGCCTTAAATTAAATTCAGGCAAGTCCGAAGTCATCCTATTTGGGAATGATCTTAACCTGTGGACCCCTGAATGCTGGCCTGACTCCTTGGGGCCCCTTCCATCACCTTCTACGCAAGTGAAAAACCTGAGAGTGTACTTAGCTGATAAACTGGACATGAAAAGGCAAGTTAACGCCATTGTATCATCTACTATATTTACTCTCAGGACCACAAAGAAAATTATTCTTTTCTGGCTAAAGAGAGTCGGCAGACGGTGGTCACATCATTGATTATGTCACGCCTGGACTATTGCAACAGCCTTTATTTAAACATGCAAGAGAGTATGCTGCATAGACTCCAGATGCTGCAGAACACTGCTGCCAGGCTGATATCTGGCATAGCAAAATTCGCCCCGATTTTGAATGAAATCCGCAGACTTCATTGGCTGCCAGTAAGGCAACGAGTGTATTTTAAATCTCTATGTCTGGTTTTTAAATCACTTCACAATCAAGGACCACGCTACCTGCAGGAACAATTCCAATGGTACATACCTTCTAGGCCGCTACGTTCATCGGCTCAAAAATTGGTTAAAGTCCCACCTGTAAAAAAAGCTCATTGGGGTGGGAAAAGATTTGTGGTAGGTGCTGCAAAGATGTGGAACCAGCTTCCATTTTTCCTGAGGAACAGCACCGATTTGCTGCTGTTCAGGAGAATGCTTAAAACCTGGTTGTTTTAGTCTCCTCCTCAGCCTCTCCTCTCTCTAGGACAGCAGTTCGCGCCAGGACACCCAAGGGTAACAGACGCGCTTAATAAAATAATTAACATAACAGGCGCTCATTATTGAAGTTACATTTTTTTTTTTAAACGAGAGCATTGTCCCTGAAGCAGGCACCACGCTCAGTATTAAAGTTTAAACAAAATAAATAAACAGAGTGTGGTGTCCATGAACCGGGCGCCGCACTCAACATCAGCTTTAAAAATAAAATGCACCGTTTTCCTAAAGCGGGCACCGTGCTTAGCATGCAAATACAAAAAAAGCAGTCGGCGTTGTCCCCATCAGTGTCAATAAACAAAATAGAGCTCTCCCACTTGATAAAGCAGAGCGTGTAACAAGCCAAGTAAAAGGTCCTGCCATTATGGGTGGTAAAAAATGCAGACAAGGCAGTACCAAGGAGGGAGTAACAAGCCTATTTACGAATCAGAAGCCAGCATTTAAGAAGGGCAATGACACAAGCCAATGACAAATATGGGCAGAGTGAGCAGGGCTTCCACTGAATACTCTATTACAGCATGCCTCGCAAAGTGAGCAGTGCAAGCGCGCTACTGCTAGGCTCGACCTAAAGGAGAGTTCCGCATGTCTGTTGTACAAAAAACTTGTTTGTTTGATTTAATAGATTAAACATTTGATTAATGTATAATCTAGCCTAGATACAGGGTACACATGACCCCTGATGTGCCTCTTAGGTCACTAATAGCATAGTCATCAGGATGGTGGCAGGAATAGTTCTCAGTTCATGTTTAAAAACTCACTTGTAATAAGTATATTACTAAAGCATTACGTGGTAGCGCACTGTGATTTACAAACAGCATGTTTTTAATTGAAATGGCCACAAGCCAAACCATTAACATGCAGTTTTACTAATAAAACCATACAGCGTATAGACAATCTGCGGAAAAGGATTTACAGCAAAGATATTTATCATTTGCACATAACCATGTGTTCTGATTTGTTTTCATCCTATTAAAATATTTTTCTCATCACACAGTTATAAAAAAAAAGTGTTTTCACAACTACCAAAATATATTTTGAAATGTTTGTACAGTTCACTTACAAGCAATTTAAATGTTGTGTGGAAGAAAAAAAACGTGCGATGCTACAGCCTTTCATTTTACACTCTGTACAGCACAATTATCTGACAGTTCACTTTACAAATCCTCTAACTTTGCAGTCAGAGAAAGAAAACCCCAACCTACAGAATAAATTAAGCAGCATATTGTAAGTCATAAACTGACATTTGACCTCTGTCTCTGGCACAGCAAATGTGACAAGATAAAAACATGATTTAAAGGCATGATTTATTGCTCATTCACTTTGAGTGAACAGAATACCAGCTCTTTGTCAGTTTGCTAGAATGGGCCAGTAGACCCTAAAAATAGCTCAGCCTGATAAAATCTGACTCGCCATAGCAAGTGGGTGACTATTTCCAGAGGCCTAATCTTGCTATAGGAAAATATAGAAATTATTAAAGTTTTTCATTCTTGAAAAACAATATATAAAAATATTTGAATGTATGATGTAAATGAGTTTAAAATATGTATTACTAACCCTGAACAAACAAAACTGTCACAACACATTACCAACTAAATTAAACGTGTATTAATTAGTTAATTTAACTATATATATATATATATATATTAAATCTCTTTAAACAATTTAAAAAGTTTTCACCCTCGCTAACATTTTAATTTGATGTACAGTAAACTGTTCAAATGTACTTGTTCAATTAATGTACATTATTTTTTAACAAGTTAATTGTTTTCATTAAGTTTATTAGTAAATTAATTATCAAATATGCTCTATCTCCATTGCTTTCTATGTGAGTATGTTGACATATACCTGTGAGCGCCCTAATGTGGTGCTTCAAATACTCCACGGCTGGACTGGACTGGATCTGCACATGTTTTGACACTTGTAGAGCTACAGTAACTTTAGAAGCGTAGCTTGTGAATAGCAATGGTCTTACTCTTTTGTGGATTTGTGTTTGTATTAGCATGTCTCTCCCTAACTCCATACCTAAATTCCTTTCAACCCTCTCATTAAGTATTCACCATTTTCCGGCCACCCCACCATGACCTTCCTGCATTTACAACAAAAACACATGCATAGGGGGGCGTGGCCAAGATGGCGACGGAGTGAGACGTTCTCTGCGTTCCCTCCGGCGCCGAATTCAACAAAGCACCGAATAGCACCCCCGGGACCGTGCTTTGACCGGTGGTTCTGTTGCCAAGGGGCACCGGAGCATAGTGGCTGCGTTCTGGTGGCGGCGCTAGTCCCTCGGAGCGTCCCGCGAGGAGAGGCGCGCTCTTGGAGCGGAAGCGGTGGAGGGCCTGTCCGACGCCGGACTGGAGTAGGAGGGAAGCCGACAGGAAGTGCAGGCAGAGCGGTCGCCGTAAGGAGATGGAGGTCGGCCCGATGCCTGGAGCGGCGCCTCAGTGGCCTCAGTAGCCGACGGGATCTCCGGAGGTCGGCGTTTGCCCCACTGCCCCACTGCCCCCTTCCCGTGTGTCGAGCTGTGTGGAGCGGCGGCGGAGCCGGGGGCTGAGTGCGGATCGGCGGAGCGGAGGCCCTGCAGAACGGAAGGAGGTGAGCGCCTGGAGGCAGCCGGGGGGCTCAGGACCGCGATCTGGCACGCGAAGGGCGCCGACTGATCCGGACTGCTGGGCGGGAATTGCGAGGAGACGGCATTGGGCTCTGGCCGAGAGAGAGGACGGCCTGGTGCAGGTTGGGCGGCCCCCCCTGAGTGGGTCAACTGAGGATTGCGGCCACAAGTAGCCTACGCTTGCAGGGCACCCTGGACGGCGGCGGCCTATAGTGGAGGGGGAGGCGAGGCACCTGGAGTCTCAGCTGCGACCTACCACCTGAGTGAGGCTCGGCTCGGAGGGCCTGTGCCGTGCAGCGAACCTGGGCGCCATTAAATCGGGGAGCAGTGGCCCGGACATGTGAGGCGCTCTCTGGTCTTTGGGGGCACGCGCACCACTGACCTGTGACCTGGTGGGGGCTGTCGCAAGATCTGAAGGGCTGGCCGTGAAGTGGAGCGGACCTGCTATAGCGGCCCTAGCACCTCGAAGAAGGACACAGGGAGGCCCGCGGTGTGGAGCAGGGGAGGGGGGCCCGCCTCGGTCACCTCACCTCGTGGACGGCGATTGACGCTGTGGGTTGTGGTCGCCGGCGAATTGTGGTCGGCTTGGGGAGACGCACACAACCGATCTTGTGATGGCGAACAACCAGAGGAGGGGGAAGACTAACAAGGATGGCCTGGCCAGGGGCTCCCATCTTCCGCCATCGCCTGGGGCGAGCTCCTCCTCCACGTCAGGGGACGGTGAGGCGCCGGTCACAAAAGCATTCATGACTGAGCTGTTTGCTTCCATTAAAGATGACATCTCAGAGCTGCGGTCCCAGCTCGCGTCGGACCTTAGGGAGGTGAGGAGAGACCTGGATGGGGTTGGCGAGAGGGTAGCCACCCTAGAGGACCATGATCTTACTCTGGCTAATGATGTCCATCAGCTGCAACAGGACGTGCTGCGTCTTAGGGAACAGAATCTGGACCTGCAGTCCCACGCGGAGGACCTGGAGAACCGCTCCAGGCGGAACAATGTCCGTATTAAGTCGGTACCATGGGACGGGGAGTCCGGCGATCTGAGAGGCTATGTCCTGGAGCTGTTCCGGCAGATCTTGGGCGACGAAGAAATTACGGATGTCAAGATGGACAGGGCCCATAGAGTTGGTCTTCCTAGGCGCGGGGGGGGCCCTCCGCCGGACATCCTAGTCTGCGTCCACGATTTTCAGTTGAAAGAGCGCATTCTGAAGAAGGCCCGGGAGGCTACGTCTATCCAGTTTCGTGGGCACCACCCGCAGCTGTACCAGGATTTGGCAGCTTCTACTCTACGGAAACGGCGTGAGTTCAGACCAGTGACTGCCTTCCTGCGGGACCGCAACATTGCTTACTCCTGGGGCCACCCGTTCCGCATCATATTTCGTTGGAACAACAGGCTTGAACAGATCAGGTCCCTTCAAGTGGCCATGGATCTACTGGGGATCGACGGACCGGATGCTTCACCTGGCGATAGGAGTCCCTCTGCAAGGGGCCGGCGAAGGTCCCCCTCCTGGCACAGGGTGGGCGGGGAGGGGGGGAGGAGGGTGCCTGACAGGCCCACCAGCATGCAAGAACGGGTCGACGCGGTGGCCTCGGTTGCCACCGCCACGCTGTCTGCCTCTCAGCTTGGTTCCGGGGCGGCGTGATTTCTGAAGAGGGATCTGGCTGGCGCCGGAGGGGCGCACCCCTGCAGGTATCGTGGGTTCGTATGTACTTTGTGAGAAGACGCCCAGGTACGAGATTCGTGGGGGACATCGGCCGATGTCTCCTCGCCATCCCATGGAGGACTCTTTTTGGACTTTTGATGGTTTGTGAGGGGGTTTCCGGGGGGGGGAGGGTCTTGGAGGGGCTGTTTGGGGTGTTGGGGTTGGGGGAGAGGGGGGGTGTTGGTGGTGACGCGGTCGTGCTGTGGATAGTGTTGTGTGGTGGTGAGAGGGAGACTGGGAGGTGCTGTTGGTATGGGGGATGCGAGGCGGGTAGGCATGGGACTCGAGGTTGGGACAGTGGGGCGGAGGGTTGGCGGGAGCCTGATCTTAACATGTGTTGTAACCAGGGCATCTTCCGGCAGGGGTGGAGGGCATGCCCCCGAGTTATAGAGGATTCTTGTTTTTTGTCTCCCGATGCCTGTTAGCATAGGGACCTGGAATGTTAAGGGACTGAACTCTCCGCAGAAAAGGCAAAGGGTGTGGAAATATATAACAGACCACCAATTAGATATAGTGGGTCTGCAGGAAACTCACCTTACACGCACGGATGAGCTGCGTCTTAAGCATAAGGCATATCCTCTGATATACAGATCCTCTGCGTCCACAAAGCACAAGGGGGTGGCCCTCCTCTTCCATGCTTCGCTGCGTTTCCAGCCTGTGGCGATACGCACGGACAGGGAGGGCCGCTGGTTGATGGTGAGGGGGCTGGTTCAGGGGAGGCTCTGTACCTTTGTTGTGCTGTATGTTCCTAATACTGGCCAGAATAAGTTTTTGCAAGGTTTACTGCATAAAGTGGGTGATTTTGTTGAAGGGCAGTTGTTCATCATGGGGGACTGTAATTTGGTGTGGGACGGGGCGCTGGACTGTTCTGGCGCTCGCAGGGCGGATACTGGTGTGTTCTCAGAGGTGTCACGGCAAAAAGTTGCGGACATGGGGTTGGTTGATGGGTGGCGGTTTCTACATCCAACGTCCAGGGATTACACGTTTTTTTCTCATGTACACCGCTCATATTCACGACTGGACCATATATTCCTTAGCCAGGCTCTTAGAGGAGATGTCCTTGACTCCACCATACTGCCCCTCTCGGTCTCGGACCACAGCATGCTGGTACTTACTCTGCGCTGGTCGTCGGCAGGCTCCGGGCAACGGAAATGGTATTTCCCGGCTTCGGTGCTTCGGGACGAGGCTTCTAACAAGGCGCTGCGGGTGGCCATTAGGGAGTTCTTTGCCCTCAATCCACCGTCTGATACCTCAGTACCCACCACGTGGGATGCCTTTAAGGCGTCCATCAGGGGCACTTGCTTGGGCCTTAACGCACAACTCAATAGGATGCGACGCAAGGAGAGGGAGGCCCTAGAGGCTGAACTGGCTTCTCTCGAGCAGGCGCATAAACTCAACCCCTCGAGGGTGACCCTCCGGCCTCTCACGGCGGTACGGGGGAAACTGAGGGCCCATTACAGTAACAGGGCGGAGTTCACCCTACTGAGGTTGGGCCGACAGTCCTACTCTTGTGGTAACAAGGTGGGGAGGCACTTGGCCCGACAGCTTCGTGACAGGCGGGAACGTGAGTACATTGGAGGGATCCGCGACTCTGCTGGACAGCTGCAGCATCGGGACGAGACGAAGGCGGCCATCTTCGGTCGCTTTTACTCGGACCTATACAAGGGGGAACAACTAGGAACGGCTGCCCAGAAAGAATACCTGGGGCGTCTACCCCTTCCGCAGGTGTCTAAGGAATGGAATGAGCTCTTAGGGGCACCGATTACCAGGGAGGAGGTGCTAGCGGCTATTATGAACTTGAAGCTTCACAAGGCGCCTGGCCCGGACGGTTACACTGCTGTGTTTTACAAATCTTACGCTTCCGAGCTCTGCGACTTCTTGGTCGCCCTTTTTAATGACGTGGCCGCCTCTGGTTCCTCCACTGGCTCCCTGGCGGAGGCGATGATTACGGTCTTGCCAAAGCCGGGGAAGGATCCGGCACAATGCGCCTCCTTTCGCCCGATAGCGCTTCTTAATTTGGACGCCAAACTGTATTCGGCGATCCTGGCACGTAGGCTACAAGACCTTATGCCGGCGCTGATCCATCCGGACCAGTCTGGCTTTATCAAGGGGCGCCAGACGCATGATAACACACGTCGGGTGGTGCATCTAATAGAAAAAGCGGAACGATTTCGTATACCGGCGGTCCTAGTGGGCCTGGACGCCGAGAAGGCCTTCGATAGGGTGGACTGGGGGTTCCTATTCAATACCATGACTGCCTTTGGTTTTTCGGAGACCTTCATCACTATGGTGAGGGCTAATTACTGCTGCCCCCGGTCCCGGGTTGCGGTGAATGGTCATATGTCAGCGTTCTTTGCTCACACTCGAGGCACTAGACAGGGTTGCCCTCTGTCCCCCCTGCTATTCGCGCTGAGCATCGAGCCGCTGGCGGTGGCGGTGCGGGAGCATGACGGGATCCGAGGTTTACCATTCGCGGGGGAACAGCATAAGATTTCGCTCTTCGCGGACGATGTCTTGTTCTCTATTACTGATCCGGAGAGCTCGCTTCCTTGCGTCAGGGAGGCCTTGTTGGAATTTGAGGGAGTGGCGGGCTTTAAGGTCAACTATAGCAAGTCGCACATCCTGAATCTTACCCTGTCGCAGGTCGAGAGGGACCGGGTGCGGCCGCTGACTCCGTTGGCCTGGGCCACGGGTTCGATTGTCTACCTGGGGGTCCATCTGACTCCGACGGTGGGCGGGCTGTTCCAGGCCAATTTCCCATCTTTGCTGGCGAAATCCCGGGCGGAATTGGACAGGTGGAAGCCAAAATTTCTGTCATGGCTGGGCAGAATCCATGCCGTGAAGAATGGTCCTCCTCCCTAAATTCTTATATTTGTTCCAAGCCTTGCCTATCCCCATGGGCAGCGATTTCTTTCGGCGCCTCAAGACTTATTTATTGCGTTTCGTGTGGCAGGGGGGTCAGGCACGGGTCTCCTATGCAGTTCTCCGTCGACCGAGATCAGAGGGTGGGGTTGGGCTCCCGGACCTGCAGTTATATTACAAAGCGGCGCAACTGAGAGTTTTGGTAGAGTGGTCGCAACAGACCTCCGAGAAACACTGGCTCCATATGGACCGATGCGTTGCCGGTAGGTCAATCTGGGACCTGGCCTGGAAACCGAAGAAGGACCGCCCCCTCAATGCATATATCAGCACTCCCACCAGCACGGTGTTGAAGGTGTGGGACTCACTGGCGGGAGATGACCGTTGGACCACGTTCCCTTCGCCGTTTACGCCCTTGCATTACAACCCAGCTTTCCCGCCGGCGCTACATGAAGGGCCGTTTGCGGTGTGGAGGGAGGGGGGGTGTCGGGCGTTGACCCATTTGTTCCACGGCCTGGACACCCTCACTTTCGCTAACTGTATGAGAGATTATGGGGTCCCCCAGACTGAACAATTCCGGCATGTTCAGCTGCTTCATTGGGCTACGTCGCCTGGAGTGGTGGAGGCGGCTACGAGACCACCGACGCCGTTTGAAGCCTTTATTTTGCGGACGTCTGCCATGAAGGGGGCCATTTCCTTCATTTACCAGCTGTTGCTTCAATCGACGATAGCTCCTCGACCTCGTTATATGGGGCAATGGGAGGAAATGCTGGGGCGAGATGTCTCGGACGCGGAATGGTCGGCGCTGTGGCGCGACTTGACGTCCTTTAACCATTCCTTGCACTTGAGGGAAGCCCACCTCAAAACGGTCATGCAATGGTATATGTGCCCGACTAGGCTTCACCGCATTTTCCCGGGGACCTCGGATAAGTGCTGGAGGGGTTGCGGACTTCTGGGGGACTTCCGCCATATCTGGTGGGACTGCCCGGTGATCCGTCCGTACTGGGAGGAAATCCTCTCCCACATGAAGGACATATTGACTTATCCCATTGATGACTCTATGGCCTGTGTCCTGCTAGGGCTGCGTGACCCTGGCCTCGTCTATCAGACCAGGGCAGATAAAAAGATTTTGTGGCTGTGCCTCGGCGCAGCGAAGCTCACACTGGCTGCGGCCTGGAAGAAGAAGGAGGCCCCGGCGGTCTCATTGTGGCATGCGCGGCTGTGGAGGTTGCTCAGTCTGGAGAGAGTGGCGGACATCTTCCTGGGCCAGTATAAGAATTTCCGATATCAGTGGGGTCCTCTGGTTACGTTTCTTTCTAAGGGGTTGCCCTCGGCCGTATGTCCGGCCTCTTTGAGGTCGATGCACCTCTTTCAAGTGTGATGTGGATATGATTGAGTGTTGAGTGAATGGCGTCACCACCGGGGGGGAGGGAGGGGGTGGGATGGGGATGTTGGTTGTTTTGGTTTTTTGGGCTGTGGAGGATCCACGAATTGTTTATCTGCACCGCTTGTATGGAACTTGGAGGTCTGGGGTCCGGCACATTGCGGCACTGGTCGTCTTAGCTGGACCGACCTAATAATAAGCTGGTAGAACACTGTGTACAGTGGTCCTAATTGCTATGTTGTCTCGAGCCTGGACTGGATATGCGTATGATATGGTTTGGGTCATTGCTGATGTGCGTACAAGGATTTTCCCTTGATTTTGGGTACTGTGCGGTTCCCCCGCAGCCCTTTGTTTATTTTCCTATGCAACTCAAAATAAAATAAAAATTTTACAAAAAAAAAAAAAACACATGCATATGTGTCCAGCGATCTTGGCCACCTTGGTAGAAATTTGCACACAGAAAATATAGGATAGGTGTAGATATATGGGCATAGGTTTGTAAATTGCATTTTGTAGTACATAAGTAGGTCTACAATAGGCACTACAAACGCAGACAAAGTTGATTTCAAAGCGTCTTTTGGACTGTAAGCTACGACTTTCAGAGTTTAATGACCTGCAAGGCTGCACTGATGGCCTACAAAATGCCTAACAGCCATTGAGATTCAAGGGCTGCAATTTTACAGGATACATTAAGGTATACATAAGTATTATGCCCACTGGACCCAGTTTTTTGTGCAATATTTTTCACATATATGCAGATTAGAGAGAAAACTATTGCAAGGTAAGAATTCAGTCGGATGTGCTTCCTGGAGGTATGCTGACCCACTTCCACATAAAAGTGCTTGTTCACTGATTGCCGAGTTCATGTGGGTGACTGGACGGATGAAAGATAGAATGCATCAATGTGTTTATGAATATATGGATGAGTGATTGCAGACAGGTAAGTGGGTGCCTGAATGAATCAACTAAATAGCAAATCACTACACTTTCATTTAGAAAAGCCCAGACCTATGGGCTTTGAATGTGCTTCTTCATTTTTTATGTAACACTCCAGGAGATGGCATGTTTTTCTGTTACAATTGAAAGATACCTTCTTAGTTGTCAAGAGTCAGGAAGTCGGTTCACGTAGGTTACAAGATGTAGATTTATTTTAGAATATATCTTTTAAGTTACACATTATATATAAATGCCCCACCAGGAGCAGCATCCTCATTGCTCAGCCCACTCTCTCCAACTGACTCTTACAGTTCCCTTAGGTGCACAGTTGAATTTCCCACTAGGGTGACCAACCGTCCGTAAATTTCACGGACTGCCCGTTATTTTGGCCTCTTGTCCGTTGTCCGTCAGGAAGTCTTTCACGGACGCCTTTTGTCCGTAATTCTGGGCGTTGATTGGTGCAAGCTGTCCCCCTGCAAGCAGCCTAATAGTTCTCTAACTTTCACTGCAGGGGGCCATCTCGCACTTATGTGAACTGAAAGGCCTGCAGCAGCCCCTCTCAAAACAGATTGCTATCGGTCATTATCATTCTGTTGTCTGCCTGATTATCAAACACAGAATGATAATGGGCCCCTCTGTAGAGATACAGCCTTTGCTGGGCCTCCTTCTGCCAGAGGTCTTCATACAGTGGTGAGCGCGCCCCCCCCCCCTCAGTGTCTTTGACTGCATTCCCAGGGGGGTGCACATGCCATAGGAAAGAAGTGTAAATGAAGACGGCCTGGAAGTGTGGCCTTCTTTATTGGCGTAATTCCAGGCGGTTTTCATTTACAGACTTGAAGTGTAAAATATACAAATCGTGCAATGGGGGCTGGGGTCATTTGGAGTGGTGGCAGGGTCAAAAAGTTGGCGGAGAAGAACAAACTATTATGTAAGGACTTTATTTCATATGCAGTTACGAACACAAGTAACATACACACAATGAAATAAAAAATAAATTCAGGTTTAAACATCGTGTTATTCTGGCAAATCCCTTAATCTCCAGTGCCTGCAAACTAATGCGTCCTTGTGTATTGTAATAGGTGCTCATGGCATTCTACTTTTGTTCAGAAACTAGTGATAAATGAAGGCGTCCAAAGGTATTAATGTAAGACGTCAAATATTTATCAGATGATACTTCTACTATGTCACACCAGCATATCTGATTTTAATTTATGGTTTGCGACGGCGAGAGGTATGCGTGTTTGTGTTATTTTAGCAACTTGTGATGTCATTGGATTTATGCGAGTTCCTACTCTGTGCATATGATGTGGCATGTGTGCGTGATGGTCTGTGTGTGTATGTGACGGTGCATCTTTATGTGATTATGTATGATGTAGGGTGACTAACCATCCATAAATTTCATTGTCCGTCCGTAATTTGGACCTCACATCCGTTGTCCATGAGGATCCCTTTTACGGATGCCTTATGTCCGCAATTTTGGGCATTGCAGAGAACAGCACTGTTCCTGCATGAAGCCTCAACTCCCTGATGGGGCGCCTCGGACTCCTCCTCGGAGCACAAAAGCAGCCCCACCTGCCCATTGTCATTCTGTATTCTGGCTGTCACATACAAAATAACAAGGGTCCAGTCTAGGGTGTTAAAGCATGGGGTGGCCCTCCCCCAGGCTCTGTCTAGGGCAGGGCCTTCTGTCAGACAGAAGAAATGTGCAAAAACCCAATGTTGCTACATGAGAATCCAGCTCAACAAAAGGAGCTGGTGAAAGAAGTTAAAAAGAAGGGGCTAGAGTTCTCTCACAGTCTCTTCATTTTAGAACTGATGTATTTTCAATATTATATTCAAGGAAGCCAGATTGCTACTTTTTTATTTTATGCAACTAACAACCATTGACAAAGCCAATAGTTCTGGCTTGTTGCAGGTGTAACATTACTTGTTGTTATATATCTGGATACAATGACAGAAGAGGCAAAATACCAGTCAGGCAGCACACTATATTAAGCACAGATTTTTAGCTTCCGTGTTTTAAGTCACGGCCTTAATTACATCGAACACCCCTTTGGAGAAACCCCCGGGTATTTTCATCCCACTTAAAGCCCTGGACACAACACCATCTCACAGTCACCTCAGGGCCTGGCACTGTGCATCATGCATGACCCATGAATTTCATGTTTTCAGATATCCTATGTGCAGGGGCATAGGGAACCCTACCCACACCCATTGCTTTTGGAACTACAGCATGGGTGAAATTATTGATGGGCCTCTTCTGTCTGCAATTCTGTAGACAAAGGCTCAACTCATAATTAATATGAAAAGGTGGGCGAGTGAGTAAATGAAGGGATGGGTGGATGGCTGGATAGATTAGTGAAAGGGTGAATGGATGGATAATGAGAGAAAGGATGTATGGATGAGTGAGTGGAAGGATGGATGAGAGAAACGGTAAAAAGATGTATGTATGGGTGGAAGGGTAGATCGATGGGTAAAAGGGTGGATGGATGAGTGAAAGGATGGATGGAAGAGTGAACGGGTAGGTGATGGGTGAGTTAATGGGTGGATGGATGAGTGAAATGATGGCTGGATTGATAAATTGATAAGTACAAGGGTGAATGGCTGGACAGATGAGTGAGCGTGCGGATGTAAGGATGGATGAAGGAGTGAAAGGGAGGGTAGATGAACAAATGGATGGATAGATGAGTGAAAGGGTGGATGGATGACTGATAGGTTCAATGCCTCAATGGATGGATTCATGAGTGGATGAGTAGATGGATGGGTGGAAGGAAGGATGGCTAAATGAAAGGGTCGATGGAGAGAGAAAGGGAGGATGGATTGATGACTGAAAGGGTGAATGGGTGGAAGGATGAGTGAGTGAAAGGATGGCTGGATGGGTGAAAGGATAAAAGGCTGGATGGATGAGTGAATGGATGGGTGGAAGAGTGGATGGATGAGTGTACTGATGAATAGGGTGAAAGGATGGATAATGGATGGGTGGGTGAATCAGTGAAATGATAGATAAGATACATGATGGATAGGTTTGCAAATGATTGAATATGTTTGGATATGGATGGGCTTAATTATATTCTATTGCGCGACCTCCTACGACGTGTCTGTAAAAGTTACCTTTTGTCCCGAAGTTTTGTCCTGAATTTTGACCTCTTGTCCTGAATTTTTGTCCTGAATTTTGACCCTTTGTCCTGAATTTTTACACTCACCGTCCTGAATTTGCACCCATGTCAGTTGGTCACCCTATTTCCCACATGTAAACATCACTAATCGTAGCAAAAGAAGCAAGGATCAGAGAGACCCCAATGCAGTTTGGCTCTTTAACTCGTCCTTATTTTCAACCTGTGTGCGGTTTGGCCTCAAATAACAATGCTGCACGCCGGCCTCATTGACGTGTTTATGATCCCCTTCCGTGCTCCCGTTGATCGACGGGAGCACTCCCTCCCCAGTGTTGCCGTCGGACAACGGCCGACGAAGCCCCGCCCGCACCGCGGCAGAAAAACCGCCGCGGTTCAGGCGTTAACAGTGGCGTTAGCAGACAATCAGTAAACTGCAGCTCTCGAGTAGAAACTAGAGCGCTCAACTCTACGCTCACTTCTTTGTCAAACGTAATTTAAAAGGTAAGCGGCTGACCAGCTCCAGAATACACTTCCTTAATGACGTTTCAGGTTCCAGCTGCAGTTCACAAGATAGTGATAGCATGTGCTTGACACCCACTGTGACTCGTACCACAACACGTGCAGAATCTAGTCACCAGTGTTACAATTGAAAGATTTTTTTTTTTTAAACATTTTATTGATTCAACTGAGGCAATCCACAGTGTCAAAGACCATGTACATATCAAGAACAAAAATACAATAAACGACATAGCAAGCAGTGCGTGGAAAAACTGCAGTGTACAGAGTTGGATTGCGTATTTGGACATTGAGTGTGATACAGGGAACAATTTTTCATAAGGCAACTAAAGTCACAAACAAATAATAGACATTACAAAAGTGAAAGCAAAAGACTAAATGACTAAAATCACAGCTACTAGATTGCAAGACTGGTACAGTAAATCAGCTCTTGATGTGTGAACCACCACTTCGAGCAGCAACCCCGGCCAGATTCATAAGACGGGGCCGTGTACCTCACTATACGGGTGACTCGTTGTAGCTCACCTGGCCGAGTGTCAGCCATCATGGCCAGTGGACAGGACAAGCCTAAGGTAGTATCCCCAGCAACAGCTGGCGAGAGCCATTAGGGGCAGCAAAGAACCAGGGGTCATCAGTCGGCGCGCAACTTGTCTCTGGAGTCGAGGGGCAAATGTGAGCCGGTTACAATTGAAAGATACCTTCTTTGTAGTCAAGAGTCAGGTACCCTATTCACGTTAGGTTACAAGATGTAGATTTATTGGAGAAGATATCTTTTAAGATACAGGTTATATATAAATGCCCCACCAGCAGCATCCTCACTGCTCGGCCCACTTTCTCCAACTGACACTCTTACAAGAACTCATCAACATTCCATTACATCTCACACACACACACACACGCACACACACACACACACACACACACACACACTGGCTGAGCAGCAGGGAACTGAGAAACTATGGGGAGGATGCATTATAACAAAATAAGGTTACAACAATTTCCTTAGTTTCTGGGACAATTGCACCCCCCATAACTACATTTATTTTTGCTTTCTTCCTTCCCTGCTCCACTTCCGGCTTCCTATATTACTTTTTTCTTTGCTCAACTTTTTTTCTTTCCTTCATGTGCTTTCTGTTGCTTGTCCAGCTACCCAGTTTCCTGAAATTTCCCGCTCGCTCTCCATTGTAATCCTTGTGTTATTTTTTACTTTTTTTTTTCTTTTGCGAGAGGCCGGCAGCTGCAAAGTGCTACCAGTCTAAGCTACCAGTCTAATTGTATCCTTTTTAGTGCTTCACATGCACATCCTACTGCCTTTTGAACAAGTTACTTACCGTCGGTAACAATATATCTATAAGAAATATAGGTTAGTTATGAATTCTTTACCTTAGAATTACCCCCCAGGTGTCAGACTGGATCCGGAAAGTTTTTCGCCAGCAATACCCCTGTGGGTCGAGAGGTGGCGTCGGTCGGCTCCGCATTTGCCGTTGGCGTCGTGGTCGCCGGGATGACGTCGCAGTAGCTACTTAGACGCTGCCTTCTCGTGCTGACGTCAGTTCTGTACAAGCCTTTCCACGCCAGAAGCACAGAGCCATGCAAGACACTGATCCACTGGTGCACAACAACTAGGGCCCTGAAAGGAAATCCTTAACCCTAGAAGTCAGTTCGCAGAACTGGGCGGATAGATGGGGCGGTAAGGAATCTATAACTAACCTATGTTTTTTATATGGAAGTAACTTGTTCATCTGAAAGAAACAGTTAGTTATAGATTCCTTACCTTAGAATAGATACCCCAGCAATACCAACCCCGGAGGTGGGTCTGTGAACCAAGTTCACACCAGAAAATCCTGGAGAACAAAATGGCCAAAGAAGCCGTCTCTGCGGACTTTGCTGTCCAGGCAGTAATGTCTTGTGAACATGTGCAGCGATGCCCACGTAACTGCCTGACAAATGTCATTAAGGGGGACTCAACAACAAAACGGATTCAGGGAGGGTCCAAGGGATATAAGGTTTAAAGACCCGTACCTGGTTATTATCCCCAGCAACTTCTATATGTATAACACAGAAAACACAGAGGGTCTATCAGCTTAATTATATAGCTGGACTGTCAGTTCGAGTCACCAGGATCTCGGGGTGTATAAATCACATGAAGACTGCATAATTCAATATACGGTGAACACCATGTGTATAGGAAAAGCCAACACAGCGCAGATCATTCATACATGGCTGACAAATCCAGAACAATTAGTGAAGGGTTTCCATCAAATAGACTCGGTGATCAGTCCTATCATTTGGCCAAACCCAAGTGCATGTCAGTCTGTCAGTCTGTCAGCGCTGTGATGTATACACCCCGAGATCCTGGTGACTCGGACTGACAGTCCAGCTATATAATTAAGCTGATAGACGCTCTGTGTTTTCTGTGTTATACATTAAGGGGGACTCCACATCCCTAAGCAGTGGTAGCAGCCATTGCCCTGGTGGAATGGGAGCACAACCCCACTGGCTGCTCCTTTGCCAAGGATTAACAAGCTTTGATGCACAAAATGACCCATCTAGAAATGGCCCGCTTGTGCACGGCCCAACCTTTTTTGGCGCCCACGTAGCCAACAAAGAGTTGGCCATCCACCCGCAATTGTTTTGTGCGATCCAAGTAAAAGGAAATAGCATGATTTGGATCCAGACGGTGGAGCCCCTCTTCCCCTTTGGAAGGATGCAGAAAGAAAGTGGGCAAAGTGATGGACTGTCCAATATGGAAAGGAGTAACCACTTTAAAAAGGAAGGAAGGACGAGTTCTAAGGACAACCTTGTCCGTATAAACAGTTAGAAAAGGACGTTTAGAAGAAAAAGCTTGGAGCTCACTCACTCTGAGTGCAGAGGTGAGGGCCACCAGAAAGGCAGTTTTCAAAGTCAGATGCCTGAAAGGACAGTTATTTTGCAGCTCAAAGGGAGGGCAAATATGATATGTAAGAAACAAATTAGAGTCCTACTGAGGCATTACAAAGAGAACAGGAGGAAAAAGAGGAGTATGCCCTTAAGGAAGCAATTTACAACATGGGACTTGAAAAGAGAAGGCTGATCAGGAAGCCGAAGAAAGGCTGAAATGGTCGAGAGGTAGCCCTTTAGAGTGCCCAGAGAAGAGGCCTGCTGGGCCGAAGAAAGGAGGAACAAGGGAACCTCAGAAAGAGGGGCAGGAAGGGGATCCACAGCCTTTGCTGTACACCATGCCACAAATTTGTTCCATCTGCAGGTATATACCGTCTTAGTGGAGGGACGCCTGGCTGCCATGATATCACAGACTTCGGGAGGAAGGCCAAACAATGTCAACTGCTGCAACTCAATCTCCACGCAAGGAGGTGGAGGCTGGAAAGGTTCGGGTGGAGGACCGTCCCCTGCTGCTGCGATAGAAGATCCCCCAAAGAGGCAGTCAGATTGGAGGATTGATGGCCATGTTGAGCAGCTCGGGATACCAGGGTCTTTTTGCACAATCTGGAGCCACAAGAATGACTTGGGCCTGGTCGCGCTTGATCTTCTTCAGCACTCTGGGCAGAAGTGGTATAGGCAGAAAGGCGCATAGCTGACCGCAACTCCACTCGCAACGAAAAGCATCACCTATCGATTGCCGCCTTGGAAATTGAAACGCGCAGAATTGCTGACATTGTGCGTTCTCTTCGGTGGCAAATAGATCTAACCAAGGCTCTCCCCACTGTAGAAAGAGACCTTGCACCACCTCCGAGTGAAGACTCCATTCGCTTATGCACCTGCGGCTGAGTTCGTCTGCCAGGCGTTCAGGTAACATGCCAGGTGTTGAACCACCAGGGAGATGCCCTGATGATCCAGCCATGTCCAGAGGCAGAGGGCCTCTAGACAAAATGTCTAAAAAGATAAATCCCTTTGGCAAACAAAGTTCGCACACCAAATACTCACTTATCGCTCAAACCACATGCTAAATCCTCACTTATCACTCAGGCCACAAAAGCCTATCACAATAGCCAATCAATCAAAAGTATAAATGTTTATTCAATATTTTTCACAATTCATTAGAACACAGTTAAAAACAGATAAAAATTGAGCAATTCGCTCTCAACTCAATTATAATACCCTCAACTATACAATCAAGGTTATTATACAGTAATTTATGCAGAATACATGTTAAAAACAAAGTGCACAGTAATTCTCTGAATCAAAATTGACATTCCATCTTAATTCAACATATTTTTAAAGGATGTTCATCTATTGTATAAAGCATTCCATAAAAAAACGACACTTTAAAAAAAAAATATTCTTTTTGACCCAGATGCGACGCGTTTCTGTGGTATCACAGGTCCAACCACCTTCTTCAGCCTTTATAGTGATAACATTAACCTCCCAGCACTTTGAATCGTGATCTGGGTGTATGGAACAAGTTTGGGGAAGAAGTCTCCCAACTACCGATCTTCGGTGAGGCTTCACTCGGGTAGCTCCTATTCTTTTTTGCTTATGTTGGTGATCCCAGCATTGTAGTCTGCGACCACCCGACCAATTAAAAGCTTCTCAGTTCGGTTAAATATAGTCTTTTTTTTGCATAGTACGGGTTCTGAAATAAATATCTTAACTAAGGGAACACCCGAATGAATCTGCCTCTCTTCATCTCAACCGTGTTTATGGTGAACATCCAGGCGCCCGGGATTAAAAAAATCTCCATCTTCAGGTATATCCGTGTATATCACCTCTTGACATAGGGTCCACAAACCCACCCACCTTGTTTGTTGCAGTACCACATGGCAGTGGTGTTGTCCGTGAACACCTGCACTACTCCTCGCCGGACAGAGGGAAGGAATGCTTTGAATGCAAGACGAATCGCCCAAAACTCCTGAAGGTTGGTGTGGAGCCCGGAATCCTTCGGAGACCAGAGGCCTATGATCTCTGCCTCCCCATGTGGCCGCCCCATCCTAGAAGTGATGCATCGGTCACCACTGTGAACTCTGGTTGAGGAAGGGAGAGGGATCTGCTGTCGACCCAATCCTGGTTCGTTAGCCACCACTGTAATTGTTGTGCAGTGCCCTCCGAGATCTGGACGCAATCGGACAGGTTCCCCTGATGCTGGGTCCACTGGAACTTCAGGTCCCATTGCAGAGCCTGCATATGCCATCTGGCATGGTCCACCAGCAGGAAGCAGGAGGCCATCAGGCCCACTAGTCGGAGGGTCGTCCTGACCAAAACCCGGGATAGAGGCTGAAAGATCAGAATCATAGCCCAAATATCCCGGACTCGCTGTTCGGGAGGATAGACCCCAAACTGCATTGTGTCCAGTACCGCTCCGATGAAGAGGAGCTTCTGAGAGGGAGTCAGGAGTGACTTCGGCACGTTGATAGAGAACCCCAGCGAATGCAGGTGGTCGGGCGTAGTCTGGAGGTGGGAGACGACAGCCTGGAGCGAGCCCGCCTTCAACAGCCAGTCGTCAAGATAGGGGAAGAGTGGAACCCCTGATCTGCGCAGATGAGCTGCGACCACCGCCATCACTTTCGCGAACACCCGAGGAGCGCTGGTAAGGCCAAAGGGGAGCAAAGTAAACTGAAAGTGCTTGTGGCCTACCGTGAACCGTAGGTAACTCCGGTGGGCCGGCAGGACGGGGATGTGAAAGTAAGCGTCAATCGTCCTGCAAGTACAACGCTACCATCCAGTCTCCAGGGTCGAGAGCAGACAGGACCTGAGATAGCGGCAACATTTTTAACTTCTCCTTCCGGAGGAAGCGGTTGACGTTTCTGAGATCCAAGATAAGACACAGGCCTTTGTCCTTCTTGGGCACCAGAAAGTAGTGGGAATAGCAACCACAACCTTCTTCTGGGACAGGAACTCGCTTGATGGCACCCTTGGCCAAGAGTGTAGAAACTTCCTGTTGGAGAAGGGCCAGATGATCCTCCGACATGCGATGGTCCTGAGGTGGCAGGGATGGTGAGGTAGTCTCGAAGGGGAGGGAGTAGCCCCTTCGGACTATTTGCCAAACCCACCTGTCCAACGTGATGGTGCGCCAGTGGGGGATGTGATGGCGAATCCTGCCGCCCACTGGCGATTGGTGGCCCTGAAAGGTCGGACTAGGAGGGTTTGGAAGCTGCAGCAGAGGGGGCTGTGGTGGACTGGCCCGCCCGCTGGCCCCCAGAACCACGGCTGTAGTTCCCACGTCTCCGGCCTCGCAGGGGCTGAACAGCTTGCTCTGGCCTGTGGCTCTGGGCGGAACATGGCGGGGTACCCTTTCTGTAGCCACGAAAGGGGAAAAAGCAGACTGCACTGGGCGGGTGGTGGAGAGGACTTGGCCGTAGCCCGAGAGTCCTTAAAGAGCTCCAGCGCGTTGTCTGCCTTGTCACCGAATAGGTGATGGCCATCAAAGGGCATGTCCGTAACAGTGGATTGGACATCCCCTGAAAAACCAGTCGACCTCAAGCAGGCGTGGCGACGAGGGGACACCGATGTGGAAATCGTCCTGCCTAGTGAGTCGGCTGTATGCAGCTCACAGCGGATGGTAAACTTTGCTGCATCTCTCCCTTCGGCATCTGTACAGGAGAGTACGCCCTGGCCTCCTCCGGGCACAGTGGCAGCACTTTCGCCAGGCGGTGGCGTCAGGAAATCATCCTATCCACAGTTGTGCCTGGACCAGGTGCCCAAAAGGATGTCAGTGAGTGCTTCATTAAACGGTAGCAGGGCCTCCGAAGAGCTTGCTGCTGGTTGAAGCACCTCTGTCAGGAGGTTAGTCCTGACTGCCACCACAGGTAGCTCGAGGTAGAGAGCCTCGACCGCCAAAAGCAACATCATGGCATTAAACGCTCCCTCCTCCATAGCCACGGTAGGAGGAGACAATGTTCCAAGGTCTGGTGAGGTATCTAGACCACTGGCTTCCCCCAGTTCCTCTCTCCAGTCTGGGTCGTAGCCCAACTGGTCAGTTAAAGGGTCTCCAGACCCCTCCCAGTCCTCCTCAACTTCTTCTGGCTGCCAATCTGGTCTAAAAGAGCCAGGGTAGAACAGGGTACAAAAGTACCCGTCGGTAAACGCCGGTCCGGCTCCGTGTCTACATCTAGGTGGAGGCCGGGGTCGACGTTGGCTGTGGACATGGTGCCAGCGGAATCGGCGCTGGGGGGAGGTGTAACTAGGTCGTCCGGTGCCGATCCAGATCCAGGCCTGGATCCAAGGGGACCCTGCGGCGCCGGGGCTGAAGCTGTCGGCATTGAAGGCCCAGGGCTCCCAGCCAAGTCCGCAGGGCCAGAAGGTGCACCGGCGGAATCAGGCTGCCCAAAGATGGCACGCATCGCTTCGTAAAATTGGCGAAGCAGGGCAGGGGTCGCTCTAGGTCCCGGGAAGAGAGGGAAGCCCGGAGCCCCGGCATGCGGAGCCGCAGGATGGGCACCACCCGCATCCCTTGTCGTGTCGGCCGACGGACGAGGAGAAGTCGGGGAGCAACGATTCTTCTTCGACTTCATCTTGTGCTTCGACGTACCTGACCCAGAGTGCGAAGACTTGGAAGAAGAATGATGATGATGACTCCGCGACCGGTCCCTCAACCTCCCACGCGGCCGGGACCTCGAACAGCGCGGAGCAGATAGCCGGGCCTCGAGAAGATTTCGGGACCGCTCCTGCAAAGACTTCAGATTAATGGTCCGGCATTCGGATCACGACTTGAGGTCATGGTCGCGCTCCAGGCAGAACAGGCACACGAGGTGAGGATCCGTCACTGACATCAGACGGCTACAGGAACCGCAAGCCTTGAAGCCAGGCATCCCTGACGTGCACCAGGAGTTGAAGACTCGAAAACTGTGTCGACAAAAGTGCACAAAAAGTCTGTCAAAAAGTGACTGGATGTACCGCTCTTCCGGATCTGCGCTGGCTGGTGCGGAAAATTAAAGAAATGACATCAGCATGCGAGGGAGGCGGCTAAGTAGCTACCGCAACGTCATCCCGGCGACCACAACGCCAACGACACACGAGGAGCCGACCGACGCCACCTTTCGACGCCCTGGGGTACTACTGACAAAAAACTTTTCAGATCCAGTCTGACACCTGTGGGTAATTCTAAGGTAAGGAATCTATAACTAACTGTTTCTTTCAGATAATATATTTTATTTTACTATTCGCACAGATGTCTGCCACATTAAATGCAGCATAGCTAAAGAGGAGAAAAGAATTAAAATGGCTCTAAAATAATGGCTATGTCATTTTTAGGCAAGCACACCACACAAATACACATAAAAAAAGACACAGGAGCTTTTTTGTTTCCTTTACTTCGTGGGATCAGTAAGTTAAAAGTAAAAAAAACAAGCATTTACAATGCAACGGTTTCGCCTTTGGAAAAGTTAGAGCTATTGGCAATGTAAAGGACAATGCCATTTATTTATCTGTTTTCAAAACCAACACATAAATAAAAATTTTGTCATTTACAATGCCAATAGCTCAAACTTTTCCAAAGGCGAAACCGTTGCATTGTAAATGCTTGTTTTTGTTTTGCTCACTGAGTTAACATGGAGAGTGCTGAAAGCAAAGGCCTTGCCCCTCGATAGGCCTCAAGCTGCTATTCACTGATGCGGCCTAACAAGGCACTATATGCCCGTGGTTGCTTTTATTTCCATTCAGAGGGGGCGTAGTCTCGCAGTTCGTGACTGAGTATGCACCTTTTAGAAAAAAATGATGACAAAGTGTCCAGTGGAAGGGAAGGATTGCAGAAATGCCTTGGGCGAGGAGAAGCTGCAAGGGTGTGAGAGCTCTGTGAGGGAAGGAAGAGTAACAAAGCACATTGGTAAACCTAAGGCGGCCAACAATCTTTGTATAGGGAAGAGGCGGCACCAGTACTGTAAACGAGTTCGAATATTGACTCCAGCAGTGGATGTGTTAGGGGAGGGGTGCTATTCTTAAGGATATGAGAGGGATGTCTAGGGGTGAAGATCAGTCACAGGCTGCTGGTGAACTGCAGAGGCAAAAGGCACTTCAGGGGCTCGTTGTGTGAGCCTGGGCAAATTGCTTATTTTCCATATGCTTAATTAAATGCAACTTTCAAAATTAAGAGTGCTTAAAGAAGGTAAATGCCCATATAAGGCACTTTGTACAAGAGTGAATAAACCGGAATACGTGTTTATTCCGTGACGTGTTGCTACCTCAGTTGCATGGCACATGTGACCTTACACAAAAGTGTCCCCATTACCACAGCAAATGGTCTCTATGTACAAAGATTATAAATGTAAGAGGCTGAGACGGCTATTTGTGAAATCAAGTATAGGTGCCCTGCGCAGTCTACACAGATCCCTGCACCAGGCGCGTGAACCCACTGGGCTGCCACCCCTCCCTCCAGAGCAGATTCGGGGCAGCATGAATCAGAACGGTAAGTACATATAAAAAAAACTGAACAGCAAGAACTAATGCTGCTTATAAAATAGAAACGCGCTTTTGCGCTGTGGGTAGTAACAATAAAGCAATCAGGGGCCAGTGTTTTGCTACCACAGGGAGGCCGTTCTCTTCTCAATACCCCTTCTAAATTCAACCCAACGAAAGAGAGAAGTTGGGGAGGCTGATTCAATCCCCTTTACACTGTCACTCAGGGAAAATCAGTGCACATGTTTTCAGCAAAATTATGTTAATTGATTAGTGAGAATCGCATAATACTTGCATGCACGCAATTTCACGTTGAACACTGAATGAGTGCACGTGTATGCGCGTGCATTCTATGTGCGTACGTTTTACACATTTCTTCACAGCACAGTGTTATTTTTTTCAAGACAGTTCTCATAATTAACAATTTAACAGACCAGCACATCGTTCTACGAAGTAAACAGTGGGAAATATATATTCTAACAGAGACAGTGGCTGAAGCCGGACCCCAATACACAAACGTCCACCAGGCATGCGTAGGAGAGCCGGCCACTGAGCATGCATACCAAAGGTATGCCCACAACAGCGCCCCTCCCCCACACAGCGAGTTCCATCCTCTCAGAGCCCTCCTAGGAGATCACAGGTGACACGGGCTCGTCAGAGCAATGAGAGGAGGGGACACGTCAGTCCTCCGTTCTCTGGCTCCATGGTGGAGTTGCGTTGCATTATTACAACTCTCATGACATGCAAATTGGCGGGGGGGGGCTTTTCTGCGTAGTGTTTACACACAACGCAATTCTCCGTTTATAGACCAGTTGGGCCGCCTACCCATTCGAGGTTACTAAACATTCGTAGTACAGGCTCCCAGAAGTGTAGATGGGGGGAGGTGTGGGGGGATGAAAAGGATGGCATGCAGCAGCGCGGACTTAAAGCACCGCAGCCAGGGAAGAGGGGGCGGGTGAGCAGCGAGTAACTGCGATGCACCAGCACCCCCTCTCGCCCTGTCGGTGGGCTCCCCAGGCTGCAGGTGGGCAGGAGAGGGGGCAGGGAAGCTTCCGCTCTTCGCCCTGTGGTACCCTTCCCAATTCCCTCCTCACGACCTTTTCCCTGCAGGGGTTTCCCGTAGTACCACCTATCATGATGATATACACATATGAGTCAGAAGGAGGAGGGGCGGGGGAGGTGGTAAGCAGGCCTCTCTATCGAAAGGTGACACGAACCAATATCTCTTTGGAAGAAATGGGTGTCACGCCCCCCTCCCCCACTGGAAGGAACGAGGGACAGGAATGCACGGAAAGGAAAAAGATGGGAGAGCTGATGGACAAGCATGCGTGCCAAGGATGGAATGGGCAAGCCCCCCCCCCCCCCTCCCCCCCAGGGAGGGATATCTGGCAGCATCCTTACTTTCCAGGTGCCAAGAAGAGCTGGTACTTCTCGGTGAAGCTGCCGGTGGTCGCCATGCCGAGTCCCCCGGGTAGGTGATGCCGCCTGGAGTGAGGCTGGTGTGTACCTGGCATGGAGCTAGGCGGAAATGGCACAGGCGCCAGCCGGTGCGGGCTGCTCCTCTGCCCGCTCGTGCCCCCTGGAGCGCGGCACCTTCCTGCTGCCGCTCCCCCTGCCTTCTCCTCTCACTCCTGCTTTAAAATTCACGGCACGCAGTTTTTGCCCATTGTTTTTATCCCTGGTGTAATCTGAATGCTCAACGCGAACCGGATGAATAAGGTAAGACCAATCACCAGGGGTCCGCACCTCGAAGCAGGAAGCGAGCAAGAAAGAAAAACAAGTCAGGTCCCGGGCCGCGCTGTGATTGGCTGACGTCACGGGGGTGTCCCGGGCCGGCAGCCAATCACAGCGCGGCCCGGGAATGACGTCACGGGGGTGTCCCGGGCCGGCAGCCAATCGCAGCGCGGCCCGGGACAAAGGGGCGGGGCTTAAAAAAAGCACCAGAAACGCCCCCGAATCGCGTTTTCAAGAGAAAGCGCGATTGACAGCCTCTGTCTCCCAATGGCTAGCCTCCATTTATGGAGCTAGCCAATTGGAAACAGAGGCGGTCCAAACATCCCTACTGAAGACAAAAGTTTTCGATCTGGGAGGGGCAAGCCCCTCGCCAGGTCGAAACCTAAAAAAGCACGAAAGTGTTTTGTTTTTTAAAAGTTGGGTAAGCGTCACTGAGGACGGGTGAGGGAACTGAAGCAACACCCATTGAGTTGTGCGGAAGCAACACCCATTGAGTTGTGCGGAAGCAACACAGGGGGTTGAGTGGTGGGAAGCAACACATAGGGTACAAGTGGTGGGAACCAGCATAAAGGGTGGTTAAAGTAACGTGAAGGGCAGGGGGAAAAGTAGATGATATGGGGAGAGAGAAAGCAGCATGGAGCACACGGGGAGATCTGGAGAACACTACAAGAAAAAGCTAGGTGGAACTAGAGGAAATGCATGCAGGTGTGACAGCAAAGTGTTGACGAGTAAATGAGGGTGAGTGCATCACAATTGAGGGCGGGGTAAAACCGCACTCAAGAGAGTGCAGCGCTGAGGGGGAAGCAAATGAGGATGACAGCTGGACAACACATGCACTCTCATGGAGTGCTTAACTAAAAAGAAACATATACAGCTTGAAAAGTGAGCAATCGAAGAACACAAGTAATGAGGCCATGCTTCAGGAGAGGGGCGGCAAAAGAAGAGTAAGAAAAGCCCACACAAGCTAACAAATAAAATGAAAGTGACAATAAGTACTCCAATAATATGCAATGGGTGTGTTTGTTGCCCACTATCAGCTGAAAATAGGTCTTTTTGAGAGACCTAATGACAACTGTCATGACGAATAATGTGCACATGCGGCTTGATGCATGGAGCCCATCTTATTATGGATCTTCTCTAAAAAACGCTTTGCAGTATTGCTAGCCATGCGTGCAAGTTCATTTTCGTGCATGTACTCGCCAAAAAGCATCGTTGAAGGCAATATTTTAGCAGTTTAGAGCCGAACCATATGGACTCAGCCACTGCTTGCTTTGCTACCGACAGTAACAAAGTCATAACAGAGAAGACAATCACAGAACTGGAAAAGATGCTTAAAAAGTCAGGTAAATTCCGGCCAATGTTTTAGTAAATAGACAATGTCAAGGAGGCATACATTTCTGACTCCTGCTAAAACACAAGTTTGAACGGACGACCACGTGCAGGCACTCTCTGTCACGGATGCACTCGAACCGCTCCCGAGGCTGTCGAGACGGAGTCTCCTCCCACATAAAGGGAGACGAGTCTGCCGCACGAACACTTCGCGTTCTAGTTGTTCGCTGTTTCCGATCAGGTCTCCATGTCACTTTCGGACTTTGGAGCCGTCGCACCTACTGGCCTGGAGTCGCCGCACCTACTGGCCTGGAGTCGCTGCGTCCTCTGGAGCCTTAATTTCTTCAGATCCCCACGGTGCCTTGAATCCTCTGGTCGGCAATTCTCCAGCTTCTGCTCTTCGCTCAAGGAGTCTACGGGGCCCTTTATTGTCTCGCACTGCTTCCCCATACATTCTGGCGGTAACGCGCTCGCGCTATTAAAAGGCACCCAGGTGTGATTCATAACACTTGATAAAAGGGTGCATTTCCTTGGCGCGCTTTGGGCATCTGCAGTTTTCTTATATGATACAAGCCTCATATGTATGCTCTCCTAATAGACGTGTTGGATATTATATGTTGCATTTTCCTAGCAGTTGTCTTATTACTTGTTCCTGATGTAAGGAGCTCTTTGTTGAATATTACTCATCAAAGGCTTTCCAATACCTCATCTACATAACTCTATGAGTCGTGGAAACTTCGCACAATAGGTGGTCACATCTTTTGGTTTCATTACCTTCGAAGATTGTGCTGATAACAATCTGCGAATATTATTATTTTGTCCTTATTTGTGCCACCTGATATGTGCTTCAGTAACTAAGGGGGGTAAGCAGCTCATGAGGCTACTACACATTGCTGTTATACACCACACCACACCACAGTTGTTAATGTATGTTTTGTTTATTGTCTAGGAATATAGTACCTTATTCTCACCCTTTTTGCAAACCTGGACACAAGCAGAAGAGGGGAGATTCTCATGTAGAAAGGTTCTATAATACAAATATTTATATGACCTTGTGGACCGAATCTAGCAAAATATTAATTCGACCTTCTGTTCACAGGATCTTCAACTGGTCTCTTGTGGTGTTTCCCTGGTACAGGACGTGTGCTGGATCTTCCGCAGCTGTCTTCCTCCCTTGTCTCCCAGCTTCCCCCTATTTACTGGTACTACTTTGACATTGTTGGGTGGTCTAGTGGTAGAGGGAAGTTGAGAATTATTCATCAGTCTTCTGCCTCTCATCCCCGCAGAGATCTCAGGTGAGCCTGACACTCTCTTCCAGTGAGTCAAAATGAATCTGCAGTGCTTAGTTCAAGGACAACAACCTACTCCTGCTCACTAGCTTTATGAACTGACAAAAGCTGTCACTGTTAAAGAAGCGATCAGTATTACTCTACTTTCAACGTGATTATGCATGCACTGACAAGCGCACCTTATATCTAACATGGGGTAATATGAAACAACTGTCATTCCGCATGGATTTATTCTAAAAGATTGACAAAGTTTAATCTCAGATAATTTCACAATATTATTTTCTAGTTCTCCAGTACATTAAATTGTTTCCATCTAATTTTGGTTTCCAAGTGAACGTAAACCTCATACACACTGCAAACCTCCGAATAAGGACAACTAGTAAACCATGCTCATTTATGTGAACTCCTTCTCCGTTTCCTAGAACCAAAATTTAATACAGCTTAAAGTAAAGGCCGTTTGTTGGTTATGCCAAGTCTTAAAACATGTTGCGAGTGCCAAGCAAACATAAAAGTTTTATGTAATCTTCGCAAAAACATAAGAACACACATTAGGGCTTAGCTAACACTAGCTTGATCTGCAGTAATTGCATTAACATGTCAAACTTTTGATAGTAATGCATTTTAAAAAGGCTTGATTTGTGTTTGTATCGTATAGAAAGCATGAGATGACTAGGATGAAAGCAGAACTATTATTGGTACCAGAAATGCATGTTCAAGGGGTTTTCGCAAAGATCCATTGGTTAAATGTTTTTACATACTCTGAGAGATTAAAAAGAAATAAGCAGGTAGGGTCTTTCATCATTAATGGCAACATGACGGACTAAGACTGGGTATTTCAAAGCATATTACTAGAAGAAAGCCAGCTCATCAGTAAATAACACGTTTTCTAACTTCTTATGAGCTTTAGGCCTGGTTAAAAAAAGCTGCAAATTATTTTCATAACTTTTCACCACCCATATTTACCCCTTCCCTCATAACGCAAAGAGCTGTCGGGTGCTAGCAGGCTGCAAGGTCAAGCCTGGTGTGTCTAAATCTCCAAAGTGGTCATACAGATTATTGACTGCTGACCACTTTTGTTTTAACAATTTATTGTTAATGATATCACCAATACTAATGTTATGTCAGGCTTGGTGTTGATTTCATGCAATAAGAGTGGAGGCAGACTGAACAGCTAAATTATTTATGTATATGGGAAGGAAAACATTACCCTATGAACATCTGTTCTCAGCATGTTGTACTGTAGTTACACTTCTGCATACTCCTGCCATCTAGTGTTGGACTCAGACGTTTGCAAGTGATTGTTTTTCAAAGAATTCTTTTGAGTCCCAAGATGTGCCCTGACTCCTCCCTTGGTCCACAATGCGTATGGGCACAAACTCCATGTTCAACTGTTTTTTGACCAGTGGGTCAAAATTTATTTGGATTGTCGATGAGCCCTGCATATTTTGCAGTGTTAAGTGAGTAACAAAAGAAGAGATGTGATATCATTACAAGCTTCTGGTTAGGAAAGGGGGCGCATGTGAATCAACCGCACTATACAGCAAAAACAGATGCTTACAGGGTAAGTGTAGAAAGCCATCTCTTTATGTAATATACCAAAAAGAAGTAAACTGTGCAAAGAGTCCAGGTATTCCCTTACTAGTGGACAGAGGTTTGTTCTAGCAATTCCAAGGTGCTCTTCTAGGGGTAGTGGGGTCGAGCAACCTTAGACTTATCATAGAGGAGTGTTAAGACACACACACAGACAATTAATGACACACACGACTCAATATGGAGATCCACACTAATTTATAAAAAAAATAAAACTTATTTTTATATAACTTTAGGCACCAAGATTGTCAAAATCAGGAAGGTACTTTTTAAAATAGTAGATTTGAAGAAAACAGGTTTTTGGTACTTCAAATCTAAATTGAAGCACTCTGCAGCAATGCTAACGTAGGAAGGAAACATGTGATCCATGCAGTCACTTAACAGCAGCTTACAGGACCCGTCCCCAGGACTTAAGATAAGTATGGGGCAAAGTCCAAGGCAGCACCGATAATTCTCCTCGGGAGGCACTGAGGTGTCTGGGTGCAGAGGTGTGTTTTTCAGCAATGGGTGACTTTGATACTTTAAATCGCATTTGAAGCACTGTGTGGTAATGTTAACCTATGGAGGAAAAACATGTACTGCAGTTGGACACTCAACAGCAACTTATGGGACCAATCTTCTGGACTTAGGTGAGTATGGTGCAAGGTGCAGGGCAGCACTGAAGCAACCAGGTGCAGAGGTGCCCGACAGTGTCGGGTTCCCCATTCAAATCTATGGAGATTGGTCAGTCAGAAAAGAAGCTGCAGGGTCGGACTGGGTGACCAGTCGGGCTGAACCAACTGTGGGCTCAACTCTTGTGATTCTCGGGGAAGTAGGGGTACCTTTGGTCCTCTTCTCCTGGGGCCAGTGGTGACGGGTGCAAAGGTGTCTTTAGGCATCCGTTTTTTGTCACCAGGAGCACTCGTGATGGGGGGGGGGGGGGGGGGGTGCAAATGGAGGCTGCAGGCAGGGGTGGGAAGTCCACAGTGGGCTGTGAACTATGGAGGGCCGGGGGACCATGCTGGCACTGCTGGCCCAGTTCAGCTCGGGCAAAGAAAGGCTGGTGCAGTGGTGCTTTGCAGAATTGAGTTTTGTTGGTTCAGGAGTCTCTCAGTCTTCGTCGGGGTGCCTGCAGGATGCAAGGATGCAGGGAAGCAACTCCACTGGAGTCCCTTAATCTTTGTTTAAGGAAAGCAGGCATCCCAGGCTTTGGAGGCACAGCAGCTGCAGTACAAGATGGCTTTTGGCGCATTTTGTCGGGAACAGCGCCAGATCAGTTGCTTCTTCCACAGTCTGTGCTTTTGTTGCTATTCAGTGTCCTCCTTCATAGGTCAGTAGGAATCTGAGGACCCCGTTGGCCCCCTTCAGCTCAGGCTAGGCAGTTCGGGTGCAGTGGTGCTTTCTGGTGTCAGGTTTTCACAGTCTGGGAGCCTCATAGCTCAGTCATTGGTACCTGTAAGATGCAAAGGAACAGCTCTACGGTTTCACAGGAGTTCCTGAGTCTCTGGCTGGCAGTCCTCCCAGGCTTTGGAGAATCAGCAGCTTCCACGGTGAGACAAGTTTGGAGCAATTGTCGAGAACAAGCGAACAGGCCGTCAGGGATGGTGCCAAGTCAGCAGGCACTCCTTCTGCAGTGCTGGCTTTTGCGGCACTTTAGCCCATCTTTTGGTCGGCAAAATCTGATTTCCTGGTACCAGGGCTTCCCTAAATACAGAATTTATGGGCGTTAGGGGAGTGTAGAGTAGTAGCTAATGGTTTAATTACTCCTGGGGGTCACTACGCACCCTATATGATCACTTCCTGGGGAAGTAGACATAACCTGGTCTTATTTGCCATCACCAAAATGGCCACTTCTGAAAGGACGCTTCCACTTCAGGTCGCCCTGTTTAGGGGTGGTACTCGCCTGAGGGTAGACACGCCTGTCCTGCCTAGCTAATTTTCCTACCTGCCAAGGTGCCAAAGGGCTCTGGAAACAGGGGGTCGGTTTCCTCTCTTGTGAGATAAGCCAGATTTGCATACCAAAAGCTGGGGGCTTCTTGGAAACGCCCAGCCCTGGACTGTTAATTTGCAGGTCATCCTCTGGGAAGGGGAGGGCGCAAAGCATCTTCTGCCTGAGCAAGCTTGGTTTATGGCTCTCTGAGAGCAAAGATCCTCACTCATGGAGGTCAGAAACCAGTCTCTGGTGGAAGGCTGGCAAAAACCAGCCAGGCAGCAGACCGTAACTGGTAGGTTTTCAGAGGGGCTCCTCTAAGGTGCCTTCTGGGTGTATGTATTGCTACATCCAACACTGGCATCAGTGTGGGTTTATTAATACAAGAGGTTTCATACCAAACATCCCTATTTCCAATGAAGCCATCATGTAGCTGGGGAACTCGTTTCCACCAGTGTCCAGCACATGCTTTTAAAATGGCTCCCTGATAATTTGTACTGGCAGTAATGGAACTGACCAGTACGGCTGCATATCTGCTCATGCAGTTATGCCCTCACATGTAGTATAGTGCACCCCGCCTTAGGGCGGTAAGGCCTGCTGTAGGAGTAACTTACTTATACTGCAATTAGTGTCGGCCGGCAGGGCACACAGGCTCTGTGCCATATTGTATTTTCACTTTTGTCTGCACCATGACACTCAGCATGCAGTGGTAGTTTGCATGAGGGTGGTGAGGGGTCCCTGGGGGGGGGGGGGGGCAATTCTTGCTGCCGCCCTTGGGGATCCTCTTTAGTACCCCAGGCCCTAGGTACCGGGCCATTTACTAGGGATTTACACGTTACCAAAGGTATCGCCAATTGGGGAAAATAATTGCACAGTTTTGAAAAATAGATTTGGCACTGGGGACCAGGTTAGCAAGAACCCAGTGCACTTCCAGTCAAAATCACATCAAATATCTCGCAAAAAGTGGAGGTGACCATATCACAAAGGACTCTTTCCTTTTTAATTTTTTTTTTTATTGCAGGAAAAAAAACGTAACATACATATATCGAGATCAGAGATATCCAAACATAGATTTAACCATTAAATACAAGCAGAGGATTGCAATACATACATTCACAAGTTTAGATCATTTCGATGCTGCCATTAAAAGGAAAACAGAAAGAAAATGAGCTGATCCCCCTAGATATTTACATATGTGTCAAATGAACGTTCCCCAAATTTTTTCCCTCCCTTTCAGTGCCTTAGTACCCCTGAATTTAGACAATGAGAGCTCCATTGTATGTATTTCATTGATAAGATTCCACCACTCCATAACACTAGGAGGTTCCTTAGAGATCCAAGACCGTGCTATGACCAACCTAGCACAAGCGAAAACAATAGATATCAGATCTTTATGCTTGCTATTAGTATCTTGTATATCTAACAATATTAAATGAGCCGAAAGTGTTGGAACTGTTATTTGCCTACTGTTTAGAGCCGCTATTAATCCTTTCCAAAACACAGTAAGTTCCGGGCACTGGTAGAGCATATGTTCTATACCGGCGGCTTGCAGATTACGTTTCGGGCATTTAGTTTGCTCGCTAAAAACATTACCGGAAGCCCAACTAGCAATTCTTTGAGGTGTATAGTAAATTTGGGTCACAGTTCTATAAAATTGTAGCCTTAAGTTTGAGGATTGGACCACTTGATTTATTTGTCTAAGCGAGCCTGCAATCTGGCTAGGGCTGATATTAACTCCTAGTCTATTAGTCCATTTGTCCGCCATGTTTGCACAGTCTCCTTCCCTTTGACTATTTAAGCAGCCATAACTCTTGCTAATAAGTGATTTAGTATGCCTCGAATAGAGGCATTTTAAAGTATCTGAATGTTCTACTTTCTCAATTTTCATTTTATTAACCAAAACACAAAGGACTCTTTCCTACAGTAAGTAACAGTTCCGTTCACATGTGTGGATGTAGATACAGTAGCTCTGCATAGACTGTAAAGCAGTATCCTCCATAAGTGGTAGCTAGGAAGTAGATGATGCAGATGTCAGGAACAAAGATCTTAGAAGTGTCTGGGAAACCATTGCTTGCTGGGGAGCTATGCCTACATAGCAGTGCTTAGTAAAAGTGTGTGGCATTGACCAGGCTGCCGCTCTACAGATGTCAACTAGCAGAATGTTGCCTGAGAAAGCTACAGTTGCCCCTCTGTAACGGGTGGAGTATGCCCTGAGGGGCACAGGTAAGACTCTATAACCTTTATGGTAACAAGTTTGGATGCACTTGACTATCCATCTTGCTATGCTGGCAATAGAGATAAGATGACGCTTGTAAGGTTTTGCAAAGGTTCTGATCTGATATTATCTGATTTGCAAAAAAGCTTAGTCCTTTCAATATAATACTTAAGGGCTCTTTAGACATGTAGTGTGTATAAAGCTCTTTCTACTAATACATTTGGTGGGTAAAGAAAACTCAGAGCACCATGGTCTGTTGAGGTGAAAGGGTGAAACCACCTTTGAGAGAACTAGTGTTGGTCCGAAGAACAACGCTATCTTTGTGAACGTGAAAGATGCCTGTAAGTTAAGTGCTTGACGCTCGCACTTAAAGGAAGTTATTGTCAATAAGAAGGCTATCTTCCAGGAATGGAACTATCAGGGACATACGAGTTAAGGTTCAAAAGGTGGGAGAAGACGCGTTGCTGCTGTCTTTGACTGCGGCTGTTCTAGGGATGTAGCTTTCACTCCACCCCTGGGCAGATGTTTAGAAAAATTGCCTCTTGCAGCTGTAGTTTGCAGGACACCCACATTGCCTCTTGCAGCTAGCAGGGTACCCACTGGCTTCCATGCTCTGTATCAATCAATCAATCAGTGGTTTATAAAGTGTGCCACTCACCCGTGAGGGTCTCAAGGCGCTAGGGGGAAAGGAGTGGGGGGTGCAGCTCCGGATCAGTCAAAGAGCCAGGCACTGGCACTCCCTGAAGGTGTGCAGGGTAGGGGAAGCATCTGATGCGGACTGGGAGCTTGTGCCAGGTCTTTGCTGCGACATAGGAGAATGCTCTTCAACCTGCTCTGGTTCTGCGGATGCGTGGGGTCTTTGCCAGGGCGAGGTTGGCGGAACATAGGTTAATTTTGGGTACGTGGAAGGAGACTCTTTCGTTGAGGTATTTGGGTCCGATGTTGTGGAGGGATTTGTAGGCGTGGGTGAGTAGCTTGAAGATCACTCTCCTCTCGATGGGGAGCCAGTGGAGGTCTCGTAGGTGCTGGGTCATGTGCTCGTGTCGTGGGGTTCCGAGGACAAGTCTGGCTGCAATGTTCTAGATGGTTTGGAGCTTATGTAGCAGGGTCTTGTTGATTCCGGCGTAGAGGGCATTGCTGTAGTCTAATCTGCTGGTTATGAGTGCGTGGGTGATGGTCTTTCTGCATTCGGGGGGGGCACCTGAATTTCAGTGTATGGATCTTATTAGGCTCTGTGGATAGCTACATCTGTATCTAGCTAGACTTAGACTACAGGTGAGGGAGGAGTGAGTTGGAAAGGTGTGGGTGGTGGTTATGGGGATCAGGATCAATTCGAAAAGAGGAGGGAGGAAGGGTAAGCAGAGGTTTAGTGGAGAGAACTCTACAAGGAAACTGAGAAAGTTAGAGTTGAGAAGGAAAGGAAAAGGAAGATCGGGGATTTCCCCCTGCAAATAGCAATAAATGTATACATGTAATCCTGAAATAAAACAAGGAACTGTAGGAGCACTAGCTAAAATTAAAGCAATGCTTCCAGTTGAATTTGATTGACCTGAATCCCTCCATGCCCACCCCTGGCTTAATCTTTCCTTCTGAGATGACTCAGCCTCCAAGCCTGCCTATTTAAATTATGTCCCAAAGAACCAGTAGGACTTCCTATATAATACCCTGGGTGTTTAGATTGAGCTCATGGTCTCAAGCTCTTCAGTTTGCTATTTAGGTTCCTTCTCCCCTCTATAGTCTCTTCTACAGATTTATTGAGGCTCTCATTATAGTTGTTTGAGACATCCATGTCTCTGCAGGTACGTCAAGAACCTACCTGTGCCTCCAGGTACTTCACTTGGGCCTCCATAAATAGAAGTCATTTAGCAAAAATGGTATTGTTTCCACAGATAAAGTTTGCTGAATCCTACATGTAAAATCGTTAAGTGTGTCTTCTCTAGTGACCTGAAATATCTAATTGTGCGACATTTACCAAGTGTGACAGGATTAGGCAACTGTCACATTAAACACCATTAAAAGACAGATCGCCAAATACCAATTGGACCCAGAATACTCCTTCCGTCAAACCTGGTGCTTGCCATAAGAATACCCCGCATGTACATGACCTCCCCCATCAAGGTCTCACATCTCATCCTGCAATGTTCATATATTCTTGGATAGATAAGGTGTAGTAAGGAGATAAACCAATTCATTAGTCTTGCTTTTTAAATTCAGAAGTGGTCAAAGGCATATTACACACAGCCTTATGCAATCACATAACTAGGCTTTTTCCATTGTGTCCTGCCCTCCTACTTCCAATACTCACATCCTATGTAGAAGACCAGATTCGTCCAAATTTCTCAATAATCTCAATTCTTTCAAATACATTTTTTTAAAACTGGTTGTGAGCTCAGATCCAGGATCCAGCTTCACATTTTAGGGCACTTTGCACTATCCAAAAACAGTATAGCGTTAATTTTTGCCACCAGAAGTGCCATTCAAACTAACCCTCTTCAACACAGTTTCCACCTGAATGCATACCTCCCCCTTAGTCCACGTCTCTGAGTGACTGCTTTCCTCATCTCAATCTATCTTCTTGCAGTAAATGGTTTCAGTTCAAGACATCTGTGAATACTAGATGTTTTACCGAATGGTATTCAATTATTTGTATGAGGTTGTTTCACATGTAAAGCACTTAAATACCATACAGTGGAGGCAAATTAGAAAGTGTTATTTTTTTATTTTCATATTGTTCATCGAATTAAAAACGTTTTGGAGCCCACAACCTGAATCCGCACAACCAAAGGTGTTCCATAATATATTTCCAAAAACATTCAACCCTCCTAAAAAGATCACTTCCATTAGTGACTAGTAAGTACTAAATAGAAATCTTTTATTAAGGAAAAGTAACCTTTAATCAAGAATGTGCTTGCCATTTAATTCCAAGACATCTGCCAAAGCAGTGCAAGATAAATGTTCCTCGAGATTAAAGGACTAATCTTCTATCATAAGCTGAAAGCATATCAGACAAGGTCAATGACAGGTTTATCAAAAAGTGGTATATCTGGGAAGCAACAACGTCACTGCATACATTGAAGGAGCTGAGTGTTTTTGGACATGGTACTGTGGGCTAATGTCTGCAACTGCAAAAAGACCGGAAGAGAGTGTAGCATAGATTAATTTATTTGAATCCTTGCATTTATGTATAAACATAAAACAAAAGAAATGCTATTCTGCAAACTAACTGACACCAAGGATGCTGAAAGTGTATGCTATGCTACAGTGTGGAAAAGACATGCATTTTTCATATGTTTTAATGCCAAGGAACTTCCCTCCTTACCAATGCTTGCCCCTTATGGTGGGAATAAGTTTAGGATTATAATGTATTGGGATGAGCGTGATAGTAAAGTGGCGAGTTTCATTTTCATCCCAATCCTACATTAGTCTTCTCACAGAATTCTGCTTATACTACTTACATAAATATTGTTTCTTCTGTCATTTGGGGGCAAAATTATGTAGGCTCTTTTCAGGATTGTGTTAGGACTATTCATGTCAATGTTGTTTCATTTGCTTGTTCTCCAAATATAAATATTTAAAGGATATTTTTAACACAATAATTCAAGGTAATGCTCAAATTTGCATAACATAAATAGGACGGGAGAGCAGGAACATATGAGCACCTAAACCACGCATCTTTCCACTATCTTTGAGATTAGAGAAAATAATAGTACAATCCATACCGTTAGGTGGTAACCAGGCTTGTACTGCTGCCAAGGTTTTTTCAACAAAACATATATGACTTTGTATTCGTGAAGACTAAACCCGCTAAGGTGGAGGAGCGTCGCCCCACTGCTCCACAGCAGGAAACATAAAAGGATAACTCGAGTTATTATCATTGTTAGACCTGGCACCATTGCAACAAGATACCCATGCAAGAGGATGTTCGTATGTTTTGTGAGTGATTCGGTATTTTTAATATTTTCTCAAGCAATCCAGCCGACACGTGTTTCGTTGCATGTGAGACAGTCTTCTCGCGACTCCTCAGGGCTAAATGGGAATAACTGTATCTTGGGTAGTCGCTACGGCAGTGATAATTCTGACCCGGCAGGACCCAAGACTCTAGTAATGAAGAACCAGTAGGATAAGAGGAATATCAGATGTAGGGGTTCATAAGTATGTGTCCCAGGGTCCTATTGGGCTCTTGTAGCTTGTAAAAGTGTTGTTGCCTATGATCTAGTGGTGGGTCATGAGCAAGGTGACAACGCAAACTATGTAAAAACTTTGCACTCGTGTAGTTTCACTGGAAAGGTAAAAGAAGCAACACAGGAGCGGATCCGTGTCCACATCGGGAACACGGTGAACCGTCAAGATTGGAACCCATATACTATTCTGCTTTGAAATTGCGCAAACAAGAGGAGTTATCCGCTCCCGTGTTGCTTCTTTTACCTTTCCAGCACCCTCGCAGCATTACCTGACAATTCTTTTTTACGGGAGGTGCAACGGATTAGAATGGGAAACAAAGGAAACGAGATGAGACCGAAACAAGATATAAAGGGAAAACAAAGAGAGGCAAAAGGGGAGGAAGAAGAAACAAGAGAGAACAAGAACAGACAGTAATTGATGAGGAGGCAGGAGAAATACAGGTAGTCAATTTGTCAAGTAAAACATTATCAATGGAACTGACTATGGCACTCCAAAAAGGGATGAACTATTGCCCTACATTGATGTAGGATGTAACAGATGTCAAGATTGATATATATATATATATATATATATATATATATATATATATATATATATATATATATATATATATATATATATATATATATATATATATGTGAGACATTTGAAACTAAAAAAGTTTTTTGAGAACAACCCAAAACCTGTTGTACCTAAATTTTGTGAAGAGATCATTGGGGATATGTCTATTTATGATGCATATAATGTTACAACTTTATCATTGAATTAAGATATTAATGCACCCATTAATGTATTTGAAGTCGTAAGTGATTTGGAACATTGTACCAATTTGAGTGCTGACAGTGGCCTTAAAAACAAATCACGTTGGACCCCACAACTCATGAGTGGAAATAATATTGATCTTTTCCACAAGGTGGTAACTATGGAGATAGATAAGTGGGATAAATATATGATTAAAAGCAACTACATGCCAAAATCACGTAATTTGACATTTAAAGAACGACAGGCCTTTATTAATTTATCTAAAGATCCTGATCTTATAGTAAGGATAGCTGACAAAGGGGACAACATGGTTGTAATGGATAAACTCAAATATGATGCAGAGATTATGTCACAGCTGAACAACCTGACCTGTTACAGGAAGCTTGATAATAACCCAATGTTTGCAATTGTGAGAGAAATCGATATTGAGCTCCTCAGATGGCGTGAACATGGTCTTTTATCTAATGAAGAGTTCCTATACATAAAGACCGACAAACTGCGTTTTCCCTGCCTATATACGCTTCCAAAAAACCAAAAAGATATGACTGCGCCCCCAGGAAGACCGATTATATCAGGCATTGGGGGACCGACAGAAAAGATAGCTGAATTTGTGGATAAATTCTTACAGATAAATGTAACCAACCTGCTGTCCTACATCAAAGATAGCAAAAATGTACTTAATATTTTGAATGATCTAACCTGGGATCAGGGTATGAGGTTTGTTACAATGGATGTAAGTTTGTTGTATACAAACATCTTACATGGGATTGAGGCTTTGAAATATTATTTATTTCGACATCCAGTAGAATTACTGGAACATTCTGAGATGCTCATTGAAATATCACGACTTATTCTTAAAAACAATGCTTTCCTTTTTAACAGCGACTGGTACTTACAGATCTGTGTTACCGCGATGGTTCCAGATTTGCTCCGTCTTTTGCCTATCTCTTTATGGAATGGTTTGAGGCGGGGCACATCTGGGGCCCATCTGGAGCACAATGGCAGGAACACATTTTATATTATGGTCGTTATATTGACAATTGTGTGCTCACCTTGACAGGAACTGATGAGGACTTGTCAGATTTCTTTGACCATATGAACAGTAATCAGAGTAACCTGACATTCACAATGACATCAGCCCCCAGTAGTATTGTTTTTCTTGACTTAGAACTATTTCACTATGATGGGAGAATACAGAGTAGAATGTATAGAAAAACAACAGCGTGTAATGCTTATTGCACGCCAACAGTGCCCATCCAAGAAGTCAGATTAATGCTATCCCTTATGTGGAAATGTTGAGGGCCCGCAGAAACTGCATTAGGGATGAGGACTTTTTAACTAATGTGAGCGACATTGAAAAGAGATTCCATACCAGGGGATACTCTGGTGAAACAATAAGAAAAGCTAAGGAAAGAACCTTAAAACTAAAACGTTCAGCAACTTTGAAATCTGTCTCCAAAACAGTAAAGAGTGATAACAACAAAGTCCGTTTGGTGACCAATTATCATCCTTGGTCGCATAAACTATTCATGATACTTAAACAGAATTGGCCCCTACTATTGGCGGATAAAGCTTTGGCACAATACATTCCTAAATCTCCCAGTATTACAAACAGAAGGGGAAAAACAATCCAAAGCCTTATAAGTCCCAACTATCCAATACAGCCAAGGGTAAAAACAACCTGGCTGAGAGAACTAAATATTGGATCCATGTATGTGGGAATTGCAGTATGTGTAGACTGGCAAAGAAAGGAATAAAGGAATTCGAGTACAATGGATCTCCTACATTCCACACATAGACTGCTTGAGTAAATATGTGGTCTATGGGGGCGTGGCCAAGCAGCATGGCCGACAGGACGTTAGCTTCACCAGCTCCGTCCGAGGACCCTTAATATCCTGCATAAAAGATCCTTGCTGGACCTTCTGAAGAGGAGCTGACGGTCCGGATCCCTCTTAGTCCTGTCTGGGACCAACACGTCGCCTGGAGAGCCTCTGGCGTCCCGTTCCGCCGCCAAAGAACACCGCGGCGCTCAGAGGGCTCCGCCTGTCTCTACGCGAGACCGCGGACTGGGCCTGCGCGAAAGAGTAGCGGTGCGTGCGGCCCGCTTCCTGCAGAAGTATCCTGGCTGGGGCAGTGCTCGAGTCCACGGCGGACCGCCCGACAGTCGGAGACCTGTAGTGGACGTCCTGTGAGGCCAGTGGAGGGCCGAGCTGGGGTCCGGTGACTCCCGCGGACCTGTGCAGGAGGTTGAGGTGCTGGCCCCTCCCCCCACCGGACCTATTCTAAACCGGAGCTCCCGGCGGCGGAGAGCGGCTCAGGGTGAGTGTTTCCCCTGGGGCCTGGGGCCCTACGCGACTCCTGGGGGCCTGAAATGGTGAAGTGGCCGAGTGCTGGACTCTGATTGCCGGACCTGGTGGCATTAAGGCCCGCATTTGCACTGGGAGCCGGTGCGGCCTATCCCCTGTGGTTTCCCTGCAGCTGTGGCGTTTGCGGCCTCCGTCCCTACTGCGGAGGGCTCCGGAGACCATCCCAAGTGGAAATTGCACTGGCGCTGTGCCTAGTGGCGTCCTGCTGTGTCGACTTCTTAGGGACACGGGCGACTTGGGGCCCCCACATCAACTGCGTGCTGTTCTTCCCGACTGCCGGAGCGGCCCCTCCCCTGTGTGATGCTGGAGCTTGGACTGGGCTACCCCAGGGGACTTGGAAATCACGCTGTTGCACCTGGCCCTGGAGAGGGTGCGCCTGAGGTGTGCTGGTTGGCGGTGGCCTGCTTTTGCTCCGATTCTTTGAGGTCCTCCCGACCGGCGAGTGCATCTTGCCCGCTGGTTGTCCCGCTCTCTCTTTGCTAGTGGTGGGGGTCGTCGCTTAGGCCGGATTTGCCTGGTGCACCCCACTGAATCGTCCCCTCCACCGGTGCCTGACCGTTGGGACCAGGCGAGTCCTAGCTTCGACGCCTCGGGGGGGCTCCCGGACTGCCTCCCGGGATGACGACCCGCAAGGATAGGACTGCGAAATCCTCCCAACCCAACACCATTGTGCAGTATACCACCCCGAGACTGCCGTCGCAGAGGATCACGCGGCAGACGGGACCGGACGATGGGGGCGACGAACCGCATGAACCCTCCCGAGCGGAGATCCTGAAAGCGATCCAGGGATCCCATTCTGCTTTGGAGAGGCAGATCGAGACTGTGTCGATCGATGTAAACCTCCTCCGGACGGATCTCCGCAAGGTGGCGGACAAGGACTCGGACGCGGAGGGCAACATCGTACAACTGCAAACTGAAGTGGCCTCCCTGCAGAAGTCGGTCGCGCACCTGACGTCCACTACCCGTGCGCTCGAGAGAAGAGCGGAGGATGCAGAAGGCAGGGCCCGTCGGAGCAACACCAGGGTCCTGGGCGTGCCGGAGCGCCTTGAGGCGGGAAACGCTGAACGCTTCTTGGAGACGTGGATCCGTACCCAGCTATGCCCGACCGGACTGTCCAGTGTCTTTGTCATCGAGAGGGCACACAGGGCCCTGGTCCCCCCTCCACGCCCAGGCGAGTCACCTAGAGCCATCATTGCAAAGATCCTGAATTATAAGGATCGCGATTGTATCCTGCGGGCCGCGAGAGAGATGGAGTCCATCACCATTGAAAATAGTCGAGGCTCCATCTACCCTGACTATACTCAACAGGTGCAGCAGCAACGGAAGTCCTTCCTGGGAGTCAAGCGGAAGCTTCGGGACATGAAGCTACAATACATGCTCCTTTACCCAGCCAAACTCAAGGTGCTCTCCCAAGGACGCGCTCACTTCTTCGAGTCCCCGACGGAGGTGTGGGAGTGGCTCGAGATTCGGGGAGATGACCTACCGCCTGGTGAGAGAGGTGGCCCCCGCGAGACCTGGGGGACCCGCCCCCAGAGGCGCCGTCGAGGCAGAGGGAGACGCAGGTCTGGATCCCGGGGTTCTCCTGAGCCCCGGATTACCGTAGGCGAGGATGGGGCGCTACACGTGAGGCCATCGACGGCGGGGGCCGCTCCGGAGTCACCTGAGGCCCCTGCACCTGGTGAGATCCTGGTCCCAGATACCTTGCAGGAAACCTTACTGGATGTACACTCTGCTCCCCCGGTGGTGCCGGAAACTGCCCTCTCCGAAACACGGCCTGAGTGAACTCTGCTATGAGGTACTGTCTAGTTATAGTGTTGTTGCCCTGGGGGGGTTGGGTAAGTCGCCTCTCCTGGTTTTTTCCCTGCCCAGTGCTGTCGCTGCCTGGCGCTGGGAGCCCTTGTTGGTGGGCTGTACAGAGGATGGATGCCGGGTTGGCCGAGGCGATGTTGTGCGAGGTCCAAGAGTTTATGGCGTACCGTCGCCCTGCATTGGACCTGACTTTCATGAACATTCCCAGAGACTGTCCTGGAACATTGGGTCCTCGGGGAGTTGGGGGGGGAGGGTGGGTGGTTTTGGTTGGTTGTGTGTGACTGTGGGGTGTGTGTGGTGTATGGGGTGGCTGTGCACGTCCTGGCACTGGCAGGGGAAGGGCAGGGTAGCGTTCTTGGTTGTTGCTGTCTTTTTGCTCGCGGGTGGGGGGGGGGGGAGACTGGTTCTGATGGGGTGTTGCGTCTTATTGTTTTTGGTTGGCGCTGGCTTGGGATGACTGGGATGGTGTGTTTTCCTGTGGAGTCATTTCTGCTCATGGGTGGGGAAGAGGGGGGGACTGTTTCAGGGGCTGAGGGGTTGCGGGTATTGTGGGGTTGGGGGAAGTTGGGGGGGCTATTTGTTTTTGGCATAGTGTGTACTACGGTTTGCACCCCTAGGGGGCTGTTTACAGAGGTTCCACTTGGGTGCCCGGATGGGCAGGACCAACGCTTATGGGATTCAAATTTTTAACTTGGAACGTGCGTGGCCTGGGTACTTGCTCCAAGCGGCACAGGGTGCTATCCTTCCTTCGTCGGCATGGAGTATCAGTGGCCTGCCTGCAGGAAACACATATGAATGAGGAGGGTGCTCTTAAATTGGCAAGGAAGTGGAGGGGTCAGGTGTTTCATTCCTCCTTTTCTACCTATGCTAGGGGGGTCCTGATCTGGGTGGCTCCAGGGGTTCCCCTAGCAGTCCAGTATGTTGAAGCTGATGTTGAGGGCAGATATGTTCTTATACGTGTGAAACTGGATGGGAGGGACTTCCTGCTGGTGAATTCTTATGCACCTAACCTAGATGACCCGAGTTTCTTTACCGGCCTGCAGGAGCTTATAGCGACGGACCTGGATGCCCCCTCCTCTGGTTTGGAGATTTTAATTGTGTACTGGATCCACAACTGGACAGGCATCCGCCCCGGACGGGTACGAAGCCTCGGATGACGACGCGACTCCGGGAGGTGATGGATAATTTGGGTGCTGTAGATGTCTGGCGCCTCGGCAATCCGGGACTGAAGCTCTACACGTTATACCCCCACGCATAACACGCATAGCAGGCTCGACAGGGTCCTTGCGGCTAACATTGGCGCATCCCTTGTTTTATCGGTCACACATCAGGCCCGGTTCTTGTCCGACCATTCGCCCGTGACGTGCACGGTACAGTGGGTGGACCGCTCATCCCGCCCCAGGACCTGGCGGATGCCAGGGGATCTTCTACAGGATCCGGTGGGACGGGACCATGTGGAGACGTCCCCGCGTACTTATCTGGACCTGAACTGGGCTGTGGGTGATATCCCTTTTGCGACCAAATGGGATGCCCTTAAGGCAGTCGTGCGGGGCGCTTGTATGGGTCTGACGTATGGAGTCCGCAAACAGCTGCTCCGTGACCTCGCGAGTGCTGAGGAGCGCCTCAGCCACTGCCAGTCCCAGCCGGACCCGGATGGGTCAAACGTGGACTCTGAACGGACAGCCCGAGAAGGCGTCCATGATATCCTGGACCGGCTAGATAGGTTCACTCTTGGTCGATATCGCCAACGCCTTCACCGTGAGGGAGACAAGTCGGGCCGGTTGCTCGCCTGGATTCTCCGAAGGGAGTCTGCCCCTGCGCGGATTGTCGCACTGAGAAACCCCGCTGGAGTCCTAGTACACTCGGAACGGGACCTTCTTGCGGTGCTCCGCGCACATCTGCAGAAGGTCTATACCGCTGACCCCCTGGTGACAGAGGCGTCCTATCAGCCATACCTCCGGGATTTGCCCCTTCAGACCCTCTCTGAAGAGGATGCCGAGGACATGGACACGCCGGTGACTCTTCATGAGGTCAAGGTGGCGGTGGCCGCCCTGCCGAAGGTTAAGTCGCCGGGTGGGGACGGTTTTCCCCCAGAGTTTTACCAGGCGTTTGCTGATACCCTCGCGCCCCATCTCTTGCAGGTTTACCATGAAGCGATGGAGCGAGCCGCACTCCCGCCCACCATGCAGCAGGGTGAGGTCTGCATGATCCTGAAACCGGGGGGGGGGTGGATGTGATCCTGCGGCCTACCGGCCGATCACTTTAATCAATACCGACGCCAAAATTCTTACTAAGATCTTGGCCACCCGGCTGGCTCCACATATGACGCACTTGGTCCATTCTGATCAGTGCGGGTTCATTCCGGGCCGCAACACCGCCATGAATCTCCGGCGCCTGAACCACGTTCTTCATGAGGTGCGAGATAGAGAGGATCCTCAGGTCCTGGTCTCGATAGACCTGGCTAAGGCGTTCGATACAGTTAGTTGGGGGTACCGGTCGGAGGTGCTTCGACTGGCGTGGCTGGGGCCCCTTTTCTGCACTTGGATTCGTATCCTTTACAGCGCACCTACGGCCAGGGTCAGGCTCGGAGCGGCCCGTTCGGAGGAGTGGCGGTTGGGCAGGGGCACTCGTCAGGGATGCCCCCTGTCACCGCTTCTGTTCGCTCTGGCAATTGAGCCCCTTGCAGTGACGCTACGCGCGGAGATGGCACCCTGGGGAATACGAGTGGGAGATGTGGTACACCTGGTTTCGCTTTATGCGGATGATGCGTTGTTCTACCTGACCTCCCCGCGGGAGTCGCTACCGATCCTGTTACGCCACTTGGAACGCTTTGGTGCGGCTTCTGGGCTACGTCTTAATCCTGAGAAATCCCTGATCTTTCCCCTTGCGGGTTGCGGTGACGACCCTCGTGTGGGTTTCCCGCCCCTGGGGCTACGGTGGGAGATGGAGGCCTTCCGCTATTTGGGTATTCAGGTGGCTGTTTCTGATGAACAATTGCTGGCCCGAAACGCCGACCGTGTGCTTAGTTCCCTACAGCGATCTGTATCCTTTTGGAATACGCTTCCGCTCTCTCTCATGGGACGATTGGCCGTCTCTAAGATGGTGATGCTGCCTAGAATATTGTATATCCTGCAGAATACCCTCTGTCCTCTTCCTCCTCGAATTTTCAACAAGCTTAATACGATGCTTACCTCCCTGCTTTGGGCAGGCAGACGCAGCAGAGTTGCGCTGCGTACGATGGTCAGACGATGGGAGGAGGGGGGCTTGGAGGCCCCGCGCTTTGATCTCTACTATTACGCGGCCCAACTTATACCGGCTGCGCGCTGGTTTGCGGGTGCGGAAAATTGGGAATTGCGACTTCTGGCTGGCAGCGCAGATGAGAAGGCGTTGCAATTGGCTCTGATGCGTGGCAGAGGAGTGGATGGCAACCTGCCGTATATTGTTCGGCATACTGCGGGGATCTGGCAGCGAGTGGTGGAAAGAGTGTTGACAGGCCCCTTTTCATAGGGAGCTGCCAATATGGACATTGACGCCGGTCACACTAATGGAAGAGCACATGTCGTTTCGAGAATGGCGTGAGGGCGGCTGCGACACCTTAGCTGACTTATATCCGGACGAGTCCTTTGTGACCCTGGAGAGAGCTGTCGAGGCCTTCGGTCTTACTGGGGGCCAATACCTTCATTATGGTGGCCTGAGGGACATGGCGAGAGCGACGTGGCCACAGTTCCCTGAAGCGCCCCAGGTGTCCCATACTCTGAATATCTTGCTATCGTGCGGCGCGGGACGGCGATTGATAACGCTTTTATATACAGCAATGAGACGCGACTCGGCGCCTCCGGTGTCTCCGTCCTGGGCGGCGTGGGAGGCGGATTTAGGGGTTGCCTTGGACCCGGGACAGCGGGGGCGGATAGGGACGCTCACAAAGAAGGTTTCGTGCAACGCGCGTTTCAAATTAATTCATTTTAACTTCATGCACCGTACTTACGTAACCCCAGTTGCTCTGCGACGCATTGCGTCGGATACATCGGATGCCTGTCCTCGCTGTGGGTCGGTAGGGGCCGGATTTCTCCATTTAGCCTGGGAGTGCCCACTGGTCGGGGACTTCTGGAGGGTAGTAGTGGCCCACATTCGGGGGGTCACGGGACTGCGTCTTGACCTGACCCCGCTCCATTGCCTGTTAGCCCTGGTCCCCAAGCCTAGAAGGAGGAATTTGTCATATAAGATGCTGCAGCTACTCTTAGTGCTGGCTAGACGGCGGGTCGCTATCACCTGGATGGGACAAAGGGCGCCAGATATGACATTATGGCTTCGGGATGTGGGGGAATGGACATTAGCCGAAGAAACGCACATGCAACATACGCGTAGAGATGAGCGGCTACAGGAGGACTTGCTCGCATGGCGTATGATGTGTGCTGTGGGGTTGGCTGACAGCGACTCCGATGCTACTAGTGCTGCATTGTTCTCGTCCGAGGAATCGGGGCCTGAGGAAGGGGTGGAGGGTGATGGGGAGGGAGTGTAGGGGCTGAGGTGCTACCCTGTTGACTGCGCACATGTTCCCTTATGTCGGTTTCTATACTTGCACTGTATCCCGTGGATTTTTCTCTTGCAATTCCTGTTCTGGTTGCTATTGTGGACGCCATGCTGGGGATGTGAACTATGTACACCTGTATTTTTTTATGCACTGATGCCAATTTTGGGGGGGGCGGGGGGGAAGTATTGTTCATTCTGCTGAAAAATAAAGTCTTTAAAAAAAAATATGTGGTCTATGTGATTGAATGCAAGTGCAAAAAAATCTATGTGGGTAGCACTATCCAACCCACTATAAGAAAGAATGGCTGAACATTTCCGTGCTTTAAAAAACCTAGACTCAAGATATCCAATAGGGTGTAATGCAGGAATCTGCCCTGATCAAAAGAAGAAACTAGGATTTCAATTTCATGGCATTGAAGTTGTACATAGCGATCCCAGGGGTGGAGATAGAGAACAAAAACAGACAGTGTGAAGCACGATGGATTTTGAGGCTTCGAGCAGTAGAGTGTGGAATTAACATAGACCAGGAACTGCACTATTTTTCTGTGAATGTAATACATGTGCAGAGAGTGCTCTTTTATCTAATAGAGTAATTATGATCTTTTGCAAAACATGTCGCAATGGTATTCATATTGATGTAAATGTGACGTAGATGCTCACTAATGATAATGTGATTATATCATCTGTCTATTATGAACTGATGGACATCTTTGCTTTACCTTATTGTCCTTTATGTATATGTAACTGGGTAATCTGAATTAGTATCCTTGACATATGTTTGAATTTGCATTCTCTCGTTTTTGTATAGTCCAAACTATTGACATCATTCAATTAACTGAAGACTTTTGTTTCACACGGTGTGGTAATTCTGTGCTTCTATCCTTTTTTAACTTCCTTTCCCTTGCATCTTTCCTGTTAGGAACTGGATTATTATTTTCACAGAAGTTATTATTGGGCACTTTGACCCCCAATTGGACATCAAGTATGTATAGTGTTCATTGGGACTACGTTTTCATAGAGTGGACAAGGCTACTTTTAAAAGTAGTCCTGCCGCTAACTTTTTGTACTAACTAATTGTACCTATAATTACATGAACTAGCGTTAGTTGAATAAGTTATAGAGATTGACTGCCTTTGAGAGTTGGTGATATTTCAAGAAAGCAAATTTACCTCGATAAGTATTGACGGCGATTACATATGGCAGTCTATCATACTGGAAAGGGTAAATATGCATTTTAATGTGGCTTGAATGGTTTGAACTCATCTTATATTTGCTACTTGAATTTTGTGGCTTCTATACTATGTATAATTGTGGCAACGTGATAGCTGGTTTCTGTAGATGTTATGCGATGATATTTTTTGTAATGGCGCTTGTAACAATAAAGTTTGACAATTTTATCTTTATAGGTTGGCACTTTACCACTCCAAAATGACGCCTGTTATAGATCGCATCTTGATCTTCTAGTCCGCTGTCACTTTCTAAAACCGGAAACCAGGTACCGGTGTTGACTATTTTAAGTCGCGAGTTTTACTGACTCGGTTCACTTAATGTTTGAAACGCTGAAGAAGACGTTGGGAGTACTCTCCCAGGTAAGACTGCTGGCCCGAATGGGATAACTTTTGAGCTAAATCTTTGAACTTGGGTTTATACCTAAACAAGTTCTTGCTTTCGGTAAAATGCGCTCTTATAAATTTGATGCGCGTTGGTGATATATGGGGTGCATCTTTTATTTGGTTTTATTAACTGATTGGGCTAAATCTTTGTACTTGGGTGTATACCTAAGTAAGTTCTCGTTTTCAGTAAAATGCGCTCTTATAAGTTTGATGCGTGTTGGTGATGTATGGGGTGCGTCTACTATTTGGTTTTATTAACTGATAGCGAATGCTTCAATTAATGTCTTTGGGCAAATACTTTGACCTCGGCCTTTTTAAATTTTCAAGTGTAGGTCCTTTTGAATTTTTTGCATTTAATGGAGACGGTATTTTGTTAAGAGCGTAATGTGTTGTGAAATATAATGGGTGCTTCTAACACACGGCGGCGTAACTTGATAGGCACCCATAGATTATATTATATTATATATTTTTCTATTTTCTTTAAAGTGAGGAACGGTTTTAATTTGTGTAGGTTTTATTAATACCGTATTCACTGTTTTAAGATGTTTGGGACAGTATATCTGGTAACAATATTTACGTTAGATATGCGGCTTTTAGTGCTATGTATGACCATGCGACATGCATAAAATTGAAACTGCTGCCCTGGTGATATTCTGACTAGTAACCCTACTCTTTAAGATTGACTAAATATTGTCATTTTGCTTTCAGACCTGAAAACTCTTCTCTCTCTGGCCTGGACCCGACTTATAGTCTGTTGAGGTAACTTGATTGTTTGAGCCCATATTAAAGTGACCAGTCTTGGGGAGATATATATATATTTAAATCTCTCTTGTTTCCCCCTGTCTTGTTGCAATATTAATAGATCGTAATATGAGCTGAATATTTCATTTCGGTATGAATTCCTCCTTGCGATTAGAATCGATAATAGGACTATTTGAGATATGGGAATTCAAACTATAGTGCGGAAAGCATTATTGCATTTTCTCCTTTTTTTGCAGAAATCTGGCCGTATATTAGGACCAACGACTGAAGGATACGTGACCTTTATTAAGAAAAATGGATTACTTTTAGGTATACAGGCTTATAATTATTAATTATTGTATCTGGACGGTCTCCTATAATCTTGAAACCTCCTCGTGTAAGGAACTATTGTATATTAAGTATTGTATTTTTTCTATGAAATTAGAATAAGAGTGTTTATGGATTTTAACCGAAGATCCTTTCATCTCCTCCTGTTGTTTTCTCTCTTTTATATTAGTCTCATGCTGTATGGGACCACAGACCGGTTATACCTGGAATGTGGTGTATTCTATCGTGAAGATTTGTTCTGGTGAGTGATAGAACTATATGTTGTCTTTGGGTTTTGTCCAGATTGGCATTTTAATTATCTGACAAATAGTACTCATTTGCGTGCGAGTGGGAATACTAATCACCCTCTAGGACAAACTGAATTTTGTAGGATTACGGTTGTTCCTAACTATTGTGTTAGCATGTGTTCTTTTTGGTACTTCTCTTGAAACCTTAAAAGCCTTCCTCTTTTCTCTGTGACATGAACTGAAGTGTGACATAACATCCTTTCACTGGGTGATTTTTTGGTGATTATTGGTTCTTTTCTTGCTTCTACTTTTTTCACTTTAGACTTTTTTTGGTAGTGGTGGAAAGTTAATTATACTTTGTATTTGGTTTTCTAGATATCATTATTAAGAGAAAATGTATGTTTTTGTCCGTTTCTGTAGCCCTGATGAAGTCATCGGGTGATTTCCGCGAGACGAAACACGTGTCGGCTTTCTGGCTCCATTATTGGTGATGTCAATCAACTCATCAACAAGTTTCATCATTCTTTGAAATTGTGAAGAAAAAAGGAAAATAAAAGAATTTATTGTCTGAATATATAGAAAAACAGAAATCTCTTTGGACTGTTTATTGTATGAACTGATTTATTCTAAAAACCGTTCATTTGTGCTGTGCTCGGGAACAATAATCTGTTTATGACATACAATTTGTCCGATTGACAGTATCAAAAGCACTAGCTAAGTCAACAAAAGCTAAATGCACAGAGTTCTTCATGGACCTCACGTGCTTACAGACAATTATGGACAAATTGAGACATTGTTCAGTTGTGCCCAGACCCCTTCTAAAACCATTTTGTGTCTTCGACAAGACCCCTTAAATAGATGCCCACTCTTATAAACATGCAAGAAGGACCCTGCCCAATACCTTTGCTGTTGCATCGATCAATGATATGGGTCTGTAACACACTGTATTACTTCTATCTCCCTTTTTAAAAACAGGAACTTCAATTGCCTCTTTGCACGACCCAGGCAGTCAACCAATACTGGCTGCTTTAAAAATATTTGTTAGAAGTGATGCCCACAAGAAAGGGTTTCTCTTAAAAAGACCAAGGGGCATCCCATCTGGGCCGGGGGCTTTTAAACAGATGCCCTGTCCAAGAGCCACCTCTACCTCTTGAACGGTAATGGACAGAATAACCTTTGAGGCTTCGGTTAAGTCATGGTGTATTTTCCGTCGTTCCTCCACATCACCCTATGTGAGGGAATGGAAATGTGAGAATAATGGGCTTCCAAGACTTCACCCAGGATCAATGAGTCCATTTGTCTCACATCTTCAGTGAACATTGGGCAATTAATAATTTCCCAAAACGTTTTAGAATCTTTAAAAAACCTCTACTTTCAAAGTCCCCTCACGCCTCCTTCCTCAGTTCTGTCTTCTTGCATTCAATCACCTTTTTATATTTGCTGCTAGTAATTTTTATTTATCACGAGGAGTGGCATGTAGGGCAGTTTTAAGTTCCTTAAGAGCTTTGGAACATTCAGTGTTGAACCAACGTGCCCCTGGGTTTACTTTTGTGTAATGATCTTAACCAACCTCTGGGCAATGTCGGTACAGAGCACCTCAAAATCCCGTACTCTTTCAACCGGGTCAAATCTGGCTTCAGGCACCCATCTATGAGATTATAATTTGTTAGGATGATATATCTTATTGAAATTTTGACGGGTCTTCCTGATCCCATTTCAATCTGAATCCTTTATTAGGTTTATATTGAATCAGAGGTTCATAAGTGAGCCCCGTCTTAGGCTTTATGTTAAGGGAGGCTATGAGCGGATAATGGTCGCTAGAGCAGTTTGGTATGATTTTAAAATCCTGAACAAGGAAAGTATAAAACTTTGTCATTAACAAAGTTGAGTGATTAAAATGAGGCAAGGGCTGGTCCTTACTATATTCCAGCCCCCACAAGCGTTGAGTGCTATATTTGCAGATCGTGCAATTGAAATCTTCAACCCAAAAAATACATAAAGGCCTCCACAAAGTGGATGCTTGAGCCATTTCCATTTGCAGGGACTCGATTACTTGACCGTTGCTCTTGTCAAAGATATTATAATACAAGTTCACCAGTAGTATATCGACCTTGGCCAAACCAGAGATACCTAATAATTGATACCAGGGAGATGAGCACATGCATTTTGCTTTTACATGGGCTTATTTTACTGCAATAAGCACCGCAATACCACCCTTGGCCCTTCCTGATGTGGATGGGATCGCTGGGACATAGAAGGAGGGATACCCATTTATAAAAATATAATCTGTGGCCATGTTTCTTGTAAACATAAAAGATAAAAACCTCCAACAAGCCAGTACTATATAAAACCTTTCAATAAATACATAAATATATTCCATGATAACATTTTAAAGCTAGTATTTGTGTCTCCTTGTGGTACTTGCCCCAAAATTACATTAGAAGATGCATCAGAGGTACAAACTTGGTCCTGCTAATTTTCCGGGCAAGGCGAGTCCTGCTGTCAATCTGTCGGTTAGTCCAGAGAGTGCTTCAAAACGGTTTTGTCAGTCATTCAGGAGACAAGAAATGTACCAGCAGCACCCAACTGCACAACAGGAAATTAAATGAAGAGCAACAAACTCTAAATAAAGCAATATCCAAATCCTGTATGCATGGAAACAACACACCTTGCCGCCTGACCACACAGGAAGAGATAAGTGGAACTTAATTGCAAGAAGTTATACAAGTACCAACTACTCCAGAGTCCCCATGAATAAACCATTCATTAGGGTATTTGTTTTTAATGAGTGGGCAGTGAATCTGTTCTCAGGAGTGGCTTGACATAATACTAAACCTAACTCCCAAATCAATGCACAGAAAGACTCCTCCCCATTTCAGGAAGACCCTTCTCTGCCTTGGACCTGTATACCATGTACCTGCTTCTTTCTGCAACTCCCTCTAAGATTTGGCACCACATAGAACACCCATGTCCCACTTAACCACCAGTGACCATCCCTCTTTAGGGAGGTTATTGCAGAAATTCAGTCAGCAAATCATCACCATGGAACTGAGGACCCCAGTTCCATGGCAACATAGTAAGAAAGGATCACCATGCCTACTGAAATTCACAGTAGTGCATCCGTAAAATTCCGTTATCAGGAGCTCCTCCTCTACTGCTGTTTCAATATTATCAATTTCAAAGGTTTTATTTATTAAAGCCACAGAAGGACATTCCAATCTCACTTGACAACAACCTAGGGATATCACTTCAGTTTCAAAGCACTACTTATCAGAACTGGAAAGGAGAAACTAGACTGCAAATGGCAGATAATACTAGACAAAACAGCAACCAATCCAAGTCAAAGTTATGAAATCTTTAGTCCTTCAAGCACCTGCATAAAAAATTTATAATCCCTTAATTTCAAAATTAGGCATGTCCATTTTACATTATAACGACAATGCAAATAATTCTACAACTAATTTTGGCAAGACTGACCAGTGCTACCAGGTTGTATGCATTTTAGACTGCTGGAAGGCCAAATATTCATAGCTGAATGCAGCACCCAACAGTGGACTACAATGGTAGGCACAAACGAACACTTACGTTAACGGAATAGTGAAGAATCTAATCTATGTTGCCAAACATGACATTTTGTAGGAGTATGCACCAACAAAGCACTACGCGTAAGATCAGATGTATTTGAAGTCAAGGTTCTGGAAAGCTACTCAACGAAGAAAAAGAGCTTGTGTATTAAAAGCTCCCTTGGCCAATATCTGAGTCATAAAAGTTATGATGTTTTCACTGGACAGAGGTCATTAGGTATTCCAACTTAAGCATTTTCTTCCAGCGAACTTTGCAATTTTGATGCATAAAATGAGTGCATCATCACACAGTACTGCTGCTCGGTAGAAAACTAGAATTCTGCTGCAACACAGTAAAGCACACAAACCGGCTGCGGCTCAAGATGCGGACAAAAATGACTATGTCACTGCATCACACCATTTTCCCAAGAAAACGTACAGCTCGTTCCAAGAAGATCTGTGAAACTAGATCAATGGTTCCTTGCTATTCTATTCAGTTCCTCAAATTTCTATTCAGCGTTCAGTACCTGACCTCACAAACAGTGAAATAACATAATTTAATATAAAGGAACGTTAAGAGAAAACGACTTTAAGATTCTGGCATCTATTTGTTTTTAAGGGTACCTTTTCTAATATTCAGGCTTTCAATGATTTAGGAGACTGTTCTCAGGTGGCACAATTTTGATGGTTTTTGTTTAGTTTTGGCAAGAGAATAACATAGAAAGTTTACATAGATTCTGGAAATTATTTGTTTCTCCTGCATCTGCTGCACAATTTAAACACTATAACAAGGATGGCTGTTCTTTCAGTATAAAATATTTGAACATTTCAAAATTTCAAGCCATGTGGAACAAGTATTAAATGCATTCATTACTTCTGTAAATGTAATTTTCTCCTGAAGCACGTCACGGTTCTACCATTAACGGTACCACATTTAACGGTTAAAAAGCCATATATTTTTTCTAGATTTATTTAAAGAATCTCATAGCTTTCAAAGATTTAACAAATTACTTAATATTTCACAATTGTTAAATCTTCATGGGCAATTGCATAACTTTGTACCTGTTTCAGTAAGCAAATAGCTTCCCACATCTTGCTCTGTGTTCCCAGTAACACTGTTTATTTCTCAAATTCACAAATTCGGTTCTTTTATATAACTTTTTTTTTTAAACTCTTTTTATTAAACAGTCACAGGAAACATCAATACAATTGATACAGATACAGAGGTATAAACAATCCATGATACACATAGTTGGAAAGTGCGAAATTTCAATGCGAGTCCTCCCTTCTCCTATCATTACTTCCCATCCCTGCAGTTCAGTTCGATCAGAACACCCATCCCTGGCTGTCGTTTAGCCCTACCTATACTCCCCCAGTGGGCTTAAATCTTTTACCATTTATGGGGGCAGTCTCTACTTTCATAAACAGCCTGCTCCGCCAGCTGCCACCAGTCAATCACACTCCCAGTCACCCAACTCGGCGGGGTCCCCGCTCCCCATGCCCAACTGATATTCCTCTTCATGATCGCCAAGGCAAGCATGAGCAAAGTGCCAAGATGTTTGGGTCACCACTCCTCCCCCGCTATGCTCAGGATATGCCACCTTGCCTCCAGGGGAAACCGAAGACCCATGGGTGCAGCCATGAACACCATCACTCCCTCCCAAAAGCGCCAAACATCGGGGAAGGATATGGAAGAAGGATCCCTCCTCCTCGCACCCACTGGCGCAATGATCTGAGTCGCACTAGCCCCATCTATGTTGTAGTGTCCTGGAGGCATATGATCTATGCAGCATACGGATCTGTACCAAGCGGAAGAGCGTACAAATGGGCATCTCTTTGGGCATTGCAGTGCCTCTCACAGTCATATTCCTCTAAAAGCCCCATGTTTGTCTCCCACACTACCCTCAGTGGGCCTAGATGGTCCGGAAAATTATTAAGAAGTTTGTGGAAGGTGCAGGAAATGGCCTTTTCCTCCATCGGATCAAGGAGGAGTCGGTCCTCAAGGGGGGAGCTCTCCTGAAGCAGTTTGCCCGCAGGTAGGCAGCAACTCAGGGCGTATTGAAACTGCAGATACCAAAAGCGCTCGCTGTCAGCCATTTGATATTCAGACTGCAAATTTTCAAACGCAATTCTTGCCCCCTTGCGCCAGATATCCCAAAAGTCATCAATCCTAATGGGGCTCCATCGGGCTAAGCCCTGTAGGCGTCCCAATTCTCTCAGTTCATCACTGGTCCATAGAGGAGTTTCAGTTGTCAATTTTTTAGAAATATTTATTAATCGCACATTTTATTTTTTTCAGCTAGTTTTATCACCCCTTAATTTTTATAACATTTTCAAGCTCCTGTAGTTTCCTATTTAGAGTGCCACCTTTCATAATATCTTCATTCATGGGATCTTAGTTATTAATTTCCTTTCAACAAAGCATTTCAGTTGCCTCAGTAGAGACATTGGAGATGTTTCGCTATTCTTCTTGTTTATAATAAACTTTAAAATATCCATTTACATGTTATCCTTGAAGGCATCATTTTCTTATATATTCAGTTAATATAAAATGATCTTTGAGAAGGAATTATGGACATGTGAGTGTAAAGAACAGTTAGGCTTTGTTGGGTTCTTCAGCCTCCAAATGCCTACAACAAGTGATGTTTTCCAACAGTTGGTCCCCAAATTTTTAGACCCACAAACCACTTTTTAGAACAAATTTTGGTGACCCTCCTACCTTTAATGGATATAATGCAAGGCGATTTTTTAATGTAACTAAACTTGTATGGTAGCGTGTTGTCATGTACAGATACCACATTTTCCATTGAAATGGCCACACAATTTGCACAGACATACAGAGCACACCACTGATAATGTGCGGAAATCAGGTTTCTGAGAATATTTATCATTTGTGCATGAGCAAGTAAGTGTCTTGATTTGTTTTGATCCCAATAAAATCTGTTTCCAGCACATTTCAGAATTACCAAAAAGTACTCCAGTTTTTCTTTCCCAACTGCTGGATGCAGACGGTTCTTTTACAGGTATTTACATTTTTGTGTACTGCAAAAACATCCGATATTCATAATTCAATTTAAAATCTCCTATCACTTTGCCGTCAGAGAAAGAAAATAAACACTAACACCAATGTTAAAAGAATTAAGCAGCCTAACAGTTAACCTCCACTGTTGAATCACCAGCAAATGTGACAAGTTAAACACAGAAATTAAAGGGACATTTTTGGCTGCTCTGACTTTTGCGACCCACCAAAAATCAGCTAGCGACCCACCAGTAGGTCATGACCCACAGTTGTAGATATACTGCTTTAGAAAGCTGAGAGGAAGTCAGCCTGCAGGGAACTCGTCTTGTTTAACAGAACATTTATCAATAAAATCATCTGGTGTGATTAATTTTGCTAATAAATCATGATGCAGAACGGAGTAAAATATTGGCCAACAGACTGCAAACAATTCAATCTTATTTAACTGATGCAAATCAAACAGGCTTCATTAAAGATAGATCAGCTGACTAGTAACCCAAGGCAAAACTCTACAAAATCAAAAATGGCAGAACATCCACTAGATTTTGGCACAGAGAAACAATTTAACAATGTAAATTGGGCATGTTTGTTGGACGCACTATGGTGAAAGAATTTTGGGGGGATCAATTATTAGCTGTACCGAAACCCTTTACAGTGGTCCTAAAGCAAACTTTAATGCAAATGGACTGTTATCGAGGACAGTTTGCCTGCATAAAGGCACTAAACAGTTGTCTCAACTTCAATTTAATACAGCTTTAGAGCCCTAACAGACAGCCATAAGGTCTTATTTCAACATCTCACCTGGTAAAATAGGTATACTATGGAACACAACTGTTAGTTTGTGAAAGATATATTGTAAAAAAAAAATTATCAAAAATTAAAAAGTTCTTAATAAGACAATATGAACTGTTTAACTGATGTGGATCTTTCTCTGGCTAAAAAGTCAACTAGAGTGAGTTTGGTACGGCATCAATTTTAAAACTGATAAATAAAAAACAATACTCCGACTGGCCACTGTAATCAGAAGTGAACCAAAAGTACTTTCCTTGCTATAAAAATCCTGAGGGCGGAGAGCATCTATGACTGTAAACATCGATGATCTTAAAAGTGAACATTCCGTGGACTTCGAACTTTGGCAAAAGCTAAATCTAGGATTGTGAGCAAAAATGAACATAAAAATAAATATTTTGCCAATAAATCTATATATATTCCAAGGAAAAGCAATCTACATGTTTAACTAGAGAACATACTGACATGCTTCATTTGAAACCATAAAAAACCCTCCAATTTCAATAAGCCAATTGATAACTTATTTTCATAAATGAAGATTTGGTTTGCCTGTAGAAAAATATCATTAACCATGCCTTCCAACTAAGCCCTGAACATCTTTTTTTAAATTTATAAATCCTTTTACTGAAATCAGTGTAAAATCACCTAAACAAGTCTGGTTGTGAATTAGCATATATAAAAAATGACATTAGCATCTCAGCATACATCACCAAGAAGTATTCTCACGTCTCACGCCCACTGTGCGGATAAAGACCAATTTAAAGCATAAATAGTCAGATCTTGACATATCATTATAAGAGATAAGCCCTAAACATCTTTAGTTCAAACTGATCATTTAAAACTCATAAATACATGTCTTTTGAAAAACACACAATAGAAGGGTTACTTACCATTCCTAATGTTTGTTTTTGAGGGCAAATCAACTCCTCAGTATATATCTAAACACAACGTGATATAAGCTAAAAGTGTTTTCAAAAGCAACATGGAAAATGTGAGCTTTGGCTGTTGATGGTTCTCCTTTATAGTAGAGACAAGCATTAGGTCTTGAAATACATTTAGTTCAAGGAAACCAGGATAAACCGTCACGTATTCTTAGCAAGACATGTAATGCCACAAAATGAGGCATTCATTCCTTACTATGCATTAAAAAGAAACCATGCTTTCCCACGCAGGGGAATGCATAACTACTTATATCATTAACATCTAATCCCCACAGAGAAGGCAAAAAATACATCTGCTCACACCAGAAGGATTTTCTATTCTTTTGTAAAACCTCAATCATCAAGGTAAGCCGTTCCATTACAGCGGAGGTAGATTTTTCTTTTGTTTTTTTAAGGATCATTGTGTCATGCAGCGCACCAGGCACAATGATATATATAACCACTGAAAGTGAATGCGGACAGTCTTTACTTTCCAGCCGCGTTCACTGGGATCGTTGCTTGGGGGCATATCTCAGCTCCCTGAGCACAGATCAACACTGGACAGTTACAGTTGAAAAGGGAATGATCCCTAGAGGGTCCCTACTTGTGGGCCGCTACAAGAGGGTCAAGCAGGGATCCTCCCACTAGCCACAATGGTTGGCTCCAAGGAAGGGAGATGAAACCCATGCACTGCAAAATTCTCCCCAACCACCAGTACAGTCTTTCTGCCCTTCTGAGGAAGGCGACTAAGGGGTTTATCCCAAATCTGGTGTAGTTCTGAAAATTCTGGACTCGTGCAATAAACTCTTGTCGTAGTATGACTATTTTGGTATCAAAAGACCGAAAATGGCTAGTACACTATGTACAAGCATTTTCGTCATATTCCAGTAACGATTTCACCTCGAAATCGTCATTTTCGTCCTGAACCCTTGGCTTTCATTTTGTGCACAGCAGCCATTTTGAAAGTTGCCCTCACATAGGCTTATAATACAGCTAAATTCGATTCCTAAGGACACGTACACCTTAATTGACTTCTCTCTGACCTGGGCAAGCTGAAACCATTGCCCCAGGCCGAACCTGTTTGGTCAGTTCCTCTCCCAGTGGCCGAACGAGATAGCATCAAGGCACAACATGCCATAAACCCTTTTCATCGCACACACACCCTGCCTAATCTTGCTCACACCTGTCCCTGCTCTTTTCTCTCACTTGCTTTATGATGAGGAGGTGCCCGTTTTTATTGGGGGTCCACCGATATCTGATGAAAATGTTGGGCCTTGCCGGGTAATTTGTTATGGGCTGGACGAACTGTAATGTGGCCTTGTCATCATGACTCTGCTTTTCCTTTGTAGTGAAAACATGTGAATGGTATACTAAAATGTGAAGAATGTTTGCCTAAAGCACAATATTTCGTATAAAAAGAGAAGCCTGGTTTTGTAAGATTGAGCAGTCTCCTGAGAATATACACACCGTGTTGTTGTACTTCTAGGACGCCTGTTACTTGGTTGCAGCCAATAAATTCGATCTTTGACTTCACCTAGAAGACTGAGTTTCTGTGGTCTGAATCAGGAAAGTACTCGAGGTCTTAGGGTTTACCCTGACACAACTGGGTTACCGGTTCGGTACCGGTTCTGAAAAACCCAGTACCTCAGCTGGCGCCTAACGTGGGGCGATACCAACGGTACCGGTCCAAGCCAGAGGTTCATGAGGAGCTTCGTGTGAAAATTCTGGAGGAAGGCCGCCACTTCATCGACCCCTGCATGTCGACGTGGTCCGAAAGTCTTTGCTGCGAGGTTCCCCGCTTCCCGACGGCTACAAAGGACTGCTGCCCTGGCTATCGCCCTGATTTGGACCCTTGATGTTTGGTAGAGCGAAACGACAGACGAGTCTTCTGGTGACGTCACCGATATCTCAGTTAAGTATAAGTGGAGCGTCTCCCAGTCCTTAGTTGGTTCTTAGTTTCGGGATCTTTGATTTGGAACTTGCAAGTACCAAAGCCGAAGGACTCGTGTATTCACGAGAATATCGTAATCGATAATCCTTTGAAGTTTGAAGCTAGACTAGTGAGCGAAGATGCCTGGTCTTAGCAGACTTGGAAATTTGTTTTGTCTTGGTTGTAATAGGGATTCCCGATTGGAGGACTCGTGTCCGGTTCCTCCGATTGGAACTCCAACTTATGAATTGTATGTGAAACATGGAGTAGGCCCCATCACATACAATGAAGTGTGGATCTGCTACACCAGAAAAGATGGTGTTTTAAAATGGCCCCAATATGGTAGCTTTGACACGGAAATCCTAGTTAACCTCGAAGTTAAACTTTTTAAGAAGAAAGCCCGGCCGGCGATGTTGGACTCTTTCCGCCTATGGCGTAAGGAAGCCAAACAGAAGGAAATTAAATTAGCGAAGAAAAATAAGAGAGAAAGGGGTATTTCGATAATGCAAGCTGCTATGCAGTTTAAAGATAATGAAGAGGAACAGATGAGTGAGCAGTTGCACAGGCAACGTAAAATGGTAATAGATAAATGCTACCCAGTTTTGCCGCCTCTTCAGCAAGATGCAGCAAAAGACCTTGAAAAAGATCCCCTAATGTCGCATTTGTTAAGTTCGCCACCCCCTTATGCGCAAAATGCTACAGCACCTCCGCAACCTTTAGCTGCGCAACCCGTGGTTGCATTGCCTCCTGCTCCTCCACAGCACCCACCAGCTACTCTTCAGTTGGCTTCTGCTCCTCCGGTGCAGCCTCCTCAAGGGCCACCGGCTTTTACATCTGCTCCTCCTATACTTCCTACAACTTTAACTACTATAACGACTACCACTCCTGGTACTCCTCCTGATACTGCCTCTGCATCTGCCTTGCCTCACCCTGCTTTCCCGCTGGTCTTTTCGTCGACTTCTCCTTCTGTTCGTCAGAGAGTGGCTAGTACTGTTACTAGTATTCTATATCCTTTCTTTGGAGCGGCAAGTCCAGCTCCTACCTCTGAGCGCACGCAGTTGCGTAGCCAACTGCCTGATTCTAGGGAGAAGGAAACGTTGAATCATTTGGCACATAGATGGGTGACTGACCCGATGGAATATGATCTAAAATCTGTTATGGATGTCTTCCATCAGTGGGAAGCATCGAAACAGAGATACGTTTTTGAGAAAATGTGTGGTTTTCTGTGTGAAGATTTAGAGGACAATGATTTGGACTCTAATCCGCCCGAATTGAGCCATGTACGGTTTGAGTTTTCAAAAGGCGCAATTGTGGGTTCAGATGTTGAGAAAGCGGTTGCGACGTTGTCGTCGCTTAGGACCGAAGGTGTTTCTAGGTCATTGTTTGAGTCCGATTCCTCTGTTAAGAAGAAGGTAAGACAATATCCCATGAGAGAAGTTCCTCGAGTATGGAAGGAAACAGTACGGCTGGTCCTGGTAATGTTCCACCAGCTATACCAGCACATTTTCAGCGTGTGTGGGTACATGTTCCATGGAAGCGAGCTGAAGTTTTGGCCCTTAAGCAGACATTACCTGATCCCCGTAAAAATCCTGCAGGGAATTACAAGGAATTGTCACAGACTGCAGGGTCACGCATCATGAATTTAGCGGATATAGATATGTTGTTTGGGAATGTTGTCCCACAGCCTTTATGGGGAAAGATTCGTCATGCAGATCATGATCAGGAGTTAGGTGACTCATGGGCTAATATTGCGGCTGCAGATGACCGGCAAGTTGGTGGTGCTAAACCGGAGCCTTTAGTAGCTTAACTTCCTGGTAAGATCATTGATTACATGAAGACTTTAATGCCTGCCATGCGAGTAAATTGGGATAAATTGTCTGCGTGTAAGCAGAAGAAAGATGAAACAGTGTCAGATTTCTTCACCAGGTTTGAAGAAACGTTTGTCGACCACAGTGGTCAAGATATGAGCACAGAAGGTGGCCAACAGTTGTTCGTCGATAAATTTGTGCATAATTTGTTACCCGAGTTGTGTAAAAAGTTAAAAGATTCAGAGAGTTCTTGGGCAGTTTCCTCTTCAGCACAGATATTGGCTACTGCACAATATTACGAAAATCGAGATAAAGATGAGAAAGATAGAGCAGAGAAGAAAACTAAAGAGTTGAAAACAAAGGTTCTGTTACAGCAAGCGTACCCGCCACGTGGTGGTCAGAATAGTGGTGCTCAGAGTAACTATCAGAATAACTATCAGCAGCCTCAACAGTTTCAGAGGAACTCGCAAAGAGTCGAGTATACTCAACCACGTGTCCCTGTAGGTCCCAATCAATGTTCGTATTGTAAGGAAGAGGGTCATTTCAAGTATAGTTGCCCTGTTTTGTTACAGCGCGCAAATGGTGTTTCAGGTGCACGAGGTCGAGGTGTTCAACAAGCTCCAAGAGGTAGAGGACGTGGAAATTTCCCCCAGAACGCTCGTTCCTTTCCGCCTCAGAATTCAATGAATAGGTTTGATCAGCAGAATAACGCGTCTGGTAGGACAGCTCAGTACTACGCTGATGATTACTATGCAAAAGATGAGCATGTGGAAGGTAATGATTGCTAGGACAGCCATAGACAAAGAGAGGGAGTTGTTTCAGTTCCAGTATATCAGAGTGGACCTTATGTTGAGGTGATTACATCAGGTGTGTCAGAGCCTTTTCTGTTGGATACTGGTGCTACAAAGAGTTCTATTATGCACTCCAAACTCCCCGGCGCACCTTTGTCTGGCGAAACGAATGTATCAGTAGGTTTTTCTGGCGCCCCAGTTAGAAACCCGATTTCTGACCCTTTGTCCCTTTCTGTTGGACCTTGTGAATTGGAAGCACCTCTTATTTTAACAACAGGTTGTGGTGAAAACTTGCTAGGATTGGATCTGTTGAAAAGATTGTATGCAACGTTATATTGTTCTCCTTCAGGAGTACAACTTACACTGGGTAAGAAAGTGATTTCTTCAATGTATTTGTCAAAAGACAAACTTCCAACAGAATTGTCATCTCTCCCTAATATTCTTTGGGCTACTGGTCCTAATGATGTAGGTCTTTTGGAAATACCGCCATATGTTGTAACATTGAAAGCCAATGTTAAAATGCCACGCATTCTCCAATACAAAATTTCTAGTGAAGGTGAGAAAGCGTTGCTAGCGATCATTTACGATCTGATGTGATTGAAGAGACAAGAGGCAACGTTTGCAATAGTCCTGTTCTGCCTGTTTTGAAACGAACTGATCCTTCCCAGCCACCTGTTTACAGATTCGTGATTGATCTTAGAGAGGTGAATAAAATAGTTGTGCCACAATTTCCAGTTGTACCTGACATTACTGCCCTATTGACTATGATTCCAGCTTCTGCCACCTGGTTTTCGGTGATTGACTTGAAGAATGCTTTCTTCAGCATCCCGATTGCTGAGGAGAGTAGGGATATTTTTGGCTTCAGTTTAGGAGGCCGAAGCTTCCGCTTTAAACGCGCTCCCCAGGGCTACTGTGAAAGTCCATCAATATATAGTCAAGCTTTAAAAACACAACTTGATATGATTGTTTTACCTGATGGCGCTACCCTCATTCAGTACGTAGATGATTTGCTTGTTGCTGCAGATACTGAGGAAATCTGTAAAGAAGCCACGTTGTCATTGTTACGTCATTTGTGTGATCTGCATCACAAAGCGTCTCTCTCAAAATTGCAATATTGTCGACAAGAAGTGACCTACTTAGGTCATCTCTTATCGAAGGAGGGAAGGAAACTGACCCCAGAAAGAATTCAGGCAATAGCGAAATTGAGTGTGCCAAGAACACAGAGAGAAGTGCGTGCTTTCTTGGGCATTACATCATATTGCAGACAATGGATACCACATTTTTCGTTATTGGCCAAGCCTTTGGTGGCATTAACGTGTAAAGATACACCGAATCCCGTCCCATGGTCTGAAGAGTGTCAGAAAAGTTTTTCTGAATTGCGCACAGCATTATGTTCGGCACCTGTGTTGGGTACCCCTGACTACAGTAAGCCCTTTACATTGTATGTCCATGAGAAAGAAGGTTGTGCATTGTCAGTGTTGACACAGTTGTTTGGAGACAAGCAACGTCCATGTGCATATTTTTCGTCGACTTTGGATCCGGTAGCTAAAGCATTGCCGAGTTGTTTAAGAGCAACAGCGGCAGCAGCTGTTTCTATTCGACAGTCTGCTGGTTTAGTGATAAATAACACGTTAATTGTGATGGTTCCACATGCAGTGAACACTGTGTTAAACAGAACCAAGACACAGCACTTAACTAGTGCTCGATTGTCAGGTTACGAGTTGACATTGTTAGCGAGTCATGTGCACATAAAAAGATGCAACACACTTAACCCAGCTACGTTGTTGCCAATTGTAACAGAGTTAGATGATTCAGAACAGCATGATTGTTTTCTTAGAACAGAAGAAGAAACAAAAGGGAGAATAGACCTCCAGGATACTCCTCTTGCTGAATGTGATGGTACATTATGGGTGGATGGTTCATGCTTCAAGCTTCCGAATGGTGATACGACTGCAGCATATGCTGTCACGACTTTGCATACAATTGTCGAAGCTGCACGTATCCCACATAATTCAGCTCAAGCAGCAGAGTTGATTGCACTTACGAGAGCATGTGTGTTGTCAAAAGGAATGAAAGTGACCATCTATACCGACAGCCAGTATGCATTTGGTGTGGCTCACAGTTTTGGACGATTGTGGAAAGAACGTGGGTTTCTGACTTCGCATGGAGCTAAGATACAGCATGGTCAGTTGGTGAATGAGCTTCTTGAGTCACTGACTTTGCCCCTGCAAGTTGCGATTGTGAAATGTAGTGCGCACAAGAAAGTGACTGATGATGTTGGTCGTGGTAATGCATTCGCTGACGAAATAGCAAAAGAAACTGCAAGGAATGTGATGAGCCGAATGTATGTTGCAGGCCCTGCAAGATGGGTTGGTGACATTGGAATGTGTGAAGACACGATAGAGAGTGTGAAATCTATTCAAGCTGAAGCTACAGAGAAAGAATTGAGTGTGTGGAGAGAAAGTACGGGTAAATTGGATACAAATGGTTGTTGGGTTGAATTGTCAGAGCATCAGAGATGGTTGTTACCCGATACGTATGTGCTTGCAGTGGTTACAATGGCCCATGGAATGGCTCACATCAGTGTGAAAGGGATTTGTAAGTTGTTGGCTCCAGTATGGCAAAATGCTGGAATTCCTAAGTGTGCAGAGAATGTGGTCAAGAATTGCATGGTGTGTCTGAAATACAATTCTGGTAGGGGAACCCCAACTCCAGCTGGTCATTTTGCACCTCCTACGTACCCGTTCGAGGTTTTGCAGCTAGATTTCATCCACACGGAAAGGTGCAACAATTTAAAACATGTACTCGTTGTTGTTTGTGCCTTTTCAAGATGGGTGGAAGCCTACCCCCTAAAAGACAACACTGCCTTATCCACAGCTAAAGCCCTTGTGAAAGAGTTCTTCCCCAGATTCGGAATGCCTAGAATGGTCTGGAGTGACAATGGAAGTGAATTTGTGGGTCGAGTGATGAAGAAAGTATGTGAAGGGCTAGGCATTCACCAGAAATTTCACGCTGCAAATCACCCCCAATCAGCTGGACTAGTAGAATGCTACAATGGCACATTGAAACTTAAATTGGCCAAAATTCAAGCGAGCTCTGGTCTTAAATGGCCTGACGATCTACCCCTAGCACTCCTATCCACCAGAATGACTGTGCATTCGCGAGTGGGACTTAGTCCATATGAGATAGTTTTTGGCTGCCCGGCCAACATATGGGGAGTGCCAAGGCCCACAAAATTTAGTGAAATTGAACACCCTGTTTTGCTTGACTATTTGTACGAATTGACGGCTAAATTGCGTGTTTTACACCAACAGGTGCATGATACTCTGCCTCAGGTCTCTGAAGCTCCAGGACATCAGATCGATCCTGGATCCTGGGTTCTGGTGAAGAACTTTCAGCGAACAAAGAACGACCAGCCCAGGTGGACCGGCCCACACCTCGTCCTTCTTTCAACGAGATCAGCTGTTCGTGTAGAAGGAAAGAAGCACTGGATCCACGGCGTACACTGCAAGAGGGTGCCTTTACCTCTGCCGTATGACCGGTGGGTCCAGGAGGGTGTCGCCGACTCAGAGACTGAAACCGTGCCACGTTTTCTGCCTTTCAGTGATGCACGTGTGAAAGGAACACTTACTGAACAGGAGAGCGACAATATTTTGCAACCAGCTGTATCACCGTCAATTCGATTGGACACTACAGAACCTGAACTCCTTTTCCAAGACCAAACAGTACCTGGGAGAAAACGTTATAATTTGAGGCCGAGACCTATGGACAAATAAATAAAATTTTCCTTTTTGCTATTTTTGAAAGCGCAGCTCTCCCATCTGAGAAACTTGCTTATTTTTGTTTTTCGAACCGCCATCCGGGTTCCGCTGCTAGGGCCGCGATTGCCCAAAGTCTTTGGGGTGCAGCTGACGACGTTAGGTCGACAGTTCTGGTTGGTCTAAGGGAGTTGCCCTAGACTGACAGAAGCATTCCTTAGCAGAAACAACCTCCCATCGCGGGCAGCATTTTAGAGAGGATGGAGTTTTTCGAGATGGAGAGATCTGCCAAAACTGTGAACTTTAAAAACCGAATATGTAAAATGATGACAAAGAAAAGCTTTTTGATATTGTGCATTTTCATGTTATTCAGTGTGATGATATTTTTAATAGGTTATGTTTTATTCTCTTTTCGAGTAACATTTGCACCCACTACATCGCCTATACCTCCTCCTTCTACTGTTTCCCCACACTCTTTTCAACCCCTTCCTGAACACGAATCAGCTAGGAGATTAGAGTTTATTAATAACTCCTTTGTTCAGCTCTTGCACCAACACCAACTTGTAATGAACACGACTAACTGTTGGGTGTTTGGTCTTGTGCCTCACACAACGGATAAAAGGTATCCCTTATCTGGTCCTGCCTTTCAGCCACAATGGTTCTGTGTGGGCATACAGAACAATGTTCATCTATGCACATGAAGTCTACCCCCTACGTTCTGTGGAAGACAATCCTAAGAATAGTGCTCTAGTTAAGGGTATAGTAGACATGATTAAGGAAGATATTTCCTACGAGACTATCCCTAGAGATGAGACACTAGTATACATAGGATGGAACGTAACCGGATATGGAGCTACTCTGAGTGAGAAACAGCAAGCTAAGAGATCTTCCCCGATTTGGATTGTACCCCATCAGGGTCACCTGTGTCTGCAAGGTACTGGCAAGAATCCCAGAGCTCAGCTAGGGAAAAGCATCTGCACTGAAACATATGTTTTTGCATCTCAGACTTCCCCTCCTTTCTTAGCAGCTAAGGGTACCTATTTCATCTGCCATGATAGAGCCTATACATGGTTGCCCCCTGACTTTTCGGGCACATGTTTTGTTTCGTTCCTGCTGCCTCCCACCTACACAGCGGCGGCAGATTACCACAAGACAAGGATAGTTAGAGGTGTCTTCAGCGAAGAAGACACTGCAGGACAAGAATTTGGGGACTTCGTAAAGGGTTTTCTGCCGTTCTGGGGACCCATGGGTAACAGCAGGAACATAAGGCAATTGACAAGGGTGGTTGAGTCCACCGTGGTTGAAACTGCCGGTGCCCTTAGTAAATTGACTGCTGAGCTCCAGTCGGATCGTCTTATGACCCTTCAGAACAGGGTCGCATTAGATGTCATGCTTGCAGACCGAGGTGGGGTATGTAAATTGATCCAATCGAGTTGCTGTGTTTTCATTCCAGATAACGCTCCAACAGTGTACCAGGCCATCTCCAAACTACATAAGATTTCCGAATCTATTCATGTGGATAAAGGAGATTGGTCGTTAATGGGATGGTTCTGGGAACTGATATCCGCCTGGGGATGGAAAATTCTGATGGTCATTGGGATGGTCTTAGCCATTCCTTTCCTGTTTTGTCTGTGCGTGCAGTGTGCTCCCGCAATATGTGGCCTCTGTGCTACATCATGTGTAAGGAAACCTGTATCAAGAGATGAGCTAAGTACTAGGATGATGTTACAGCAACATCTCAATGACTTTAGGAATATAGACCTGGACTCAGATTAGCATGAGAATAGGTTAATTGTCTATGTAAGGGCAAAAGGAGGGTTTGTAGTTCTGAAAATTCTGAACTCGTGCAATAAACTTTGTCGTAGTATGACGATTTTGGTATCAAAAGACCGAAAATGGCTAGTACACTATGTACAAGCATTTTCGTCATATTCCAGTAACGATTTCACCTCGAAATCGTCATTTTCGTCCTGAACCCTTGGCTTTCATTTTGTGCACAGCAGCCATTTTGAGAGTTGCCCTCACATAGGCTTATAATACAGCTAAATTCGATTCCTAAGGACACGTACACCTTAATTGACTTCTCTCTGACCTGGGCAAGCTGAAACCATTGCCCCAGGCCGAACCTGTTTGGTCAGTTCCTCTCCCAGTGGCCGAACGAGATAGCATCAAGGCACAACATGCCATAAACCCTTTTCATCGCACACACACCCTGCCTAATCTTGCTCACACCTGTCCCGGCTCTTTTCTCTCACTTGCTTTATGATGAGGAGGTGCCCGTTTTTATTGGGGGTCCACCGATATCTGATGAAAATGTTGGACCTTGCCGGGTAATTTGTTATGGGCTGGACGAACTGTAATGTGGCCCTGTCATCATGACTCTGCTTTTCCTTTGTAGTGAAAACATGTGAATGGTATACTAAAATGTGAAGAATGTTTGCCTAAAGCACAATATTTCGTATAAAAAGAGAAGCCTGGTTTTGTAAGATTGAGCAGTCTCCTGAGAATATACACACAGTGTTGTTGTACTTCTAGGACGCCTGTTACTTGGTTGCAGCCAATAAATTCGAACTTTGACTTCACATAGAAGACTCTGAGTTTCTGTGGTCTGAATCAGGAAAGTACTCGATGTCTTAGGGTGTACCCTGACACCACTGGGTTACCGGTTCGGTACCGGTTCTGAAAAACCCAGTACCTCACTGGTGAGGAGGTTGTAATGGGGAAGGGGTTCAGAAAGCCAATTAGATACCAGAACTGATTTGTCCCCTCAAAAAAAAAAGATTGGTATGGCCAGTCAAGGCATTGGGCCATTGCATTCAAGGCGCTGGGCCGTACCTCCACCCTTAAAGGCCCAACAATCTTTCAGTCTTTCTAGGGGGCAGAATGTAAATGTACTCCAAATATGCTCTCCCTGTGGGGACAAAAAGCCCACTAGACGCCGGGGGTGTTTTTATTTAGTCAAAAAATTGGCCAGCCTGCCAAGGAATCGGGCCATTTGCCCAACCCAAAAAGACCGAACAGTCTATCTGCTGGCCCAAACCAGGGGGTACTTACCCCTTATCTGCCCTCCCCAGGGCAAGCAGAAAGTCAACTAGACATAAAGGATATTTGCATTTAAATCAAAAAATGGAGTGGTGGCTTGTCTATCGAGGCATCTGGATGTACCCCTTCCCTACTAAGGTCCCAACAGGAATTCTACCTTCTCTGGTGGAACTTACCCCCAATCTGTTTTCGCCAAGACGGAGTGCTGCAGAAATCTCAGTCACTAGGGCTGTTTTTTTTATCTATATAAAAACAGATAGGATGGGGCTGGAACCTTCAGGCATTAGGCCATACCCCCACCCAAAATAACCCCAACAATGTCAGGATTTCACAATTTTTTTCTGATCTAATGGGCTTTTTTACACTTCTGGGATGGGCGGATAAGTGTTAAACACCATAATATGCCCCAATCTGCTCACTAGGGCAGGAGGCTGAAATCACACCAAACTACCTGGGAAAAAGGGCAGTAAAGGAATGGGGTGGAATGCAGGACAACTTTAGCATCAGGCCCCACTCCCTGGTAACAGACAATATTCAATTCCTCCAGAAGGAGGCAGAACGTGGGGATTATTCCCTCTACGGAAGCCCATATGTCAAATCTACACTAACAGGAATCCAAATTTTCTCTTAATGCCATGGTGAATGGCTGAACGTTTTGGGCTATGGGTCAGCCAACAACTAGGTAACCCTACCAACACTTTGCATTTCTGAAACTTAGAGATCCAGGAGAATCCAGAGTTATATGGCTTGCATGGACCACAGCGAATTTTCTAATACCACTCAGGTACACTTCTGTCAAATGAAACGCTGCCTCTAATGTGTGGTTGGACCCAATGCACGTCCAAAGAAAGGAGCAAAACTTAACCATGTCATTACCATCCACTGACTTCACATGGTTCACATTTTGACTGATTCCTGTTGTGGACGAGAGACCCGCTCACACAAGTGAGGTAGCATATTTATCGAGAAAACAGTGAGAACGCTGGGTGGTACGATTTTTGTCGATCCGTGCAGATTCCAAGATTTTTTTTCCCCTTAGTAATAGGAGGGAAAACCATGATTTTTGCCAAACCTTGAGGTTGGCAGAGTGTTCCAATTAGGAAAACATAATTCGATCGATGGGTTTCAGGCAGTGCTGGCAGAACCTGAGCCTGAATACAATAGCTACCCACATTGGCAAAATGAGTTAATTTAAAAAGAAAAATACTGATGTTTTTATGCAGAATTTCGGGGGCTTTCCTATTGTGGTTAATAGGTTCACCCACACGAGTGAGGTACAGTTTTTTGGGGAGAGCTGTGGGAACAAAGAATAGTGGAACATTTGTCATTATTAACTTGATTTATCTTCATTATTGGCTTCCAAATGTAAGCCAGTATGGATGAAAGGAACACATTTTCAAAATGTCTTTAACATCCCATGACGTATGGATAACCCCAAATTCAGAACTTTACAAATAGCTGCTGTAAGTAAACAAATTAATTTGTGCAGATTTAAAAAAAATGCATGGCTTTCCTTCATGTCAGTTTTTAATTCATTAGCTTTCACCACACGAACTGATGGAGGGTGGGTACACAAGAACAAATAAGGATATGCTGAGAGCTCAGTTGATGGTTTTTGGACAACAAAGAAAGACTGTATCCTTGTGCCAGAAACATTTAACAGACATAACAGAACACTACTTTTGCAGTTTTCCCATCAGGGCAAACAATTACAGATGTAAACATTGTTACCAATGTTCCTTCTAATTTTCTTCCTCTATGTGCGGCAGTAAAGGTGTTTTGTGCACTGCAGCTAAGGCTGCGTGCACTGAAAATAAGTAATAACTTAATATGCAAGCATGTGCGGTGTGCATGCTACCTAAACCAGTGGCACTTTAAGGGTGCCATGGGCCCTAATGCAAACCAGAAATAAATTAGCTCCGACCTCTTTGTTATTCACCTCTTGGTCTACCTATGGTTGTTTTATCATCCTTTCTTTCTTTCCTTCCCTCTCATTTTACTCTCCTTTTTATGGTTCACTCCCCTTTCTTGCTTGTCCTCGCCCTTTCTTGCTTATTCACTTTTTCCTTTTTTTATCCCACTTCCATAGCTCGTCCTCTCCATACATGCCTCTTTTTCTCTCTATACTCAAATCTCTCCTCTCCCTCACCCTCCCTAATGGTCTTTCCTCTCCATCTTTTCTATTATTTCTGTCCTTCCTACTTTTCTCCTTTTCTATCCAGTACCTTTTCTTACTTTCCAATCCCTTTTCTTATCTTATCTCTTTTACTCTACTCTCCTATCTTCCTTTCCAATGTTTCTTTCCAATTTACTTGTTCATTTTTTACCCTGTCTCTCCTCTTCCTTTATTCTCTCTACTTCATATCCCAGTCTCATTCCTTCATTTTTTCCCTCCTTAATATCTAACCTCCTTAGCTGCCCTTCTCCTCCCAACCTCTATTCCATTCCACCGTTTTCTTTTTCTTTTAATTTCTGCTGCCTTTTTGCCTCATCCATCAACTTACACACTGACTCTTTGTCTTCTTTTCTACCTCTTTATAAGCTCCTGCACAAGGCCATTGAAAAATATGAGTTTTACCAGTGCCTGCCTGGGACCAGTTTCACTCTCTGTGGCAGTGACTCTTCCACAAACCCTCCCAGAGGAAGAGTCCAAACAGAGCTAAACCCAGGGAGACACTTTAAAACAATTCTTAGCCAAATCAGGGTGGCTTGTGTACAGGTTCAGAGAGAACTTGCCTGGCAGTTGGGGCAGGACTGCTCCTATTGGAGTAGGGCCAAGACGATTTGCATGTGGTTGTTCCAAACTGAGTTGGCCAGGTAGGCAAAAGAACAATCATTTGGAAAGCTACCCCGAGTGATTGCCAATGGTTATACCTACTGCAAGCATTCTGAAATTACCTTTTGTGAGTCTTATGTAACGCACTAAGTGGCCAAGGGTATGCCCATACGTGAGCCCCTTGCTCACAGTGCCACTGAAACCAAGCTACACCCAATTGAAGGGTCTCAATCAGGGCACAGTCTTGGGTTGCTTGTGCTCTGGCTCTTAAAGGACATGACCCGGTAGTTCAGAGTGGACTGTTCCTATTTGAACAGGTTTAAGACTGATTTGCATATGGTTGGGTCCAATCTGAGGTGGCATGGTGGGCAAAAAAAGAATGAGTTGGAATGCTACCTTGAGTGACTGCCAGTGGTTATACTTATTGCAAGCCTTCCCAAGACTTCCTCCAATAACCTTTTGTGCCTCTGTTGTTAAATAAAATGCATCATTGAAAACAATGGGGTAAACCCAAGAAATCAATAGGACCTGGGTAACTGTGTATATATAAAAAATATGGTCCTAGACACAATTTATAAACACGGCTAGTGATGTGAGTATTACTTCTTCACAGTCAACAAAAAATCAGACTTAATCTGAACCTACAAATACATGGAGATGTATTATTAGCTTAACTCAGCCAAAAATGCAAACAAAAATGCAGTAAATGCAAAAAACCCAACACAATGATCACAATAAATCCTACTGCAGTTTATTTACAATTTCATAAAATTTCAGGTGAAGTAGAAAAGGAAAAGGAAAGAAATTTGGTGCTCAAGTAAAAGAAGGTGCGAGTATAGGTCTTAGAGTGATTCAGTGCAAAAGAAGAAATTATTTTACATTGCACATATTTAGCCTACCCATTCACAGTCTATATACAATTATTATACAGGGGGGCAGAAGGGGGGGGGGGGGGTTTGGGCAGGTGTAGGCTTTTGGTGGGGGGATCGTCGACGTTTCGACCCTGGCGCAATAAGGGAAAGTCACAACCTTTGCTGCGGGTCTTCTTCAGGACGGATGTGGGGACAGGGGACAGGGGGAGCACCAAAGGAATTGAATAGGTGTCGCAATTCCAGATCAGTTGGGCGAAACACCTCTGACCGGTGACTTCTGCTCAGTCTAAGGGTCAATTCGTGTATAATAGGCACTCGAATATATTTAAGGTACACCAGAACTTAATCTAGTTCTCTCGCCCTCGTCCATTGGCACTATGCCCATCGTGCTACCAGATTAGGCACGATTGAATTCGAGTGCCTATTATACACGAATTGACCCTTAGACTGAGCAGAAGTCACCGGTCAGAGGTGTTTCGCCCAACTGATCTGGAATTGCGACACCTATTCAATTCCTTTGGTGCTCCCCCGTCCCCTGTCCCCACATCCGTCCTGAAGAAGACCCGCAGCAGAGGTTGTAACTTTCCCTTATTGCGCCAGGGTCGAAACGTCGACGATCCCCCCACCAAAAGCCTACACCTGCCCAAACCCCCCCCCCCCTTCTGCCCCCCTGTATAATAATTGTATATAGACTGTGAATGGGTAGGCTAAATATGTGCAATGTAAAATAATTTCTTCTTTTGCACTGAATCACTCTAAGACCTATACTCGCACCTTCTTTTACTTGAGCACCAAATTTCTTTCCTTTTCCTTTTCTACTTCACCTGAAATTTTATGAAATTGTAAATAAACTGCAGTAGGATTTATTGTGATCATTGTGTTGGGTTTTTTGTATTTACTGCATTTTTGTTTGCATTTTTGGCTGAGTTAAGCTAATAATACATCTCCATGTATTTGTAGGTTCAGATTAAGTCTGATTTTTTGTTGACTGTGAAGAAGTAATACTCACATCACTAGCCGTGTTTATAAATTGTGTCTAGGACCATGTTAAATAAAATGCAGCAAATGCAGAGACGACTGGGCCTCTCTCATGTCTGGGCCGTGGGGCCTTTGCACTGGCTGCATTAAAAATAGCCATGCCCCTGACTAAACTCAAAAGTTAACAGCACAGGTGGCACTCACCGTCACCTCAGCCCCACTTGTCTAACCTCCTAGAGAATCATCAAAAGGTAATGGGGCAGGCAGCCTTGGCCAGGCGCTACCACCCTTGCTACCGCTAACCGGCCTGCATCCCCACCTAACCACCAGCGACAGGTATAGTACAGGAAAACTGATGTGGTTGTTTGTTTGGTCCTCTTTAAATTTATACAGCGCTTAATAATCTGGCCAAAGTTCTGAGGTATTCTTATTTGCCTTGTGATTTTGGGCACTCTTTTTAACTGCAAGTTTGATAAGGATGCTATATGAGAAAGGTTGGGTGAGGGGCTTTAAGTGCAAAGACATGATTCAAACATGCTTCTCTGAACATCGCTGCAGGTAAATAGGAGGTGCAGCAGAGAGTAAAAATTGATCTACCAGTTTGATAAAAGCACTCATGTACATTTAGGTGAATTGGCATAGCTACGTTTTTAGTTACCCCTGAAATGTTAGGTGTTTGTAAATGTTATGATTTAGCACTCTTCAAGAGCCATAACTAAATTATAGCTGTTGGAGCAAGTTTAGACCTTATTTACAATTCGGAACAGGTCTACAGAAATTTGGAACGCGTAATGCAAAGCGCAAACCATTTCTCTCTCATGCCTTAGAGGCCACTTCTTTTTGGTATCTTCGTTGCCGTCTGATTTTACACAGTACGGCAGCATTGCTCTGCATTGGTCATTTGGTAACCTTACATTAGCTTGCAGTAGGAACACAAATCGTCCTCATAATATTGACAAGTACTTGTCTAGAGATTCTTATCCAGATTTATTAACACTGCACTCAGTTTGCATCACAAAATGTACACAGTATTGTGGTGGGATTTACTTTCCAACACAAATCGTGATGTTTGTAGGAAAGTTTCCCACAGTAACACGAAGTAGCACTATGCCCTTGATTTTGCTACTTTGCATCAACAGGGGTGGGCCATAGGTGATACATGGGTGTTCCCATACAATCACCTATGGGTTTTGAGGAAAATTCCAATCTAATAACATTTATAGACAGGGATTTGAGCCAATAAATGATGTCTCCTCAAGGCAGGCGTAACAGTGGAGCAACTTTTAAAATCTATATAGTTTTGAAACTTTGCAAGTGTGATGCACTGTACAGCATGGACACAGTGGGTAACGTCCTAAAGGATATATTTTGTACTGGGAAGATATACTAAGGTCAGCCACTGGAATTATAAGATTTTGCGGCGGTGGCCTTTTCCACATGAGTATAGATTTGCCACCTGTGCCACATAATCCATAATCTGCAGTATAATTTGAGATTTTAACCCCAAAAATTTGTTTCTAGCTTGAATGGATAAAAAGTTACTAAAACCAGGACTACCTGTATTGCTCCAAAAGTGGAAGACCATTCGCAAAGGTTGACTGGTCACCTTTCTGTTGCTTTTTGTTGTATTTAGGTGTTAAATGAGTACTAATGTGGTGAAACATTTGCTCAGATAGTGTTAGCATGAGTAAAATGTCAAAATAATAAAGTAACACTATCACAAAATGTGCAGCATTACGCTGCATAACTTGCCGTTTCTTCTAGCATAATTAAACCCTGCCGCATCATTTGTTCCATTCCTGCAGCACAATTCCAGTGGCCATGACTATGGTGCAAGACAGAGGTGTGCGAACGAACAAATCAATAAGGACAGCCGAGCCAATGGTCGGCTCTGGATCTAAAGCGGTCGTACGTGAGCCATGCCTTGAAAATATGTTACATGTCAATCAGGAAACACAGATTTTGTTAAAATATGGCAAGATTTATTCAAGATTCAAAAAATGAAAACAAGGAAGCACCTCACCTTGGTACATCAGATCATGTGCAAAGTGTTTATTAAAAGAAAGAGTTTTTAAACATGAACTGAGAAAAGTTTCTCCCCGACCCTCCCGACCCCCAAATGAAAATACTAGTAGTGATCTAAAAGGCAAGTGAGGGGTCATATGTACCTTATATGTGGCCTAGTTTATGATTATAGATGGAGCAGCTTTATAGGTTAATAAATCAAACATAGGAGTTGCTTTGTATTGTTCAAAGCCTGAATTTGTGCACTCGACGGTGCCCTCATTTGAGATAATGACAACAAGTATTTCCACAAAATAAAAAGTATTTGCCTTTGCTTAAAAATTTGATTTTTTTTTACAGTTATTTGAGCAACCTTGAATGTTAAGTATTGGAGCGCTTTACTAGAGCATCAGGAACCTGTTTCACATGTTATGGGATTGCCCCCAGCTGGGGGACTTATTGAGTGGATGTGATCACATTACTGACTGAAAACACCGACAGGGAATTGGAGACGACTAAAGGTCCCTGCCTTTTACAGTGGTTCCTCCATACGTCCAAAAACAAGGTCACAAGCAAATTTCTAGATTTGGGGTGGGATAGAAAGTAGGGAGGGGAAGATTAATTAGACATGTTAGGCCTTAGTTCGGAGCTGGGAGGAAGGTGGCCTGGAAGCTCCAAGGTTTGACCTCTATTACTACGCGGCGCAATTGCTACCTGCAGCGAGGTAGTTCGCGGATGTTGACGGGTGGGAGATGCAATTATTGGCTGGGAGTGCCAATGAACGGTTGCTACAGGTGGCCTTGATGGAGGGGAGCGGATGCGACCCTTCCGTATGTGGTGCGCCACACGGCTGCCATCTGGCAGAGATGTGTGGAACGGGTACTGTGACGGGCCCCCTTTCATAGGGAGTTGCTGGTTTGGATCCTAGCACCCGTTGTGGCCATGGAGGAGCATATGTCCTTTACGGACTGGAGAACTGGAGGCTGCACAACCTTAGCTGACCTCTACCCGGGAGATTCGTTTGTCTCGTACAAGGAGGCTGCGGAGGCTTTTGGCCTGAGTGGGGGACAATACTTACACTATCGAGGCATTCAGGAGGTGGCGAGGGAGTTATGGCCCCAATTCCCGGAGGTGCCTCAGACGTCCCATACCTTGAACATCATTCTCTCCTGTGGTAGGGGTCGTAGACTGATTTCCTTGCTTTATGCCGCATTGCGTCAGGATTCAGTTCCACCGGTCCAGCCTGCTTGGAGCGCCTGGGAAGCAGATCTGGGGGTGGCCCTGGAGGCGGGGCAGCGCAAGCGCATAGGGAGTCTCACACGTAAAGTATCATGTAATGCACGGTTTAAGCTCACACACTTTAATTTCATGCACCGCACCTATGTCACACCGGTTTCCTTGCAGCGCTTTTCGCCAGATAGGGAGGCCGCCTGTCCCAGATGCGGGGCGGGAAGGGCAGGGTTCTTCCACTTGGCCTGGGACTGTGCCTTGGTGAGAAGTTTCTGGGCGGATGTGGTGAGACGTATACCGGCCGTTACCGGCCTTAAAATAGACTTGTCGCCGCTCCACTGTCTGCTGGCTCTGGTTCCTAGGCCTAAGAAAAGGAACCTTCCCTACAAATTATTGCAGCTTATGTTAGTGCTGGCGCGGCACAGGGTGGCCATTACGTGGATGGGACGGAGGGCCCCGGAGATCGCCACATGGCTGAGGGATGTTCGGGAGTGGTCGCTGGCGGAGGAGACCCATATGCAATGTGCGCGTAGGGATGAGAGCCTGCAGGAAGACTTACTGGCATGGAGATTTATGTGTGCTGCCGGTCTGAGCCCGAGTGATTCAGAGGGGACTAGTGAAGAACTGTTCACATCTGGGGGATCAGGAGCTGAAGGGGGGGGGGGTGAGGGTAACTGTTAGATCTGCATTGTCGGTGGCACTCGGCTGCTACCTCATGTCCACTGTCGTTATCTCCTGATTTAATATGTGACTTTTTTATTATATTCTTCATGACCGTTATTGCCCAGTGATACTTGTGTCCCTACAGTGCCTTCATGAGGTTGTCGTTCTGTATGCAACAGTTTTTGTATAATGCCGCATTTGGGGGGGGCTGTTTTTGCTTTAGTCCATAACAAAAATAAAGTTTAAAAAAAAAAATTAGACATGTTAGGAGAATAGGGCTATATTAGAATATCAGATTATGACAAACTGCACATTATATATTTGATCCTGTAATACATGATTCCTTTGTTGCAAAAACAAAAACGAATATATATGTATATTTGAGATATAGCATCTGTATTGAACATTCTAATGTTCTTGCTCTTCACCACATGGTTTGAAAATACCTGTGCAATTCTATAAGTAAAACAATAAAATAAAAAAAAATCAAGACTGGAACCGGTTTCCCCAGTTCCAAAGTCAGCAGCATTGCCCATAAAGCCACATCCACACTCTCTCATTGAGAGTGAAACACATTCATGCGTGTTTTTTCACATTGCCCGCTATGGGCTTCTAGAAACATTCGGCACTTAAAAGAAGCAGACCCTTTATCATTTAATTGATTTACTGGGCCTACTGGTGCACCGACTGCCACGAAAAGGAAGTTTTCCCGCTTCCCTTTCGTTATGTGTTTTGGTCCTCCAGGGGAGAGGTAGCTCCCAGAAAGTGGCTGGGCGCTGCAAGCAAGGAGTTATGAGCGTTCATGCGCGCAGCATAGCGGGAACCTAGATTCTTATCTATTTCTTGTTTCACCAACTTACTTTTATTAGTTTTAGATTTTTAACGATGCTTTGGGGAAACCATGAGTGGATCTACGCAAATGACCACTTACTGATATTCTGAAGTTTGTCAGCTTTTCAGAAACCTATAGCTTTCTAGGTTCACCCACAGGATTCCATCAGAAACTGCAGAGCACATTTGTGGGTGAGTGCATCCCTACTGCTAAATAGAAAGTTTGGAAACTGTTCCGCATTGGCTTTCAGGACTGTGTGCGTGTTGATGATGTGTGCTCATTAAGTTCAAGCACAACGTCAAGCTATTGTTAAAGTGCAACTGTATGGGAAACCAGAGGTTTGGGAGCCGGTGGATGTGTTCAGGAAGTAAAGGGAGGCTGTGGAAGGGAACATGACAAAGCCACACTTGCTTGTTGCCAGTTCTTGGGATTCTCACATGAATTAGAAAAGATGAAATCAAAACTTCAAATTCTTTCCTTCAGATCCAGGTGATGAAGGGTTCTCTGCGGAATGGAAGCTCTAAATTTCACTGCACTCTCTCACGAAGGTTTAAGAGAGTCCCACCATATATCAAAACCATTGATGATAAAAGGAAGGCACATACATTTTGTGGGAACGTTGTGCAGCTATAGAGGGGCCTAATGAACCCAAGATGAACACATACTAGAGAGGCATAGATTTGAGTCTACAGGGCATGCAAGAGTTGGGGCTGGTTACATGGCAGTGTTGCAGGCACCGTTAGCAATGTTGAAATATGCATATTTGCACAAGAAATATATGAGCAACGCTACGTCATCGTGTCAACATCAATTTCTCTCCGATATCTGTCCGAGCTCTCAGCTGCAGAGTCTTCCAAAATTGTGCCAGTGTACAGAACTAATTGGAATATTTTTTAAATTAACCAAGAGAGTCCCTTCCACAGAAGACAAATGAGGGTGGGTCAGAAAGGAATCTATGGTAGATAGAGTATACATCAGAAAGAGGATTACAGTAAGTAAGCAACTTGTTCTTCTGATAGATACTTCTAACCGCAATGTTATCACTTTGCAAATCAATACCAGAGCAATATTCTTCACGGGAGGTGGGTCTTTGGAATGACAGACCAAGAAGTCCTGCAGGACAGAACGGGCAAAGTGTCTCTCCAGTCAAACCTGGTTATCCAGAGAGTAGTGCTTGCTGAATGTGTGAACTGATGTCCACAATGCGAATTGACTGATGACCAAGACAGGCACTCTGCACGCCAGTGCAATGGTAGCAGCCTTGACCCTCGTAGAATGAGCTTGGAGACCTTCCGCTAGCTGTTTCTTCATCGATCTGTGCAGATCTTTATACAAAGGACAACCCACCTAGAGAAGATCCATTTCTGCACTGCCTTACCTTTCTTTGTCACAGAGAAGCCAAAACAGAGCGGATCATCCAGCCGATGGTCCCCGGTACAATAAATGTAGAAGCTCAAAGCCCTCCTAGGGTCTAAGCAATAGAGTGTTTCTTCCTTCTTGGATGGATGAGGCAGGGCAAAAAATGCAAGCAGTATGATTAACCTCCCAATCTGGAAAGGCATCACAACTTTCAGGGGGGACACTGCCTTAGCACTTACTTGTCTGGAAAGAGGGGGGGGGTGTACAATCACAGGACAGAGAGTACTTGCATATCCCTCACATAACAAGCTGATGTAATCTCTAGGAGGAATATTGTCTTCAGTGTTGGTAACCTTAGAGGACAACTGTGCATTAGTTCAAATGAAGTACACATTTGAAATGTGAGAAACATATTCACATTCCATGGGCTCATCACAAAAGGTTTTGGCAGAAACATGTAGGTCAGTCCTATTAAGAAACACGTTACAACAAGTGATTTAAACAGAGATGGTTGATCAGGGAATTGCAGAAAGGCCACTAAGGCAGACAAATAACATTACTTGTGGCCTCAGCACAGTTGGTGATGGGCTAATGAAGGGGAGAAAAGAAGGATGTCAAATAACTGGGCTTGCAAGGACTAGATATGCCTTGAAAAACACCACACAACAAACTTCTCCTAGCATACCGCATAGGTGGGTTTGGTAGACAGACACCTGACTAGCAGAATTACCTTTACTACCATGGGCAGAAGGTCAAAAGCAGTCAACTGTTGCCGCTGAAACTCCAAGCATGACAGTGTACGTTGTGCAGGATCAGATGCCGACCCTGCCCTGTTGCAGTGACAGAAGCGCCCCTCGAATAGGCAGTCAGATTGGAGGACAGATGGTCATAGCCAGAAGTTCTAGGTACCACACCCTCCTGGCCAGATCTGGAGCTACTGCGATGACTTTGGGTTGGTTGTTCCTGATCTTCTCCAGAACTCGGGGAAGGAGAGGCAGGAAAGTGTACATGAGTCCCATGCTCCACTTCAGCTAGAATCCATCTTGTAGGAAGAGTCTTGCTCAAACTCCAATGCACAAAAGTTTTGACGGAGGACAAAATACCTAACCTGGGCTCCCAGATCTTCAGAACGGTAGGCAGGAGAGGTAGAGGTGGGAAGGCATACAGGAGTCCAAGCTCCAAACCAGTCACAAGTCATCTGCAAAGGAAATCAAGCATGCATACGTTTGGGCACACAGCGTTCTCGTGGTGGCAAAAAGATTGAGACGGGGTTGTGCCATTGTGGGCCGATGCCCTGTGCCACCTCTGAGTTAAATACTATTCGTGTGCCGCTAGAGAACGCCAGCTGATTTTGTCCACCCAGATATTTAAAGATCCTGCCAGGCCTTATATGACTAGGGAGATGCACTGACAGCTCAGCATATTCCAAAGGGGAAGTGCCTCTTGGCACAGAGCCAACACCACCACCCCCCACCCTGCCTGTTGCAGTACCACATGGCATTAGTGTTGTCCAAAAGAACCTGCACCCGTTCCCCTTTGATGGAGGTGTTGAACGCTTTCAGAGTCCAGCAAATCGTCCACAACTCCAAGCAGTTGATGTGGAGACTATTTTTGGCCAGAAAACAGTGTCCCCTTATCGCTACCTTTCCCAGATGTCCTTCCTATCCCAGAAACAAAGCATCCATCACAAGTGGTAATTTTGGGTTGGGAAGGGAGAGGAGTCTGCCGCCAATCCAAATGCGCTCCAGCAGCCACCATTGCAGATCTTTCACAGTCTCCTTGGAGAGGTTCTCTTGGTGCTGAGTCCAGTCGCCCATAATGTGCCACCTGGTATGGTCCATAAAAAGGATGCCTGAGACCAAAAAGTAAAAAAAAAAACCTCACAGCCACTTTCATGGAGACCCAGGTCAACAGTTATAGGCCGAATATCCTGGTCTGCTGGGTAAAAGAAAGAATCAAAACACCACCTTGTCCAGGATAACCCCAATGAAATAGAGTTTGTATGAATGAGTCAGGTGTCACTTTGGCACATTAATGGTAAGCCCCAGGGATATCAACGGGTTGGCCGTTGTCTGGAGATGGAGCACAACTGTTTGAGCCAAGCCCACTTGTAGCACCCAGTCATTGAGGTATGGGAAAGACTGATATTCTCAACCTCCTCAGATGGCCATCAACCATCATCATCACTTTTGTGAACACCCGAGAGGCACTGGTGAGGTCAAAGGGGAGCTTATGTGGCGATACGAGCGAGGGGGAGTGTGAGCAGGATTTTGGGTAGTTTGCTGTCCTATCCCCAACCTCTACCTCTTAAGGGCTAGGAGCGGATGTCTGTTGTTGAAGAGGCAAAGTTTGTTGCAGCCTCTGCTGTATCCCAAATCTGAAGCCATGAAAGGGGCAATATTGTTGGGGAACTGCCATACAGATGGGGCAAAGCCAAGAGCATGCTTTGCTTTCATTGAAGTGCTCTAATGCAGAGTCTGCCTTGTCTACAAAGAGAAGGGTGCCATCAAATAGCATGAACATGCTAGGGACAGTCGGACATCACTGGAGAAGTCTGTGGATCTTACCTATGTGTTGCGTATGAGCACCACGCTGCTACCAAATGCCCTATCCAGACATTAAGCCATGTCACTCCCACCTGATCGCGAACTTTGATACATCTTGGCCAATTTAAATTATTTGTTGGACATTGACACTAAGGTCGTCTGGGATGCAAACAAGATATTGCTCACCATGTCCCACAACGCATGCAAGTAACCTGCCAGGATGGATCTTGAATTAACAGACCTGAGGGCAAGGCTGGCAGAGGACAGCATCAGTTTCCCAAATGTCTTCATATATTTTAACTCACTGTCTGTCTGGATGGTGAGAAACACATTTTGGTTTAGTACATTGGTGGAAGCCAGAACCACAAGATTCTCTGGTGTTGGGCGCTGCAGGAGAAAAGGTGGGTTTCCCGAATCTGACCTATGCCGTTGAGCTACTTATCTAAAGACAATAAGCTAGATCCTGGCTTTACCCAGGCGCCCAAGATGGTGTCTGTGTAGTCATCATTAAATGGAAGCAGTGGTTCCTAAGAGGTCCACCCTGGTTGCAGAACCTCAGAAAGTACATGTATGCTAAGCTCCACGAGGGAAGTTGTTGGTCAAGAACGTCTGCCAGCCTTCTTGTTACTATAGTAAATGAGATACATTCCGCTACAGAGGGACCAGGTGGAGAATTGAGGCAAGTGTCTGGAGATGTGTCAAAGCCACTGGCCTCCTGGAGGACCAGAAAAAGATTCTCATCATCATAAACTTGCAGTTCGTCATCATCGTCGTTTTCATGTGGCTCCATGTATGAAAGTCTATGTGGCAGCGGAAGCATGTCTAGAATGGGGATGTGGAAGAGGTTGAGGTGGGTGCAACTTCAATAGAGGTCACTGCAGTGTCTCTTCAGAGTCTGAAAGGACTATGGGCCTACCCTCTGGCATCGGTGGCGTCGCTGCCAGTGTTGAGGCCGGGGCACCGGCAAAGTATTTGGCACCATAGGTGGAGTCGGGCAGTCATTGACCTTTGACTGGGGGCAAATACTATAGCTGGGTCAAGAGGTGCAGTCAACATTAGGGACGGGTCCGCCAGCAGTAACCTGAGCAATTGCCTCCTTGATTCATGGTGTCTGAAGGCGCCAGAGGGCTCCGGAAGGGTACAAAAATTCACAACATAACTTCTTTGAAGGCTTGAATATTCTGCGGCAACACTAATGGACCAGAGAACTCTGAATGGATCAGGACCACTGAGGGGGCTTGTTCCATAATGGGCGACTGATATCTGAAGGTATGCTGACAGCTACTGGATGTCTCCCGACAAGAGTGGCAGAAAGAAGGGGAGCAGTGTTTGGACTTCTTTTGTATTTTATTTTTCTACTTAACTGAAGACTTGGAGTGGGGTGATGATCACTCTATGGAATGGCCTCAGCCTTTCTATGGTACTCAGCGACACAGATGTTGGTCACAGGATCACTAATGGCCTTCGGATTACTACTGCGCAACTCATGCAAGGAGCCAAGGCACCACAGGCTGACCTCGCGTGGGTCCACCGGGTATATGTTTGTGTCAATACTTACAGTGTTTGAACCCCATAGTTTTAAGTGGAGATATACCCCTTGCACAACATTAAGATTTTGAGAAAGTTTCTGTCAGTAACAGAAATTGCGGCAATGAGCTCCAGATCCACGCCCGAAAGGCGCAGAAAGAAACTAACGGACATCAACGTTCAGAGGAGGCGGATATACTGTGGCCCCAATGTCACGCCGTGGAAGGACAGACCACTTGTGGAACCACAGGACACCCACAAAGAAATCGCTGAAAAAATCTCTGGATCCAGTCTGGCGCATGAGGGGTATCAACAAAATGAGAAACCTGCGGTTATAAGTATCTATCTGAACAAAGTTGATTGGTATCACTGAACCTGTAATGGACATTTTCTATGCATAAATTTGATAAAACATTGAGCGAACAGTATAGTGAATTGGAAATTGACAGTAACACGTGGAGAGCTCATGTTTAGAGTGCATGGATATACCAGAGACTTACTACATGGGAGAGTTGAAGAGAAAAGTAAAGAACGTCAGGCTAGCCAACACAAGCTGTAAAGAGTATGTGGAAATTTACTGCCATCATAGGATATTTTATATGAGACATATAGTTCAAGGATAGAGTTAGTTTTACATTGCCATAAGTATGATGCGGATTTTGGGCCAGATAAATGAGATATTGCTTAAGATGAATCTGTTTCCCAGGGCTACTGGACAGATACCTCTGGCGGAAGACAGATTTAGTAATGAAAATACAGAGGTGAAATATGAACAGGTTTTCTCAGAAGAACTTTGGTAAAGATTTTTTTTCACAGGGTAATACTAAAAGAGGGTGAAGACATGGCCCATCTTTCATAGTTAGACACACACTTCTCTGTTCACATGTCGATAAATAACCTTCAGTAACACAGCCATCATAAAACAAACTCAATATTGTACTGCAATTAAGAACAGATGTAGAGGCAATCAAAGTTAATAAACAGTTACACTGGCACTTGCATTTAGAAAATCACTACGGAAAAGTACACCAGCACTATTGATGTTGACTACTCATTAGCCTGAGCACTGACCATAATTATAAACATGAATATGGAACTCTGCTAAAAGAAAGGTTAAGCACAAAGTGATCACTCTTTATATAGAAACCGAATATCTCTCAAATGTATAAAGATTATGGTTCCTTTTTAAGGACAGAAATATGAATTGTCTAGCTCACAATGAACTGCTGCATAGCAATCTCTTCCTATCATGGCTATCTTTTTTTTGTTGCTCAAAGATAACCTGACGTTACTTTAGATATGTCTAGAATCATGTCTCCTACATTGATTCAGCATTATTAAGCTTGCCTAAAAGAAAAAAAAGCAAAGTAAACTTTTTTCCCAATCGGCATGCCTCATGATAAGAACGATATCGCAACTACTGACTGACAGCAGTGGCAGCAAATCAGAAATAGCGATTAACAACCCTCAGATATAGAGTTTGACTATCACTCTCTTTACTATTTCTAGAGAGTTTTGTGATTTATGTGGTTTTCCAGTAAAAACCTTAGGATGGCAACTTTGGTTAGATACAATGAGCACTTTATAAACCGAAAATATTTAAGTCAGAACTATATTTGGTTAAAAATCGTGCTAACTTAAGTTCTAGCAATATAAACTTCGACAAATATTAACCACTGGTTCTAACAATACGAACCCAAACTCACAACAACAGCTGGGAAACGATCCTTCTCAGGAGCAACACCGGCCACCTGGGCCTCTCTACCTCTCACTCTCAGAAAACTGATCGTATTCCCAATCTTTCACAAACAACTGAAGGCTCACAGTGTCCCACAATTCTTAGACTGTGGCCACTGAGAGAAACTTTATACCAAGCTTCTTATGCTGCATATGTTTATTTAGGTTGTTCAAACCATGTCCTCATCATGATGTAATCCAAACAAGGGGGCAGATTTATGTTGGGAATGCGCCACGTTTGCGTCACGCAACTGCGGCGTAAACGTGGCGCATCCGTACGACCCATTTACAACGTGACGCATCTAGGCAGATGCGTCACGTTGTAAAACCCAGCGCCACTTGTGGGCGTTACGGCGCAGGGTGGGCGTTCCGGGGCAGGTGCGCCTCGCAAAAGTGGCTGAGTGAAATCTATAAGATTTCACTCAGTCACTTTCAGGCCAATGCTGCGTAAAAACCCTGCGCCTGCTTGAAGCAGGCATAGGTCTTGACGCAGCATTGTAAAGATGGGGCACCCCCGAGCCTTGCTGGAGCTGCGTCGAGCTTTCGACGCAACTCCAGCAATGCGCCACATTTACGGCACAGATGCGTCACGCATCTGTGCCGTTTTTGCCCCATGGTGCGCCGTATTGTAAATGCGGCGCACCATGGGTGGCGGAGCAGCGGCGCAAAATAACTGGCGCATCCCTGGGGATGCGCCAGTTATCATAAATCTGCCCCTAGCTACCTTGTTGCAATATAAAGCACATACCAATTGTTACAGGTGTGGTAGCTAAATGGAGAAGTAAATTAAATGAATTAGCTAGAAAGAAAGTTCACTATGTACTACATACTCTGGTGGGTTCTTCAAATGGTAGTGCTTCAAAGTAACTTACATTAAAATGAATTCTATTTATAAATAACTCATACTGGTACTTCAACCAATTCAATTAATATATGCTTGATTTGCAATTGAGCCATATGGAAACTGCTTCTTCATCAATGTATTAGTAATGGGAACAGCAAAGGTAAGAGTACTCAGGCTTAGTGTGCAGGCTGCCAAGAAAAAGGCAAAAACACTATCCATCGCCACACCCTGTATGAAATGCATACTGTTTATTCTTAAAATAGTGATGTATGTGGTATAAGACTAGAAAAAAAACCTGCAAGGAGGATACATTATTTGTATATTGGTTATCTGGAGCATGGGTGCTCACAAACATTTTCCAAGGGGCCATTAAGTTCAGACTGTGATTTGACCGTATTGATGCCAGCCGGGTGTCGGGTGAGTTGACAGTAAGGTGGGTATAGGGGAATCAACGCATAATTCCACAATGTGAAACCAGAAAGCCTGGGATTAATCCCGGCTTCCCCACTTTATCAAATTGTGTGATCCTAGGCAATTGTTTTATTTCATGATCTCTCCCATTTCTTCATTATCACAAATAAGAGGACCTTGAAATAAAGGACTTCAGGATGTGGACTGTACAAAACCTTCTCCTGTGTTTGATTTAATAAACTATAATGTTGTTTGTTTATAATAGGAACCCAGGTCACCCAAAGAGTGCACATAACTGATTTGCCTCTTTAGTTCACCATTGACATTATGGTCAGGTTGGATAAAAGAATTAATGTTTATAAATGAATGTATAAAAACTATCAGTTTTAAAAGAAAACGTCTCAATGCACTGATGTAATCTGATAACCTAATGTGAAAAGGTTCTGCATGTTAATCAAATACACTTTCAGAAATTTTTTTTTTCACAACAATTTTATTAGCAGGATCGGGCAAAAAGTACGCGTGGCTCCCCACAGTCAGGAGAACACCACCAAGCATTGTGTCACATGTACAGCATAAATCCAAGCATCCAGCTAAACAGTCAAGAGAAAACAATTATAAGTGGAATACAGCTATGCCCTCCCCTGCCCCCACTTAACCCAACTACCCAACCCTCCCATTCCCATTCCCGTGCCCCCCCACCCCCCCAACGCACGTGTGTACAGATAGCTTCAGCGTGTAACCATAATGCGATATTCGTGGCGCAATGCAAGAACTTGCAAGTAACCTGCAACTAAAGATCTTCCTCCAGTTCTGCCGGTGGGTCTAGCATCAATCCTCTATATTCAGCCCATCCCTTCCATATCTTGTAATGCTTGCGGGGGCAGCCACGTGCTTCAAAAATCGGTCGTTCCAGACCCATACAAAAGTCCATTCCAGCTTTCCAGGCACACAGGGGAGGGGCTCTCACATCTTTCCAAGCCCGGGCCAGGTCTCTTTTGGCCATCACCAATCCCAAGAGTAGCAAGTGACGTTTATAAGTGTTTCCACCGACCCCCTCAAGGACGTGAAGCAAGCCCAGCCGGTGAGTGCGAGGAAGGGTCCAGTGTAGTACCTCAGACAGGCAGTCCCACACACCCCTCCAGAAGCCCACCAATCTAGGGCAAGACCATATCGTGTGGAGCAAAGTGCCCACCGCAGCTCCACATCTCAAACACTCCGGGGATCCAATCAAGCCTGCTTTCCACAGCCGTTCACGGGTGAAATAAGCCCTATGGAGAATTTTGAATTGGATTAACCTAAATCGAATAGCAATGGCTGCTCCCCTAGGGGATTCCAGAGCCTCCCTCCAGTCATCCTCATCAAGGGGGCCCACATCAGCTTCCCAAGTCGTCTTCAGTGGAAGAAGGGTGGAGGAACAATGAGTGACTAGTGTCTGGTAGATGCGAGAGACTTTCTTATCCCCCAGATCACCCATAAAGACTTTCGCCTCAACAGGACTAAATTCAGGGAGCGAATCCACATCAGCAATACTGGGCGTGAGTGCGTGCCGGAGTTGTAGATACCGAAAAAATTGAGACTGGGGCATATTAAATTCGATGCTGAGCGTCTGAAAGGACTTGAGCGTCGTACCAGACATCACGTGTCCCAGCTGCGAGATCCCAATTGCATCCCAGCCCTCAAAACCAGATAAGGCCGACAATTCGGGTAAAAGGCCATTGTGCCACAGCGGAGTCTCCGCGGTCAATCGGCCCCACCATCCCATACGGCGTAAAGCCTGCCGCCAGACAGCAAACACGAGGCTCGTGACCCTCGGCAGCTTCCGGCGCAGGCGAGCCGAGTAGAGAATCGTGTGGAGTGTATTGTCACCCATCAACGTGCGTTCCAGGGCATAGGCTGGATCCCCACTGTCACCATACCACCAATCGTTCAGGATAAGTAGATGAGCAGCCTGGTAATAGGACAATATATCTGAGGTGGCCAGGCCTCCGCAGTAGGTGGACAAGAAGCACGTACGTAGTGCCACTCTGGCCGGTCCCCCAGCCCATAGAAAGCGGCCCAAGATCGAGTTGACCTGCCGGAACCACTGAGGTGCAATTGGATAGGGATGGTTCTGCAATTGATAGAGGAGACGTGGGAGCGCAACCATCTTAAAGATTGCAGATCTACCAAATATAGAGAGGGGCATTTGAGACCATGTCTTGACATCCGACTGAACTCGGTCCCAAACGGGCAGTATGTTGCGTTCCCAGGCAACGCTAGGTAAGTTGGACAGAAACACCCCCAGATATTTTATGCCATGCGTGGCCACCTGTAGTCCCATCGACCAATGGTCTGTCTCAGTATCTCCATTCAGCACCCAAAGGGTAGACTTACGCAGGTTCAGATATAGGCCCGAGACTTCCCCAAAGATTCGCATAATTTCCAGGACACGCGGTCCCGAGCGCCGCAGATCGGTGAGAAAGAAAAGGACGTCGTCCGCGTAAAGTGCGATCCTATCCGATAAGCTGTTGTTCCAGACAAAGCCCCTCATTTGCGCATCTATACGCACCCATGCAGCCAACGGCTCCACTAGGAGAGCGAACAAATAGGGGGAGAGCGGGCAACCCTGCCTGGTCCCTCGTCTAATCTGAAACGACTCCGACACCGCTCCCGCAACCCGCACCGAGGCCGTATTATCCGTGTACAGTAGTTTGATGTAGGACAGGAAGACCGGGCCCAGATTGAGGCGGGGCAATAGGGCAAATAGGTAAGCCCAACTAACGGAATCAAAGGCTTTGTCAATGTCAGCCAGTAACAAAGCCGCCCGCTCCCCGGTAGCACCCATGGTATCAATCGCCGCCTGTGCGCGTCGAATGTTGTGTCGCGTCGCTCTATGAGGCATGAACCCGGCCTGGTCCGGATGCACCAGGTCCGTAACATACGGGGAGAAACGATTCGCTAGAGCCTTGGCCAGAACCTTAGCCTCAATATTGAGTAGCGAGATGGGGCGATACGAGTCGTGCCTCTCCGGAGGTCTGCCCGGTTTCTGAAAGACTACAATTTCGGCATGGCGCCAGTCTCGGGGCAAAGTGCCACGCTCACGCGCCGCCTCAAGCGCCCGGTGATAATGGGACCCTAGCTGTATGTGAAATTGTTTATAAAACTCACTCGGATAGCCACTCGGGCCAGGGACTTTTCCGGTATTAAGCTGTCCCAGAGCATCGCCCAGCTCCTCAGCCGTAAGGGGCGCATCAAGCGCCTTCCTGGTGTCGTCCGACACCATCTTAGGGGGCAGGTCCTCAATAAAGTTGATCACTTCATCAGCCGATAAGCGATCACATTGGGCGTATTGAGTAGCAAAGTATGCGGCAAAGCTCGCCGCCAATTCTACTGGGTCAGTAATGACCCCACCATCCATGGACGTGAGTCCCGGCAGCGTAAGCGGCTGAAGGTGGCGCTGGCAGAGCCTATGAAGCATCGTACAGGACTTGTCCCCCCACTGGTATATTCTACTACGTGTAGCTAGCCATGCCTGTTTGGCATCATCGAGGAGGACAGATGCGTAGGCCTGCTGAGCCTGGAGAAGGAGTCGTAACCCAGCCACATCCCCCCCCATGCGTTGCTGCTCCTCCAAGGTTTCTACCCGCGCCGCCGCTGCAACCATCAGTTCTCGCCGCTTGCGCCTGGCCGCGGCACACCACGCTATATCTACTCCCCGGATAGTGGGCTTCATGGCCTCCCAAACCACCCCAGCGTCAATGTCTCCCACAAGATTCTCCCGCCAATACAGGTCTAATGCCTCCCGTAAGTGCGCCACATAGGCCGGCTGCTGAAGATGCCACGAGGACATCCTCCAGCGAAACGGGTGGCGTTGTCGACAGAGTTCCACCCTAATCGATACTGGGGAGTGATCAGACAGACCCCTAGGCAAGATGGCAGCACTCCTCACTCTACACAGGCAGTCGCCAGGCACAAACACGCAGTCTAATCTAGAATAGGAGCCATGCACAGCTGAGACATACGTATACTCTCGTGCAGTGGGGTGCATATGTCGCCAGGCATCCGACCAGCCTAGACCCTCAGTCATAGCACGCAATCGAGTGTGCGCGGGGGAGGGGGCAGTCTCAGCCACTTCCCGGCGCCGCCAGCGATCCACATTTGTCTCCATCACATCATTCCAATCACTGCCAATCACCGCTAGGGATTCGGGGATGTCCTCCCATATCGTGAAAAGTTTCTCAGCTAGGGCCCATTGCAGGGGGGGGGGGCATAGACACTCCCGAAGACCACCGATTCAGTGCCCACCATGCCCTTGACAAAGATATAACGACCCTGAGGGTCAACCCACTGCTTTTCATGGACATAGGCCACTCTACGATGTATTAAAATGGCCACCCCCCTAGATCCCCGGGAAAATCGTGCATGAAACACTTGATGATAGCCAAACCTCTGTAGACCCAGCACTTTCGAGCCCATCATGTGAGTTTCCTGGAGTAAGAAAACGTCAGCACTCTCACTTTTTCCCCATCTCAACACTGCCCCACGCTTGATTTTGTCGAGCATCCCCCTGACATTCCACGTGATCACCCGCAGAGAGGCATCAGGAAGTCTATTAGTCTTGTCAGCCATAATCTAGCGGGACCCACTGACCTGAACGTCCTCGCCATTGCCACTCATCGCCCACTGTAAGGAATACTATAGCAGAACACTCGTGCAGTCCCACCCACCCGCCCCAGAACCCCAAGATAACATGACGAGCAACTCTCGTCCCACCCCGACCCCCAGAACCAAACATCAAAGGAATGTCATCACAATTTTGAACATGTTGCAGCCCCAACTCAGTGGCTCCGTCCCCGGCCACTCGTACCCCGCCCCCCCCACCCTATACCTCAAAAAACCATGAAGTACCTGTCGCGGCATGGATGTCCCTGAGTCCAGAACCGAGGACCCTGAGCCAGCCATGCCAATGGATCCCAACTCCCCAGTAAACAGCAACCTCATCACTCCTCACCCCGAACCTCCCACATTCGAAGGAGAGCAGTAGCCCATATGCATGCACCCCGAGTCCCCACCCAAACCCCCCCCCCCCCATGGTCAGCGGTCAGTCACAATCCCATCCTGAGGCATCCATGGCGCTACCAGCACATCAGGCCTCAAGAGCCCACACCCTGTCGGCCAGGGCCCAAAGTAACAAGAGTACAAAGGGGGCGCAGACGCTTCAGATTTGGCCGTTATCCATTTCAGACTGATCTGATTCTTCGGTCCTGCTACCAGCCTGGGCGCCGCTGAAGGAGGCCGACCGCTTACGCGACCGAGATCGTCGGTTCCTCTTGGGCCTGGTCGCTTGGCCACTCCGCTCTTGTGACGCCCCCCTCGAAGGGCTCGGATTCAGACCTGGCTGAGAATTCGGCCGGACCCTAACTGTCTCATCGGTCCATTGAAAGAGGGCCTCCGGAGTATCGAAAAACAAGGTCCGTGATTGGAATATCACCCTCAGGCGCGCAGGGTACAGCAGGGAGTATTGGAGTTTGAGACCCCGCAGCTTCGCTTTGGCGTCCATGAAGGATTGGCGCTGCTGCTGTACCAGCTTCGTGTAGTCAGGGAAAATCATTATTTTGCGATTCTCATAAAGGAGGGTCTCCTTGGTTCTTGCTTCCCTCAGAATGGCATCCCGGTCGTGGTAATTCAGAAGTCTAGCAATTACGGCCCTAGGCCGTTCACCCTCCGGCGGCATCCGTGACAAGGCGCCGTTCTATAACGAAGCAAGTAGAGAGAGCCTCCGGGGGCAGCCAGGTTCCCAGCCACAGCGTGAGGAATTGTTCCATATTACCCTTCTCACACCGTTCCGGAAAGCCGATAAATCGGAGATTATTGCGGCGTGCGCGCCCTTCAGCATCTTCCACTCGGAGCGCCAGACCCCGTTGCGCCGCCTCCATTGCCGCCATCTTCTTCTTGAGCGTACCCACGTCGTCTTCTACCACTGACACTCTGGATTCAGCCTCCGTGATCCGCGCCACAGCATTTCGCAAGTCTTGGCGCAAGAGAGTGACGTCTGTGCCCACTGCCCCTATCTTGGCATCCAGCATATCTCTTGATTGGGTGATGGCCGCCATGAGTGCCGCGTTGTCAGGCCCCCCCCCTTGCTGGCCACCTCCTGACGGTCCAGGGCCACCACCGGGCCCGGTGAATTTGTCAATCGTCACTTGTTTGGTAGAGCCGCCACCACCCCTGGTCATGGCTGCAAGTCTCTCACGAATTGCCCACTACGCACACCAAAATGGGGAGGGTCGCGTAACAGCAGGGGTACCAACAATGGGCCCCGGATAGACTTATCCGTGTAAACGATCTGTGTCCAGACACGGTCCAGGCAGGCCCCGAAACCAGTTGTCAACCTGCCGGTAGCTGGAGGCCCCCCGTCCCCCCGTGGGCCAGGCAGCGGTCAAACAATGGATTTGTATTGCATCCCAATCACTCCAGTCTTCGGGTGTTTTTCGCCCCCACTCAACTCACAGGCTCCACAGCAGCAGACCGCCTAGATTCAGCACCGATATTGCATGAGGGGTCACCCTTGTCCGTTATGTAGCCCAGCCAAGGCTCATGTAGGCGATTTCACTCACTGCATGATGCCATCCCCAGGACCCTGAATACCCAGGGAAGCCAAAGATAGACCACAGGATCCCCTTCCACGCTGCAAGCGGGCCGCCAGGCTATGCTGCCCCCCCCGGGTGTAGAACGTGTGATGGCCACCACCTCAGCTGTCCAGGGCCCCAAATGCTGGTACTCACGACACCCCTTCCACCACGGGGCCACCTACGGCCGTCCCGCCGTGTTCCAGGCCGCCTTCAGTGCAGGAGCAGGAGAGGGCCGTCTCAAGGATGTAGCTCCGAGGCCTCGTCCAACCTCGGAGGCGGTCCGTGAACCAGCTCGCGCCCCAGGCGGGCGTCGCGAAACTCGAGGCCCCCGGCTTCGCGAGTGACACCAGGCCGCAGCGGCCAGCAGGACGAGTCCTCGCCTCGCTGACTCTCAAATGTGCTGTCCCGCACTCAGGGCCGGCGTGCACAGCAAACTGCCAATCCGCAGGGCAGCTCCGGCTCTCACAGCCGACAGGGGGGTCGCACCGCGCCGGCGGACCCACTGCGGGAACGTTAAGCGAGTCCCAGGCTTCCCAGTCGCGCACTGGGCCGCTCCTCCCTCGCCGTCACCCCGCAGCGCCCAGGGCGCACAGGGCTCCGCTGACCACACCGGAGGGAAGCCGACACCCCCAGAAATTATCGCCGCACTCCGGGTAGGGTAGGTAGACTCGGGGCCAGGATAAAAGAAGGATTACTGCGCGGGCCAGCGGGAGCACTAGAAGGCTACGACCGCCATTGCCGCTCGCCAAGCCACGCCCCCCACACTTTCTGAATTTTGAAGAGACTATTATATTAATACTCTTCAGTTCAGTAAAACTTTATTCGGTCTATTACAACCATCAAAGTAACCAAATAAATACAACACCTTCTAAACATCATCTAAAAACAGACCATCCTCACATCCTCACGAAGAACAAAACATTAAAAACTAGCATTTTTAAAAAAAAATCTAAAGCACACAATTTCAATTTAAAATCCTGATGTATAAAAATTTTATTACCACATGATTTTTAATCTTATGTTTCTCCGTCGCCTTATATGCTTGGCCTAAACCTCTCGATAATCATATTTTAGGAACTCCTTAACTTTTTTTTATATATTTACCCATGGCACAAGCTATGTCTAGATTGAGCATTTCCAGTAAAAGGTTTAAGGCTTGCAACCTATTTTTAATATCATACTTTTTAAAAATCGGGCATAAAAATTGTATTCGCAGTTCTAACAACTTCTGGCAATCTAATAAAATATGTATGATATTACAAGTTGTTCCTAAAGTGCAAGTACAGTTACCTTCATTATTTAGCATAAAGCGTTTTACCTCTTCACTCGCATTACATGGATTTACCCCAATTCTTGGTCTTAGCACTTCACGCCTTAACTGGCAACTGGGTAGCCTGTCAATAAAAGGAAAATGTTGATCTTTTTGCCACAATCTGACCATATGGAGAACTGAGCTTTTCCTAGAAAGATAGTCTTAATACTCTTTTGCTGCAAGTTTTCTTTAAAAATGAAGATGTTCTTAAAGTTGAGCAGTGCAGAACTCCCTAGTTACACCATTTTTTTAACACAAATTAACCTTTAAATAAATACCTGCCTGTTTATTTAGCATCTTTTTATTATTAGGGCTGAGACGAGTAAACAGCAGCCCAGAGCTGCTGTTGACCAAAGGGTCACATGCCACGGTCAGAAGGGCGGCATGCGGGCCCTGACCCCACCTTGAGTACCAGTGATCTGGAGGTATTGTAAAGCAGTGCTAATAACCATGGGGTAGCTTCACAATATAGCCGCTTTTGGATTGAAGTGACACTAGTTGGAATGTATGCCAACACAAACGTGGTAAGGCATTGGTGAAGAGGCAACAGCGTCCTGATACAGGATGAAAGGTATGAAATCCAATTCTATGCAGTCAACCAACAGCCCAGCAGTTCCAGCAAGAGAACAGAGGAGGATCAGGGAACACCAAAATGCTTGAAGAGTTGGATTATTAGTGACCTACTGCATTTGAGAAAGCTAAATTCAATTCTCTGAGTAGGTAGAATCAAGTCAATTGAGATAAGGCTTGCTTCTGAAAAGCCCGTTATTCAAATATCTTGTAATGTGCCAGCAAGAATGACAGCAGTTTATGATTGGCGGACCAAAGGCACATTGTGGAAAGAGAAGGGACAAATATCTTAAGCAAATTTGTGCTACGTCCTCCTGTAAGGTTTTATGGAGGAGACATATGTATTTGAAACTTGCTCTCTTCCTTACTGGGAGTCCGTGGCGAGACATCAGAACGGATATGACATTATCCTGTCATTTTCAGGCCAAACAGCCTCAGGGCTCAGGACTGTTTCAACTTTAGATATTGATTTCTATAGAGTCTGGTGTTGCATGTATTGCAATAATAAAGGCAGGAAATAACCACAAGAGCCATCTGAGAGAGATGAAGGAAATACAGAACACCTCAGGAAAGCTTTAAGTGGTAGAAATCAGATTTATTTTGAGACAGCGTTTAATCACGTGATAAAGAAAGCTCACTGACAAATAGCAGTAGCAATGGGTTTTTACTACTTGGTGAGGGGGTGATTCCAAGGATTCAGGTAAAGATAAAGTTGGTGAGACTGGACATGACAAGCCTAGGAGCATGGATTTTGTGTTTTTGCTGATTAGGCATACACAGTTTTTCTTCATCCATCTGTAAAATGCCAAAGGGAGTGCTTCACATTTAGAAGATTACCATAGATTAAAGTGGAGCTCGTGCAGTCCACATACATATGAGAATTGATCTTGTGGGAATTAACAGCATTGTGAAGCAAAGCACAATAAAAGCTGCACAAGATTGGTAACCGTGCCAAACTTTGGGGTAACCACATGTAACGTTGTCATATCTGGAGCTGAGAGAGACTCCATGTATGAAATAGAAATTTGCTTTTGACTAAATTATATTGCAACTTATGTCATCAATCCTAGTCACTTTTCACCAGTGGGATAAAACAGGAGGGTGCGCCCAAATCAGGATTTCTATTTAATGCAGCGATTTTACATGCAGTATTACCAAAACTTTTTCCAGAAATGTATTCACCAGGGTAAACCTGGCAAAGGTTTTCTTGGGAAAGATCAAGAACAAAGACTACTGGGGCACATCAGTATGAAAATACCAGCTTTTCTGGAAAATCTGCATCTCAAAATCCTAAGGGAATTCCGCATCCCAATATTATCTATTCCCCCGATATTTTTGATTTTGGATCCAAAGTGACTTAGGAATTGTGATGCGTGAGGAATAAGAAAATACGCCTCTTTTAACCTTTGTATATAACAAAACTAACTACTTGAATACATCAGTTCAATACCATATGGTTAGTTTTAATGTGGCTGTAAATACACTCTAGTGCTGTTGTTTCCAGAATTAAATTGATAATCAGAAGTAAATATAATCCCATTACCCTTTTAGAATGTCTCATTTACAGAGCAAAACAAGGGCCACAAACATGCTTGGAGAGTATGGGGAAACAGTAAGGCCAATGTCATGGTGTGCAGGACGGGAAAGGTCACAGGCACCAAAGGAATGGGGCCAAACTATTGATAAATCTATATTGTTTTAATGCTGTTAACAGTTGAACAGCCTTTGCCTCCAAATATCCAATAAGAGAACATCTGTAAAAAACCGCTGTGAATTCATAATCCTACAAGCCTCTACCGTGTGTAAAATCGATTTGCCTAGACTGCATTTCCTTGAGACAACACAGGCATTATATCTATCCCATCATATGATTAACAATGGATCCAAAGGCACAGTCAACCGTCAATCAAGTTGATGTGACACAACATCTCCCTCTAGTAAACGTGTACTTTTGAGTTGCTTCATCAAATGTGAAATAAATAGTATGTCTGATCTTAGGCTACAGGGCAAACTAATGCTTGTTCTTTGCAAATCAGCAATGGTCATATATCACATTTTACATAAAAATGTACTCATCTGATGCAAAGTGAGCATTTGGGTTGAGACACCATATTCCCCTCTCATGCCTCTGGTCGTCTTTCTGACTACATGTCTGATTAACACTAAGAACGAAGAGATCCTTGCAAGTCCACGGCTTCTAGAGATCTACACAAAAGGGAGCCATTGCGTCTATTCACTCTCTGTTTGAGAAGATGCTCTACACGTGACAATTGCTTCATATGTTTCATCTGTGGATTTGTTGAGCAGTGTCCGGGCTGTATGTTGGAATATCTGTCCCACTCCATTACATTAAATAAAACCACAAATTCCTCAAAAGCGAGAGCTTTTTGATTTAAATATAGTTGTGTAGAGTTCACAGCCTTCCCATCTCTCAAAAGCAGACCTTCTGCAACCGATAGTGAAATCGGAGTTGCAGAACACTCAAACCCAACTGCAAATCTAATACTTTAGGATAGAGTTTTACATCCTTGACCAAGCCAACATTGCCTCTGGCAGATTCACATTAACCCACAGTTTGTGCCTGGATCTATTTGTTAAAGGAGGTAGTGCTCAAGAGGTTTCTTCCTACCATAATATTCCCTTAATAATACAGTCACACATAAAATGGTGAAAAAGTTCCTGGACTTCCTTTGGGAGTTAAAGGTGTTTCTGTATGGCCTATAAAATAGAGTACTCAGTGACCATCTGAGTGTCTGCTACCTTTTAAGATGCACAGGAAAAGTGACGCACTTACTACAATGGCAACACATGTTGTTTTGGATCTACAACGGTAAATGAACTTTAAAAAGAACCAACTTAATCTCAGTCAACCCTCAACATTTGTTCTAATCAGTATTGAACTTGAAGCATTTCTATAACACTATTTAATCAAACAGCTTCTTTAGTGCAGTAGATCACTTTGATGGAGCATACCAACCCTTTACAATGAGGGGAACAATTGTATATATATATATATATATATATATATATATATATATATACATATAATTTTATATAACTTTCGCTGTAGGTCCTGTCCATATGTTGGCAGGTTGTATTTTGTGCTTTCTCCCAGAGATCAAAAAGTGATCTCTGTCACAGTTCTGGATCTAAGAGTTGCTTGCATGAAGTCTAGAAGTGCTCTCCGCCATAATTTCACAAGGTAGATCATCCTGCAATAGATGTATACACAGTTTGTGTATGTCTCTAAAAAACACCTAGATTTCAATATTATTGCAACACAAGAAATTCTCATTATCTTTCAGTCATATCTGTACATGCCACTTCTATTCCACCACCTCCAGATCACAGCTGGATCTTTCTTCTGATCCAGCATATTAATCTCCCGGTTTCCAATACTAATTTGCTTGCCATAATGCTAAATCAGTGTCTAAGTTGTTTGCAAGGTTGACAGCGTAGTCTTACATTCATGTAACAACATTTTCAAAACAAGAGGTTGTTGAAAGTGCATGGCCCAGTTTAAAATGTAGATAGGTTTAGTGTTCGGTTTTCATGGATCTAGCATGAGCCATTTGGCAGACCAATGTCAATTCTGGAGCACAGTATTTGGTACATAAGCCGATTTGGTTACCTTGGAAAATTCATTATTATCAGATATGTCAAGCTATGCCCTGCACTATAACCAAACTGATAATGTGGTTTGGTAAGGAACTACCTTCCATGTGGCTTGACTTGGTAACACCACACCTTGAGAAACACAATAGCAAAACCCACTGTTATTAATGTTCCTCAGGGTCTGCTGTGGAACCACTTTTTAAAAATGACACTCGCCAATAATGCAAAGGACTACTTCCGCAAAAGGCAGAGACAAATGGAGGAGGACTTGGGTCATGCTAGAAAACAGACTGGAAGGCAACAAAAATTCTTCCATGAGAGGTAGCTATTCAGCCAGCTTCTATTTAATCCAACGGAACACACTGCACACGGCCTAATAGGATAGGAGAAGGCTGTATCAGATTGACTTGGTTCAAGATGGCAGGTGTCGGATATGTAGGGTAGAGAATGGTAGCTTCCTACATATGTATCTTAAGGGAGAATAAGATACTTTGGCAAGAGGTGAGTGACAAGCTCTTGAGAATCTCAAGGATCATTTTTCCTTTGATGTCATAATTTACAATCCTTGGTATACCAATTTATGACAATCGGTCCAGCTCAAAACGGATCGTTTGTTCCTAGGAACTGATGATCAGAAAGACAGATATACTAGCAGAATGGGGGCATTCATCTATTCCTGTCAAGGTACGATGTGTATGGAAATGAAAATTGCATGTACACAAAAAAGTTGTTTAGGAGGACAGGAGATGTCCCTGCAATTTTTTAAAAATATGGCACCATGGCAAACTTATTACGGACTGAATGAGATAAGATAAGAGTTGCACTACCTAGGCTCAATAGACTTGGTGGTGTAAGATTTGATATGAGTCCAAGATGTTCAAACTCTGTACAAGACAGTGTTGGACACCTTGGTGTCTGGAGTTTGCAAATGGTCCGAAAGGAAGCATTACTGAACATCCGGCAGATAATCTAAATGATATTAATTTTAAAAAATGCCTTACTTCAAGGCTTGGGTCCTGCCTGAAGAGACTGATGGTCTTCCATCTCCTGTGTTGCAAGCTACAGCCCCAGACCATCTAATAATTAAGAGCTGTATGCTGAACTTAGAAGCCTCAAAAAGATTTCACACACTGTTTATTTAAAATATTTCTAGCAGTCAGATGAATCCCTGAGCAGGACATCATAGACTTTACACAACATCTGCACCCAAGTTAGTCCTTTGAGCCCATACAGCTCCTCTAACACTAGCCATCTGGTTAGTAATATTCAAACCAAGGGGTAGCAGTTAAACCATAATTTGTCACTATTCAGCATCAGAAACCAACGTCGCAATTCCAAGTCTCTTTTGCCAATAATGGCTCCTTGTTTACTTGTTTCTCCCTACTACTCCTCACTTTCTTATAACTCTGATGATGAAATAATCAATATAGTTGCATCTTCCATAATACATACGGGCACACGTACAGAAGCAGATGATCATAAATAATAAGAGTTCTGCAAAAATAAGTCTTTTTACTGTGTATCTTTACATCAGACCACACAGTATATACATTGTACAGTGTGGGACAAACAGACAAAACACAGTAATGACCGTTCTTATTATTGGTATATTGATCCCGCCCATTATTACCTCAACTGGATCGCTCCCAGTTATGATAGATATACTCATCAGGTCAGAGCAGCTACTTTCAGAGGGTTACAACCTTCAGAACTCGGGTTAATAATCGCAAGTAGACAAGTAGTACTGCAATATCGGACAACTAGCCTTAGGAGAATCCTCCTGCACTTTCCTTCCTCTGCTCGCTACAGCACCCATATGATTGCTTTCTGCACCATAACAGGGCACTTTTCAGGATGTCCAAGAAGATAGCTGCATGCAAGAGTAGATCTTCAAATTCTCCACTGTAGTTTTTCAGAGTACGTCAATTCTTCTCACTCTGCACTCATCACCCTTGTGCGCCACCACAAAGGTTGCAGTCACTTTGCCAATCAGTTTCAAGACATACACATATAAGAATCTGCTTTCTTTAGGCTGAAAGGAAATACTTTTCTGTAGTTCTGATTTCTATGAATATTATATCCAACACAGTCCATTTTGGGGTCGAAAGGAAGGCACCCAACATAACATTGTCTATGTGTTAGGAAATCCATAAACAATCATGCCTATGGGCCTAGGGTCCCCCTTACATCAAATAAAATATAAAAAAAACAAGAATGTGGTGCACGTGTAAGGGGATCTAATGCCCCCAGGGCGAGTGCGTGCACATGGCACTGCAAAAAGCGCATTTTGGGTGTCTTTTTTCACATGGTTACAATCGAATTGGATTCAATGGTAATAGCATTTCCTAAATGCCCATTGCTTTAGTACATGTGCGTAGGAAATCACAAACAGGAACTCCCTATTTGTGATCTCCTATTTTGGTAATTGCAAAATGCTATTTCTAAGGGGTAGAAATCCCAATTTGCAACCGTGATTCTTCTTTTTTACATATGGAAAGCCTATTTAGCATTTCTCAAAAGCCTGTTAAGAAATGCTAAATGGCTTCGTACATATGGGCCATAGTGATTACTGCTGCTGAGATCCTGCATGGCTTCGCCAATCCAGATCATAATTCCATTAAATTGTTTGAAATAATTTTAAAAAATGTTCTTTTTTTGTAATTTATTTATTTTTAATATTAATTCAGCAAAAAAGATTTAAAAAAATAGGAAAACATTGCACGTGAACTTAGGCTTTTTATGGACAGTCCTTTTGAGGATCATCCCAAAAACAAAGTAGAGAATATTTGTAAAGCATATGTAATGTGCCACTCTAATGTCAAATATAAAAAAATGCAGGAAGAAAATACTTGTCGAAAAAGGGAAGTTGTAGGATGACAGACAAATGGGTACATATTTGTAAACTCAGATGAAAAGGTAAGGTGTTCCAGAGTCTGGCGGCGGAAACAGTGAAACTCCGGCTCCTCATCCTAGAGGACTACGTGCAGAGGACCATAAGGTCCTGCCAGATTAGATATTTGAAAACGACTGATGATAAAAGCCAGGGACGCATTTATTAAAACTTATGAATAATACAAAGGGCTTTAAAACCAAACCCGCTGCTTAATAGGGACCCAGTTCAGTGTTGAAGCATCGGGCTGGCATGTGAGCGATGAGGGGTCAATAATACGTCCAGCCACAGTGATTTGAATAAACTGTAAGGTATGTAACAAGCATCAGGGCAGGTCCGGGTACAGGGACCCAATCAGGGCCCTCACTGCAATATGATTACGACACGAAGAACGTAGAAATTTGTCACAACTTTTGGCAATATTTGTTGGATTTTCAAGTGTTTTAAATTGTTGAACTTGAAAGATAAGCTTCTGGTAGCTAAAGAGAGGTGGCGTACGGTGGGGATTTAAAGGGATAAAGATTAAATCACAATAAATGTATGATTGCTGTGCAGCTGTTTAGTTTCCATATTTGACGAGTGAAAAAGTGAGATGAAAAACGAGCAGCAGGATGTTGTTGGTGGGGGGTTGGGGCAGCAAGGATCCTGTTCTATATTACAACAGTGTGAATTAACGCCCCAAGATGCAACATAATCTGTATAGGCTGTATAAGGCAGGAAAAACCCTGAAAGCAGATGTTCGTATAGAATCACTATGATGTAAAACTGCTGGGATTTCAAAAGCTCCTTTCCCATAATTCAGCGTGCCTGGTACATAGTAGATAGATTATCTGTGTGGAATAATTTATCAGTGCCCAGAAATAGGATTCCTAACAATTGCTTTCAATACATTTTAAACTTCTGCATTCTCAACAGCATGCTGCTTGACAATTCAATTTTAGATCTGAGATGGGACTCACTTCTCTCGCCGAGTTCACAAATACCCACTGGATCCAAAAAGAAATGAAAACACTGGATCTCTGCAATATAGTCGGCCTCATGTAACAAATGCAAGGTTGCATTAGGCTTGGGTACAGGTGCATCACCAAGGGCAGAGGTGGCCTCTGTGTTAGAGAATGCCTCCCTAAATTCTATGTCAGGACTGGAGGCAAGGATTATGCCTTCTCTCTTCACTTAATTCAACGGCAGCCAATATTAACAAGAAACAAACTACTTTTCCCATGAACCTTTGGGAAAACTGTAGTATAGAGAAAATGTCCAATCGGGAAACAGTCCTGTGGCCTCCAATCAGTAGAGAGTTCCAGGTCGAGGGACCGAGATAAGAGAAAGATCTACCACCCATCCGGGCTAGTTTGAATTTAGGGATGACAAACCTACCTTGGGTGGCAGAGCGAAGATTCCAGGAAGGAAAGTAAGGACTGACTAAGGACTAAAGATAATAAGGGGCACAGCAGGATTTAATTTCGATTTTAAGCCAGTGCAGCTTGCGTCTATAGGTCGAAATGGAGGTGGTCTTAGGGACTCCGCACAGAAGTCAGACAGCTGCATTTTGTACCATCTGTAGTCTATGGACTACAGATTTGTTCGACCCCAGGTAAAGAACATTTGCATAGTCGAGCCTCGATGTTATTAAGGCATTGACTACGGTTTTTCTAGTCTATTCCGGTAGCATCCAACAGATTTTCCTTAACTATTTGAGAATGGTAAAACAGGTTGCTGCAACTTTGATTGATTGAGGATGCATGCTAAGGGAGTCAGAGATTGTGATGCCCAGATTTTTGACTTGAGGCGAAGGGGATGGAAGATCACCCATTTCACTCGGCCAGTGTTGGGGATTCCAGAGATCTTAATTCTTCCCTAGCACCAGAATCTCCGTTTTCTCTCCATTAAGCTTAAGAAAATGTAGCTGCATCCAAGAAGCTATTTTGTTTAAGCCAATTTTGAGAATCGATGAAGCATTAGTTTTGTGTGAGGAAAGGGAGAAAATGATTTGAAAATCATCTGCGTAGGAAAAAAGGGATAATCCTGACTTTTCAGCTACCTCAGCCAATGTTCTAACATAAAGATTGAATAACAAGGGGCTGAGGATGGATCCCTGCGGAACCCCTTGGGCAAAAGAATGGATTTCAGAGCAGGCTGATTGTGAAAAAAACTTGGAAGGTGCGTTTTGTAAGGAAAGCAGTGAGCCAGTTTAAGGGTGGTCCACCAGTGCCCTGTGACATAAGAGTGTTTATTAGCACAGCATGTGACACCTATTATAACTAGGACACCTGATAACTATTAATCACCGATACAAAGCTGCAGTAGGTCAATACAATTAGACATCTCTACCCTGCACAATTCCCAACACTTGGTAACACACTTTCATACCTTGCTTTAAGCACCTCAGAAACTAGTCACTAATGACAACAGGAGTGACTAATACGAGTCTCCAAAAGTCTATCGATTGCACAAGCTGGCTCAACAGCTTGATTCACCTGTGCCTTTTTTCTAAGTTTTCTTTTGGAATGTCTTTATCCGTTTTTAACCCCTTCTTGCTTGGCTCCCTTAAGTACACTGCCCAAGAGGACAAGAGTTGACAAGGATGAGTAAGCACTCTCATGTAACAAGTTAATCTTAAGTTAATTTTAAGTTGGCCTTTCGAGTTTTGTTAGAGCCATGAGCGCATGCAAGAAATATTGATAAGTCGCACTTAACTTGTTTCTTTTTTGCTCTTTTAAGGTGTGGTTCCTGCTGACGGGAACATTCCAGGCTGATTCAGGAGACCAAAGACTAGAGAGTAGCTGTCATTGTCACTGCAGGTAAGCCTAGGCATTGTCTTGATGAGAGTCTGATTGCCTAGAAAACTGTGGTTCTAAAGGGAGTAGTATTTACACCCTTCTGGATCAAAATGGGCACAGGGATTTCCAAATCTTGAGCGGCAGTTTCTAGAATGATCTCCATTGAAGACTTGGCACTATAGCTAATCTGGCAGCAGGTTTTCGGTGTGCTGACCCCTGAAGTACTCGTTCAATACAGCAGTGGTTTTGCAACCCCCTGATGAGTGTGCTAGGAAGAATGACCATCCCCTTAACTTGGTTTGTGCCCAGGGATCGTATGTGCGGCAGGATGGTGGACTCTGGCCTGTGTTCGGGTGGCCAGGAAAGGACGCCGGCACCTGAATGTGTAGGGGGCTAAAACATCCCCATCATTGTCATATCCGAGTAGTGGCAAGCTCTAGTCAGAGTCTGAACCAAAAAGACATTGCAGACTCCTGGGGGGGGGGGCGAATGCCGTTACAATGGAGCCTGTACCATACATGCTTTTATCACACAGGAATTTTCTTTAAATAATTATTACGGTATTTTAAAAAAAGGGTAAAGGTGCAAGTAGTAATAAAGCGAGCTAAGGTTACTCCTTGAGAAGCGGTCGCTCCCCACGCTCCCTGGCCTGGGTATCGTAGTGCTTTGCCCGCATTGCTTGAATAGAATTGGTGCCTGCTTTAGCTCACTGCTGCCAAGCATTATTTTGCCCATTGCTCGCATTTTAATCTGCAAGTTTGCCCATTGCTCACTTTTGAATCTGTGCATGTTTATACCTTGCTCGCATTTTAATCTGTTTATTATCGGAGCGCTCGCATTGCTCTATTTAATTTAATAATTACTGCCTGATTGTGCCGGTGCCACTGCCCATAGCAACACTCTACTTTGTGCCCCAATCTCGTCCTGTTTCGGTTTTGCCTTCGCTGCCATTTTTGTTGTTGTGCCTCGTAGCCAGCCTCTCCACCCCGCTCCCGCCTCCCAGCTGCTCCTCCCTCGCTCCGTCCCCCACCACTATCCACTTATGTCAGTACAGCATACGCGCAGCGTTCACGCGCAGCGGTCGCGCCCTATGCGCGCCGAAGGCGCGCCAAAGGTAAGCCCGTCTACGCCCGTCCGCGCCTGGACCGCGCCCAGCGCCAAACCCCCTGGCCCCCGCAACATCCACTCCACCCGCATAACGTACGACGCCGCAACCCTCTCAGCCCTTAACCCCGGCCGACCACCAAACTGCTACCAAGCCGTCCCAGGACACACCCATGGACCCTTCACCTGCCTCTCCTGCAAGTTCGACTGCATCAAGACCCACACCAAATCCACAAACTCCAAACAGAGCTCCGACACTAACCACCTGAGATGCATCCTACTCAACACCCGCTCGGTCCACAGACATGCCATTGAACTCTGGAACCTACTCGACACCACCTCCCCGGACGTCGCCTTTCTTACAGAAACCTGGATGAACGCCTCATCAACGCCCGACATCGCCATAGCCATCCTGGACGGCTACAAGATCATCCGAAGGACCGCACCAACCAAACAGGAGGAGGCATCGCCATTGTTCATAAGAACACCATCCGCATCACGACCAGTTCTAACGACACACTCGCAGCTACCGAACACCTTCACTTCCAGATTCACATCGACCCCAAGACCACACTCCGAGGCACCCTCATCTACAGGCCACCAGGACCCTGCACACAATTCAGCGAAGACATCACTGACTTCATCAGCCCACACGCCCTCCCCTCCGAGGACTACATTCTACTGGGAGACCTCAACTTTCACCTGGAAAAGAACAACGACAGCAACACCACCACCCTTCTGGACAACCTCGCCAATCTCGGGCTCAAACAACTTGTTGACACCCCCACACACTATGCCGGGCACACGCTCGACCCAATCTTCACCTCCAGCAAGCACATCTCCTTCAATCACACCACAGCTCTCCATTGGACAGACCACAGCTGCGTTCACTTCAACTACAAAAAGACTACGACCCACAACCACCCACAACCAATCCCCCGCAGAAACTGGAACAAAATTACCACCGACCAACTCTTCACATCGCTTCACCAAAACCCTCCTGCAAAATCATCGGACCCAAACCTTGCAGCCACCAACCTCACACATTGGATCACCCACAGCGCTGACGAATTAGCACCCTTGAAAAAACATCAAATCAAGCAAAGTAGCAAAAAAGCCCCCTGGTTCAACGATGACCTTAAGAAATCCAAAAAGTTCTGTCGCACCCTCGAGAAAGCCTGGAGAAAAAACCCAACCACTGACAACATGGCCACCTTCAAGAACGCCACCCGCAAACACCACCAACTGATCCGATCCACCAAGAAATCAGCATTCAAGGATCGACTCGCCAACAACGCCCACAACAACAAGGAACTATTCAACATCGTCAAAGAATTTACCAACCCCACCGCCGGCACCAACAACATCACCCCCTCCCAAGACCTCTGTGACTCCCTAGCCTCATTCTTCCACAACAAAATCGCTGACATACATAACAGCTTTGAAAACCAGTCCGAAGACCAGTCCATCCCACCCACCTCCGAACTAAATCCCCCCTCCAACAACCTTTACGCCTGGAACCCAATCACCACTGAAGACACCATCCGCCTGATGAACTCCATCCACTCAGGATCGCCAACCGACCCATGTCCCCACCACATTTTCAACAAAGCAGACTCCATTATCGGACCCCATCTCCGAGACGTCATCAACTGCTCCCTCAACTCCGCTACCTTCCCGGAAAGCTGGAAACATGCCGAACTCAGCGCCCTTCTGAAGAAACCCACAGCAGACCCCACTGAACTTAAGAACTACCGCCCCATCTTGCTCCTCCCATTCCCTGCCAAAGTCATTGAGAAAGCCGTCAACAGTCAGCTCGCCGCCTTCCTCGAATCCAACAAATCCCTCGACCCTTCACAGTCCGGCTTCCGAGCCAAACACAGCACCGAGACCGCCCTCATCGCAGCAACAGACGACATTCTAACTCTACTGGACAACGGAGAACAAGCTGCCCTCATCCTACTTGACCTCTCCGCAGCCTTCGACACAGTCTGTCATAGCACCCTTATACAACGCCTCAGCAACGTCGGAATACAAGGAAAAGCATTGGACTGGATAATCTCGTTCCTCACCGGTAGAACCCAGAGAGTCCGCCTCCCCCCTTTTAAATCAGAGGCCACCGAAGTTGTCTGCGGCGTACCACAAGGATCATCACTCAGTCCCACCCTCTTCAACGTATACATGAGTCCCCTCGCATCCATCGCGCGCCAACACAACCTCAACATCATCTCCTACGCCGACGACACCCAGCTGATCCTCTCCCTCACCAAAGACCCAAACACCGCCAAAACCAACCTACACGTAGGGATGAAAGAAGTAGCCTAGTGGATGAAGAACAGCCGTTTAAAACTGAACTCGGACAAAACGGAAGTCCTCATCTTAGGATCATCCCCCTCCGCCTGGGACGACTCATGGTGGCCACCGGCCCTGGGAAACGCACCCATACCTACGGACCACGCACGTAACCTGGGCTTCATCCTGGACTCCTCCCTCTCGATGACCAGACAAGTCAACGCCGTCTCATCATCATGCTTCAACATCCTACGTATGCTCAAAAAAATCTTCCGTTGGATCCCCACCGAAACAAGAAAGACGGTCACCCACGCACTGGTCACAAGCCGACTGGACTACGGAAACACCCTTTACGCCGGAACCACAGCCAAACTACAGAAAAAACTCCAACGCATCCAAAACGCCTCAGCCAGACTCATACTAGACATCCCCCGCCAAGCTAACATTTCCGGTCACCTGAAAGACCTCCACTGGCTCCCCGTCAACAAGAGAATAACGTTCCGTCTCCTCACCCACGCACACAAAGCCCTCTACGACCTAGGACCTGAATGCCTCAACACGCGCCTGTCCTTTTACACCCCCACCCGCCAACTACGATCGTCCAATCAAGCCCTCGCCGCAATTCCACGCATCCATAGATCCACCATGGGGGGAAGATCCTTCTCCTACTTAGCTGCCAAAACCTGAAATTCTCTCCCCACCCACCTCCGCCTTACACAGAACCACCTCTCCTTCAGAAAACAACTAAAAACTTGGATATTCGATAAGTAAACTACCCCCCTCCCTCAAGCGCCTTGAGACCCTCTGGGTGAGTAGTGCGCTATACAAATGTTAAACTTGAACTTGAACTTAATTTTAGAGTTTAGGGGTGGATAGTGGTAAAGGAAGGTATGGGTAATTTGAGGGATATGGGGTGGGCAGTGGTAAAGGGAAATAAGGGTAATATTAGGGTTTACCAGAGGGTAGTGGTAAAGGCAGGTTAGTATTAAATTAATACCATGAGGGGGATTATAAATAACAAGCATTGGAAATGCAATAGGTCTCGCATTAGAAAAGTTGGAGCTATTGGTGTTGTAAATGACAATTTTTTTAATTATGTGTTGTTTTTCAAAATAGCTAAATTAATAGCTTTGTCATTTACAATGCCAATAGTTATAACTTTCGCGAATGTGACACCTATAGCATTTGGAATGCAACATGTTTTGTATTTACGTGACTTAGATGGCAGCTCTGGTCGTTAGGCCACATCTCTAGAGGGCAGGAGAGTGCAGCAGGGGAGAGAAGCACAGCAATGATACAAAGCTTAACTTAGACTAGCGTGTGAGCGGAAATTATTACAATTAATGGCGATGAGCTGCTCAAGGCCTCAGCAATGGAACCCATGGTGTTGGATGAAAGGGTAAGGCACAGTGCAATTTTGAAGTACATACTTTTGTGAAGAATACAGAAGAAAATGAGATCCGTCCGAAACAGAAAATTTAAACAAGTGTTCGGTTGAAAACGAGGAACGTCCAAAACAGAAAATTGATCAGAAAATTATAGTGCATGTTCGGATGCAGGCTTCTACTAAATAAACAATATTGGATGAACGTACATTGAATGGCAGTTAAATCCATGTGGCAGTTGATTCCATTCAGGAGAGAAGAGCCCTGGGCACAGAGTGAGTGAAAGAGGAAACCCTGTGACGTAGTTACTACGAGGCAAGTAACTGGAGGTGTCTCACGCATTGTTAAACAACGTGGAGGCCAGTTCGGAAGGAAAACAAGTTAAACAAGTTAAATAAGGAGACAGGCCGTGAAACTGAAAGCACGCCCGGCCGGCCGTGAAAGCCTTTGATCCGGCATGAAACTGAAAGCACGGCCGGCCGGCCGTGAAAGCCTTTGATCCGGCAGGGGGTGGAGCGGCACCAAGCTGGGCAACAGATGGCTGGCGATTTGATGCTGTGCACGCTCATTTTAGGTCAATGCGCTTGCGCATTGACCTAAAAGCGCACGGGCACAGCATCAAATCGCCAGCCTAGGTAAGGTCTGTTTAAGCCCCTATAGTCTCGCTCCGCTCAATGCGCATGCGCATTGAGAGGCGAGACCTAAAAATACATATGTGTTATATAGATGGTTTTTGGGTCCCCCCCAAAAATATCAATTAAGCTATACTTACCTTTCATATACAAAAAAAAGGCATGCATTTTAGAGACATACATTCCTCTGATGGTGCCCCTGCAGTACTGGAAGATTAGTTTCAAATTCAGGTTGTGTGAGGGCCGACTGTGCTGTAGTTTATTAGGAATTTGACCTCTGTCAAGGTCAAGCCGACGCCAGTTTACGGTGGACAGTAAAGTCAGTACTGGATTCTATGGCAGTACTGGATTCTATGGCAGGTCCGGAGGCTTCGGATTATGCTTATCTCTTCCATTTTTATTGCTCAGCAGCCTTAGTAACAACCAACAGTAAAGACTACATATCCCATGAGTCTTTAAACAAACAAACGATCATAGAGGCAGTCCCATATAAGCAGAGTCCAGGAAAAGCACTTACTCTTTCTCCACTGCTCAGCAGCCAGATAAGTGCTTTTCCTTTCTCTCTGTTTTAAGGGATTACATTTCATTACTGTTTTTCCATATGTTGGTTCATTATTGTATTTCATTATTGGCTTAGGCTTACCTGCTTCGCCTGCTCGAGTGTGCTGTTTATTCCTGACGGCTCGGCGCTCTGCACCGTGGTTCTCTGGCCCTCTTCGGGCTCTATATCAGGCACACGCCTCCCTGGTGTGCGTGAGGTCGCGTTGAGGCCGTCTGTCACCCGCGAGGTTGAGCAGTGTGGCCGCATCTTTTTCCCCCTCAGGGGCTTCCTGACGCCTTCGCGTCTTTCCTTTCCCCAGTGCGGTGCACCGCTCACCCAGTTAAAGGGCATGGCGTGCGCCGGCGGTCAAAGGAAAGGGAGACCCTCCTCGCCTCACGGAAGTCTCCTCGGCGCGACAGCGGCTTCTTGCTGTAGCGGAGACTGCTCATCGTGCCCGAGTGAGAGTGCCGCTGTCACCTTGCCTCAGCCCCTACTGTGACCGAGTGTTTTGGCAGTTATTCTTGCCTGTATTTCGCACTTGCATCGCTCGTTCCGCCTCATTAACCCCGCTGTGTGGCTTTTGCTGCGGAACCAGAGGCTTCAGTTTCACCGCGTTTTTCCCCTACTTGTCCTTCACGCTGAAGGTTAGCTCCAGCAGTGCGGATTTTCCGCTGAGCTTGGTATCTTGTTCCGTGTGCACAACAAGCAGTGGCCTAACCAATTTTTGGGTTCAGTTTTTTCTCCCCCTTGGGCATTCCACCTTACCATGGCAGGTGCATTTAATACCTGGGATCAGGAGGACGACGACCAGTCACTACTCCCAATTCATATGGGGTTAGTGGATGAGACTGATGCTTCACTGGAAAGGGCAGTCTCCTCGGCCTATGAGCCCTTAAGCCGCCGTATTATGGAACTGACCATCAGGAGCAGGGTAGTCTCCTCTGCTGAAGGTGACTGGTCGGGCCGTTCCTTCCCCTCCGGGGGCGCCATCCAAGGGTAAGAGCAAGGCTAAGGCCTGAGGTCAGTCTGCCGAGGGCCTCACCTCGCCCGACGTCTTTGAGAGGCTGGGCCAGGCCTTCTTAAAAAGACACCTGGATACCGCGGAATGGCCTGAGGATTCCCAACTGGAATACACCCCCGATGACGATTCCTGCCACCCTGTGGGGGCAGATGGAGATACGGGGATAACTCAGAGGCTCCAAACGAGGAGTCAGGTGAGGAGGCGGGTCCAAGCAGACCCTGGCGTACGGAAGGGGACGCAAAGAAAGCCCAGTTGGAGGTACCTCAGGACTCTATGGATATATCGGGTTTACTAAACCAGGAGGACATCTATCACCCCCGCTCTAAAGAGTGGATTCCTGCACCCTTGGCGGCATCCTTTGTCTCCAGCCGGATTTGGAAGCCCATGGACCAGGAGGTCCGAGGCCGCCTAAGGGGCGAATGCCTTCGGCTGTCCCTCCCAGGTAAGGTAGCGTGTACCCCCGATATCGATGCCAAGATGGCCACCTTTCTTGGCAAGTTTGTTAAAGACCCTAAGAAGGGTCTGGACCGGTCCTGGCGAGCATGCCAGGATAAGGTCCTAGACATCTTGGGCCTGCTTACTAAAGACATGGATATGGTGGAGGACGCCAAGGAGACGGGCCACATGATTGATCCAGAGATCCTCTCAGGCTGGGCACAAAGAGCCCTTTGTTTTCTTGGGAACGCAAACTGTGCGTTAGCCACCGAGCGTAGACGCTCCTTGCTCATTAAAATCAAACCCCGATTGGGTGAGCTGGCTTCTACTGAGGCCGGAGCTGTGGCCAATGGGGACCTCTTTGGGGACCCTTTTATTAAAGAATCATCCCGTTTTGTAAACCCCTTCTCTTCGCTGGACAAAGCCCAGCAATCTATCAAAAAGTTGTCCAGCCAGCAGATTTTTGGCGTGGCCGGTAGAGGTAGGGGGCGCTCCTCTGGCCACCAGTACTCCAGCAACCCCCACAAGTTCCAGACCAAACGTTCCATGTAGTGGCAGGACCAGAAGAAATTCGGAGGCTTCTACCCCTCAAGAAGTCGTGGAAAGGGCCGTGGCGGCAAAGGACAACCCAGGGGAGCCAACAACGCACCTGGTGGACCCACCGGTAAGGCTTACCCCTTTTTACTCAACTAGAGGTGGGGGGGAAGGTTGCAATGGTATCATCACAACTGGGCGGTGATTACAGGGGATGCTTGGGTGTTACAGACCGGTGGGGGTTTCCACATAGAGTGTCACAGAATTCCCCGCCACCTCTCTCGCCCCAAGCCTCTGACCTTCTAGTACGAAGATACTCTCCTAATAGATGCGGAGGTGCGCGAACTCCTGAACAAAAAGGCCATTGTCCAAACGTCGCTCCATCCACAATGCTTCCTGAGCAACATCTTTCTCGTCGAAAAGAAGATCAAAGGTTTTCGTCTGGTGATCAATCTCCGGGATTTCAATCAATGGGTGGTGTACCCCCATTTCAAGATAGAGGGCATCCATCTACTCAGAGACGTTCTACTTCCCAACGTCTGCCTCCGTCTAGATCTAAAGGACGCTTACCTCACCATCCCCATCATTCCCCCCCACAGGCGGTTTCTACAATTCCAGTGGGACGGTCGCATTTACGAGTTCACTTGCCTACCTTTCGGACTTTCCTCAGCTCCTTGGTGTTACACCAGTCGTGCATGGAGTGGCTCCGCACACGCGGCGTTCGCCTCATCATGTACCTGAACGACAGCCTTCTGATGCACCAGGACAAACACACCTTGCCCTGCATCTTACCATGGCTCAGAACCTTCTACGGAACCTGGGGTTCTTCTTGAACTATCTGAAGTCGGTTAACATCCCGGCCCAACAATTGACCTTTTTGGGCTTCAAGGTTGATACGGTCCGGCAATGCCTCCGCTTGCCCCAGCAGAAAATGTGCTCGATTCTTAAAGCGCCGCGCCGGACGTTAGAGAGAGAGAGAAATTCTCGTTACGCCATCTCGCCCACATTGTTGGCTTTCTTCATCTTCGATCCAGGCAATCTTTCCCGGCCCATTGCATTACCAGGCCTTACAACATTTGAAAACACAACATCTGCATCACGGTCTCTCTCATTCGCTGGAAATCTCACTCTCGCACGAGACTCGCACGGAGCACCTTTGGTGGCTCAAACATATGCAAGCATGGAATGGGAGAGCCATCTTTGGGTCAGCTCCGGACCGGGTGATCGAATTCGACTCCAGTCGCTTGGGTTGGGGCGCCTGCTGTGGAGAGGTTACTACCGCCAGTATTGGTCCGAGCACAAGCAATCGTTGCACATAAATTGGTTAGAGCTCCTAGCCGGATCCTTCGCAATTCGCAGCCTGGCGGCCGACAAGGTCTCATGCACCATTCTTCTCAAGATAGACAATATCTCAGCGGTGAGGTACGCCAATCGTCTGGGGGGCACTCGGTCCAAGATCTTGGCGGATCTAGCCAAAGAATTCTGTGAGAATTGTCTGACCCACGATCTGTCAGTCACCGCGGTTCCCTGAATCAGACGGCAGACTGGTTCTCCAGGCACCTTCAAGAGTACAGTGCTTGGCAACTTGCGGTCTTCCGCAGTCTGATGTCCCAATAAACTATATTCTACTAACAATGTGATACAACATTTCAGAAAGCACATTTTTCATCAAATATACAAGCATATAGAAGCAATATAAGGCCTATTGACCTATTCTGAACCCCCACTTCCACCCAAAGAAAACAAAATCATCAACATTAAGGCTACCATGACTCCATGTTGCAACCCACCCCAAACGAGTTTTAAGTTCAGTATTCTTAAACTAGCACTCACTGAATGTGTTACCAATCCTGAAACTGACAACCCACCCTTGGTCACCCAGGCATTCTTATCATCTAATCTAAATTATGGTAATGATCTATACCAGGGTTTCTTGAAGTCCCTTAAACCAAACTGCAAACTATCCAAAACATGGCAGCGCCAACTTGAGGGATCTCAAGAAACATTAACCAGTAAACTCTTATCTGGTCAAATTACATCTGGCTCGCTATCTGGCTTTAACCCTCTTCTTATGATCCACTGAGCTATCTATGGTACAAGACTCAAACATATACAGCAGAAATGCTGTCCTAATATGTCTTTTCACCATATTAGATCTGCTTGTACAGGCATTGTAAGTGTGCCCAGGTTAGAAAAATATATAACAATAATAGAAGGTGGTGGGTCTTTATAGTGCACTGGATCCACTCTGCTGAACCTTTTTCGCATACAGCTATTCTTTATCTTTAATATACTCAATTGTCACGAGGCAAATAAAAAGCACTTTCCTTTTTGCCATTACAGTAATGTGTGTACTAGTGCCATGGCACGCTAGGCTAACAATGTGCTTTGTACACGTTACAATCAATCAATGAAGAAAAATCAACGTTTTAAACCTATCCACAATAGCCTACCTACCAAACAGAAGAACATCAAAAACCTCAAACAACCAACTCCTCTGTGTGCACATTATGCACTATTTACGACAAACTGCAACATCACACATACATATATTTCTTCACTATCTCAGTGTTACATGCATTTAGTGTAGCAACAACTTGTGGCACAGGACAGCAGGGCAAAGCAATTAGCACCCCGCAAGAGTGTTGCAAAACTAAACAACAGTTCTACTAATTTAATGTGAAAATATACTCAATGCATGATTTCATTGTTTGGTTCTTGTACAGTAGTGAACAATCGATGAGTTCAAGTCGCTTATGTCTGTATGGTACACTTAGATGCCCTTCCTGGTTTACCAGGAAACTCTTTTTAACACGGCACAAACAGTAATACGCTTTAGAGAATGGTACCTTGAAGGGTTTCCTGCTGTCCAGCTGTCCTTTGCCCAAAAGGGGTCAACTTGTGTTCTGTAGTCATTATGAGGCAACACAGTAGTAAAGTCGCTATACGGAGGTGAGTGGATGGAGAGCTTTGGATACTGAGCTGAAGTCCCTTGAGCACTCCTTGCTCCGAACTGCTCGAAAGGCAGTCGTGCATCAACAATGCAGCACAAGTGACAAAAGTTCACTTGAGCAAGACAAACCCAGGACCTTGCTAGCTTGGCTGGTCAGGCGGCTTGATGCACTTAGTTCCATGACCTCCATCCATACTGCTCCTAACGTCTCAGTACATACCCAGAACGAAATCCAGCTTCCTAGATTTAGCACTGTTGCTGGCGAAGCGCATGGTGACCAAGCACTGGAAGTCAAGCGCACTGCCTACGGTGTCTATGTGGCGACAATCTGTGGTTGTCTGGGTGGGTAGTAGGGCAAACTCAGACATGAGGAATCCAACAGCCTGAGAAAGCATCTCATTTCACTGGGATAGAAAGCTGTGATTAATGCCTTCCCGGCTCAGCCCAGGGATGATCAAAAACTATCCTAACGTTATGGCTGCGCACAGATGACATAGCTGTCTTCCTCAACTGCACTCAACTGCAAAGGGGTGACCTTGCCTCAATGTTCTTTATCACATGGTTGACTACATATGCCTGTGAGCATGTATCACTTCCTTATTTACACTGCCCTTCCCGCCCCCACGTCTGCCATCCAACCGGTCTACTGTTGGTGATACCACACCACTCATTGGCTTCCGCTTTTGTTTTACATTGTTTTTATTCGTTCCCTTCTCATGGTTGGGAGTGTGGTGTCTCAGCTGCCAGTTTTCAATAGACTGGCACCCTAATATGCAGAATGATATTGGAGCAAAGGTGGCGTTCTTGATATTAGGTTATATGCTTATAACCCCCTTTGTAACGCTCACATTATAGTCTCTTGGCTGTATCCGTATTAATTTGCTCATACGGTTCAAAAGTCAATAAAGATATATTTGTAAAAATTAGGCAACATGCTAGAACAGAAATCCATAACTTTTTTTTCTATTAGGAACCGTTTTGCATAATTGCAAACTGAAGGAAACAGCATTCCATCAGCACCAGACAAGAGTTAGTGTGTCAAGCAGATTACAGGCGTGGTCAATTGAACCAAAAATAAAATCCAAACATTGAAAATGTGACCGAAAGTTATTTTGCAGTGCCAAGGCCACGCTGATCATTTACGTCAATATGAATGCCCGCAATCACTTATTCATTGTTTAATGTGATTAATCCTTATGTAAAGAAGTAAACCAAATACTAATTAAGGTCAATGAGAGCTTTCAACAATTTTAGCAGCCTAAAAGACTTCAAATTGACAATTCTCTCCATCTGATATATCACTCGGCCTTTTCTCTTCATTTCCATATTAGCAACAAAAAAAATACCATCAGATCCAAGGAGACTGGACACTCAGATTTTGAACGCTATGTATAATATTGAGGTTGACATAATATTCTTTCCAGATGTTTGCTTACATTCTGGATTGAAGGCCAGACATGATGAAGAGCGAGGTAGGGGCATATTTGACTATTTTGTTCTGATTAGGGTGCGAATGCTAAAAGGCGTATTCTCCACCAGCTAAGAGGTGGGAACAGGTGTTGACTGCTCTGCCCCTCTTTTTTTTAACAATTTTTATCGGGTTTCATCAGAGCATTGCATAAACACGATACAAGCGTGCACATCTTCATCGCTTATCCAGGGTTGGTGGTCCCACTATGGTCCCTGTGCATACAGCGCAGTATATAGCAAGTCATACAGGAGTAAGACTGCTCTTCCCCTCTAAGTGCTGTAACTGAGCTGTAGGTGGCTAGAAGTTATTAAAAACTCTCCAGGGGATATTAAGTACCGTTAACACCATCAGCAGAGAGCAATTATGCTTAAGGAGGCACAGGTGACACGAAGTGGCAAATACCGATGCTAATAACGACCAGTAAATAAGGTATTTGAAAACATTACAACAGCCAAGAAGCAATATCCAGTGCTGGTAAAATACTGAGCAGCGAGTACAAGTTCATGTGCCATTCTTGAAACTACAGCAAAATGATTATTAACCTCATTGGACAGACTCCTAGCGTCAGACCCTGTATGGAGGGAAAGCACGCTATTCAAATAATATGCATGTTCTTTTATGTATATAGGGCTATTATCTTTCGAGGCACTGCACAAAACCCAGAAAGTAGTCCAGTGCATGTCAAAAAAATTATTTAGAACCATGCTGAGCGAATATGTTAATTCTTCACAAACTTGTTTCTCCATCTCAGCTACAAAAGCAAAAATAGTCTTCCAAACCAACGCAAATCTAGAGAAGGAGCTTATACTTGTGGTAAAAATAAAATACAATTATGGCGGGTTAAAAATAAGCTACACATAGAGTACGTGCAGTGGAAACTTACAGAAGTTATAAATGGTTACCTATTCATCTGGTCTTCATCATCACAGCTGCTAAGCATGGAGGAGGAGTTGGTATCCTAGAGGCAGGCAGCATGGCCTCCTAAAAAATAAAGGAAAAACATGTGGTCATAGGTGGGAAATTCCTATTGCCCGAAGCCCAGGACATATTGTTAAAGGTCAAGGACAAGTCTTCATTACTCTTTTGATCAATGAACCAGGAGACTCCACTGCCTGGACAGCACTAGCTCTTAGGCTGCAGTTTACAGTGCTCGAAAGGGAACAGTGTGCTGCTGCACAGACAGGATCTGTATCCCAATAAAACAAGCATTTACAATGCAATAGGTCTCGCATTTATTGAAGTGGGGGCTATTGCCATTGAAAATGGCAATGTGTTTTATTTATGTTTTTGTTTGTTTGTAGTGGAGTGATTATTTAAAGAAAAAAGTATATGCTATGCCTTATTATAAGCTTTCAAACAACTGTAATGTAAAGCTATGGCTATGTGAACGTAAAGTAACAGGGCAAAGTAAACTCCGCCATGATAAATGCTACTTAGAGCCCACTTATGGACAACAGGAGGTGAATCGCAGGCATGCACTGTATTCGGACAGCCATGGTTTACACAGCGGCAACAGAGGAGCAAAACACAAGCATGCTCTGTTTAAAGACAGCTAGGACTACATGGTCGTAAGAAAGTGGATTTAAGCACATAAACCTTTGAATGTTGTAAATATAAATCCGTTCACATTTATCTATATGAAGACATGGTCTTTATTCACATGCATGAGTGATTGGGTGGGGGTGATGAACAGGAGGGCGGGTGGGGGTGCTGAACGGGAGGGTGGGTTGTTGATGAGGAGGGCAGTTGGTGGTAGATAACAAGACTCCCCTCTGCCCGTTTCAACAAAAATAAGAGTGGAAGGAAGCAGAAAGGAGGAGGGGATTGAAAGTGTGGTGGTGGAGTTGGATAGTATGAAATAGTTGGGGGCAGCACAATAGAGTTGGATTGGAGCCTGCATCATAGAGAATCAAATACATCGTTGATAAGTAGCTGGTATATTAGGTACAGGAGCATTGAATACGAGTATTTACATGGAGCCTCATCATCAGTGGGGACCCCTAGTATGTGATTTCAAGAGATGGTACATTTTTTGCAGAATAGTGTGAAAAATATAGGGGTACAAGAAGGGGGCCCTCACTGGGTAAGGGGGTTGAGAAGAAAAATCAACATGCAGAGGACTGTATCTACTCAATTCGAAAACAATTTTCCTCCATACATCTGTTTCAATTGGTGCTATAGATGAACCACGGCTACTCCCTTCCCCCTTATCATCTTCTGATCAAACAACCTTGTTTCCCATACTCCACAGAGAAAAGAAGGTCAGTCGAGAAGATAACACCTCAAAAAGAAATAGCTTGTAAATTAGACCTACACTGATTCAAATCGAAGTATTGAAACCTCCAGGAAGCAACAGAAGAAAAAGGGAAAGGTAAAAAACGGTGGTTTTAAAAAAGAAAAATAAAGATCTTCCTTGACGATCTAAGTTCAACTAGCCCTAATGCCAGCAATCTGCACCTTCCTGTGGAACCGACTAGTTATACGTCAAGTGACCGTACGGAGTGGGAAGATCTAACAGGACAAATTACGTCAGCATGGAATAATTCTTTGGAAAGTTCCTAAGGCTCTAGCTTGAATCCTTTAGTTATAGCTTTTAAATCTAGTAAAATATCTCAAGTTGATACAATTCTCAGATTCCTTACTCTACATCTCCTGCACACTGCAGGCCTCCAACATAGATTGTGGGCCTGCCAAACGTCCCTGAAGACTGTTTTTGTTACCCTACTATATTGATTTTTTGGTCTCTGATTAGTGGGGAAGCTGTCCTTCTCAAAACAGCCTTTGAAATCACTATCTTAACTGAAATTCTGATCTCTTTTAATAGTAGAGTGAAATTTTGGTCTAGGGAGGCTTGCTCCTGATATTATTCTGGGAGTAAGGAAATTTTCAGGAAGAACAGGCATGATCTATTCTCAGTTAAGGGTTTCCAAAAACTTTACATGGGCATAATTTGCTCTCCAGGCCGGTTTACTTTATGCCACAACCTTCATGGCCAAGGGTGCAAAAGGAAGTGCCATGGATACCAACGCGCAAAGCAGGGTGGCAGTTGTCACCCCTGGCCATCCCGATTTGACTTTCACGCCTACAATTATCGTTAAACATAAGGCTGGCGTTTTGAGCGTTCATAGTATCGGAAAACATTGTGAGCATTTGCTGTGCATTGATCGACAATTAGCTTGTGCGCATGTATTATACTGTGCGCATAGGATCTTATATTCTTATAGGCTGACCAGCACCAATGTAATTTTTTTCTCTGAGCTAAATATAACTTTCTCCGCGGTTGCTCTTTCACTCTTGCAAACTCTACTTTAAAGACTCGGGAAAGGATTATAGAGTCGAACTCGGCCGCCGCCAGTGGTGTTATTAGCATACACTTGATGTCACGGCAGCTTGCTCGCAATTTAATGCTGGACGTGTGTGGGGCCGAATCCCCGCCCGTCAGGCACCATCTGCTGGGATGCCGCCAGCCAAAGATAAATCAGGAGAAATGCTGCACTCAGTGGGAGAAAAATAGCAGCACTGACACGTTTCCAGCTTGAAATGAGCAGACACGAAAATTACTGAGCAGTTGGTGAGCCGTTTATTCGAAGGACAGAGATTCACAATTTAAAAACAAGTGCTAGTTTAAACAAGCAAAGACAAGCAGGTGCGATGGCTAATTAAAAGGAAAAAGAAAGAATCGCCGCTCCCGCCCGGAAGTCAGGCAGTCCGGGGGCGGGACGATAAGACAAACCGGAAGCCCAGGCGGGAGCTTACCCACCACTGGGACAAGTGGGCAGGAGGAGAAGGGCGGCCGGCGCTAGCGGGGCTCCCGTGAGGTGGAGAGCCCCGCACTGATGGAAGAAACCGCCTGGAGAGCCGGAGACGAGTACCGGTGAGTGGGGGCCTTCTTCCTTTGCTGAGCTGCGAGGGCTCGGGGGAGGGGAGGTTTCTCTATGTATGTATTTGTGTGTGCATGCGTGCGGCGGGGGAGGGAGGTTGTGTGTGTGTGCATGCGTGTGTGTGTGTGTGTGTGTGCGTGCGGCGGGGGAGGGAGGTTGTGTGTGTGCGCATGCGTGTGTGTGTGTGCGGCGGGGGAGGGAGGTTGTGTGTGTGTGTGGCGGGGGAGGGAGGTTGTGTGTGTGTGTGTGGCGGGGGAGGGAGGTTGTGCGTGTGTGCGGGGAGGGAGGGAGGGAGTGTGTGCATGTGTGCGGGGAGGGAGGGAGGGTGTGCGGGGTGGGAGGGAGGGAGTGTGTGCGGGGAGGGAGGGAGTGTGTGCGGGGAGGGAGGGAGGGTGTGCGTGTGTGCGGGGAGGGAGGGAGGGAGGGTGTGCGTGTGTGCGCGTGTGTGTGCGGGGAGGGAGGGAGGGAGGGTGTGCGCGTGTGTGTGCGGGGAGGGAGGGAGGGAGGGAGTGTGTGCGCGTGTGTGTGCGGGGAGGGAGGGAGGGTGTGTGTGCGCGCGCGGGGAGGGAGGGAGTGTGTGTGCGCGGTGAGGGAGGGAGTGTGTGTGCGCGCGCGGTGAGGGAGGGAGGGTGTGTGTGCGTGGAGGGAGGGAGTGTGTGTGTGTGCGGGGAGGGAGGGAGGGAGGGAGTGTGTGTGTGTGCGGGGAGGGAGTGTGTGTGTGTGCGGGGAGGGAGGGAGTGTGTGTGTGTGCGGGGAGGGAGGGAGTGTGTGTGTGTGCGGGGAGGGAGGGAGGGAGTGTGTGTGTGTGTGTGTGGGGAGGGAGGGAGTGTGTGTGCAGGGAGTGTGTGTGTGTGCGGGGAGTGTGTGTGCGTGCGGGGAGTGTGTGTGTGCGGGGAGTGTGTGTGTGCGTGTGCGTGTGCGCTTGCGTGTGCGTGTGTGTGTGTGTGTGAGTCTCTGCTTACAAGGAGCTAAGGGAGACGGGAGATTGTGAACGGGCGCGTGACCTGATCCGATTCTGCACGGTTGCACGTGCACATCACTTGTCTCCTGTCTCCCTTGACTCCTTGTAAGCAGAAATGATTACAATAGAGTCTCGCAGCGACGATCGCTTCGCGATCGGTTCGCAGTGCGAAACCTAAAAAAGGAGCTCAAACTTGTATTCATGAGTAATTTTTGCAAAATCGTTGCTGTTAGTATGAGCTCTCTTAGAAATACAGCGAGCTTGAAGCTCGCCTTGCTTTACTGACAGTGGTTCCAATCCAAAAATGTGCACCGGGGGGATCGGCCTTGGAATTCGCACACGTTCCAGAGGACCTGGAAACCTGCAACACATAAAATTTAAGGTGTTCTAGCAAACATTTGTGAATTCAGTTTTTACAACTGCAAATACAAAAATATATATGTGCTCATGCAAAAATCTGTAGAGTTTCAATTTGCTAGTTACAACTTTTTTTATTTCACCCCACGGAAAAACACCTTTCTATACACCTCACTTTTTTAGGTCTTGTCGGAGCCAGCGCATGCGCTGGTCTGGCGAGACATTTAGTGAGTGGGCTTTAGAAATCCAAACACATGCTTTTGCTTGTGGCCTAAAGCTTGCGGTTACGCACGCGCTTATGCACACATCTGCGATCTGGCTTTCCTCTTGCTCTGGCAGACTGCTCTCCCAAGCATGCGCGCCTCGCTCCGCCTCTCCGTTTTGCTCGCGCTTCAGCGCTCCTCCCCCTCCCCCACCACAGAGCGCGTCTCGCAGCGGCGCATCTTGTTGTTTTAATGCAGACAACACAATCAGTTTCGTGATGGGCCAAATTGACTGTAACCACATATACCAGCATATACCATCCCATAAAAGCTGACAGCGGCCTCAACACCCGCTGGGACTTGAGTCCCTTGCTTGCGCCCACCTGCCTGCCGTATCTCACTCTGTGCCTCCGCATAGGCCCGCCAACCACCAACAGGAACAAAGTGTGAAACACACCAAGGCACCATCTGTTTCGGCCGTACTGTTCTCTTGCTGCTCCTCGACACCTCTGTACTCACCTCATTCTTCAAGCGCCAGCGACCGTAAACTTGTTAACCCATCAAAGGGCGAGAAGAGTGGTACACTGCGAGGTCTGACTCAGAGTCAGCCCTGGAAGCCTCGGCATCCCAGCGTAATCTGCCATGCTCACTTTAAACTATTGCCACTCTGTCCGTCACTCAATCGCCATCTGCCTGCCTTTGCCCCTCTAACACTCAAGCGCTTACCTGAATCTTTAAGCACCAGAGGCTGTAGACCAGTTAACCCTCGCAAAGGATGTGAAGAGCAGAACACTTTGAGGCCGCATCTGCCCCAGTACTGAGATCATCGAACCTCCCGCACAATCGCCCCACAGAAGAGCACGTTGGAGCAAAGGGACACAGTTCCTCCCTTCATATGCACAAAACACATTACATTGCCTTCCAATAGGCACCATGCATAGCGCCATAGCTATACACAAATCAAACCTTTGCATCTTTGTAAAATGAAGGGCAATTAGAGTGTTTGTTATTTTATTTATTTATTTATAAAGTTTTATATAGCGCAAACAAGATCCCGAGGGATATCAGAGCGCTTTACAAAAATGATGGAAGGAAGGACATAAGATCAATGACATCAAGTAAAAATAAAAAATTAAAAAAAAGGAATTATCACATAATTACACGGTTACAAGGGAGATAAGACAGGATGAGTAATACAATAAACAGGCATATAGCAGACTATACAGGAAGGCACATTATGCGGTAAGGAAGAACAGCATCGAATGTTTCTACAGTGAACGTAGATCACTAGCTTTGAGCAGGAGAAACCTAGCCCAATTATGGTAAAAATGTATTCATTCGGACTCTTTTGGCTTCCAGTTTGAAAGCGTCCGTTGAGGAGATTCTGCGAATTTCCGGTGGAAGAGAGTTCCATATCTTTGGGGCTGTGCCCGAGAAGACTCTGTGATAAGTTCTCTTTTTGCTAAGGATGAGTGGTTTCAGGAGGAAAGTGTTAGCGCTTCTTGAGGCTCTACCACCACATGATAATTCAAGCTTTTGCGCTAGGTATTTGGGAGTATCGAGATGCAGAGCTTTGTGCACCAGAACGGCAATCTTTAACTGAATTCTAGCTTTGTAGGGCAACCATTTAAGAGATTTGAGGACTGGAGATATGTGCTCATTTCGTTTGGTATCAGACACCAATCTAGCTGCAGCGTTCAGTGGTGCCCTTTAGTGGAGCCAGAGTGTATTTAGGAAGGCCACAGAGAGAAGAGTTAAGCCTCGGCAAGACAAGCGCATGGACCACCTGCTTGAAGTCGAATTGTGGGAGGAATGGTTCGATTTTTCAAAGTGTCCTCATCAAGTGATTAGCTTCCTTACACACATTGCTGATATCTTTAATTAAATATTATTGGGGCTAACTGAGGCTAATGAAACTAAACCGTCACTATTGAGGATAATTAAGGACAGCAGCAACACGAGACTAAACAGTATCAGTATCACATACCAAGCAACATGTCTCTTTTGTAAAGCAATAAATTCTGCAAACCCGTGGCATCTCATCCAACACACCATTTAAAATCAAAAGGGCACACAGAGTGCCCACCAGACCGATCCTGGGTGCAAAAATCTGTGACCGCTCAACTTCAGGCCATTGATTCCAGCAATCAGAATCTATATTATCACACATGAGAAAAGCAAAAACACTAAAATGGAACAACAACAAGATTGAAATAGCTCAATACTATGCCAAGGAGACGAGACAGTCTTTTTAGCCCTGCGAAAGTCACTCACAAAGTTGAACATCAACTTCTCCTTCATCAGCCCAGCAAAGTTCAGAATTATCATCATGGGGAAGACCTTTGTAATTGATGATCCTTCTGAACTCGAATCCTATATCCAGAACCAGCAACCACAAGGGATGTCCTCTTAATCCCTCTCCATCTATGAACTGTCCATCAACCGTTCAATGTCCTCGCCATCTCTCTTTATGCTCTCATTGGCATTGTTACGCTCCTGTGGTAAGTTATAATTCACCACAAATGAGAGGAGTCTTTGTATTAATAAAAGATCCATTTATTGAATCCAACTTCAGCCACGGCAAGGAGGGGCGCTACCTACTGGATCCCGATCAGCATTGAACCGTTGATCAGAATTTCCGAGGACGCACACGCCAAGCATGCGGCAAATGGAACATTAAAATAAATGACATTCCAGATTAGACAATACATACAAGCCCAATACATCACCTCCCCCTTAACATAAAAGAAAATATATTGAAAATCAGTATGTAATAAAATCCTTAAACCTGGAAGGAAGCCTTTTACTGCGACATCCCCGTACAGAATTTTCCAAATTACTTTTCAACCCTCTTCTCACAGGCTCCCAAATCGACGGACTTGGATTCACACTCCCAGGAACACTCATATCTTGCTACCAATAAGTCCACTCCAAACCATGAGAACCTCTTCTAACTTTCTTATCTCTAATCAATTCTGCCGGAACCTTCCTCAACTTAACTACCTGTCTCTTGTTCCACCATCCTTTGCCCTCCAAAAATACTGCTCCTTTACTAACTTTGCATACTAGTACAGGATCAGAAAATAGAGACTCGCCTTTTTTAACCATAAAAAGGTTTTTTACATAAAACCCAGTCCCCCTCACAAATGTCCAAATTGCTAAGAGATTGAAGCGGGTAACTTCAACTTCGAGCGCGCCGCATTTGCCGGAACGGCGTATATCAAAAGTTCATCATTCATTTCACATTTTAATCCTTTTCTTTTGTATTCAAATTGTATCCTCAGTTGTGCTTGTTACAGGGTAGACCGTAGAAAGTGACACTGCTTCTACACGGCAGCTGTGTTAAAAACTTCTTGCTGTCGCATGCTTGTACTTTCAAACAAATCTTTAGTGATTCTGCTGGTTCCCAATGCATTTCGGGCTTATAATGTAGCCCTTCTTCAGGGGGATCACTACAAATTTAAACAAACATCACTGTTACGTATAAACATGTCCCAACTGTGTTGTACACATAGCCTTATTATCCATAGCGAAAAACATTTTCCAATAGACATTTTCCCTCTATGCGCTTAAAAAAGCGCAAAAACCTTTAACCAAAATCACCTGGATGTTATCATATTATAATAATACTGCAAGTGTGGGAAATTCAGTTATTTCATACCTTCAAACGGGGTCCGAGCAGCCTTTAGTTTCTAGAAATGAGTTCTTACGCTACTTTCTAACATGCTCATCATTAATAGGTGTTCCTCGGGACTCCGCCCTGTTATTTTTGACCAATGAAACGGTAGATGGAAACACCCTTATACTACGGGTCCCATAATGCCGCGTATACAACCCCGATTCTCCCTCCACTTTCTTCAAAACGTATGCAACATTGTAATCATACTGTAACCTTGGTTTAAAGATTGTGCATTCGTGGGCCCCGCCCTCCCTGGATTGTGTAATACATGTCAATCGGAACGTTATAGATGGAAACACACATAGAAATAAGTCTGTACTAAGGTATAGCAACATTGTAACGGTTCGAAAGTATCCACGAGTTGGGTTTAGTAGATGGGTAATGGTTCTTTCTGTAGGATTTGTCCTCGGTAATCTTGGGTGCAACTTGATTTAGGACAAGGATATGAAAACAACGTGCGAGGTCAAGTGCACTCCTATTTCTTTTTTAAGTCTTTATCGATTTAGTCCATGTTTACAAGGTTTTTGCGCTTTTTTAAGCGCATAGAGGGAAAATGTCTATTGGAAAATGTTTATCGCTATGGATAATAAGGCTATGTGTACAACACAGTTGGGACATGTTTATACGTAACAGTGATGTTTGTTTAAATTTGTAGTGATCCCCCTGAAGAAGGGCTACATTATAAGCCCGAAATGCATTGGGAACCAGCAGAATCACTAAAGATTTGTTTGAAAGTACAAGCATGCGACAGCAAGAAGTTTTTAACACAGCTGCCGTGTAGAAGCAGTGTCACTTTCTACGGTCTACCCTGTAACAAGCACAACTGAGGATACAATTTGAATACAAAATAAAAGGATTAAAATGTGAAATGATTGATGAACTTTTGATATACGCCGTTCCGGCAAATGCGGCGTGCTCGAACTTGAAGTTACCCGCTTCAATCTCACTTGCATCTATTCACCATGTGGTTTCAGGACAGACCGCTATCGAGCGCACGCCAAACATTGTAAACATGGACTAAATCGATAAAGACTTAAAAAAGAAATAGGAGTGCACTTGACCTCGCACGTTGTTTTCATATCCTTGTCCTAAATCAAGTTGCACCCAAGATTACCGAGGACAAATCCTACAGAAAGAACCATTACCCATCTACTAAACCCAACTCGTGGATACTTTCGAACCGTTACAATGTTGCTATACCTTAGTACAGACTTATTTCTATGTGTGTTTCCATCTATAACGTTCCGATTGACATGTATTACACAATCCAGGGAGGGCGGGGCACACTAATGCACTATCTTTAAACCAAGGTTACAGTATGATTACAATGTTGCATACGTTTTGAAGAAAGTGGAGGGAGAATCGGGGTTGTATACGCGGCATTATGGGACCCGTAGTATAAGGGTGTTTCCATCTACCGTTTCATTGGTCAAAAATAACAGGGCGGAGTCCCGAGGAACACCTATTAATGATGAGCATGTTAGAAAGTAGCGTAAGAACTCATTTCTAGAAACTAAAGGCTGCTCGGACCCCGTTTGAAGGTATGAAATAACTGAATTTCCCACACTTGCAGTATGATTATAACATGATAACATCCAGGTGATTTTGGTTAAAGGTTTTTGCGCTTTTTTAAGCGCATAGAGGGAAAATGTCTATTGGAAAATGTTTATCGCTATGGATAATAAGGCTAAGTGTACAACACAGTTGGGACATGTTTATACGTAACAGTGATGTTTGTTTAAATTTGTAGTGATCCCCCTGAAGAAGAAGGGCTACATTATAAGCCCGAAATGCATTGGGAAACAGCAGAATCACTAAAGATTTGTTTGAAAGTACAAGCATGCGACAGCAAGAAGTTTTTAACACAGCTGCCGTGTAGAAGCAGTGTCACTTTCTACGGTCTACCCTGTAACAAGCACAACTGAGGATACAATTTGAATACAAAATAAAAGGATTAAAATGTGGAATGATTGATGAACTTTTGATATACGCCGTTCCGGCAAATGCGGCGCGCTCGAACTTGAGGTTACCCGCTTCAATCTCACTTGCATCTATTCACCATGTGGTTTCAGGACAGACCGCTATCGAGCGCACGCCAAACATTGTAAACATGGACTAAATCGATAAAGACTTAAAAAAGAAATAGGAGTGCACTTGACCTCGCAAATTGCTAAGAGAACTCCTCCCGTCAAATATTTTTTTCATCACGGACTGCCTTTCCTTGACAACTTTAGACAAAGCATCCGGGTCAACACTAACAGACAACTTTCTGTCCAACCAAGACAGTAATAAATCAGAATTCACCTTCCTACCTCTAAGTAATTCAAAGGGTGTAACTCCAGTAGTACAGTGTGGAGAAGTATAGTAATTCCACACTTTTTCTTCCAAAAATGTTCCAATATCAAGGCCAGCCGTTAAGGCTGTTTGGATACCTTCCTTAAGAACTTTATTGCCCTGTTACACTAGACCGTTCGAAGCAGGAGAATACTTTGCTACTTTTAAATGCTTGATGTCATGAGATTCCAAAAACTTACACATTCTATCTGACACAAAGTGTGTTCCATTATCTGTGACTAAAGATTTAGGTGCCCCTCCCAACAAGAACAGTTTTTTAAAGAAAACAATAGCATTCTCAGTATTGGGAGAATCCACAAATTTATAATGCATCCACTTTGAATGGTAATCAACAGGCAAAATCAAATACCTAAACTCCTCTGCCAAGACTATATAGGGATGCGAAAAATCAAGACCAACTTTATCTCACGGTTTATCCGGAAACTCAGTGGGATGTAAAGGCAACTTAGCAAGTTTCCAGTGTTTGTCTGAAAGCAAACACTCCTCACAACCATCCACTAGACTTCTAACCTGTGCTTCCAGCGCAGGCCACCAGTAATGCCGCTTTATTTTCATGCAAGTTTTGGTCACACTTAAATGACCCTCATGGCCTATTCTGATAATATAATTTCTGAAACTAATAGGAGGTACAAATGTATCTCCTCTTAAAACAACACCATCTTTAACTGAAAGTTCATCAGCAACTAATGCAAAATTCCTCAAATCCCCAGTTAAATTTCTTATCTCAGGCCAATTCCCGCTGGAAAATTCCGTCACCTTGGAAAGAACAACGTCATCCAAACAAGCTTTCTTCCAATCGGTTTCTGAAATAAATGAATTACAATTTTCAACAGCATCCAAAATAGCTACACATTCCACCTCATCCTCATCAAAGTCCTCAACATCATCCTTCCCCATAAACATTCTTGAGAGACAGTCAGCACGAAAGTTTTTTCCCCCTTGAATGTGTTTCATATCAAAGTTGTATTCTTGCAACTTTGATACCAAACGTGTCAACCTAGCCGACATGGTATTATTACTGGATACTTTGTTGAAAATAAAAGAGAGTGGCTTGTGGTGTGTAATCATTTCAAATTTCCGTCCCCAAATATACATTTTGAATATTTGAGCCGCCCAAACGCAGGCTAAAGTCTCCCAGTCAATAGTACTGTAATTTAGTTCAAAAGACTTGAGAGATCTCGAAGCTAACGCTACTGTTTGCTCCTTGCCATTTACTTTTTGACTGAGAACAGCCCCCAGTCCATTCATACTTTCATCCACCGTGATTATAGAAGGACAATCATCCCGGAAAGCATGCAAAGCCTGTGCCGAGATAATCAATTATTTCCCCTTCTCAAACACACCATCCAGTTCTTGAGACCATGTACATTTTTGGCCTTGCTTGAGCAAATTACATAGATGCTTCACAACTCGGGCATAGTTACCAACGTATCTAGCGTAATACTCAGCCCTAAGAAGGAGTGCAGAGCATCCTTATCACCGGGTGGTTTTGCATCCTTTAAAGCCCTGTTGACAGAAAATGTAGGTTTGATACCCTTATCTGAAATTGTATGACCCAGGTAATCAACTCTTTTACTCCAAATTTGCACTTATCAGCTCCTACGGTCATGCCATTACTACCAAGTGTAGACAAAACCCTTCTGAACAAATCATAATGCTCATTGACATTTTCTGAGAAAATGAGGATATCATCTAAATAGGCTTGAACACCTCTCATACCCTTAAACATTGTATCCAATATTCTCTGAAAAACGCTAGCTGCAGATGCTAGACCGAAGGGAAGTTTCAGGAACGTATATGCGCCAAAAGGAGTAACAAACGTGGTTAACTCCTGAGACTCCCCTTCTAGAGGGATCTGGTGGTAGGCGGACTTCAGGTCGATAAGGAAAAACCAATTAGCCCCCCAAATTTGCCAAAAGTTTGTACATTTTTGGGAGCGGATGGCAATCGATTAAAATGTTTTAATTTAGGCGCCTCGAGTCTGCACAAAGCCTAATTTCTTCAGACTTTTTGCGGGCCACGACTATAGGGGCCACCCTTTGTGAAGACTCTGTGGGTTGAATGATCTTTTGAGCGCATAAATCATCAAGCATGGCTTTTAACTCCTCTTGCACTTAAAGAACCAGGCCTGACTTTGTGCATCACCGGCTGAGCATTAGGCAATAATCACATTTTATGTTCAAAACCTTTTATACAAACTACTTGATCTTTGAACACATGCTTGAATTCATCCAGCAAAGATTTTAAATACACTTCGGGCTCATCCACACTATACACTGAAATTGCTTTCACATTAATAGGACTGTCATTACCAGGGACTAAATACAGACCCATTTTTGCCAGGTCTTTCCAGCCCACGATGTTCTTCCCCTTTTTAGCCACATAGACGTTGGTAACAATACTGCGACCCAAGACCTCCAACTTAGATATAAAAAAAACAACATATCAATGTCCTTTTCTCCAAAGGCTTTCGGGTTCACGTCTGTATGGGATAAAGTAACCTCCTTATCCCATTTCTCGAAGAAGTAAGAATCATGAAGGATTATTATCGGTGACCCAGAGTCAGCCATTACATTTGTTTGAATTCCGTCAATTAAAGCATTGCAAAAGGGTCCTTTAATTTCCAAAGGTTCATCTTTATAATCTAAAGTCAAAAGTAAATTATCGAAAGAGTCAGAACATGAATCCACATCAGTGTTTACATTGTTCATCTGAACTGGCCTCTTCTGAACCTTACACAGCTTCTGAAAATGACCAATCCTTTTGCAATTGGAACATCGTTTACCTAAAGCTGGACAGCCAGGAAAGTTGCCAATGTGATACTTTGAACCACACCTATAACAGTAAGTCTGACCTTTCTTTTGAACAAGTACAGATTTTTAAAACTTATCTTTCATCTACACAGCAAATAAACTTTCTTCTATAGAGTCCTCTTGATCAGAAATCAAATTAACTTTGCTCGTAGTGTTTACTTGCATAGCCTTAGTAGAAATTGCTGATCTCTCGATACTTAAAGCTAAATCAATCACCTCCGAGAGAGAGGGATTTTTACAACTTAAAATTCTTTCCTTTATTTTATGAGACGCGTAATTGAATACAAATTGGTCTCTAATGAGGTCGTCTGAAAAAGGTCCGAACCAGCATGTTCCGACTAGAACTCTTAAAGAAGAAATATATTCTTCGACTTTTTCTTCCTCAACCTATTTGCGCTTATAAAATGTATGCCTTTCCAGCATAATATTAGGGAGATTCTGAAAACTGTTTATTAAGTCTTACAATAGCCTCTAAATATATGTTCCCCTGACTGTCTCCTGACTGTCCAGTAGGTGGTGGAACAGGAGGTAAACTTTGAAAAATGCGCTGTGCCGCCAAACCCAAACTGCCAAAAAGAAGTGCAAATTTTCATGCAGGTGAATATTCTGTAGCATCGAAAGCCACTACGTGATTCTCAAACAGGCCAAACCACTCTAACCAGGGTAAGGACGGTTTACCTGATTTTGTTAAAAATGGAGGAGGTTGTGTGATTTGTTGAGCTGTTGCCACCCTTAAAAAAATATTTTGTTTAAACAAAGTGAGTGTTATTAAAGACAAGAATGAATATAGCATCAATTGCTGTAAATCAATGTGGCAAGCCAATAAAGTTAAACATTGACTTATGGGTTAAATGGTGTTAAACAGGCTAATCAGTGCTTCATAGAGAGAACTTTAAAAAACTAAAATAAAATATTCAATTGTAGCGTGTGCGCATTACTGTGGTGTGCAAGTAGTTGCTTTTAGAATAACCATGGGTGAACGCATCATCGTGAAATACAAACAGCTGATTTCATAAATATTCAGTTGTAAAGTGTGCGCATCACTGTGATGCGCAAGTAGCTGCTTGTAGAAGAATCATGGCTGAGCGCATCACAGAGACAAACAAACAGCTGATTTTACAAATATTCAGGTAACAGGTGTGAGCATCACCGCGATGGGCGTTCCACTGTTTAAGAGGAACCACAGTCAAATGAATCCTCACACAACGTAGGAACAGTAGATAGTTGCTGAAGATGCTGTAATCCAAGGCTTTTCCCAATCAAAGATGGCCGCCTAGCGTGTTCACGTAACGTCAGCGTGTTACTCAATACGCTTGTCGTTCACCAGACGCACACATGGAGAGTTCCAATCGCGCGCTGACTGAGTGTCTCAGGCTCTGCGCGAGCCTTCGCACTAGCCCCTAACGGTCGCCATCATCAGACTTCACAAATGAGTACAACCTTCAAAAATTATGGATCCTACCAGACTTCCTCTGCTACACGAGGGGAGATGCGCGGCACACGACCAGCAGTCCTGTTCCGGTTGAAGACTTAAAAGTGAAGAAGCAGTGACGAGTTAATTGTGCTGCGTGAGCTTCTTCTTCTTCTGGCTGAAGTTGACTCCCAATCGTCGCCAAATGTGGTAAGTTATAATTCACCACAAATGAGAGGAGTTTTTGTATTTATAAAAGATCCATTTATTGAATACAACTTCAGCCACGGCAAGGAGCGGGGCTACCCTCAGGATCCCGATCAGCATTGAACCGTTGATCTGAATTTCCGAGGACGCACACTCCAAGCACGCGGCAAATAGAACATTAAAATAAATGACATTCCAGATTAGACAATACATACAAGCCCATTACAGCTCCTTAGTTTCTATGCTTTCTTCTATCTCTCCCTCTATAGTCTCTATACCCTCACAGCTTCATCTCACCTACCTCCCACTCCCCTCTCCATCCCAAGGGATATCCCAAACCAACAAGACTAGACCCTCTGACCCATAGGTCCATTACATAAAAATGTGCATCCACACCTCCCCCATGCCCACCAAGCAACTAAAACTTGGACAACAGTCCTCACAATAAATAACATGCCTAGCAACACTCTTAAGATATTATCCCTTAATGTTAAAGGCCTCAATCATCCAGTGAAAAGAAAAGATAAATAGTAGAATACTAGCACAAACTAAGAGGAGACATTCTCCTACTTCTAGAGACCAGAATAGATAAGGACATTGCACAAAATCTCCTACACAACTGGTATTCAATGTTACACAAAATGTGACCAGTTGCTTTGTCTACTTTCTTATGTTTGTGAACTAGCAGCTTGAGAACGGGCTGGAGAGTAGTGGGTGAAAAAATAGTCATACTTTGTAAATTATTTAATGAGGGCAAAACCAATTCTTATAAGTGTATGACAATCTTGCACACCGAAAGAGCTTTGCGACTAGGACCATAACACTATGACTCTGACCTTGCAGAGTTCATCTAGTTGTAAAATGTAAATGTCCAGTCATTAACAGAGTTTCAAGTATATGCTCATAATTATGGCACCAACATGGACTGAGGCACAGTGAGATTAAGGGATTTGCTGATATATTCCACAATATAGTCAAGAGAAGACTTTGTAAAACTCAAACCCTGACTTAATATGGCCCGGCATAATCAGAGATCCTACTGTCACAACTCTAGTTAATTGAAAATGCTACCCTAATTTGTCATTTCACTACATTGCCCTAAATGGGACAAGCAGATTTCTTACTGGATATGTAGATTTCTGAACCATATGAGTAATAGGACGCACCCAAAACTGGCAGATTCTCCATCTGCAGCTACAGCGGTCTCACCTTCAAACATGACATTTCCTTAAAGATAGACATCCTGCAGTGGTCAGCTTCAACAGTTTCACCGTCAGATCCACCAGGGCTTGGAAGTTATATTGATGAACAAGATACTTAACTTCAGTAACACTCTTTCTGGTAGAGCCGATCTAGCTGCAGATTCCTCACCTTCTGAATATTCCCCAGGCGTCATACTGGATCCGTAAACCTATCAGCAGTGCCTCTACATGCCTCAAGGTGGCGCCTTGTGGCTTCGAGCTGATGCCATTTCGCTTTGGAAATGACGTGCGGAGCCTATTTAGGCACCACTCCAACTCGCTGCTGTCAGTTTCTTTCAAGACCGTCAGCCTCAAACGAAAATTGGTAGACAGTGTGCAGATTCTTAGACTTGGGATCTTATTAATAGTGTCCAATCACAGAACTGGTAGGATGGGAGGGTCAGTGAGGAATCTGCAGCTAGATAGAATCTCCACCAGAAAGAGCGTTACCGAAGGTAAGTAACTAATTCTTCTGATTGACACTTTTAGCCGTAGATTCTGCACCTTTTGAATAGATAACAAATCAGTTATCTATTCAAGTTAAGTCAGAGTCAGTGGACTCAAACCAGAAAGCCCTGCAGGATCGAAAGGGCAAAACGCCCCTCTCTGCGAACCGGACTATTCAGACATTACAAAAATGCTTCAGGAACATGTGGAGGGACGCCCATATAGCTGCCTGGCCGATGTCTAGGACAGGGACTCTGCAAGCTAAAGCAGTGGTACCAGCTTTGACCCTGGCTGAATGAGCACATAGTCCATCTAGAGCAGGGGTCTTCAATCTGTGGGGCGTGACCCCCAGGGGGGTCGTGGAGTCCTGGGAAGGGGGTCGCAGATTGTCAGTTTGCCTTCGTGGTGTCGGGCTGATTGAGGGTGCTTATGGCGGAGGCCTAATTCACACCGAGGGGTGAAAAACAACAAAGCCTCATTAACAAGCAAAAGGTCTTTTAAAGACCTGTCAAGTACTCGGGTGTGGCTTTGTGTGTGTCCCTGAAGGTGTTTAAGCCCGGCTCACATACACGAGGAGGGGAAGGGATGGGGGGCAGGGGAGGGTGGCTGGGGGAGGAGTCTGTAAAGCACAAAGCACGAACCCTCATACCTGGCAGCGCCTGTGCGGGAGAAATTTGCCTGAGAGTCTGTTCTTCAGGTGAGATATTGTTACAGACTGTCCGCCTCCTGCCCCCAACAGGGAGGCACAGAGATGCCCTCCCATGAGAGAGGAAGAAGAAGACGCAGAGAGATACTGGCACCCCCTTCCCCCCCCCCCCCACTCCCATGAGAGAGGCACAGAAAAGCTGGGGGGATGAATGGATGAAAGGGTGGATGGATGAAGGATAGATGGATGGATGGGTAAAAGGTTGCATGGATCATGATGGATGGATGTGTGAAAAGGTGGGTGGATGAATGATGGGTGAATGGATGAAAGAGTGGATAGATGAAGGATATATGTATGGATGGAAGGAAGGATGAAACGGTAGATGGATGAAGGATGGATGTATGGATGGATAAAAGGTTGCATGGATGATTGATGGATGGATGTGTGGAAAAAGTGGGTGGATGAATGATGGGTGAATGGATGGATGAAAGGGTGGATAGATGAAGGATGTATGTATGGATGGAAGGAAGGATGAAACGGTAGATGGATGAATGATGGATGGATGGATGTGTGAAAAAGGTGGGTGGATGAATGATGGGTGAAAAGGTGGGTGGATGAATGATGGGTGAATGGATGGATGAAAGGGTGGATAGATGAAGGATGTATGGATGGAAGGAAGGAAGGATGAAACGGTAGATGGATGAAGGATGGGTGTATGGATGGATAAAAGATTGCATGGATCATGATGGCTTGATGGATGTGTGAAAAGGTGGATGGATGAAAGGGTGGGTGGATGGATGGATGAAAGGGTGGGTGAATGAAGGATGGATGTATGGATGAAGGGGTGGATGAAGGATGGATGTATGGATATAAGGATGAAAGGGTGAATGGATGAAGGATGGATGGAAGGATGAAAGGGTGTATGGATGAAGGAAGGATGTATGGATGAAAGGGCGGATGGACGAAGGATGGATGGATGGATGGATAAAAGGTTGCATGGATGAATGATGGATGGATGTGTGAAAAGGTGGGTGGATGAATGATGGATGGATGGCTGTGATGAGGTCTAACAGGCCCATTTATGGTTGTCGATAGTTGTTGATGATGAGTACCACCAGTTTCTAGAAACTTTTGTTGGAAGGGGGTCCTTAAGCCTAAAATGGTTTTACAAGGGGGTCTCGGCATCAAAAAGTTTGTAGACCTCTGATCTAGAGGGTTCTCTTTAGCCAATGTGTTACAGATGTTTATGCAGGTCACAATACAGTGGGAGATGGTCCTCTTCTGCATTGCCTAGCCTTTTTCACGCCAGCGAGCCCCACAAAGAACTGATAGACCAACCGGTGTTCCTTGGTAGGATCAATGTATAAGTTCAGCGCTCTCTTTGGGGTCTAACCAATTGAGTCTCTCCTCCTCGTTAGAGGGGTGAGACAGAACATAGAATGCCGGCAGGGTGATGCTTTTGGATTGAAGTGGCACAGTGTCCTAACGTTTGGCAGGAAGGATACCAGAGTTCGCAGTACTGGTTTGTCTGGGAAGAAGGTAGTGTAAGGTGGATGAAGAGAAAGAGCCTGAAGCTCCCTCAGTCTCGACCCGAGGTGATGGCAACGAGGAGCACAGTTTTGACAGTAAGAAGCCGCAAAAGACAGCTGTGAAGCACCTCGAAAGGAGTGCACATCAGGTAAGTCAGGACCAGATTGGGGCATCACATAGGGAGAAGGGAAAAACATATGTTGTAGCTCTTCCAAAAATCGCATCACAACTGGTGGTTTAAATAGTGAGAGTTGATCTGGCAACCATAAGAGGGCCAAGGGGGCTGAAAGATAACCCTTAAATATGCCCAAAGTAAAGCATTGCCAGGCAATATAGAACAAACAACAGAATGTCAGATAACTTGGAATGAAAGGACTCTATCTGGTCTGTACCACAACAATACAGTGTATACAGTTTTTATTGAGGGACTCTTGGCTGCCATGATGACATCAATTATCTCCAGAGGAAGGCCGAAGGTGTTCAGCTGGCACCGCTCAATCTCCAAGCATGAACGTAAAAATGTCAAAGGCCCCGATGCAGATCCCTGCCTTGTTGCTGTAACAGCAGGTCCTACCAAAGGGGCAGCCTGATCAGAGGACATATCCTCAAGCCCAGGTGTTCTAGATTCCATACTCTCCAAGCCCAATCTGGAGCCCACTAGGATGACTTGGGCCCGGTGTGTCCTGATCTTAATGAGAAATTGAGAACCTGTGGCAGGAGTATTATCAGCGAAAAGGCATGAAGGAGTCTCGAGTTCTACTCTAAGTGGGATGCGTCTTAGAGCGAGAGATGCCTTGGAAACTCGCAGAAGTGTTGACAGAGCACGAGATATCCTGGCACAGGGTCTTGGACTCCAACCACTCCTGTTTGTTTCAATACCACACGGCAGTGGTGTTGTCCGTGAGCACCTGTACAAGCCTCCCTTCGATGAAAGGCAGGAAAGCTTTCAACTCCAAACATGCAGCCCTATGCTCCAGAAGGTTGATAAGGAGCCAGGACTCCGCCGGAGACTAAAGGCCTCTGATCTCCACCTCTCTCAAATGGCCACCGCAAACAAGAAGCCATGAATCCTTCACCACTGTCAACTCTTGGTGGGCAAGGGAGAGGGGTCTGCAGGTGACCCAATCTTGGTCCAAAAACCTCCACTGCAGATCTATGGCGGTCTCTTTCATTATCTAAATATTGTTAGCGAGGTCCCCTTCATGTGGGGCCCACTTGGACTTTAGAACCCTCTAAAGAGCCCGCATATGCCACCTGGCCTGACTGACCAGCAGGAATGCGGAGGCCATCAATCCCAGCAGCCTCAGAGTAGACCTCACTGAAGCCCAGAACAGAGTGCTGAAAGATTGGGATCATAGACTGAATGCCCTGTATTCTCTTTCCCGCAGGAAAGGCAACAATTGAACAGTGTTAAAAATGGGTCTGATAAAGGGGGTTCTGAGGAGGAGTCAGGTGCGATTTCAACACTTTGATAGTGAACCCCAAAGATGACAGGAGGTTTGCCGTAGCCTAGGGGCGGCTGACGACTGCCAGGGGCAAGCAAGCCTTCAACAGCCAATCATAGAGGTGGGGGAAAATTGGAACCCCAGACCTCCAAACATGAGCTGCCACCACCGCCATCACATTCATGAACATCTGAGGGGCACTGGTGAGACCAAAGGGGAGCACAGTGAACTGGAAATGTTCCTGTCCCACCATGAACCGCAGCAAGAGCCAATGGGCAGCAGTAAGGAAAGATGAAAATAGGAGTCATGCAGGTCCAACACCACCATAGAGTCTCCAGGGTCGAGGGCAGGCAAGACCTGAGCCAGGGTGAGCATCTTGAATTTCCCCTTTCAGAGAGCGGCATTAAGTGGGCACAGATGTACTATTGGCCTGAGCCCCCTCATCCTTCATGGGCACCAAAAAGTAGCAGGAATAGAAACCACACCCTAATTGTGGCACCAGCACCACCTTAATAGCCGCTTTGGTGAAAAGGGCTTGCACTTCCTGCCGTAAAATGGAGATATGGTCCGCCGTCTGTTGTTGGGAGGGGGGGAGTGGGGGCTATAGAAAGTGCGGCAGGGATGAAAGAAATGGAACTGAATACCCCATGTGAACTATATGCAGGACCCACCTGTCCCATATGATCTTCTGGAAAGCACTGTTGGATTCTGCCTCCCACCGGGTTGCTGTGCCCTGTAAAGGGCACGCTAAAGAGATTTGGCTGGTGTGGCTGCTGGGGCAGGGGTATTGTCGATTGAGTGGAACATTGGCCATGGCTGGCAGACGGGGCCCCTTGGCCATAAAAAGCAAAATTGCTGGGTCGGGGCGTGGCTGAGCTGTGCAATGAGACGGCCGCTTGCTGAAAGGGCACCGCCGGCCGAGCCAAAATCCACAAATAATCCTGAACTACATGTAATGGGACCTGCAATTTTTTTGGTGCCGCACACTGTGACAGACTCGGGCGGTCGGTGCGCCGAGAAAAAACGTCGAAAGAGACGCCCGCGGAGCCAATAGCCATAGGCCGCAAGAGTCGGAGAGGCGGGGCCTGCTGGGCCTGGAGAGCGAACTGGGGCCCGCCACTTGCATAACACTGGGATCCGAGGATCCGACACCTGAGACGGTTTGTGAAGGGGCCGCCCGGTGTCCAGCTGAACAGAGCTGCCAGCGGAGGACCTCAGAAGCCACAAGCAAGGGGGTGGGGGATAAAAAATGTGCCGCTGACCGTCTGTGACACGGGGCTGGCCCTTCAGGAGAGTAGCGCAGTGCCCTTGCCGGGAGATCACAAACACACCGGCGCCTCGCGACGGCAGCCAAGAGTGAGCCTGAACCCGAGATCCCCTCCCAGCACTGCACTGGCACAGGCTGCCTGACATTTGGAGTGCACGCCGTGTGAAACGCCTTAGGTGGCCGTGGGTTCGCGGCTACAGACCACGGAGCACACTTGCACGAGCTGGGGACCTTACCAGGCCTGAGAAGTTAAAATACCCAGCGGGTAGACGTGGTTGCCTTGCAGTGTATCGCCGTAAGCTCCCAGCCATCACATCTTTTTAGGTGCATACTAACAGAACATCGCTTATAAATACACTGTGGGAGCAGAGGAGGGCTGGGTGCAGCAGCTATAAACCAGTTGAGCTCCATATCAGGACACCCACAATGGGGAAAAAGCAGACCTGGAATCAGACAATGCACAGGGTCTAGCGGAGGGAGCAGAAAGTGGAAACAATTAACTGCGCAGTCTACTGCTCGAGATGAAGTTCAGTCTCAAGACCATCGATTCTAAACTGGATGGCCTAACGGGCTTTGCTTGGACCAACTGGAGAATCGTCACACTGAGGCGCACGAGTTCCAAATAGAAACCAAAGACCAACTATTAAACTTGGAGAGGGTCCTAACAGTTACCAGAGTCAAGAATGATGATTTAGAGGCCCATTCCCGTATGAACAACCTCTGCATCGTAGGAATTCCAGAGACCACAGCCATGGGGAAGATGGAACTCTACGTTGAGGACTTCTCAAAGACATTTTCGGCTCAGAACTATCACCAATGTTCATAATTGAACGAGCCCACCGTACACTGGTTCCCAAACCTCCAGTGGGCGCCACCCCTAGACCGATCCTGGCTAAAATACTGAACTACCGCGACTGAGTTGCTATACTTAAGGGGGCCAGGGAGTGCGGTTCGATCTCCAATAAAGGCAACACAGTCAGTCTTATTTTATCCCGATTTTACTCCTGGCGTCCAGGCCGCACGGGGTGAATTTACTGCGGCTAATAAGATTCTACAAGAGGCTGGGGTGCCGTACATTGCTCTATCCAGCTAAACTGAAGGTTACCCATGACAACAACGCGCACCTCTTTACGGATGCTAACTCGGCGCTCAAATTTGACAAGCACACAGGCGGCAACAAGAAGAGGATGGCAAACACCGGCGGCAAGCCCACTACTGAAGCCACCTTAAGTGACAATGGCTAGTATATATCATTACCTATGTGTGCTCCAGATTTTTGTCTCCCCTTTTCAGTCTGTTGTGTTGGGTGGGTACTTTAAGCTCATTTCTATTCAAACTGCATTAGTAATGGAAGCCATCATTGTGCTTGTGTGGCACACCACAGAATATTAAGTCAATTGTCCTGAAGGGTGTAGTTGAGTGATTATACAGGTCGGCCACCCGGTTTCTCTAACTGGGGTGTATGCTGGTAACCCACGCCCCCTGGAGAGATCTTCTGTGTAAACACTCAGAGTTACTGGGTGATTAGTTTCTTTCACTTCTTTGTTTTGCTTTGCCAGTTTTTGGGAGGGATATGTTGACTCGACCTGTTTGGGGGGTTGGAGTGGGTGGCACATCAGGGGGGAAGTTATATGTTGAAACAAAAAATGGCAGAAGTACGATGGGAAGCATAAGAAATGCGTGTGGCAGTTTGACAAGCACGTAAATGTAGGCAGTGAAGCAATAAGCAGGTATAGGTAATGACCACATACAACTATTTAACTTGGAACATAAGAGGGCTGAATGATAACAGAAAAGTTCGCCTTGTGCAATCTTATTTAGTACGACATAAAATAGACATTAGCTTTCTTCAATAAACGCACCTGTTGTGCGCGACCAACACCACACTTCATCATAGACATTGGGGTAATATATACCTAGCGGCCTATTCCAACTACGCCAGGGGCACGGCAATACTCCTCTGCAGAGGTATTGTCTGGACTCAGATCTCTCTGAAGTCCAACCTGGACGGCAGATAGATACTACTTGAGGGTCTACTTGGCACATTGAGGGTCGTCCTGGTGACAATATATGGTCCTAACACAGACGCACCACACTTCTTTACGAACCTCTGGGGCAGCATACTGCAATTGGACTGCGACACAATTATTTGGGGAGGGGACTACAACGCCATCCTCGACGACACACAAGACCACAAAGGCATGTCTCGCAAACTACACCCAAATACTAGCGCTGCACTAAAAGCGAGAATACAAGATGGTGGATTAACGGACATATCGATGCAGTGGTATCCAGACGAGTGGGAGAGCAGATGTTTTACAACGCAACACTCAGCCTGGTCGCGCATTGACTTTTGGCTAGTTTCTAAAGACATAGCCTCATGGGTCATCGATAATAAACACCTACCCCGTACTCTCTCAAACCACGCCCCCTACTTGTTTTGCTTCCAGGTGGCGTCCACTCCTAATAGAGCGTTCACATGGAGACTCCCCTCGAATGCTCTGCTGGACGCCGCTTTAAAAGAAGAAATTAAAAGCGATGTACTCGAATATTTCACCCTAAATGAGTGGTCGGTGACATCCCCATCACTACTTTGGGAGGCCTTCAAAGTGGTAATCCGAGGCAAGTGCATCACCCACCCACCGAGCTGGCGTGTTAAAGTCCATAAGCCAAACTTTAATCACCCTGCAATCACAAATGCGAGCGCTGGAATTAGACTACTATCAATCAGAAGAAGGGGCGCTGCTTCCGCAGATTAGGAGTAAACTCGCTGAGTTTGAGGAGGAGGCGCAGAGGGAGGTACACTACCCATGGAAAAACACTCAGGCCAGGAAGTATGAAGAGGGCAACAGGCCCGGGAAAACACTGGCAGCCATGCTTAGACCTCCACGCACCATAGCTTACATCATGGAACTTCAGGACGAGACACAGCAGACAATTAGAGGCCCACAAGCAATAAAAGACCACATTACGAAGTTCTATTAGGAACTATACACTTCCCAACAAGTTAGCCCGACTGAAAACATGCAACCCTATTTCGATTCCATAGAACTGCGGTGGCTTAGCAATGCTCACAGAGCATACCTGGATGAGCCCTTCTCTGAGGAAGAAGTAATCAGGGTGATAAACAGTCTACCATCTGATAAAGCCCCTGGCTTAGATGGCTTGCCAGTTTTGCTTTATAAATGCTACGCCTCTATCCTGTCTCCCCGCCTTAAGGAAATGTACCAAGAGTCCCTGGACAACAGCAGATTACCTCCCTCCTTCAGGGAAGCAAGCATACTGTTGCTACTCAAGCCAGACAAGGCACCAGATGCCTGCGATTCGTATCGCCCGTTGTCCCTTATAAATACGGACAACAAAATGTACGCCAAACTGCTGGCGAATCGGGATCCAGTCGTTACTACCACTCATCGCCAGACCGAATCAATCAAGTTTTATACCCGGGAGATCGACTGCACACCACTTACGCACCTTCATCGCGATCCTGCACTCTCTAGATCCTCAGCTCCCCACAGCGGCAACGCTCCTCGACGCCACTAAGGCATTCGATTCCTTGGAATGGCCATGTCTTTTCGCTGTACTACACAGACTGGGGTTCAGTCCGCTTTTTATAAAACAGATATGTTTGCTGTACACAGAACCAACAGCGCGTATTTTAGTTAATGGCCACATTTCAGAGGCTTTCACAATAACTCAAGGCACACGGCAGGGATGCCCTCTTTCACCCCTGCTCTTTGAGATTGCAATGGAGCCATTAGCAGAGCGACTGCGGCAACATCATGCAGCAAGAGGGTTGTTTTTTTCTTCAAGAGGAGTAATAATATCGCAATACGCAGATGACATTGCTTTATATATTAAATATCCCCAAACCAATTTACCACCAGTGCTTCGTGAAATCACAGTTAGGAGGTATGTCGGGCATACAAATTAATTAGAGGAAATCGACACTGCTCCCACTGACTGACGACACAACCCAATTTCAGATTGACTACCCACTCTGCTGGGCATAGGGCCCTGTGAAATACTTGGGTATCTAGCCAAGTAGAGATACTCAAACACTGTGGAATATGAACGTAGGCCACACGGTCTCCTGGTTGGAGGAAAAAGTCTGACTTTTGTCCACCCTGCCACTATCCCTGGCAGGGCATATAGCAATCGCTAAAATGATTGTCCTCCCCAAGTTTCTTTATATTTTTGTAAATGTACCGCTTATGCAGACGCAAGCTTTCTTAACCAAAATACACTCACTGCTCATATCTCTGGTATGGGCGGGGGACAGGCTCGAGTCGCGTGGAAGATACTGACACTCCCACAGAGCCAGGGCGGACTGGGTGCGCCAGATTTTCCCCTATACACCTTTTGTGCTCAAGCGCAATTTTTACACTGAGATGGGCTTTGGACAATTTACGTAGGAGGCCAAACATGCAGATACGGTACGCTCCTTCTATACCTTTGGCGAACAACCCACAAATGCCACCTTTGGAGGATCAGGGTGCTATTGCGAGAGCTCATAGACTGGGCATTCGCACATATGCGAGGAGGGATTTTTGGAGCCTCCGGACCCCATGGACACCCCCCCCCTTAATTCTCTGACACACTATTATATCACATATGGTGGTCTGCCGCCAGGTGCAAAGTATAATTCCAGTCCCCCACCAACCTTACAGGCCTTAGAAAACATACTTACCACTCCCTCAACAAAGAAGCTCATCACTAGACTCTATGCAAACACACTATCCGATAGCCGCTCCAAATCGCATGGAGAAATGGAATGCTGAACCGCACCCGCCAATGGAGGTTCTGCTGTGAGCAACTCGAACAGTTCTCCCCAAATTATAAGTTCAGGTTAATCCACTTAAAATTTCTCAACCAATACTACAGGACACCCATCCAGTTATTGCGGATGGGCATTAGGCCCACTGCGGAGTGCTGGAGCTGTCACACAGATCAAGCCACCTTCTTGCACCGGACTTGGGACTGCCCCAAGATAGCGGAATACTGGACAGCGATCTTTTCAACAATAAGTGAGATACTTATGAAACGCATAGAGCCTGGGGCACTGATGGGCTTGCTAGGGTACGTCAAGAATGTCCTCGTGGAGTTCCATAGACTTTTAGCTATGCTATTATTGCTAGCAAAACAAAGGATTGCCATAAAGTGGGGCAGACCATCTATGCCTAAGCTAAAGGACTGGGTTCCAGATGTTACGTTATGTCAGGAACACCTTACTGCATTTTGGAAATTAATGCCTGTTGCGTCTGGCTGAGGGCGGTTAACCAAGATGTTACAGAACCCGGGGGGGGTGGATTGAAGATCTCACAATGCCTTCTGCTATATAGCTCCAGTATGTATAGACCCGTACAGTTATCATCCATGGTAGAAGTAACTGTTAATATTTGTGTGTATGTGCAGTTCAACTCTTATGACGAACCCCTGCTACTACAGGCCTATTTGGTTGTATTCAACTGTCATACTTGGTAATTGCCACATCCAAAACTGCAATCGGAGCGCTGAAACTGATGCACATGGCGAGGAGGTGTGGAAAGACCCCAGGAGCGAGCCAAAAGCCCTGCTCTCTTTAAACTGCTCAGGGGCAGAGTCAGCCTTGTCCCGAACAAGCATGTCACATAAAAGGGCATGTCAATTACCAAGGGCTGGATGCCGCTAGAGAACCAGGTAGAATGTAGCCACGCATGACAGCGAATGGCAACACTAGTGCCGATAGCTCACCTGATTGGAATTGGTGGTGTCCAAGTCGCAATGTATTGTGAACTTGGCCGCATCACACCCATCTTTAATTGCCTGAGCCAAGACAGGGCGAAGATCATCTGGAACGCCGGAGAGGACTTGGGCTCCCGAATTACAAAAGGACATGGGAGTAATGGACCAACAAATAGCTGTCGTTGAATAAGCGGAGGGCTAGACTAGTGGAAGAGAAGACCGTCTTGCCATACGTTTCTACACAGTTAGATTCCTGGTCAGGAGGAGAAGAGGGAAACATGTTCAGAATGGATCAACTTGTGGAGGTCTGAAGAACAAGGCTGACTGGTGAAGGATGCTGCAAAAGAAAACCTGGGTCGCTCGAATCAGGGCAATGGCGCCTGGCAACTTGAATCAGGGCAATGGCGCCTGGCAACTTGAATCAGGGCAATGGTGCCTGGCAACTTGTCAGCTGACAGGGGGCCCAGAGCACAGTTGGGCCCAGCCCCTAATAAAGTCTGTGTCAAAGTTTTGTTACATGGGAGGAGTGGTTCAGCATTAGTCTGTCCATGTTGTAGGATTTCAGTTAACACGTTGGTGGGGTAGAGGAAGTTAAGATCTTCGGCCACCCTACACATCACCATATTGTCGGAAGCAAATTTCTCTATGGCATGCCCAGGAGGAGAGAAAAGGGATATGTCAGGAGTGTCAATGACATCAGTCTCCTGCAAGTCTTTGTACTAATTGTCATCAGTATATGGCTGAGCAAACTCATCACCCTGGTCATATGCATCAGAATACGTGCCAAAAAGGGAGTGCAAGATGGCCTCCCTTGAAGAACAAGAACATCCAGTAGAAGAAGTGGACCTCCTGTCGGATTCGGCAAAGGCGAGTGACGTGAGGGAGCGGAATCCTGAGTTGACTTCTTGTGTTTCTTTTTGGATTTGATTAAGAGTTGAAGTACAACAAAGACCAGCCTCTCGAGCAGCACCAACAACTACAGGAACGAGATCGGGAACAAACCATGGATGCCGGTCGTGACTTAGAGCGGCTCCAATGCAGAGAGTTCTTATTCTTGGCGATAGAGTTTTGCATTGTGTTCCTTGACTGCTTTCAGGTTCATGGACGTGTAGTGGGTGTAGGCCTTAGAGTCGTGGGGATCCGTCTGCTTCAGACAGGGCTTTAAGCCTGTAGTTATAGGGGTGGTGCTGATATCCCTTGGACACAGAGAAATATGAGGTATGAGTCTCAAAGAGACGAAGAAGGAGCTCCAGATCCGTGTCTAGTGGTGTGGAAAGGAAAAAACTCATGTAAGTGCATGGGGTTGGCGCCTATATAAGCCCAGTACATAATTTCTGGAGCCGTCTGGCCTAAATGCGTAGCCGCAAGGTGCCACCTTTCAGCACAGATGTACCACTAAAACGTTTCTAGATCCAGTCTGATGCCTTGGGAATATTCAAAAGGGGAGGAAACTGCTAGAAGTCTTTATCAGAAACAAATCTTTGCTGATTAGTTTCCTATGTATAAAGGCCTTAAGTGACAGCTAGCTGCATTACAAACCACCACAAAAAAGGAGGTGCAATTTCAGTTACAAGTAAGTAGAATTACCCAATAATATGCTAGGAAATGCTACTCAGTTTGTCAGAGACCAGATATATTTGTACTGACAATTTACAGTCTCTGTGGGATATATTTTCAGTGCCCATATTTGCAAGTGGAATTTCAGCCAGCAGTTATGACACTTGTGGATTTACTTGATAAATTGTTTGATAACCAAAAGGCTTCTTCTATTTTAATGGAGAAACTTGCACCTTGTTGAAAATCTGACTAATTTACAGATCTCCACCAACAGTGTGATGGAGGACCTGAATTTGCAAGACCACCGGATGGAGATTCCTCCGACCAATCATTAAATAAGCCAGTATGTTTTTAGGTCTCGCCTTGGCGAGACCTATTGTCGTCAGTTTTCTGTCGGAAGGGGGACAGGAGATGTGCACGCATACGGACTGAGGATGTGCACTCCATACGCGTGCACATCTCCTGTCCCACAGCTCGTGGCGTTTTCCAGGACAACGCGTGCATGGCGCACTTTCACTTTCCCTCCCTCTCCCTCATGATCTATTCCTGTTCTACTCCTCCGCTTTCGTGCTTCTCTCGTCTCCTTTTCCGTCCATTCTTTCCCCCTCAGTGGTTTGACTACTTGTTGGAAATCATCTCTACAGAGGAAGCGCTGTAAGTAGTAAGGACATATTGTAATGAAGTGAGAACATGTTGCTGAAGTTATTATTTTTTTTTTTTTTCTTCTCATTAGCCATTAAATCGATCCAACTGCGCTCCTATCTGTACAGACTCGAGGAAAGACCCCTTTATTACACCAAGAAGCCCAATAATAAGCTCAAAGTGCTCAGAGAGTCGGTCCCAGCGTCGCCAGCAGAGCTTGGACGAGCATTCTCTCTTCAAACCAGTTCGGCCAGTGTCCAATATCTGTTTCAGTGGCACCCTTTTGGACAGAGAGATCTTAGGCCTAATCATCGGACCCGGGAAAAAAAAAAAAAAAAAAAAAGTTGATATTGTATAATTGCTCTTTCGGTGTGCATGGGCAAAGTCTAGCTGATGTAATTCTATATTGCATGCGGCGTTTAAAATCCTTGTACTGTTCGTTCCTATTTGCATATTTTTCTCATCCTACCCATTACCTTCCTCACACTCAACACACTTGTACCTCCTAACTGTGCGAAAACTACTGTATGCCACTTCAAAATGGACACCTTTTGAACACCTTTCGAATATACTAAGTACCCCAGGGCCCACCTCATCTCTAACCGAATTCAAAAGAGCCTTAAAACTCCACTTTTTCGTACTGGTACAAACAACTCTAATCCACCCTGCTCTTCGCATGACGATGACCATGTTTTCCTGTAAGCCAACCATTTCTGAATATAATGTACATTTATCTAAAACTATATGGAAAGTCGATCATGTATTGTGTGATTCTGAGTGCCGTTTTTCAAGCCTTTTTTCAGATGCTTGAAACTACCACTAGGCTTTGCAATAAGCCAACCTGCCATACCGCCCCTCTGGACTCATTAGCCCTGGATGGGAGAGGTTGGATGGAAAACATGTCCTGTGCACTTTGTGAATTAGAGAGTCAGCCTCCCTCTTTTTATTGTGCAGTGCTCGGTGATTAGTGGTACAATTTGAACAGTGTGTATGTAGCAACATTCAAAATGTTCTTGTGCTGAGAAACAGCATATTGGGTCCCAGTATTAGATTGTTGCAGTAATCTAGTTTACTATTAGCAAGCAGTATGTTAATAAGAACATAGCGGTATGGATGGGTAATGGGCTTGGGGTTATTTCATCTTTTAAGTAGCTGTAATCAACTCATGGTGGCTGTGAATGCGCTGAAGAACTCTAGTCACAAACTGGGATTAAATAGGGTCCGTAAATTCCAGGCAGAGGAGGAAGAAAGAAGAACATCATTAGTGTCGCCATCATGTAAAAGGTCAAAAAAGACACGTCCAGGACAGAACCATGGGGATCACTAACAGGTAGGATGGTAAGTGAAGGAGCAGCAGGAGGCCAAGAAAGAGTAATCGGTGAGATAGAATATCCACTCTTTGGCTTCAGCATCAAACAAGGTGAGCAAGCAAGGTTGGGTGGCCAGCCTATCAGTGTCTAAGATGTGCTGGGATAAGGAACTTGTATATAAACCTGTGAGGGCAGTTTCTGTGGGTTAATGTTGACCGAAGTGGATTGAAGCAAGTTGGAGAATGGGAGGAGGGCAAGTCGATTGAACACCAGTCGTTCAAGAATTTTTGATAGGATGGTGACTAGGGTAATGAGTGAAAAGATAGATTTGAAAGAGGGATCTGGCAGTGGTTTCTTTAGCAATAGAAGAACAACTATAGCTTTGAATTACTCAGAGGAGAAGCCAGTGAGATCAATGCGATTTAAGATTAAAAAGAGATACATTAAAACAAGAGAAGACACAGCAACAGGCTTTACTTCTTAAGCTCTGAATGGCTCACATGGGACAAAACATGAGTTACCAAGTTTCCATAAAAGAGTTAATTTAGTGGGTTGTAGTGGGACGAAGGAGTCAAACTGGCAAGAAAAGTACAGATTGAAGGTGCAGTTTATGAAAGCTGAGATCGCAGGTTTTAGGATATGTATTTTTCATCTTGGGGTGGTTGTGGAAGAGAAAAACAAAGCAAAGTCTTATAACTAATTGTATTTATTAACCAGGAGACCAAACAGGGTTGCAGGGCAGAAAGGTGTATTGAGGAAAGAATTATGCATGAATGGGTGGCTGCTGATGGTGCAGTTCAAAAGAAGAGATGAGGTTATAATAGTATTTTGATTTGGTCTTGTCCAGAACGGCAGAGCGGTTGACAACAAACACAAACAAGCATTTGCGATCCTCAGCAACATGATTACACCCTATACAGCAACCAGAGTGCTACGATCGCAAAATGAGAATCGAGTCCACGTTCCCAGATTCAAAAAAGTCCGCACGGGAGGCCGCCAATTCTCCGTTCAGGCGGCCAAAGGCTGGAACGCACTCCCCCTGGCCCTCAGACTGGAATCCAATGTCCTTGCGTTCCGAAAAAACTTAAGACCCACTTGTTTCCCAAGTAACACCCTTCGACTACCTTCCGTCTCAATAGGTTCAAGTTACATAGCGCGGGGATACCCTTGGGTCACCAGGCGCTGTAGAAATCGCTAAAATAAATAGGTCTCACATTTGTGAGATTTTGAGCTATTGGCAGTGTAAATGACAATGCCTTTTATTTATGTGTTTTGAAAAGCTGCAAGTGGTGCATAAACACGCAAGTTTCTTACTTATAGTCCTTGCTGACGAAAAGCACGTTTGGCAGTAAAAGAGGAGTAGTTACTGCCAGCGGTGCTTCTCGTAAGCAACGACTGTAAGTACAAAGTGCGTGTTTATGCACCACTTGCAGGTTTTTAAAATACATAAATAAAAGGCATTGATATTTACAATGCCAATAGCTCAAACACTCGCAAATGTGAGACCTATTGCATTGCAAATGCGTGTTAATGATTGATGGCACTGTGCTGTGGTCTTGCTTCCCCTTTGTTAAATGGTCTGTTTTCACGGTCACTGGATGGAATTTAGACATGCAGAATGTACAGGTTAGGAGATTATGTGAGGTGGGCAGCAGCTTCTGCTGTTGCACCCAGCCTGCATCTTGATAGCATTGTTCCTCGGTTGTTTCTTATAAACCTAGAACATTCAAACTAGGAATCTTAGGTCTGTCTTTTAGAGGGGCACCGTAGATGCAGCCGAGACATACCTTATTCCACTTGCACATCTGATTTTTTTGATTGATTAAATGTTTTGGCCCGGTTTACCTTACTTGGTGTATTATACAATATTTAGAATATAGCCTTTATTTACAGGGAACGGCTGAGGTGATGTTTGCAGTTTTTTAAATCTGTGCTACTTGCCCCAACAGCGAAGGAGTAGAATGTTTAGCCTATAGCAGACAGCTGGCACCAGCTGGACAAGGCGTTCTAATGTGCCACTAATTTTACCGTTTAAGGCAGCCTGTCTGTGTAAGGAACCTCATGTGCTTTGTAGCGGGTTTTCGGTGGTGTGCAATGACAGTGAAAGCAGTATAAGTAGCTTCTGCAGGGCTCTATTTTGTAGCGTTAGACTGCTACTCCGGGCATCTTTTACTTGTGTTTCAGGTACAGATTGTCTTCGGTGCTTATTTTGGCATTCCATGCATCATAGCCCTGTCTGTACCATGCTCCAGAGGGGTTTTAAGTTCACAGGTCCCTAAGCAGTTAGTGATCATTTCTCTAGAAAGTACTTTTGTTTCCACTGGTGTCAAAGGCCATTGGGTAGTGCTGAATTGCTCACAAGTGTTAAATGCAGCCTTAAAAAACAGGCTCATATTTGGATCTTTCAGGTTCCTGCAACGAAGGAGTCAGTACTTAGTCTTGAAATGGATATGGCTTGGGAACTTAGACACAGTGTTGCATGCTCAAATAACATGCCATAAGGTTCAAAGTCAGACCCGGGTTCTATTTTATAAAGCTAATAGATCTTTATTTACATGATATATGAACAGAACAGTACACACGAATCATCACAGACACCCTCTATAGGAGCTAGCATCTTCTGGATTAGAGAGATACCTTTTTTTCTTTATTCTAGAGCATCTGGAAGCTAGAGATGTAATTACACCAGGCTTCTCCCACGAGTAGCTCATGAGCTACTGATGGCTCTCCACCTACTTCTCAGTAGCTCTCCAGTGTGCAGCTCACCTTCTAAATTGAAACATTTTGCTTGATTAAATTAACGTACATTTGACAAAATTGTGTCTTGCAAGACAAAAATGTGCGTATTTTCAGAACTCAAAACTTGATGTTTACATAAAAACTGACTGAATTTCCAAAATAACTTTAAAGGTAATCTTTGAGTGATAAATCATTTGCAGAGACGTATTACTAATATGTTTACTTATGTGCCAGGGGCACTGCAGCTAAGTCTGGTATGTATTACTTATCTATAGGCATCGCAAATTGACAGTCCTTTTTACATCAATGTTGGCAACTCTTCTGATGCAACTGAGGTGATCACTACTGGTAATCTTGGACATGGTGTCCTCTGATGTAATCTTGTCTGATGTGGTCACTAATGTAGGTTCCTGAGTGAGCCTGAGTTCTACATGAAACTTTTATAATAGTTGTCAGTATTATCAACCAATTCTTACATAATTGGCTAAGCAGTCAGTGGAATACGGTTGAGTCTATTGTTTATGAACACACAAATCCAAACGAAATCACCCCGGGATTACTACCCTTCCTTCACTCCCCCTTACTTGGTCGGATCATTTCCTTCTCCCATTTAACCTTACCATCCCTCAACCTCACTTTTCTTCCTTCCAGAACGGGGAGACTGGACGAAAATGGCACAAAATCACTTGTGACTCCTTGGCCCCTCACTTCACTTATCAATTTGATCCCTCTGTTGAAGATCTTAATGAGGAAGTGTCGAAATACAACTCTTCTCTTCTACATGCGATAGACGCCATTTCCCCACTAAACCCCATCACCTCTACAAGATCTAGACCTTCCGCCCCTTGGTTCTCCCCCGCGCTGAAAGAGGAAAAGAGTCACTGTAAACATCTTGAACGTAAATGGCAGCAGAACTATGACCCTGAGGCCAAAATAATCTATAAGTCTGCCCTGAATAAATTTCAAAAACTAAAACGCTCCACAATGAGAGACTTTTTCTCTCAGCAAATTAAGAGAGCTGAGAATTCCTCCAAAACACTCTTCAAGATAGTAAAGGATTTCGCTAACCCCTCTGCCTTGTCATCTCAGATCCCTTCCAGCCAGGCTCTCTGCAATGGCCTATCTGATTTCTTCCAGGATAAAATTATTAAACTTTCCTCCTCATTTGAGCCTTCCCCTCCCTCCCCCTTGATGAATGATATTGCCTCTCTAAAAGGTGTCTTGAATGTTTTTAAAGAGCTCTCCCCAGAAATCGCTACAAAGCTATTCATCCAGGGCAAATCTGGAGCTCCGCTTGATCCAGCTCCAGCCAAGGTGATGAGCAATCTGGCCCCTATTTTGCTCAGCCCCCTCCTATCCATCTGGAATTCCTCACTTTGCTCGGGTCAATTTCCCATGGCCTGGAAACAGGCGATGTTGATTCCCATCCTAAAAAAAACTGATGCCGACCCTTCACAATTCAGTAATTTTCGCCCGATCTCCCTTTTACCTAAACCTGCTAAAATCCTAGAGAAGGCGGTTCAGACACAGCTGGCAGACTATCTAGAAACCAACCAGTTGCTACACGATTCGCAGTCTGGGTTTCGAACCGGCTACAGCACCGAGACTGCGCTTTTGGAGGTCTCAGAGACTATTCGTGAGTGTGTGGACAAGGGCGAGGAGGCCATGTTGGTCCTCCTCGACCTGTCCGCCGCTTTCGATACTGTGTCTCATGAAATACTGCTGAGCCGGCTTAGACATCTGGGTATCGGAGGCTCTGTGCTTACCTGGATTCATTCTTTTCTATCAGGACGTACCCAGAAGGTTTTTCTTAGTCCCTTCGAATCTGAGGGAAAGCCGCTTCCCTGCGGAGTACCGCAGGGTTCGGCGCTTAGCCCTTTAGTTTTTAATGTCTACCTTGGCCCGTTAGCTTCTGTGGTTGAATCCTGGGGGGTCAGAGTGATATCTTACGCTGACGACACTCAGCTGATGTTTTCTTTTAAAGATCATTCTGACCCCAACTTCACCAATTTTCGCCTCTGTCTCAGCAACATCAGCGCCTGGATGGCGTCGAATCATCTAGCTCTGAACACAGATAAAACTGAAGTTTTATTTTTTAATCAAAAAGATCCTTTGCCTCCTATTCAGTGGTGGCCTACGGAACTCAACCCCCCTCCGGCCCCTGTTCAAACAGCCCGCAACTTAGGCTTCCAATTCGACAACGCTTTGTCCTGTCTACCTCAGATCAATAAGGTCACTTCCGCCTGTTTTGGTAAATTACGCTTGATTAGGAAGATCTTCCCCTATCTCCCGCTGGACTCCCGCAAGAGTATTGTGCATGCCCTCATAACGTCTCATTTAGACTATGCTAATAGTCTTTATGTTGGCGCTCCTCTCTACCAAATTGAACGTTTGCAAATTGTGCAAAATGCCGCTGCACGACTAATTGGTAATATTCCCCTCCGTCAATCTGTTGCCTCCTATCGGAAAAAACTTCACTGGCTGCCCATTGCCCACCGCATTCAGTTCAAAGCATTGACCTTAGCCTTTCGCGCCCTTAATGGGTCAGGTCCTGGATATTTGCGTAAGAGACTTGTACTTTCTCAATCTGTCAGATCTTTACGATCAAACAGCTTACGCCTTCTGGTGATTCCCAGATTTCGCCGTGCCAGGAGTGGAGGCAGAGCTTTCGAAGTAGTTACAGCTAGACTCTGGAACAGCCTTCCACTAGATCTCAGGTTCATGGACTCTGAACCTGTGTTTAGACGCAAACTCAAAACTTGGCTATTCACCATTCCTTAGTTATCTTTTTCACTTGTTTGCAATCTGTAGCGCCGGGACACCCCCGACGGGGGTAGCTGTGCGCTTTATAAGCTCCAAAATAAATAAATAAATAAATAAATAACACTTGAAAGGTACTGAGGGGGCCAATTCGGTATGGGTGTCAACAGGCTTTAGTATTTTAGGGAAAAAACAGACTGCTGTAGTGTTCACAGACTAAGGACATGATTAAGGACTTTGGCGGAGCAGCAGCTGACCGCCACTCCAGCGCCCCACTGCCACACCCCAAAGTAGCCTGCTGACCGCCAGGCAGATTAAGAGATTTCTCCTGGTCTGGCGGGCGATGCTGTGGCGGTCCCAGGCGGTGAGCCTTAGAAGACACTGCAATAGGAACACCAAAGCATTTTCCTGCACGGACCGAAACGCACACTGTTGTACATTTCGTTCCTTGCAGAGACATGGGGGTGCAGACAAACAGAGGGGCACACCATGTGACCCCCTGCATGCACCCCCATGCCCAGGGGCACCAGTGGGCCCTGTAGGGCTCTCTTAGTTTCCACGCCACCACCCTTTTCATGGTGGAGTCACTGCCATGAAAAGAAGGGATGTGAGGAAACTCTTAATATGCTTGTGGTGCCATATTATGGCCTCTGACCGATGTACCACCGTCACAGGATTAAGGATCCCGGCTGTAGCAGCGGTCCTGTGGCGGTCACACTGCCGTAGTCGTAATTCAGCAGGTGGACAGCCAATCTGGCGGTCCAGGGACCTCCACCACGGGTTCGGCAGTCCCATGGACCACTGAACTCCTAATTAGGATTTGTGGGTATGTAACTCAAAAAGGAGACAATCGCCAATAAGATTCTTAGCTTTCTTTTATTTATTTCTGTATCTGCGAGCATTTCAAAGGATAATGTTGCTTTACATAGCAACAGTTTTGCAGTACATAAACAGTGTGGGTGGATATACAGAGAAGGTGATGGGATTAGAAAGATGATGGATGTTAAACAATAGCATGAAAATACGGAAACTGATATTACATACAGAGATGCTCAAACTATTGGGAGAAAAATCAGTTAAGGCTTTCAATATACGTGAAAAGACAGGAATCCAGTATCCAGACCGAAGTGTCATGCACAGATATGAAAATGGAGAGCAAGAAACCTTGTGGCCTAATGGAGACACTCCTTTGAAAGTAGTTATTGCCATTGCTAAAAAGGCTAAACTTTCTAAAAGAGGAGCTAAATTAGTCCTTATAGAAGCAAGTAAACAAGAAGCTGTGTGTAAAATTACACAAAATAAGTAACAACCCTTTTATGAATGACAAAATGAAAAATGTAGCAAATACATTAAATCCTCAAATCTTTCAGTCTCATGGATTCTAAAATTCACGAAAAATCGCAAAGGTTACTACAGATGTGTAAAGGCCATGTGACAAATGATAAACGTCCCGCTTTCAAAGAAAGTTGTTCCAACTGTTTTAACTGCCAAAAGAAGAAAATAGAGAAGCAAATGACAAATCTTTTTATTTTATTCGCAAATCTTTTATCTAGATACCTAAATGCATAAATGGACTCTTTAATAATGTTAAATGAGTGTGGTAGTTTCAGGTTTGTCAGAGATAGCTGTATTGGGTTTTAACCTCTCCCATGCTCATAGCCACGGCGCTCCGGTGCTCATGACGAGCTCAGTTCGTCATGGCCCGTGGAACGCTTAGGTGCGGGGAGAATTCCCCTGCTGTGCTGAACGTTCCACGGGAGCCAATGCACCTATGACGAGCTGAGCTCGTCATAAGCATGCGGGCGCTGTCCGCGCCCCCCTCCCCCCAGCACAGTGGGAGAATAACCCCCGCAGCGAAGGGGTTAATAGATCTTCAATCTGGACCCACAGAGGCAGCTCTTTCTTTCGGTCTCGCCTAGGCAACACTTATGCTGTCACTTCGAGACATGTTGTATTCAGGCTGGGACTTGACGCTCTGCCCATCTTTTCAATTGGCTCCCATTACTGTCCTTTCTAAATGGTTGCTTTTGATTCATAAATAGGCTTAGTAGTCCCTCCTTAGTACCGCCTTGTTTACTTTTGTAACCTCCCATGAGGACTGGCCCATTTACTTGTGTTGTCACTCTGCAGGTTATATTAACACTGTAAAACTGTAGAAATAAATCCTCGCCGGTACCTTGGATGTCCACGAGGCTCCACAGCTTTAACTCTCCCACTTTTCCCTCCCAGCAAGCTATGAGCAGTGCCTGCTCGAATAGAAAGTGAAACGGTCCTGCTCTGAGCCCAAAGTAATAGCAACAGACAAAGGACCAATATTTCTATCTCCCCTATCGGTTCGGCCATCTTAGTTTGTCTATCTTTGGGAGACCATCAAGGACTAGTCATTTCTACCATCGACCTAAAGACCTAAGGCCTCTTAGACTACATTTATCGGCTGCACAATTTACACAGCTAGGCGTTTTCACGTCGGATTTAGATAGTCTGCCTTTTTTACAGTGATATTTATTAATATATTCCCAATTGTAACCAGCACATTTCACTTTTTCTGCACCTATTGCTACCCATATATTATTGCCTTTTACAGTGGTATTATATTTTATATTCCTAATTGTATCTTGCACGTCCCACTTTATCGTCACCGGTAATGCACCGTTTGCTACCTCATATATTTTTCTTTTGCTGCTCACTAATGCCACTTGTTGTTTCATATAATTTGTGTGTGCAACTGTATTCTGTCACGGACTCCTGTACCTTACATATTTTTGACTACTCACTATTGTCACCTTCGATTTAGATATTTTTATGGTCTGCACAGTTATTTTATTCCAGTATTTTGTCAGTATTATATTTCTACTTGTTCTGCACTTGTTTATAACCTACATCGAATTCACTCCTATTCCTAAAATGTACTGACGAATATCTCACATAGACTTGTCACTGATGTAACCTGCACTCATTACATTGTTCCCTCCCGTATACACTGATTACTACCTCATATTTGTTAGCTGCTCATTGGTGTCACCCCTGCTCCATGTAACTTACAGTCCTCATCAGTATTCTGCTCCCTTATATCTTTATTGTGCACCCTACACACTTGTGCAACTCGCACCCATCTCAAGTGTTAGTCTTGTACGCACCGATTACTACCTCAAATACCTTGGCAGCTCACTAGTGTCACTTCCCATTATCTCACTATTATTGTCTGCATCTGTACTCTGCGTATAGCATTATTGTGCACTCACTAGTGTCACTTTTGGCCCATGCAACTGTTTTTGACAGTGCACCCTCCTTACTACACCTACCTAGACTGTCCTCCCATCATGGAACCCGTAGGCAAGCACACATATAGAATCAACTACCCACCCTCACTCACTAAAAAAGCCGCTAAACGCTTTAAACACATCTTCCTGGGGTCCCACCCTGAAACTCCCTTTACAGACACCTACTTCTCACCAGTCAATGGTTCACTGAACATTGATGATATCTTCCACACCACACGCAGAGCCCAATGGAGAAAAGCGTTCCTCACCTTACTCACCATCTCCACCTCCAGGAATTTCGCGCAGGGCCTAAAACTCTCCATCACACCATCCCAACTCTTCCCGGGCAGAACCACCATCACTATATACAATAACGGGATTATCCTAATTCAATCCACAGACAAGAACCTGGAAATACTTGACAACCTGTTCCCCACGTTCAAACAACACCTCGCCAATCATCGGACCCCCACTCATAGCACCCTCAGGCCTATCACCCTTGAATTCACAGCCCCCAATCACAACCCTTCTAACCTAGCTCAACCCCAAAACGACACGCACCTTTCCTCCACCCCCGGCACCTTAGACATTCACCCACCTTATGTAGCTACCTCGCACTCTTCATTTACAGACATAGATCCCTCACCCACACATTCCAGCGGCACCCCCTCCCCCCCCACCAACCTCACCTTGTCCTCCTCTCATACCACACCCATTCCTGTCACCCCTGACACCACAGCCTCAAACTACATTCATTCTAACCTAGCCCAGCCCCAAAAAGACATGCACCTCTCCTTTACTCCCGACACCCTAGTCATTCACCCACCTACTGTAGCTACCCCACTCCCCTCAAGCACACACATAGATCACTCCCCCTCTTTCACCAACCACCTCACCCCTTCCCCCCACACACCAGCCCTCATCCCCTTTCCTCTCACCCCTGATACCACAGCTCCCACCCAAAACGACATGCACCTCTCCTCCACTCCCGGCACCTTAGCCATTCACCCACCTACCGTAGCTACCCCACACCCCTCAAGCACAGACATAGATCTCTCTCCCTCATACACCAACCACCTCACCCCTTCCCCCTACACACCAGCCCTCATCCCCGTTCCTCTCACCCCTGATACCACAGCTCCCACCCGCAACCCGCCTAACCTAGATCAGCATCAGACCGACACACACAAAGGCAAACCCCACCCTTTATCCCCCCCATTCTCAGCCCCCACTTCCACCCATTAACTAATCACACAGAACACACCAACTCCATCAACTCAACTACACCCCCTCAAAAAAGAACCATCTACAATCCCACTTCCCCCCCCAGTCTCACCCCCCACTACCCAACCTCCACCCCCTTCACCACTAATAAACGCCCATCCTCCACCCTGCACTCACCGCCTACCACCAATACTCTCATCCACACCACCAACCTCTCCCCTATGTCATCCACGCCCGACCCTCCCATCCCCACCTCCAACACATTTCCCACACTGGACTACATTACGGCCTCCCTCCTCCAGCTCAAAGAAGACATGCACATCATCAAACAACAACTACTCTGTCTATCACACTCCAGTCACCCCTCACCCAACACCCTCCACCAGATCAAACAAGACATTCACATCATCAAACAATTACTCAGCACACACCCCAGACACCCCTCACGCGTCTCCACCATCACCTCCCCTCCCAACTGGTCCTCCACCCGGGCGGCGAACTCTCGCACTCGACTCCCACCGCACTGGACCTCAATCCCTGTTCACAACCGCGAAAACCGCCCCCATCGCTCCTGCAACCCTCTCTCGGACCTCGACACAATCACCCTCCTCCGCTCCTACGACTCAGCTCCCCATAGCAACACACCCGACACTCTCACTGCCATTCCTACGATTCACTCCAATCCCCTTAGACCCCCCACACTGAACAAGAGAATCGCTATCCATAGTAACCTGAGTAAAGTCCCCCTCGCTCTAGAACCCCCTTCCACCCTCGACACACCCCGTCTCCAATGCACTCTCCTCAACTGCAGATCAGCCGCTAGACACTCCTCCGCTATCGCCGATCTCATCCTAAAATTGGATCTTGACTTAATCATCATGACTGAAACATGGCTAACAGAATCTTCTACACCTATAATGGACATTCTGGTTCCCCCCAACTACCACATCACCAGACTTGACAGGTCTGGCAATAAAAAAGGTGGCGGAATCGCATGTATATACAGGAGCAACCTCTCTGTCTTGAAAGTAACTTCCCCTTCCCTACCCTCCCCAACCTCCTGTGAATACATCTGCCTCGATATTATCAGTGAGGGCAAACCGATCTGCACTCTTCACGGTGTTTACCACCCACCCGGCGACAACCTTACCTTCTCCCAACAAATCATGGATATGATCTCAACCAACTCCGGGCGACAACTCACACAAATATACCTTGGTGACTTCAACCTCCACTGGAACGATCATAATGATGCGGTGGTAAAAGGTCTGAAGAATTTCCTTAACGCCCTTGACCTCACTCAAATTTGCAACAGTCCAACACACGAGAAAGGCTCTATCCTCGACCTTCTCATCTCCAAAGAGGCCTCTATCCAACTCGAATCTATCCAACCCTGTGACTGGTCAGACCATCATATTATCACATTCTTCATCAATGAAAAAGTTAAATTTAACCCTGTTCAATCCGTCAGGCCCAAAGTCTGGAAAAGAGACATGAAAAAACTAAACTCAAACTCTCTGCGCCCCAACAGCTGCAACTTACTACTTCCTCCTACTGGCGTTAAGGACGTCCAATCCTTGACTGATCACTATCTTAACACTATGACCTCAATAATTAATAAAGTCGCACCCTTGCAGCTAAAAAAAGCCTCCGCAAAAATTTCCAATCCCCGGTACGACGGGAGTCTCAATGACGATAGACGCGCCATGCGAATGGCAGAGCGCACCTGGAGATCAGCTCCCTCTGCACTGAACCTAAAAACCCTGAAGAAAAAGAGAAATGCCTACTTCAGGAAAATAAAACGCTCAAAATCAGACTTCTTCAGCCGTCAGCTCGACCAAGCCAAAAATCGTCCGAGAAAGCTGTTTGAGCTTATCCGAACACAATCCAAAGAACAACCCCAACCTCTCAACACTATGTGCGAAGCTCCCTCCTGCGAAGACTTCGCCTCTTTCTTTAACCAAAAAACTGACAACATAAAGAATGATCTCCTCATGGACGCAAGCCTCTATCCCAAACCCCACTGCATAGCACCCACTAAACCAAAAAACAATGCCACTTGGTCAACCTTTGTCACCTACACGGAAGAAGTAATTGGCAGACTGCTCAGCACTCTGAAACCATCCAATCACCTCACGGACCCCCTTCCTGCTAACGCTGTCAAAGTCCTTACCACGTCGCTCCTTCCACTCTGGACTAAAATCATTAACAGCTCACTTCAACAAGGGACCATTCCCGACTCCCTCAAAGTTGGACAAGTCACACCTTTGCTAAAGAAACCTACAGCCGACCCCTCTGACCTAAACAACTACCGTCCCATTACCAACATTCCGACTCTTGCCAAACTGCTGGAAAAATGCGCACAAATACAATTGACTAAACACATTACTCAGTTTGATCTCCTCAACTCTCATCAATCAGGCTTCCGAGCAAATCACAGTACTGAAACTGCTATGACTCACATAATTGACGACGCCCTTCAAATCCTAGATCAGAACGATACCTGCCTCCTCATCCTCCTTGATCTCTCCTCCGCATTTGACACCGTCAAACATGAGAATTTACTTGAACTATTAAACACAAGAATGGGCCTATCTGGAACTGTGCTCAAATGGTTCACGTCCTTTCTGCATAACAGGTCGCAGAAATTCAAGAGCAACAACTTGATGTCTGCGCCAAGACCTGTATCGCTAGGCGTACCACAAGGATCCTCCCTATCCCCAACTTTGTTCAACCTAGTTATGGAACCTCTCACCACCTTACTACAAGAATCCAATGTACACTTCCACATGTATGCTGATGACACCCAACTTTATCTCAAACTACAATCACCCAAAGACATCACGCTCTTGAACTCAACGATCAGAAGCACCCAATCCTGGCTGCCGCTAATCATCTCAAACTCAATGCCCTTAAAACAGAGTTCCTTCGGATCTCACCTCCCGCGAAGATCACTACCGCACAAATGTGGCTTAAACACCTAACGGCACTCAATGTTCAACCCACCATCGTGGACTCAGCAAAATCTTTGGGCATAACACTTGACACCAATCTCAGCATGCAGGAACACATCAACTAAGCAACTAAGGGAGCGAACTACCAAATCAACACCCTTAGGAAACTTAAACCCTTCCTTCCAGCCAAAGACTTCCAAACTGCGGTACAATCACTAGTCATACCTCGAATAGAATATGGCAGCACCGCCCTCTGCGGTCTCCCCCTAGCTACTACGGCACCCATAAGAGCCTCTTTAAACGCCGCAGCGAGACTTATCACTGGATCAAAAAAACACTCACACATTTCCCCTGACTTCAAATCCCTGAACTGGCTGCCTTTTGAAGCCAGAATACACCTGAAAATCGCTTGTTTGACGCACAAGGCTGTCCACCTGAGCTCACCTACATACCTCGCTCAGAAGCTGATGATTTCTGGAAGCTCCAGAAACACTAGAGGCACAAACAATCTTTTGCTAAAGCCTAAAAGATTCCGCAAGGAAAAAACGTATAAACGCTCTTTCTCAGGAATGGCTCCCAGGATTTGGAACTCACTCCCCCCTGAAACCAGGCTCATCCCCTCTACCATACTTTTCAAGAAAGAAGTAAAAGCGATCCTCAAGGCTAAATACACTTGAACCACTACTGGGGATCAACTTCAAAGACTCGATACTGATCTGTACTACTTGTTCGAACCCTTTGCATTTTTGTTTGACTTTGAAATTGACTTACTTGATTGTTTATGATATCACTTCACTGTACTTTTAACACTATGATGTATCTGTGTATATATGCTCCCCTCCTCTGTAAAGCGCTCTGATATCTGCGAAGATCTTGTTCGCGCTATATAAAACTTTCAAAATGAATAAATAAATAAATAAACAGTCTGTGGGCACTATTTTCTTAAAGACCTTTCTCCTACCAGCTGTTGCAGGCAGGTTACGAGCAGTGCTGGTGCTCAGCTTTCCTCGAGCAGTGCTCGCGCTCAGCTGATGTCTGCCTTTCCTTTCCTTTCCTGGCTGGTGTGCTAGGAATATTATTTGTGCAGACCCCTCCCACCACCGAAGCAGCATGGGCATGCACCTTTATTTATTAACGGAGTTGCAATCGTTTTGGGCTCAGTGGCGTCTGTATTGTCTTTAGCCCCTCCCTTCCTACCTAATGCCGTTCATTTGCATTGTGTTTATGACCGTTTCACAGAGTTGGTGCTTGTTAGACGGGGACCCTGAGGGTCGGCCGGATACTGAGGGAGAGATCCCCGAGGGGGACCGTCTCCGGTGATCGTACAGACAAGTTACCTCCCTCCCCACAAACAGGCACCACACCAAGTCGAGTTCAATACTTTATATAAGGTTCTTAAGGCAAGGATATCAGCGATACAGGATATCTCGGACCCGGGGGTCCTCTCACTTCTAGTCTCTGTAGGGAAAGGGGGTAGCGGGACAGTCTTGGTACCGGATCGGTACAGGTAGTGGTAAGGGGCGAGCTCACAATCCTCGAGCTGGAGGGTCTGTGGATCGGGCCGCGGCAGCGCCAGCAGGCCAAGATGGTAGTCTCACAAGGCAGAGGGCCGCGGCAGCGCCAGCAGGCCAAGTCGATGGTTTCACGAGGCAGAGGGCCGCGGCAGCGCCAGCAGGCCAAGATGGTAGTCTCACAAGGCAGAGGGCCGCGGCAGCGCCAGCAGGCCAAGTCGATGGTTTCACGAGGCAGAGGGCCGCGGCAGCGCCAGCAGGCCAAGATGGTTTCACTAGGCAGAGGGCCGCGGCAGCGCCAGCAGGCCAAGACGATGGTTTCACGAGGCAGAGGGCCGCGGCAGCGCCAGCAGGCCAAGGTGGGTTCACGAGGCAGAGGGCCGCGGCAGCGCCAGCAGGCCAGTCACGGATGAGTTCTTCTCGGGTCTCTCGACTCCAGGATACAACTGCCTTCCTGGTCTGGCACTGCCCCAGTTATAGGTCTGGTCCCCTTTGATGTCCGGACCCTCGCGCCTGGGGGCCGGGAGGTCCGGGATGAGGGAGTCCAGACACCCAGCAGGGGGGTGGAGCCAGCGCCCAGGGCGGCCGGGGGTGATCGACACCTGGCGGAGGGGAGCCGTTGACGATTCCTTCTCCCATTGATTTGCCAAGTGGTCACTCTGCCTCCTGGGGGGAGGTTGGTGCCCCGATGTCGGGGCTGGCCGGGCCCAGGGTTAGGGTCGAGTTGAGGCCACGCGGCCTCGTGCTGCAGTGCCCCAAGATGGCGGCCGGTTCGATGTCGTGGTGTGGATGGTGACCCGGGCCAGCTGGGTCCGGGGCTGGTGTCTTGTAGTGGAGGGATTGCAGGGTACTTCGGGTGGTCGTTTAGGGACTCTGGCTGGGGATGCAGGGAGAGCCAGGGTCCAGGTCCTACTGCGGGGAGGGGGGGCAGCCCGACCATGCGGCCTGTCCAACATGCGTCCCCCCCAGCTGAAGGCGGGGAGAGTCAGCCATCTTCCTGGGGACTCTCCTCGCTGAGGCGGAAAAAGCGTGACAGGCCGTCGGCGTTGGCGTGGTCCTGGCCTGGACGATGTTCCACCGTGAAGTCCATCCCCTGCAGGGAGATGGACCAGCGCAACAGCTTCGGGTTTTCCCCCCGCATTTGCATCAGCCATTGCAGGGGTCGGTGGTCTGTTTGCACCCGGAAGTGGGTGCCGAAGAGGTATGGCCGGAGCTTCTTGAGTGCCCAGACTACGGCGAAGGCCTCTCTCTCAATGGTGCTCCAGCGCTGTTCTCGGGGCAAGAGGCGTCTGCTGATGAAGACCACCGGATGGTCGACCCCTTCGGCGTTGAGTTGGGAGAGGACGGCCCCCACACCATGATCGGAGGCGTCCGTCTGCACAATGAATTCCCGGCTGTAGTCGGGAGCCTGGAGCACGGGGGCCGTGCACATGGCGGTCTTTAGTTTCTCGAAGGCCGATTGGCAGTCCAGGGTCCAGTTGACGGTTTTGGGGCCCTTTTTGGAGGTGAGCTCTGTGAGGGGCCCCACGATGCTGCCATAGTCCTTCACGAACCGCCGGTAGTATCCGGTGAGCCCCAGGAAGGCCCGGACCTCCGTTTGGGTCGTAGGGGGTTGCCAGGCCTGGATGGCAGCAATCTTGAGTTGGAGAGGAGCCACTAGCCCGCTTCCCACTTGGTGTCCCAGGTAGGTCACGGACCCTTGGCCAACCTGGCACTTGCTGGCCTTGATGGTGAGCCCGGCTTGCTGGAGGGCGTGTAGAACCTCCCGCAGGTGGCGGAGGTGGTCGGTCCACTGGTGGCTGTACACAGCAATGTCGTCCAGGTAGGCGGCGCTGAAGTCTTCCAGGCCCGCCAGTACCTGGTTTACCAGCCGTTGGAACGTGGCCGGGGCGTTTTTCATGCCGAAGGGCATGACTTTAAAGTGGTAGTGCCCGTCTGGGGTAGAGAAGGCGGATCGTTCTTGGGCCCGAGGGGTGAGGCCGATCTGCCAGTAGCCCGCTGTTAGGTCGAAGATGCTCAGGTAGCGGGCGGCCCCCATCCGGTCAATTAGCTCGTCGGCCCGGGGGATGGGATGAGCGTCGGTCCTGGTAACTGCATTCAGCCCCCGATAGTCCACGCAGAACCGGAGCTCAGGGGCAACGCCCGGGGCGGCCGCCTTGGGAACCAGGACGACTGGGCTTGCCCAGGGGCTGTCTGAGGGTTCGATCACTCCCAGGGTCAGCATTTTGGACACCTCGGTCTGGATGCAGGCTCGTACCCGGTCTGGTACGCGGTATGCCCGGTGTCGGATAGGAGGGCTGTCCCCGGTGTCCACATCGTGGAGGCACCAGGGGGTGACTCCGGGGGTGAGGGAGAACAGGGAGGCGAACCGCCTCAGGAGCGTTTGGCAGTCTTGGCGTTGCTCCGGGGACAGGGCCTCGGAGAGCTGGACCCCTTCCACTGAGCCATCCTGCTCGAAGGCCCTCAGTAAGTCCGGAAGGGGTTCGGAGTCTTCTTCTGTCCCATTATCGGTAGCCATCAGGAGGCTGAGCTCGGATCGCACAAAATGGGGTTTTAGCCTGTTGGCATGGAGGACCCGTAGGGGGTTCCGGGCAGTCTCCATGTCGATTAAATAGGTGACGGGCCCTTTGCGTTCGATTACCTTGAAGGGCCCGGACCATCGGTCTTGGAGTGCACAGGGTTCAACCGGGGACATCACCCAGACCTGTTGTCCCGGTTCGAACTCAATGGAGGACGCGTGCTGATCGTACCACCTCTTCATGTCCTCCTGACTGGCCTCGAGATTGGCTTTGGCGGTGTCTCGGAACTGCCGGGTCTGGTTGCGGAGAGCCAGGAGGTACCTGTAGATGTCCGGGGGAGTTTTCTGGGGAGGCTGCTCCCAACCTTCCTTGACTAGGCTGAGGGGGCCCTGGACGGGGTGCCCGTACAGGAGTTCAAATGGGCTGAAGCCGAGGGACTTCTGCGGGACCTCCCGATAGGCAAACAGGAGGCAGGGAAGTAGCACGTCCCACTGGCGTCGAAGGGGTTCTTCTAGGCCCATAATCATCCCCTTGAGGGTGCGGTTGAACCTCTCGACCAGTCCGTTTCCTTGCGGGTGATAGGGGGTCGTGAATTTGTAGGTGACCCCGCATTGTTGCCAAAGAGACTTCATATATCTGGAGATAAAGTTCGTGCCCCTGTCACTGACGACCTCCCGGGGGAACCCCACCCGGGAGAAGATCCCCATCAGGGCCCGGCCCACCACGGGGGCCGTCACCGTCCGAAGAGGGATGGCCTCGGGGTAGCGAGTGGCGTGGTCTACGAGGACCAGGATGAACCGGTGTCCTTGGGCTGTTCGAGGGTCGAGGGGCCCCACAATGTCTATTCCCACTCGTTCAAACGGGGTGGTGACGACAGGAAAGGGTTGCAATGGTGCTTTGATTTTTCGGCCACTTTTTCCGCTGGCCTGGCAGGTGGGGCAGGCCTTGCAGTGGTTGGTGACATCCTTTCGCATGTGGGGCCAGAAAAAATGGGTCACCAGGCGGTCGTAGGTTTTATCCTGCCCCAGGTGTCCGGCAAGGGGGACATCGTGGGCTAAGTTCAGGAGGAAGTCTCGGAAGCGAAGGGGCACCACCAGCACCCGACTGGCCCCTAGTTCCGCCACTTTCTGCTCGCTGTAGAGCAGGTCTTGGTCCCAGTAGATCCAGTGGGCCCCCGAGGTATCCCCGGTGCTCTGGGCCAGGGCTTGCTGCCGGAGTCCTTCGAGAGAGGGACAGGTTTTCTGTTCGGCCCGGAATTGTTCCTGCGTGGGGCCTCCCTCCTGCCGCCATTGTGCCAGGTCAGGGACGTCCCGAAGCTGGTCGGATCCTTCTTCGGTTTGGGTCAATGGACTGGCTCCTGGGGCGGCCTCCTCTGGGATGAGCGCGGGAGGAGGTTCTGGCCACTCGGGCTCTTCTGGGCTGGGGACCGCGCGGGCGGTCATGGACCGGGTCGTGACGCAGACCCATTCGGGGAGGCCAAGCATCCCCAGGTGCTCCCTCCGTTCGACAGCTGCCCATGGAGAGCTTTCAAGGTCGTTTCCTAGGAGGCAGTCCACGGGGGCATCATCGCGGACAGTTACTTTTAACATCCCTGTTACTCCTCCCCACTCGAAGGGGACGCAGGCCATGTGGCATAGGCTTTCGGAGTTGTCGGCTGATCGGACAGGGCAAAGAATGTTCGGCAAGATTTGGTCGGGAGTGACGAGGTGGCGTCGGACCGCCGTTACACTGGCCCCGGTGTCGCGGAGGGCTTCCGCCCGGCGGCCATTAATGTTGACCCATTGACCGTACTTCTGGGTGTTGGCGGGAAGGGGGGCCCGCGGAATCATGTCTCTCTCCCCTAAGCAGACCAGTGCCATGGCGGCGGGCGCCCATTCAGAGGGATCGGTCTCGTACTCTTCTTGGTCTTCCGGGATTAGTTCTTCCCCTAGGGCCGCCGCTGCAACTTGGCGGGGGGTAGTGTTCGGATTCTTTGGGCAGTTGGGATCACTGGCGTAGTGGCCGGGTCGCTGGCACCTGTGGCACGTAATGTTGGCCCGGAAACCGGCCCGGACGGCAGGGCTTCCTCGGCCAACCGGGGTCGAGGGGTTTCTGGGGGGTGACGAGGGGCCGGGGTCTCTCCCCCGACCCTGACTCCCTCCTCCCCCTCGGGGGCGATACGGTCTGGATAATTCGCTGGGTGCGTTCCGGCCAACTCGGGTGCTTTCCCACCGGTCGGCTTCGACGGCGAGTTGTCGAGGGTCGGTTAGCTTACTGTCCAGGAGGTGTTGCCGGAGCTCCACGAAGCAGTTGTTCGACAGGTGTTCCCATACGATAAGGTCAAAGAGTTGTTCGTAGGTGGTTACTTTGTTGCCCTTGATCCACCCCTCGAAGGCTCGGCTAAAAAAGTTCACGTACTCCACCCAAGTTGTACCCGGAATCCGTTTGCAGTCGCGGAACCGTTGGCGGTACATCTCAGGTGTGAGCCCGTATCGAGTGAGGAGGGCGGCCTTCATGTGGTCGTAGGAGGTCATCAGCTGGTCCGGGAGTTGCAGCAGGGCGTCCCGCCCTTCGTTGACAAACCTCCCCCATAATCCGGCTCCCCAATCGCTTCGGGGAATCCGGTGGGAGGTCATTGCCACCTCATAGGCTTTAAACCACTGCTGTATATCATCGTTCTTGTGGTATTCCCGGATGACATCTTTGGGGATGTGAACCTTGGGTTCGGTCGAGGCAGACGGGGTCGGTCGTTCGGGGAGCCCGAGGTCTTTATTCTGTTTCTGGATCTCCAGTGCTTTGAGATCGCGCTCATGTTCGTACTCTAGTTTCTTTTCCTCTAGCTCTCTCTGTCTTTGCTTGTCTTCTCGCTCTTCCTTGAGCCGTAAGTGTTCCAGGGTTATTTTTTGTTCGGCCAGCTTGAGTTCTCCATCCAAGCGAAGTCGGGCTAGTTCTAATTCGTAGAGTCTGGTTTTTTCTCTTTCTCGGATCTCTTCCAGGGAGAGACCCGCTCTTTCTTTAGTTGGTGCGGGGCTCGTTTCGGTCGTTTGTGTTCGGGGTACGGCCGTACCCGTTTCCGCCCAGGCTTCTAGGGCTCGTTTGAAGTCTTCCTTCGTACTCAGACCCGTGGTTGGGAGACCAAGTTCCATGCAATATTGCTTCAGTTCTCGGTGGTTGTAGTCTTCCAATTTTTCCATCTGGAATTTCTCCGTTGTTCCGCTCTCTGTTGTCATGGTGGTCGTGTGTCGTGGGTCGGGTGACTTTCTGTACGATTATGCGTAGGTTCGGATCCCGTCGCTGGCCACCAATGTTAGACGGGGACCCTGAGGGTCGGCCGGATACTGAGGGAGAGATCCCCGAGGGGGACCGTCTCCGGTGATCGTACAGACAAGTTACCTCCCTCCCCACAAACAGGCACCACACCAAGTCGAGTTCAATACTATATATAAGGTTCTTAAGGCAAGGATATCAGCGATACAGGATATCTCGGACCCGGGGGTCCTCTCACTTCTAGTCTCTGTAGGGAAAGGGGGTAGCGGGACAGTCTTGGTACCGGATCGGTACAGGTAGTGGTAAGGGGTGAGCTCACAATCCTCGAGCTGGAGGGTCTGTGGATCGGGCCGCGGCAGCGCCAGCAGGCCAAGATGGTAGTCTCACAAGGCAGAGGGCCGCGGCAGCGCCAGCAGGCCAAGTCGATGGTTTCACGAGGCAGAGGGCCGCGGCAGCGCCAGCAGGCCAAGATGGTAGTCTCACAAGGCAGAGGGCCGCGGCAGCGCCAGCAGGCCAAGTCGATGGTTTCACGAGGCAGAGGGCCGCGGCAGCGCCAGCAGGCCAAGATGGTTTCACTAGGCAGAGGGCCGCGGCAGCGCCAGCAGGCCAAGACGATGGTTTCACGAGGCAGAGGGCCGCGGCAGCGCCAGCAGGCCAAGGTGGGTTCACGAGGCAGAGGGCCGCGGCAGCGCCAGCAGGCCAGTCACGGATGAGTTCTTCTCGGGTCTCTCGACTCCAGGATACAACTGCCTTCCTGGTCTGGCACTGCCCCAGTTATAGGTCTGGTCCCCTTTGATGTCCGGACCCTCGCGCCTGGGGGCCGGGAGGTCCGGGATGAGGGAGTCCAGACACCCAGCAGGGGGGTGGAGCCAGCGCCCAGGGCGGCCGGGGGTGATCGACACCTGGCGGAGGGGAGCCGTTGACGATTCCTTCTCCCATTGATTTGCCAAGTGGTCACTCTGCCTCCTGGGGGGAGGTTGGTGCCCCGATGTCGGGGCTGGCCGGGCCCAGGGTTAGGGTCGAGTTGAGGCCACGCGGCCTCGTGCTGCAGTGCCCCAAGATGGCGGCCGGTTCGATGTCGTGGTGTGGATGGTGACCCGGGCCAGCTGGGTCCGGGGCTGGTGTCTTGTAGTGGAGGGATTGCAGGGTACTTCGGGTGGTCGTTTAGGGACTCTGGCTGGGGATGCAGGGAGAGCCAGGGTCCAGGTCCTACTGCGGGGAGGGGGGGCAGCCCGACCATGCGGCCTGTCCAACAGTGCTATTTCCCTGCGCCTTTATTTATTAACGGCGCTACAATGATTTTAGACTCTATATCTGTGGTCCCTCCGTCTGAGCTGACTTGGTTAAGGGCTATGAGAGCTATAGCAAAGCTAGATTTGGCTGGTCGGAATAAGAAGAGATGCAAATTTTGGACTCCGTTCTTACAACACTATGGGTGATGGTGGAGATGACAAAGATAAAAACTTAGAGGGAATAATAGTCCTATGATTAAGCTTTTCTAGAATCTCGGTGGGAGTCCTGTTGTAAGGAGGAAGGGCGAACAAGATACAAGGTGCTCCTTAACAACACTACGCTTGCTATATGAGATGAAACACCCCAGGGCGGATCCGCGACAATATCGGGTGAGGAAAGGCACATGAGGACAAAAAAAAATTTTAAAAAAATGATTTTAGACTCTAAGCTGTCCATGTTACTTTGCCCCCGCCCTTCCCTCCTAATGCTATGCCTTTCGTTTGCCTTAAGTAACGGAGCACCGCAATAATACAGGGCTCGACAGTGTCCGTGTTACTTTGCCCCGCCGTTCCCTCCTCAAGCCCTGCCTTTCATTTGCATTAAGTAAAGGCGGTGCATTGATTTTGGGCTCAACGGCGTCTGTATCCATGCTGCTTTTTCCGCCCTTCCCTCCTGCGCAAACATTAATTTCTTATTTTTCAACAGCGCTCATATTTTTTACACAATATATTTACTTTTATTTAAGCAGTAACTTATGGTGGCCGCGCGGGTATGCGCAGCTTGCCAAACTCTGCCGCGCCGTTGTGTAGTAACTCAACGCAGCACCCACTATATGGGCGTTGCACTATAACTTTTAAATATGCTCCGTTCCCCCTCCCTCCCCCATTGCACAGATACCCGCGAAGTGAGAGCTGTGTTAATTAAAGAAATCTGTTACCCATCCCTCCCCATCTATTTTTTTTGTAACTTGTTTTTATTGTTGCATTAGCCAGCATAAGGTTGGAGGAATCATCTGCCGGCGCGGCGTCAACATTCAGCCGCGGTCAGCCAATCACGCAACTTTTCTGCATATAAAATTAGGCAATGTGGCATTTCTTCCATTGAATAACACAGGCTTCTCAAACTGGTAAGTGAGCAGGGATGCAGGTGGAGAACCCCACTTGGGGGGACAAAGAGGAAAAGTAGTCGTAGAAGTCCCTGCTGTGGGGGTCGTTGGAATAGGGCCCGTGCAGGTCGTATAGTGGTAGTGTCGTGCAACTGGGGGGACAAAACTGTGGGGGGGGAGCATGATGGCACTAGCAGGAGCGTCGCTAGAAGGGACGGGAGTCGGGCGATGGGCTACGAGAGGGATTCACAATATCCATGCACGTTGTAGCTGTGCAGTCAGTAGGCGAGGTCTCCCTCCCCATCTATACCATTCCTCTGCCTTGTTTTTTTGTTTTTTTTACTGAAAAAGGTGTCCACCTCATAACGTTTGCATTTTTGTTTTGCCATATTGGGTCAGCCCTTACTTCATACCCGCCTCTGCAGCACACACGGCGCTGCCTCAACTCCAGTTGCAGCCAGTCCTCCTGCAGGTGCCCAACACCTGCCGTTGCCCCTTTCAGGTTCGCAGTCCAGCCATGGTAGAGGGGAGGAGGATGAGGAAGGATTCATGAACGTCCAAGAGGCGTGGGTCAGAACGTGATTAAACTAAAAAGTGCACACATGAGTTTTGCATGCATTTCAGGTATTTTTTATTTGTAGTGACTACATTAACATTTTTGCAAAAAAATATTTGGTTACTTAGAGCCCATGTCATATGGTAAATATGCATCCCCGTTCCCGCACTTCATGGCTCTGATAATTAAATACATCTGTGGATGCTTCCTCCGTTGTTCCCCCTCCCTCCCCCATCCATGCCCTTCATGTGGCGTTTTTTTTTTAACTGACGCAGTATCTGCTTCATAGTTCAGTTTATTTTTCATTGTTGAAGCGCTGGCCTGTCATACTTCATGGGGGCTGCACTCACACCAGGGCCTGGATCCGGTACATAGGCCGAGAAGGGGACCTGCGACATGCGTACTAGGTCTGGGGTGTGCAGCGAGGAGTACTACTGGCAGCACATCCACTGGTCAGTTCTGTGTCTTGGGGTGTGAGGTTCCGTGAAAATCGTTACGACGTTTTGGGCATCGCCGAATATGGACGAGTGTGGTATCTATGAACCGTAAATGACGAGTTTAGTAAGTGTACGCGGTATCGCCATGCTACTCAGAAGAGTTCGTCTCATTTACAGGTTTTTCCAATGAACCCTCGGGTTCCATTTTAGATACGGCATCCATTTTGTTTCTTGCCCTCACGTAGTCAGCGAACAGGCAATTGTCCGCATCGTGACCTTTTGTTCCCAAGCTTCACGGAAGAAGCATATGCCTTTTCATGCGTCTTTTATGAGTAGGGGGAGGACACTGCTAAAGCAGTTGCCTCCGCTCGAAGGTGATTCTGCCGTGCCGGTCTATTGTTTCAGCCTCGCACGTGCTGGGATCAAGCCCTTTTAAGCTACGATTACGCATCCAATATTATCCTCACACTCTCTCCTCCCTGTTGTCTGACTTCCCTGCAGCTGTTCTTGTCTCTTTCTCTTGCTTATTTACAACTCAAGTGGAATGTACCTAATGGTGGGAAGATGTGCTTTTACAGTTGGAACTGGTGATGTTAAAGTAATTATGTTCCGGGGTTCTGAATACATGAAAGCGATCCTTTTGAATTTTACTGTGGGAACTGAGCTGTAACCTTTTGCTTACATATTGTGCAATGACAAGATCTTGTATAAAAGAGAGCGACCCACAAATGCAATTGGAAGCAGACTCTTGGAACCTACACACTTTTGTACTTCTCATGACTTTTGCATCCCTGCAGTAATAAACGCTGATCTTTGATGCCGAAGGAAGTCTCCCGTGTCTCTGTCTTTAGTGCGCCAGAACAGGTATCCCACGAAGGTTTTAGGTGTTGTTCCCTGGCACCGCTGGGCCTTAAATAGTCCAGTCCTTCAGTTGGCGCCCAACGTGGGGCGACATCGGCGGTACCGGTCCAAAGCCTGACGATTGTGAGGAACTTCGTATGAAATCTCCGAGGAAAAGGTGCACCCCGCTTCATCGATCCTGTTGTCGAAATAAGTGGTCCGAAGATTTTTCCCGCCAAGATTCCCGCCTCCTGACGGCTGCGACGGACCGATGCCCTGACTGTCGACCTGTTTTCGACGCCTGGCGTAGACCTTTCGTACAGCGAGACGACAGACGGGCCTTCCTGGTGACGCCATTGAAGCTCTCAGTTAAGTATTTGTGGGTCGCTCCCAGTCCTTAGTTGTTGTTTCAGCTTGTTGAAGCTTTGTTGTTTGCATGGTTCCATTGCATTTGTGGTTCTTAGTTGTTGGTTCTTAGTTGTTATTTGACAGTTGCAATTGCCAAAAACCGAGGGTTTTGTCTTTCACGAAGATTCAGTACTTCGGTAACCCTTGAAGTTTGATACTAGGTTAGTGTGCACGATGCCTAGCCATAGTGGTTTTCTTGGTTTCTTTAAATGTTGCAACAAGGATTCCCGGTTGGAGGACTCGTGTCCGATACCTCCAGTTGGAACTCCGATATATGAGCTCTATAGTCGACATGGTGTGGGCCCTATTATATATAATAAATATTGGGTCCGTTACACGAAAAAAGATGGTGTCCTTAGTTGGCCACCGCACGGAAGTTTTGAACTTGCGATTTTAGATATTCTTGAAGCTAAATTGTTTAAAAAGAAAGCTAGGCCAGCTATGTTTGATTCCTTTCGGTTGTGGCGTAAAGAGGCCAAGCAGAAAGAAATCAAACAGTTTAAAAAGAATCGAAGAGAAGGTATCGTTCCGATAATGCAAGTTGTACAACAATGTCAGCGAGATAAAGAAGAAAAAGAAATAGAAGTTTCCACTAGACTGCATCACATGAGGATAGACAAATGCTATCCGGTTTTACCAACTAGTCAGGATAAGAAAGAAGAGGATTTAATGGAGGATCCGTTGATAGCGTATTTGATGAAATCGCCACCTCATTATGCACAGGGTGCTACAGCCCCTGTAGTTCCTCCTGTAGTTCCGCCTGTTGTTCCTCCTGTTGTCCCTCCTGTTGTTCCGGCGGCTGCGGGTCAGCCCGTTGTTGGTCCTACGTTTGTCCCACCACCTGTCTCTATTCCTACTGCTCCTTTGCCTGTACCTTCTCAGCCTCTTGTCCCTGCCACCCCGACTATCTTGCCTGCTTCTGCTGTGTCTGCCGTCACTTCAAACGTTGTGGCTCCTGTTCTCCTTTCTCCTTCTGTTCGTAATCGTATCCCTAACACTGTTGCTACCCTTTATTCACTGCTTTCTGGTCAGTTATTTCCATCCGATACTTCTGAAACTCCCCAAAGACGGAGTCAGATCCCTAGTGGAAGGGAAAAAGAGACGTTAGTGACAATGGCACATAGGTGGATAAGACATCCTGCCAACTACCCTCCACGCATGGTTTTCGAGACGTTTTCTCAGTTTAATGAGCCGACACAGAGATTCGTGTTCGAAGAAATGTGTAACTTTTTGAGGGAAGAATGGTATAATGACAATTTAGATAACGTACCGCCCGATATGATTGAACTTCAGAGTCAATTTTCGAGCGGTATGATTGTAGGTGGCGATGTACGACGTGCCTTAGAGCGATTGTTATCCTTTAGATCCACAGTACCTTCTCGCGTGTCATTTAATGATGACGACTTAGAAACTTGGAAAACGGCTCCTGGTCAGTATCCTACGAGAGAAGTTCCGCCAGTATACATGCCAGGTGCTCCTGCTGCTAATCCTCCGATTCTTCCACATTTCCAAAGAGTTTGGATACACCTCCCATGGAAGCGATCAGAAACAGGTGAAACAATCTTTGCCTGATCCACGCAAGAATCCGGCGGGTTACTATAAGGAGTTGTCCCAATTGGTAGATGCTACTATTATGAACCTTGCCGACATCGACATGCTGTTCGGTAATGTTGTGCCACAACCGGTTTGGGCGAAAATTTGTCAGGAAAATCATGCGAATGAGTTAGGCGGTGATTGGGCTGCACTAATAGCAGCTGATGGCCGACAAGTTGGTGGGGCTAAGCCTGAGCAGTTAATTACGGATCTACCTCAGAGAATAATTACACTTATGAAAACTCTCATGCCAGCAATGAGGGTGAACTGGGATAAATTATCAGCTTGTAAGCAAAAGAAAGACGAGAGTGTCTCGGACATCTTTACTAGGTTCGAGGAAGCATTTGTCGATCATAGTGGTCAGGATATGAGCACTGAGGGAGGTCAGCGGTTATTCGTTGATAAGTTCATGTTAAATTTGTTACCTGAACTATGCAACAAATTGAAGAATTCAGAAAGTGCATGGGCTGTTTCAACCACTGCACAGATATTAGCGACGGCTCAATATTATGAGAATAGGGAAAAAGAAGAAAGTGATCGTGTAGATAAGAAAACAAAGGAGCTCAAAACGAAGGTTTTGTTGCAGCAAGCGTATCCTCCACGTTCAAATCAAAATGATTCGCAACAGCAATATAGACCACAATCGCAATCCTCCAGAATACAGTCACGTCATGACTCCTCTGACTTCAGATCTATGCTTGGGTATAACCAGTGTGCATATTGTAGAAGAGAGGGACATATAAAATATGATTGTCCGGCTTTACGTGATCGCCTTAATGGTGTATCGGCACGAGGGGGTCGTGGTGGTCCTCAACAAGCATCTCGAGGTAGAGGCCGCGGTACCTTTCAAAATCAGACTGAGCGCCCTAATACGTCCTCGGACGCGATTAATTGTTTTGACCAGCGAAATGTAAGGTCCGATAAATCAGCGCAGTATTATGCGGACGACTATTACGTTGAACATGAGACTGTTGTAAACGATCGTTACTAGGACAGCCACCGACAGAGAGAGGGAGTAGTATCAGTTCCGGTTGATCAGAATGGGCCTTACGTCGCAGTTGCTACATCTGGCGTAGTTGAGCCTTTTCTGTTAGACACTGGTGCGACGAAAAGTTCCATTATGCATTTGAAACTCCCTGGCGCACCTTTGTCCGGCTTAACAAATGTTTCCGTTGGATTCTCTGGCGCCCCTGTAGCAATCCTGTCTCTAGCCCTTTACCCCTTACAATTGGCCCTCGTGAGCTGGAGGCTCCATTGATTTTATCTACTGGTTGTGGTGAGAATCTTCTGGGCTTGGATTTGTTAAAACGGTTATATGCGACATTGTATTGCTCTCCTGAAGGAGTGGAGCTTACATTAGGTCGGAGAGTAATCTCTCCTATGTACTTGTCGATCGATAAACTCCCGCCGGAATTGAGCTCCCTTCCTGCGTCTCTATGGGCCACAGGTCCCAATGACGTGGGTCTCTTGGACATCCCACCTTATATGATCAAGCTGAAACCAAATGTGCGATTGCCACGTATACCTCAGTATCGTATCTCCATTGAGGGAGAACGGGCGCTATTAACGATTGTACACGATCTGATCGAAAAGGACGTCGTTGAAGAAACTCGGGGAAATGTGTGTAATAGTCCTGTGTTACCCATTTTAAAACGAACTGATCCATCTAAACCTCCTGTGTACCGTTTCATAATCGATTTGAGAGAAGTAAATAAAATCGTGATTCCACAGTTCCCCGCGGTCCCTGATATCACGACTTTGTTGACCCTGATTCCAGCGTCTGCCTCCTGGTTCACGGTGATCGACCTAAAGAATGCTTTCTTTAGTATCCCGATTGCTGAGGAAAGCAGAGACCTATTCGTATTCTCATTAGGTGGTCGCAGTTTTAGACTGAAACGTGCACCACAGGGCTATTGTGAGAGTCCGTCGATCTACAGTCAAGCCCTTAAAAGTCAACTTGATTCATTTGTATTACCGGCAGGCGCAGCCTTGATTCAGTACGTTGACGACCTGTTGGTAGCTGCTGATACCGAAGATATTTGTAGAACTGCTACAGTATCGTTGTTGCGGCATTTATGTGACTTACATCACAAGGTGTCACCTTCCAAGCTGCAATATTGTTGCCAAGAAGTAACCTACTTAGGTCACTTATTGTCAAAAGAAGGGAGAAGGTTGACCCCAGAGAGAATTGCAGCGATTACCCAAATGACTGTGCCAAAAACTCAGAGAGATGTACGTGCCTTTCTAGGTATCACGTCATACTGCAGACAATGGATCCCAAATTTTTCACTATTGGCGAAACCATTGTTAGCTCTCACCTGCAAGGATGTTCCGACTCCTTTGCTATGGACTGAAGAGTGTCAAAAAGGTTTTTCTGAATTACGTGATGCGTTGTGTTCGGCTCCTGTGTTAGGTACTCCTGATTACAGTAAGCCATTTACACTGTACGTTCACGAGAGGGATGGTTGTGCGTTGAGTGTTCTGGCGCAACAATTTGGTGACAAACAGCGCCCATGCGCATATTTTTCTTCGACCTTAGACCCAGTAGCTAGAGCTTTGCCGAGTTGTTTAAGAGCAACAGCGGCAGCTGCGGCGTCCATTCGACAGTCCGCAGGTCTGGTCATGGATAATATGCTTACGGTGATGGTTCCGCATGCAGTTGACACTCTTTTGAACCGAACGAAAACTCAACATTTGACGAGCGCAAGGTTGTCTGGGTATGAGCTGACGTTACTGGCTAGTCACATACGGATAAAACGGTGTAATGTGTTGAATCCAGCAACATTATTGCCGATCAACACGGAGTCAAGTGATGTAGCACCACATGACTGTTATCTGAGAACTGAAGAAGAAACGAAGGGTCGTATTGACCTAAAAGATACTCCATTGGTAGATCCCGAGGGTACTTTGTATGTTGATGGTTCCTGTTTTAAGTTACCGAATGGTGATGTGACGACTGCGTATGCTGTAGTGACGTTGAGTACGATTGTGGAAACTGCGAGATTGAGTCAGAACTCGGCTCAGGCAGCTGAGTTGATTGCCTTGACGAGAGCGTGTGTGTTGTCTAGAGGAAAACGGGTGAATGTGTTTACAGACAGTCAGTATGCTTTTGGTGTGGCACATAGTTTTGGGCGATTGTGGAAAGAAAGAGGATTTTTTACGTCGCATGGTACGAAGATTCAGCATGGACAGCTTGTGAATGACCTTTTAGATGCACTTACATTGCCTAAGCAGGTGGCCATAATTAAATGTAGTGCGCACCGAAAAGTGACAGATGATGTTGGTCATGGTAATGCGTTTGCAGACGAAACTGCTAAAGAGACAGCTAGAGATCTGACAAATCGAATGTACGTTGCGAATTCGGTAAGATGGCCAGCCGAGACTAGCATGTGTGAGGACACAGTTGAAAGTGTGAAGGAAATACAGAATGAGGCCACTGAAATGGAAAAGACTAAGTGGAAAGAAAGCACGGGAAAGTTAGACGAGAATGGATGTTGGGTTGACTTGTCAGAGAAACAGAGATGGATGTTACCGGATGCATATGTGCTTGCTGTTGTTACAATGGCCCATGGCACAGCACATATTAGCTCGAAGGGCATATGCAAGTTATTGTCTCCTGTATGGAAGAATGATGGGATTACTAAATGTGCAGAGAGAATGGTTAAGAATTGCATGGTATGTTTGATGCATAATCCCGGTAAGGGCACCCCCACTCCACCTGGTCATTTTGCCCCTCCTACATGTCCTTTCGAAGTTATCCAATTGGACTTCATCCATATGGAGAGATGCAACAATTTGAAGTATGTTTTGGTCGTAGTATGCGCATTCTCCAGATGGATTGAGGCTTACCCTCTTAAGGATAATACTGCTCTATCCACAGCTAAAATTCTGCTCAAAGAGTATTTCCCCAGGTACGGCATGCCGCAGATTGTATGGTCGGACAACGGAAGTGAGTTTGTGGGAAGTGTGATGAAGAGTGTGTGTCGTGGTTTAGGAATATCCCAGAAATTTCATAGTGCTAATCATCCTCAGTCAGCAGGTTTGGTGGAAGGATATAATGGCACCCTGAAATTGAAGCTTGCTAAAATCCAGGCAACGACTGGTTTATCATGGCCCGACGCTTTGCCTCTAGCTCTCTTATCGACCAGGGCTACTGTACACTCTCGAGTAGGGCTTAGCCCATATGAGATTGTGTTCGGCCGTCCTGCGAACATTTGGGGGGTTCCGAGGCCTAAAGAGTTTAACAGACTTGAATATCCAATGTTGATTGATTATCTATATGATCTGACTTCTAAATTGAGTTTGATTCATCAACAGGTCTTTGAGGCTCTGCCGTCACAAACAGAGGGTCCTGGTCATCGGCTCCAACCAGGGGACTGGGTCCTCACCCGTAATTTCGGACGAAAACGTCACCTTGAGCCGAGATTTGTGGGACCCTTCCAGGTGCTACTAGCCACGAGGACGGCGGTTCGGCTGGAGGGACGAAAACACTGGGTGCATGCCACCCACACCAAGAAGGTTCCGCTTCCTCTGCCGGCAGACACATGGATACGTAAAGGTTTTTCCTCGTCTGAAACTGACGTTCCCCAGCGCTTTGTCCCATTTAGCGAAGCTCAGCCCATAGGGAACACTTCAGTTTTATCTGACACCCCTGTTGATTCCTCTCAAACAATTTCCTTTCCTTCATCATTGGAGAATTCAAGTACTGAACAATTGCCTGAACAATCGAACACTCTTTCGCCATCCAATCCACTGTTTGAAGATCAGACTCGACCCGGAAGAAACCGATACTTTCTTCGTACACGCAATAAAGATGAATACATTTGTTATTATTTTGATTTCAAAATACCCCCTCACATTTTGCCTTGACCATTGTGGACATTTTATTATGTATGTATTTCTTTTCCAGAACAGCTAGGAGACGTATATAAAATTGATTATTTAACTGATTAAAACCTGCCATCTGGGTTGGCCGTAGGGCCGCGCGGGTACTTCTTTCTGTTTAGCAGTTATTGACATTAGGTCAATTTCTTTTGTCGATTTCTGGGAACTCCTGGGAATTGATAATCGCTACTCAGAACGAAGTGCGTCAAGAACGTTGCGGACGGTTGTTAGAGGATGGAGTTCTCCAAGCTGTCGAAGCTAGAGGAAAAGACGGCGCAAAGATCTAAATTGTACAGCACATTTCGAACAAAATGTTTTTTATTACAGGTTTTCATGTTGTTCCTAACTGTTTCTATGCTGCTGGTGGGTGGAGTATATTTTGGTTTTCAATCATTACTGCCTTCTGCCTTACCTACCTCTCCTTCTCATGATCTAAATTGCGTCTCTACTGTTTCTCCACATTCTTTTCACCTACTGCCCCAACATGAGCAAGTCAGACGTGCGGAATTTAGAAACAATTCCTTTGTGCAACTTTTGCATCAGCATCAGATGGTGGTAAATATTACAAATTGTTGGGTGTGTGGGCTAATGCCACATACCATGGACAGGGGTATCCCATATTTGGTTCTTCCGTACAGCCCCCAAGGGTCAGCTCGGGCATTCCAAATCATGTTCCGTAGTGCAGTAGATTCCTACCCCCATCGAGAGCCACGCTCAGCAAGCTTTGGTCCTGGCCCGTACCATAAGTCTCTGGCGATAGCGATGGCTGATCTAGATAGAGACATTTTTTATGCTTCGCTCATCCCAGAGGAGGAAGTGCAGGCCTATAAGTACCTTAGTGAGGCTGAGTATAGTATATCAGTGGGTGATAGGCAGCTTAAAAGCTCATCTCCGATCTGGATTGTACCTCACCTAGGCCACTTTTGTCTGCAAGGTCGTGGCCGAAATCCAAGAGCCCAGCTTGGGAAGAGTGCTTGTGTGGATACTTACGTTCTACCGATGCTCTCTTCCCCGGTCTTTCTGACTGCCAAGGGTACCTATTTTGTATGTTATGACCGAGCATATACGTGGTTACCTCATGACTTCTCAGGTACCTGCTATATTGCAAATCTCTTGCCCCCGACTTTCACTGTTGCTGCCGACTATCACAAAATCAGAGTTGTGAGAGGTGTCATTAGTAAAGAGGATACTTCCGGTCAAGAAGCAGGAGACTTCTTCAAGGGTTTTCTACCGTTTTGGGGCCCTATGGTCAATAGCAGAAATCTGAGACAGTTAACTCGTGTAGTAGAGTCAACCGCTAACATAACTGCAAGCGCCCTTGGTAATCTGACAGCAGAGCTTCAAGCGGATAGGCTTATGACGTTACAGAACCATATGGTTCTAGACATTGTTCTAGCAGATAGAGGTGGTGTGTGCAAGGTCATCCATTCGAGCTGCTGCATATTCATACCGGATAACGCTCCAACGGTTTATCAAGCCATCTCCAAGTTGCACAAAATCTCGGAGTCCATACACGTGGACGAGGGAGATTGGACGCTTCTAGGATGGTTTTGGGGTCTAATGTCGACTTGGGGTTGGAAGATTCTCATGGTTATAGGGGTTGTTGTGACGTTTCTGTTCACGTGTTGTCTTTGTGTACAGTGTGGTCCTGCCTTATGTGGCCTTTGTGCTACAACGTGTATAAGAAGGCCATCTGTTACCAAAGAGGCATTGATGGATAGAATTATGTTCCAACAACATCTGAATGATCTGATGAGAATCGAGATTGACTACGACTTCGACTAGTTCTTGCCTACATGAGGGCAAAAGGAGCGTCTGAGGTTCCGTGAAAATCGTTACGACGTTTTGGGCATCGCCGAATATGGACGAGTGTGGTATCTATGAACCGTAAATGACGAGTTTAGTAAGTGTACGCGGTATCGCCATGCTACTCAGAAGAGTTCGTCTCATTTAAAGGTTTTTCCAATGAACCCTCGGGTTCCATTTTAGATACGGCATCCATTTTGTTTCTTGCCCTCACGTAGTCAGCGAACAGGCAACTGTCCGCATCGTGACCTTTTGTTCCCAAGCTTCACGGAAGAAGCATATGCCTTTTCATGCGTCTTTTATGAGTAGGGGGAGGACACTGCTAAAGCAGTTGCCTCCGCTCGAAGGTGATTCTACCGTGCCGGTCTATTGTTTCAGCCTCGCACGTGCTGGGATCAAGCCCTTTTAAGCTACGATTACGCATCCAATATTATCCTCACACTCTCCTCCCTGTTGTCTGACTTCCCTGCAGCTGTTCTTGTCTCTTTCTCTTGCTTATTTACAACTCAAGTGGAATGTACCTAATGGTGGGAAGATGTGCTTTTACAGTTGGAACTGGTGATGTTAAAGTAATTATGTTCCGGGGTTCTGAATACATGAAAGCGATCCTTTTGAATTTTACTGTGGGAACTGAGCTGTAACCTTTTGCTTACATATTGTGCAATGACAAGATCTTGTATAAAAGAGAGCGACCCACAAATGCAATTGGAAGCAGACTCTTGGAACCTACACTCTGTTGTACTTCTCATGACTTTTGCATCCCTGCAGTAATAAACGCTGATCTTTGACGCCGAAGGAAGTCTCCCGTGTCTCTGTCTTTAGTGCGCCAGAACAGGTATCCCACGAAGGTTTTAGGTGTTGTTCCCTGGCACCGCTGGGCCTTAAATAGTCCAGTCCTTCAGGTGCAATGGCCTGCGGGGCAAACATTGCAAAAGTTAGCATTTACTTTCCATTTACAGGGTATGTCATGTGCCTTCTGTGTATCGCAGCGCTATAATAAAATACACTGATCCTTTTGACTATAATTTTTATCTTCACAATATATATAACAAACTCGTGCTACCTTCTCCCTTCGCCCCAGGGATATTAAATCACTCCTGAGACCAGTTCATCCTTTGTCATTGTACTGGACTGGTTTAGTCCGAGGCAATTGACACTGATGGATCTGTCTCCAAGTACAAGCCTGTCGCCAAGGGTGCATATGCGGTTTGCCAAGTCTTCTTATATGGCAGTGGCTAAGATGCGCAGTATACATGTGGATTGCCAGTCATAGGTCGTTTACAAATGGATTTTCTGAATAGTTTTTCTTTCTAGAAAGCAGAGCACGTGCACACTTATATTACCCAATCCAAGGATTTGTCATAAAGTGTACATTCTCAATCTTCTTTGAAAGCCAATGAGGTCTTGCAAAGGTTTTCTTTTCCTGTTTTTTTTTTTTTGCCCACCATGCATTTTCCAGTTTTTAAAAGGGGTAGATGGCTTATGGGACTTTCAGTGGTGCTTGGACCAAGCACACGGGGAAACATACGGTGCTATATTCCCCACCGGCAGGTAGTCATTGGGAACAGCCCGCGCAATACAACTCACTGCCTAGGCTGAGGTAAGGAAGCTACTCACCCAGTACGAACAAGATTACCACCCTAATTTCATAACTGAGCTTTTCCTGTTGCACAAGTTACTACTTGTGTAATGATATATCTGTAAGAGACATTAGTTAGTATTAGATTCCTTACCTTAGAATATCCCCAGGCGTCAGACTGGATCCGGAAACTTTTGCGTAGCAGTACCCTTGCGCGTCGGTAGGCGTCGTCTGCGGCTCCGCGTCCGTCGTCGGCGTGGTGATGACGTCGTCGGAGTACTTAGACGCCGCCTCCGCGTGCTGACGTCAGTTCTTAGACACAGCTTTTCCGCGCCAGAAACGCAGAGCCATGTTAACCCCTTCGGGGCTAATGACGAGCTGGGCTCGTCATGGCGCTTACCTGTCCTGCGCTGATGACAAGGCCAGCTCGTCATCAGCCCCACCCTCGGGGGAAGCGCTGGCGCTCCCCCACCCCCGAGGGTCTCCAATCTTCGTTGTTTTGCTGGGGGCGGCAGCGGAAGAGCTTCCGCTGCCGCCCCCGCCCCCCCATGGGAATCCCTGATGACATCAGCGCGCACAGCGCGCGCTGACATCATCAGGGATTCCCAGCGCTCGGGAAGTCATTTGCTTCCTGCGCGCATCGAGAGAAGGTGGGTTTCTCGTGGCTGGCGGGGGTTTGGGGGGCAGCGAAGAGGCATCAGGGGAGAAGAAAGAGATTTTCCTCTCCCCTGATGTCTCTTTGCAGGGCATTTCTGCCTCACGATCGCGCACAGCGTCGCGATCGTGTGGCGGAAATGCCCCCACTAGCACCAGGGATTTAATTTTAGTTTATAGGAAGCGACCCCTTGGGCAAGGGTCGCTTCCAGGCGGGGTGTGAATATGTTTTCGTTTTTCTGCCCCCCTTGGGGGCAAATCGGCCCTTTTTTGGGCCGTTTTGCCCCCAGGGGGGGCAGAAATTCCCCACTAGCACCAGGGTTGTTTTTTGGAGCCAAGATGGCGGCCATGTTTTTTGTTTACGTTTTTCTGTCCCCCCTGGGGGCAAATCGGCCCGTTTTTTTTGCCGTTTTGCCCCCAGGGAGGACAGAAAATGCCCACTAGCACCAGGGATTTTGTTTTTAGCTTTTAGGAAGCGACCCCTTGGGCAAGGGTCGCTTCCAGGTGGCCATGATTGTGTTTTTGTTTTTCTGTCCACCCTGGGGGCAAATCGGCCTGTTTTTCGGCTGTTTTGCCCCCAGGGGGGGGCAACATTTCCCACTAGCACCAGGGATTTTTGTTGGGGCAATGTGTTTGTTTTTGGAAGCGACCCCTTGGGTAAGGGTCGCTTCCAGGTGGCCATGATTGTGTTTTTGTTTTTCTGTCCACCCTGGGGGCAAATAGGCCCGTTTTTTTTTGCCGTTTTGCCCCCAGGGGGGGGCAGAAAATGCCCGCTAGCACCAGGGAATTTAAATTTAGTTTTTAGGAAGCGACCCCTTGGGCAAGGAGAAGTGCTTGGCTGGCGGTGTGTGTGGAGTGGCGCTTGGCTTGCAGTGTGCGTGGAGTGGTGCTTGGCTGGATGGTGTGCGTGCAGTGGTACTTAGCTGTCTGTGCACGGAGTGCTGCCTTGCTGGCGGTGTGTGTGGAGTGGTGCTTGGCTGGATGGTGTGCGTGGAGTGGTACTTGGTTGTCTGTGCACGGAGTGGTGTTTGGCTGGTGGTGTGTGTGGAGTGGTGTTTGGCTGGCGGTGTGTGTGGAGTGGTACTTGGCTGGATGGTGTGCGTGGAGCGGTGCTTGGCTGGCGGTGAGTGGCGCTTGGCTTGCGGTGTGCGTGGAGTGGTGCTTGGCTGGCGGTGTGTGTGGAGTGGTACTTGGCTGTCGGTGTGCGCTGAGTGGTGTTTGGCTGGCGGTGTGCGTGGAGGGGTACTTGGCTATCTATGCACGGAGTGGTGCTTGGCTGGCGGTGTGTGTGGAGTGGCGCTTGGCTGGTGGTGTGTGTGGAGTGGTACTTGGCTGTCTGTGCACGGAGTGGTGCTTGGCTGGTGGTGTTTGTGGAGTGGCGCTTGGCTGGTGGTGTGCGTGGAGTGCTACTTTGCTGTCTGTGCACGGAGTGGTGCTTGGCTGGCGGTGTGTGTGGCGTGGCCCTTGGCTGGTGGTGTGCGTGGAGTGCTACTTTGCTGTCTGTGCACGGAGTGCTGCTTGGCTGGCGGTGTGTGTGGAGTGGCGCTTGGCTGGTGGTGTGCGTGGAGTGGTACTTGGTTGTCTGTGCACGGAGTGGTGTTTGGCTGGTGGTGTGTGTGGAGTGGTGTTTGGCTGGCGGTGTGTGTGGAGTGGTACTTGGCTGGATGGTGTGCGTGGAGCGGTGCTTGGCTGGCAGTGAGTGGTGCTTGGCTGTCGGTGTGCGCTGAGTGGTGTTTGGCTGGCGGTGTGCGTGGAGGGGTACTTGGCTATCTATGCACGGAGTGGTGCTTGGCTGGCGGTGTGTGTGGAGTGGCGCTTGGCTGGTGGTGTGTGTGGAGTGGTACTTGGCTGTCTGTGCACGGAGTGGTGCTTGGCTGGTGGTGTTTGTGGAGTGGCGCTTGGCTGGTGGTGTGCGTGGAGTGCTACTTTGCTGTCTGTGCACGGAGTGGTGCTTGGCTGGCGGTGTGTGTGGCGTGGCCCTTGGCTGGTGGTGCGTGGAGTGCTACTTTGCTGTCTGTGCACGGAGTGCTGCTTGGCTGGCGGTGTGTGTGGAGTGGCGCTTGGCTGGTGGTGTGCGTGGAGTGGTACTTGGTTGTCTGTGCACGGAGTGGTGTTTGGCTGGTGGTGTGTGTGGAGTGGTGTTTGGCTGGCGGTGTGTGTGGAGTGGTACTTGGCTGGATGGTGTGCGTGGAGCGGTGCTTGGCTGGCAGTGAGTGGTGCTTGGCTTGCGGTGTGCGTGGAGTGGTGCTTGGCTGGTGGTGTGCGTGGAGTGCTACTTTGCTGTCTGTGCACGGAGTGCTGCTTGGCTGGCGGTGTGTGTGGAGTGGCGCTTGGCTGGTGGTGTGCGTGGAGTGGTACTTGGTTGTCTGTGCACGGAGTGGTGTTTGGCTGGTGGTGTGTGTGGAGTGGTGTTTGGCTGGCGGTGTGTGTGGAGTGGTACTTGGCTGGATGGTGTGCGTGGAGCGGTGCTTGGCTGGCAGTGAGTGGCGCTTGGCTTGCGGTGTGCGTGGAGTGGTGCTTGGCTGGCGGTGTGTGTGGAGTGGTACTTGGCTGTCGGTGTGCGCTGAGTGGAGTTTGGCTGGCGGTGTGCGTGGAGGGGTACTTGGCTATCTATGCACGGAGTGGTGCTTGGCTGGCGGGGTGTGTGTGGAGTGGCGCTTGGCTGGTGGTGTGTGTGGAGTGGTACTTGGCTGTCTGTGCACGAAGTGGTGCTTGGCTGGTGGTGTTTGTGGAGTGGCGCTTGGCTGGTGGTGTGCGTGGAGTGCTACTTTGCTGTCTGTGGACGGAGTGGTGCTTGGCTGGCGGTGTGTGTGGAGTGGCGCTTGGCTGGTGGTGTTCGTGGAGTGGTACTTTGCTGTCTGTGCACGGAGTGCTGCTTGGCTGGCGGTGTGTGTGGAGTGGCGCTTGGCTGGTGGTGTGCGTGGAGTGGTACTTGGTTGTCTGTGCACGGAGTGGTGTTTGGCTGGTGGTGTGTGTGGAGTGGTGTTTGGCTGGCGGTGTGAGGGGAGTGGTACTTGGCTGGATGGTGTGCGTGGAGCGGTGCTTGGCTGGCGGTGAGTGGCGCTTGGCTTGCGGTGTGCGTGGAGTGGTGCTTGGCTGGCGGTGTGTGTGGAGTGGTACTTGGCTGTCGGTATGCGCTGAGTGGTGTTTGGCTGGCGGTGTGCATGGTCTGGTGCTTGGATGGTGGTGTGGGTGGACTGGCACTCGGCTGGCGGTGTGTGAGTAGTTACTTTCTGTTGGTCACTACACACACTGCTAGTTGAGTGACACTCTACGCAGTCCATCATTTTCTTTAGTTGCTGTGTCAGATATGTGGGCGTGTGAAAGTGATGGGCCCTTGAATGGCGCTGGCGGCTGGCGGTGTAAATGTTTTGTATGTGTCACACGTACAAAAGGTGTATGAATGTCCTTACTGCCCCTGTGTGATGGGGGTACTGGTAGGAGCAAAAGACTGACTGGCTCCAAAGGGGTCAGGCAGTAAAAAAAATTCAAAAAATTAACCAGTGTCTTGATGTTAAACCTCATCTAATCCCAATTGGTCTAAGCCCTATTTGATGGCCCATCTGGCCGAATTTAAATTTGGGGGGCAAATTTGTGTGTTGTTGTTTTAATTGTGGTAGTAATTTTTTGTTCTTCTCTATTTTTGTCTTGTTTCAGGCTTTTGCTGTTTGGATTGTTGTAGGTTGCGTGTCTGTTTGCAGCTTGTGTAGTTGCTTGTGCTTGGTAAGTGAATGTATTTTGTACTACTTTCCCTTGATGTTTGTCTTTTTGAAAAAGGTTGTACTTCTAGCAGTTTGTGTGGCTCTGTGTTTTTTTTTCAGCATTAGTGTTTGATGTGCACTTTGTTTTCTAATCTGTCATTTCTTTTTTTCTTTCTAGTGGGATATCATTTCTTTTTGCTGTGTCTCAACAGAGTAGGTACTGGTGAGTGTAGCTATATTTGGTAAGAGTGAAATTGTTTTGGATTGTATTTATCTTTTGTGAAAGCCTTACCTTGTTTACTTCTTACTTTGCACAGTGTAGGTTGTTGTTCACTTGTGTGTGCAGTCTTCTTGCTTTGTAAGGATAATGGCTAGTCGCAGGATTACTGCTCAGCAGGTTCTTGGTTTGCTTTTTGAGTCTTCCTCTGACCATGGTTCAGAGACAGAGTCCGATTCGGACTCCCAGGTGGCGGCAGAAGATTCTGGCAGTGAGTTTTCTCTTTGCATGGAATCATCATCATCGGATGATGAATCTTCTTCTAGTGCTGATGAAGGGCCTATGGTAGAGGAGGACATTGAGGTGCCCGTAATGGGCCAAGAGGCACCTGTGCTGCTGCCTAGGGCCGCAAGGTTTCCTTTCTTTTTACGTCGGCAAGAGGCATGTGGGCTGGAGCCTGCGCCCAAAAGGCTTCACATTGCTGTGGTGCGCAAAGAGGCATCTGGTGCTTTTCGTCTTCCTGCTGGTGTAGTGCAGCAAGAGGCATCTGGGGCTGTTAGGCTTCCCATTGGTGTAGAGTGGCAAGAGGCATCTGGGCCTGCTTGGTTTCCCGGTGGTGTAGTGCAGCAAGAAGTATCTCAGGCTGCTGGGCTTCCCGTTGGTGTAGTGCAGGAAGAGACCTCTGGGGATGCTATGTCTTCTGTTGGTGTTGTGCAGCCAGAAGTATCTGTGGCTGTTAGGCTTCCCATTGGTGTAGAGCGGCAAGAGGCATCTGGGCCTGCTTGGTTTCCCGGTGGTGTAGTGCAGCAAGAAGCATCTCAGGCTGCTGGGCTTCCCGTTGGTGTAGTGCAGGAGGAGCCCTCTGGGGATGCTATGTCTTCTGTTGGTGTTGTGCAGCCAGAAGTATCTGTGGCTGTTAGGCTTCCCGTTGGTGAACAGCAGCAAGAGGCTTCTGGGCTGCAGGCTGGGGTGGCTGCTCCCCCCGTTGATAGGGATGGCCTATGGGTTCCCCCTGGCTTGGTGCAGCCGGCATTGCCAGAGTTCACTGGTGTTCCTGGGTGTAGAGTGAATACTGAGAATTTTCTGCCAATACATTTTTTTCAGTTGTTTTTTGACGATGTGTTTTTGCAAGAGATTGTTGAGCAAACCAATTTGTATGCAGAACAATTTTTGAGGGCCAACAGTGCCAGCCTTAAGCCCTATTCTAGAGCAATCCGGTGGACTCCCACAAATGTTGAAGAGATGAAGAAGTTTTTGGGATTAACTTTTTTGATGTGCTTGCTAAGGAAGCCATCAATGACTTCATATTGGTCCACTAGTCCCTTGATGGCAACAGATATATTTCCAGCAGTCATAAGTCGTGATCGGTATATGCTTCTTCTTCGGATGATGCATTTTGTTGATAATAGTTTAGCGTTGTCACGCGATCACCCTGATTGTGACCGTTTGTTTAAAATTCGGCCTGTCCTTGATCACTTTGTTGATCGTTTTTCTGAGATCTTTGTCCCTGGTAAAGAAATTGCAGTGGATGAGTCTTTGCTGTTGTTCAAGGGCCGCTTGGTTTTTAGGCAATACATTCTTAGTAAGAGCGCACGCTATGGAATCAAACTGTATATGCTGTGTGACAGTGAGACTGGATATGTCTACAATTTCAGGGTGTACACTGGTAAGGAGTCCAGCATTAACCCTCCTGGTTGTCCTCCTACTTTTGGAGTGACTGAGAAAATTGTGTGGGAACTAGGTAGAGGATTATTTAACAAAGGCCATCATTTATATGTAGATAACTTCTACACTGGTGTGCGGTTGTTCAAGGAGTTGGCCAAAGTGGGCACTGTTGCTTGTGGCACAATGCGCAGTAACCGTAAAGGTTTCCCAAAGGAACTTGTTTGCAAGAGGCTTGTGCGGGGACAGTCTACGGCATTGCGATGTGGGGAGCTTCTAGCTGTGAAGTTTGCAGACAAGAGAGATGTGTACGGAGGAGGACCTACGCTAGCATCCAAGATGGCTGCATAAGCTCTCGGCTCCGCCGACCTCCGCCAGTTGCTCACAAATCCTGACGATTATCCTGGTTTCTCCCCGGACTCCCGTGCAGCTGATGTCTTCCTGACTTTAAAGGAGCAATCCCGGAATTTCTAGCTGCTTGAATAACGGAGATACGCCGTGTTCCATTCTCGGCCTAACCCAGAGTTGAAGCCGGGGCCTCGATTTCTAACCCAGCCGGGTTGGAGTTGAACAACATCGGCCGCGGGACGTGGGTAGCGTCCGGTCTCCCGGAGTGGAGTGTTTCTTGTCCGTTTCGGATGGTGGATAGGTGGCAGTCTTATCTCGCAGCTATGGCGGCGTGACGCATTGGTTGCTGTGGTCGGGGATCCGCTGCCCGGAGGCCCCGTTGGGCTCCCGGGGTCGATGGGCTTGGTTCCTCGCTGGAGGCGACGGTGTTGAGATCGCGCTTTTGAGAGTGCCTACAGTTGTCATCGGATTTGCCCGTGCCTGGTGCCCCGGAGTAGTCGACCTCCGGGGTTCAGAGACCTGCTTGGTCGCTTCGTGAGGGGCTATGGAGCGGGTGGAATGTATACCGTCGCTGCATACTGTAATGGCCGCCATTGGGGAGCTCCATTCACAGGTCACCGCCATCATCCAGAGGATGATCGTAATGGTTGATATCATCTACCGGAGACCGGACTCCGACCCTTTGTTGGTTCTGGAACAAGCGGTTCTACCCGCGGAGCAAGAAGCGTCTGAGACGGAGGGCCCCGTTCTGAAGCCAGACTTGGTATCTTTTGTCGACCCCCGAACGACTGCTAGCGAGCCCCGGACTATCGAATCTACATCATGCTCTATGCCGATACCGCCCCAGAAGGACATGGATGATCTTATATCTCAGAACGAGTTCCCCAGTGACTGTAGGATTGTTACCTCACCCTTTTTCTCCTGGATGATTCAAATACGCTCCTGCGATTTATCTTTGGTGAACTGCGGATATCGTTTGACTCTTAGACTTTGTGTACTATTCTCCTGGCCTCAATCCTTCCGTACTGACTTTGAACTTTCTCAACGTTTTGATACTCTCATGGAGATGGCGGATCGAGCGGACAGGGCTTGCATGAAAAATCGCAGCGGCCAGGGTTGACTTTGACTGGATGGGTTTGAACACTGACTTCATTTGATACGGGATTGTAACCTATACTAGCGCGGGAGTTGGGTGGTTCTTCTAAGCTCCCCCTGTCTGATTTTAATCGTTGCATTGTATTATTCTGGATACGTGTAGGGGCGGGCTGCTACTGGCGGGGGGTAAGGGAGACCGGGGGCCTGTTTGATATTTCCTCCTCCACTCTTTCTTCTTCCTTCTTTTAGGTCTTGTTCCGGGGCGACAGGCACACTGCTAGTGGGGATGGGCCGTAGCCATTGCAGGGGTGCAGGGTGGGGGGATTGGGGAGGGGTTTGTTATTTTGCCTTAGTTTAGTTCTATGGCCTTTGTTTTCTTTCCTTTTTTCTTTTACGAGAGACGGGTTGTTTATCCTGTATTGATTTTCTTATGTATCGGGGTGTCTGACTTGGTCTTCATTATCCTGAACTATGGGTGGGTGAGCCCTTCTGGCTGCTAGTTCGCTGTATTGTTGATCGTACTTCTCCTTATTGATGTACCGAACTGGGTTGACATTGCATACTCCTTGGAATCGACTTTTCCGCATTGATTTATTCGCTCTCCTATCGCAATATTGTATTCTATGTATGACACCCGATATATGTAAGTCTCTCTTGTTTTCTTCAATAAAACCCTTAAAAAAAAAAAAAAGACAGATGTGTACATGCGGACTACTATCCACGATGAAAGTACAGAACCTGTGCCTGTTTGGGGTCAGGGTGCTGAAGTGCGTAAACCTGTGTGCATTTTAGCTTACAATAAGTTCATGGGTGGTGTTGACAGAGTAGATCAGAGGTTGGAACCTTATGCTGCTCTTCGAAAGGCTTACGTTTGGTACAAGAAGTTGGCTATCCATCTGTTCCACTTGGCATCCTTTAATGCTTTCGTTGTGTACCAGAAGTCTTGTCCTGAGAAGAAGATGTCTTTTGTTAAGTTTCAGGAGTCTATAATAGGCAGCCTTGTACTTGTGGAGCAGGCAAGTGTTCCTAGATTTGGAGTGGTGGAGGAAGTGGCTAGATTGAAAGATCATTTTCAACAAGGGGTGGTGATGGACAGAGTCTCTGAATTAAGCAGAGTACTCTCACCCAGTCAAGAGATCAGGGCTAGATCCAACACCGTTTTTTAGCTCATTGCACCATCCCAGTTTCAGATTTGAATCCTGATGGTGCAATGAGCAAGGGACTCACATCTGACTCACATCTGACATGAGTCCCTTGCTCACTGCACCATCAGGATTCAAGCAAGCCGGGCCGAAGAGGCTGAAATGCCAGAAACCGGTCCCCGGTAGCTTGTTTCCTTTCCAGTGTAAGAATTGGCTTTGTAGTTTGGTTTGCCCTGTTCCCATCATGCACTGGGACAGGAACAGACTAATTTGCATACAGCCAGGTTCTGAAACTGGGATGATGCAGTGAGCTAAAAAACGGTGTTGGATCTAGCCCTGATCTCTTGACTGGGTGAGAGTTTTCTGCTTAATTCAGAGACTCTGTCCATCACCACCCCTTGTTGTTAATTATTTTGTCCACCCTAAGCGTGGAAGGGTATGCTCAGACATGAGTCCCTTGCTCACTGCACCATCAGGATTCAAGCAAGCCGGGCCGAAGAGGCTGAAATGCCAGAAACCGGTCCCCGGTAGCTTGTTTCCTTTCCAGTGTAAGAATTGGCTTTGTAGTTTGGTTTGCCCTGTTCCCATCATGCACTGGGACAGGAACAGACTAATTTGCATACAGCCAGGTTCTGAAACTGGGATGATGCAGTGAGCTAAAAAACGGTGTTGGATCTAGCCCTGATCTCTTGACTGGGTGAGAGTTTTCTGCTTAATTCAGAGACTCTGTCCATCACCACCCCTTGTTGTTAATTAATTTGTCCACCCTAAGCGTGGAAGGGTATGCTCAGACATGAGTCCCTTGCTCACTGCACCATCAGGATTCAAGCAAGCCGGGCCGAAGAGGCTGAAATGCCAGAAACCGGTCCCCGGTAGCTTGTTTCCTTTCCAGTATAAGAATTGGCTTTGTAGTTTGGTTTGTCCTGTTCCCATCATGCACTGGGACAGGAACAGACTAATTTGCATACAGACAGGTTCTGAAACTGGGATGATGCAGGGAGCTAAAAAACGGTGTTGGATCTAGCCCTGATCTCTTGACTGGGTGAGAGTTTTCTGCTTAATTCAGAGACTCTGTCCATCACCACCCCTTGTTGTTAATTATTTTGTCCACCCTAAGCGTGGAAGGGTATGCTCAGACATTAGTCCCTTGCTCACTGCACCATCAGGATTCAAGCAAGCCGGGCCGAAGAGGCTGAAATGCCAGAAACCGGTCCCCGGTAGCTTGTTTCCTTTCCAGTGTAAGAATTGGCTTTGTAGTTTGGTTTGCCCTGTTCCCATCATGCACTGGGACAGGAACAGACTAATTTGCATACAGCCAGGTTCTGAAACTGGGATGATGCAGTGAGCTAAAAAACGGTGTTGGATCTAGCCCTGATCTCTTGACTGGGTGAGAGTTTTCTGCCTAATTCAGAGACTCTGTCCATCACCACCCCTTGTTGTTAATTATTTTGTCCACCCTAAGCGTGGAAGGGTATGCTCAGACATGAGTCCCTTGCTCACTGCACCATCAGGATTCAAGCAAGCCGGGCCGAAGAGGCTGAAATGCCAGAAACCGGTCCCCGGTAGCTTGTTTCCTTTCCAGTGTAAGAATTGGCTTTGTAGTTTGGTTTGCCCTGTTCCCATCATGCACTGGGACAGGAACAGACTAATTTGCATACAGCCAGGTTCTGAAACTGGGATGATGCAGTGAGCTAAAAAACGGTGTTGGATCTAGCCCTGATCTCTTGACTGGGTGAGAGTTTTCTGCTTAATTCAGAGACTCTGTCCATCACCACCCCTTGTTGTTAATTATTTTGTCCACCCTAAGCGTGGAAGGGTATGCTCGAGCATGAGTCCCTTGCTCACTGCACCATCAGGATTCAAGCAAGCCGGGCCGAAGAGGCTGAAATGCCAGAAACCGGTCCCCGGTAGCTTGTTTCCTTTCCAGTGTAAGAATTGGCTTTGTAGTTTGGTTTGCCCTGTTCCCATCATGCACTGGGACAGGAACAGACTAATTTGCATACAGCCAGGTTCTGAAACTGGGATGATGCAGTGAGCTAAAAAACGGTGTTGGATCTAGCCCTGATCTATTGACTGGGTGAGAGTTTTCTGCTTAATTCAGAGACTCTGTCCATCACCACCCCTTGTTGTTAATTAGATTGAAAGATCGCCACTTTCCTGAATCTATTCCTTCCACTACCGCAAGAGACTTTCCGACTAGAAGATGCAGAGTCTGTTGGCGAAGAGGCGTGCGGAAGGAGTCTCATATATACTGTCCTGACTGTCCTTCTAAGCCTGCATTGTGTCTGTCAGCTTGTTTTAAATCGTACCACACGCAAAAGAAGTTTTGGGAGTTTTAATGAGCTGTAAAGTGAATTGCCTGGTCTGCATTCTGTAAAACATTTTTAGTTTGTTTCAAGGATTGGCATTAGTGCAAAGTTTTTATTTTAAGAATTTGTGTTAGCTGATTTGTAGGTATTTCCATTTGTTTAGTGTTATTTTCAAAAAAAGAATTCTAAATGTGTTTGTGTTGTGTGCTGGCTGGTGCTTGGCTGGCGGTGTGTGTGGAGTTGCACTTGGCTGGTGGTGTTTGTGGAGTAGTACTTGGCTGTCTGTGCACGGAGTGGTGCTTGGCTGGCGGTGTGTGTGGAGTGGCGCTTGGCTGGTGGTGTTCGTGGAGTGGTACTTGGCTGTCTGTGCATGGAGTGGTGTTTGGCTGGTGGTGTGTGTGGAGTGGTGTTTGGCTGGCGGTGTGTGTGGAGTGGTACTTGGCTGGATGGTGTGCGTGGAGCGGTGCTTAGCTGTCTGTGCACGGAGTGGTGCTTGGCTGGCGGTGTGTGTGGAGTGGCGCTTGGCTGGTGGTGTGTGTGGAGTGGTACTTGGCTGTCTGTGCACGGAGTTGTGCTTGGCTGTCGGTGTGCGCTGAGTGGTGTTTGGCTGGCGGTGTGCATGGTCTGGTGCTTGGATGGTGGTGTGGGTGGACTGGCGCTCGGCTGGCGGTGTGTGAGTAGTTACTTTCTGTTGGTCACTACACACACTGCTAGTTGAGTGACACTCCACGCAGTCCATCATTTTGTGTAGTTGCAGTGTCAGAAATGTGGGCGTATGAAAGTGATGGGCCCTTGAATGGCGCTGTTTGCTGGTGTGGGTGTTGAAATGTGATGGGTCCGCGGCTGGCGGTGTGAATGTTTTGAATATGTCACACGTACGAAAGGTGTATGAATGGCCTGTAAAGAGGTTGGTGCCTTGACGTGGCTTTACAGCTCACGAGCTGTGAGTCAGTGGTTCAGTTAATCATACTTTCAATTATACGCAGTGTATTTCATTTTTTGTGAAATTACTTGCGAATACAATTGTATGTACTGAATCATCACTCACCCTCGTGCCAAATCCAACCAGTATGTGTGTGTGCTTGCGGATTAGATGGCTTTGCAGTAAAAAAAAATGTTTTCTCTTTCTGCAGTAGGGTGTACCTTGTCCCTTATTGTTTTTGTTGTAATGTGTTGCTTTTCCTTCCAGATGGTGTCAGTGGTCTGGTTTACATCAGGTATGAAAGGTGCGTGAATGGCCTGTAAAACGGTTGGTGCCTTGTCGTGGCTTTACAGCCCACGAGTTGCGAGTCACTGGTTTGGTTTTTATGCATTTATTTATTAACAGAGCATTTCATTTTTTTTTTTTTTACATTTTTTTTTGTTCCTCATCTCAACCATGGCAGGTCCATCAAAACCGCGGACCAGGAAAGGTGTGACTTGAGAAATAGACATGCTGTCTCAGTGCAGGACTGGTAGGGGTCAATCATTACGAGGATGTGCCAGGACCCTACAGCCAAGTCAGTTTCACAATATATCACAGACCCTTTTATACTCCTGGGATGATGCTTGCCAGTAGCCAAATTCCACTATCTACTCATACCACGGATTGACCTTAATTGTAAAGGACAAGCATGAATAAGCGAAAGGAGTGCGACATGGCTTCGTAATCATTGGAACTGGGGAAGAAAAAAAAGAAAAAAAAAACGTTTTGATTATTGAGACCAATCAAGTTTAAGCCAGAAAGCTCTTTTTTCTGGTTTGCCACCTCTAGAAAGATCTAATTTCGATATAGAAAGTATGGAGGAACTCCAGTCTTGTAGTGTCGGGGGGGATGCCTCTTTCCAACGCCTACAAATCTCCCGTCGAGCCGCCAGGATTGAGTAGAACAAAAGGTTGTTGTTTGCACTGCGTTTTTTGTCCGTCACTCCAAAAATTACCAGGCTTAGATCTATATTCACAGTAGTGCCTGTTGAAGATGTTAGTTTGTTGCTTGCCAATAAGATGTTAAATGTGGGCAATCATAAAACATATGAGCATCAGAGGCTGCCACCTGACCACAACGGGGGCAAACTACTGGAATGCCTGATGAAAATTTGGACAACCTCTGAGGAGAATAATAAGCCCTGTGAAGGGTAAAGAGATGGTTTCTTCGCAGCCAGGCTGGTTTAATAATGTCCCATAGAACAGTGAAGGATGACTTCCATACTTCTTTTAGATTTACCGCCGGCAATAGTGAACCCCATAGTTGATCGGGAAGATGTAATACTCCGTCTATTTCCTCTAAAATTAGGTTATAAAAATGGGAAACTTGTTTTGTTGTTAGGGAAATATCCAGTAAGGAAGATTCTAGTTGACTATTGTCTCCCAATAATTGTTGTGGACAGCGAGTGGGGCCGGATTTGTGTGCTGTCGCCCAGCTAGAGATCTGCAGATATTTAGGTCTAGAGAGATTGGGGCCTACCTTACTCACTAGATGTTCCCAGGAGAGCATTTCCCCCTCAAAAAACAAATCTCCCCAAGTTAAGATCCCAGCATCTTTTAGCGGGCTTGTCAGAGCATCTTTAGTCCACTCCGGTGGAGCCGGAAGATCCCATATGGGAGAGCCGTTAGAGAAATAGCCTATTTTGGTAATGGTTCTAATATTATACCAAGTTCTTGCCAGGCCTTGCAATGTCTTCAACTTAATTTTCTTAAAAAATTTTGGGTCTCCAAACTTAAATAAGAATCCCGTCTGATTTAAACCTTCACATTTTAGCAGTGTTGAAAACATGTGGCCGACTCCCTGATCTGATGGAGTTTTAAATAATATTCGGGCATGTGTCAGCTGGAATGCCCAGGCATAGATTTGAATATCAGGGCCGGCCAAACCCCCCTTCTCCCTACGACGCCTCAACTTATTCCAAGAAATTCTTGCTGTCTTGTTCCTCCATATGAATGAGGTGATGTCACTCTGCATGGTGACAATGTCAAGTCCACCAGCTTTTGCAAGAGGGGTTACCTGGGTTTTTGGCCCCGTGCTAGACGGCCATCTAGGGAAACCTACCAAACCCACACATTTCTGAAAAGTAGACACCCGGGGGCTTCCAAGGAGGTATGGCTTGCGTGAATCCTCCAACGTTCCTTTCCCCAGAATCCCTTGCAAAGCTCAATTTTAGCTGAAAAAAAATCAGTTTTTTCACACTTTTTTGTGTGGGAAAGCGTGGCATCACTGGGCTCACACAAATTACCTCCCACCCAGCGTTCCCCAAGGTCTCCCGATAAAAATGGTACCTCACTTGCGTGGGTAGGCATAGTGGCTGCTACAGGAAAAGGCCCAATTTGTACTGTGGAGACCAAAAAATTACCTTTAGCAAAACAATCTTATTTTTTGAGGGGGTCACCTGAGCTTTTGGCCAGGGGCTTGGCGGGCATCTTTGCAAACTACCAAACCCAAACAGTTCTGAAAACTAGACACCCGGGAGAGTCCAGCGAGGTATGGCATGCGTGGGTCCCCCAATGTTTTCCTACCCAGACATCCCTGAAAACCCTAAATTTAGGTTAAAAAACCCACTTTCCATACATTTTTGGGTGGGATCTCGCTCCGGCACAAATGTACTACCACCCAGCGTTCCCCTTGTTCTCCCGAGTAAAATGATACCTCACTTGTGTGGGTGGGCCAAAGGCCTGTGACTAAGGCAGGGGGGCTTCACTTGTAAAACTTAAATACTACTTTTTTCAAAATTAATTTTTGGCCTGTTCTGCTTTGGGGCACCCACACAAGTGAGGTATCCTTTTACTCGGGAGAACAAGGGGAACGCTGGGTGGTAGGAAATTTTTGCCGGCACGGAGATCCCACGCAAAAAAGTTTGGAAAAGTGATATTTTTACCTAATTTTAAGGTTTGCAAGGAGTTCTGGGTAGGAAAACATTGGGGGACCCACACATGCCATACCTCCCTGGACTCCCCCGGGTGTCTAGTTTTCAGAACTGTTCGGGTTTGGTACTTTCCAAAGAATACCACCGAGCCCCAGGCCAAAAACTCAGGTGCCCCCCCCAAAAATCAAGGTCGTTTTGCAATAGGGTATTGTAAATTCACCACCGTACGATTTGAACCGTTTCCTGTTGCAGCCACTATGCCTACCCACGCAAGTGAGGTACCGTTTTTTTCGGGAGACCTGTGGGAACGCTGGGTGGGTGGAAATTTGTTGATCCACGCAGATTCCAGAACTTTCCACCACAGAAATGTGAGGAAAATGTGTTTTTTTTGTCAAATTTTTAGGTTTGCAAGGGATTCTGGGTAACAAACCCTGGTGGTAGGCAGTCGAGTCACCCCATCCTGAATTCCCCTGGGTGTCTACTTTTCAAAAATGTATAGGTTTGCTAGGTTTCCCTAGGTGCTGACAGAGCTTGGGCACAAAAACAAAAGGTAGTCTCTTTGTCCAAAGAGCGCAAGATTTCACTGGGAAATTGAGGTGCGACCACGTTGCGTTTTGCGCTGTTTCGTGTCGCAGCCACTATGCCTACCCACGCAAGTGAGGTACCATTGTTTCCGGGAGACCTGGGGGAACGCTGGGTGGGTGGAAATTTGTTGATCCACGCAGATTCCAGAACTTTCCACCACAGAAATGTGAGGAAAATGTGTTTTGGTAGGCAGTCGAGTCACCCCATCCTGAATTCCCCTGGGTGTCTACTTTTCAAAAATTTATAGGTTTGCTAGGTTTCCCTAGGTGCCGGCAGAGCTAGGGTGCAAAAACTACAGGTAGGCACTTTGCCAAAAAAGGGTCAATTTGTAACTGCAAAATTTAGGTGTGACCACGTTGCATTTTGCGCCGTTTCCTGTCGCAGGCACAAGGCCGACCCACACAAGTGAGGTACCGTTTTTATCATCGGGAGACTTGGGGTAATTCAGATTTGTAAATCAACTGTTATTACCAATTGAGCTCATATGACAAAAAACAACCTAGGCAACCTAAGATATGAAGGACAGTGATTGATGTGAAGGGACACAAGCTGACAATTATTCTGAAAGCACAATTTTATTCTCAAATTTAAAAACACAATAAACAGTGACAAAGAACAAGTTTAAAAGTATATTGATCAAAAATTATTACAGATGTAGAAGAGTCTATAAAAAAGATAGAAGACTGTAATAAAGAACTAGAATCATTTTCCAGCTACCTGGAGAAAAGAAAAAATGATAAATTACTAAAAGACAAACGTTACGCCACTATTGAAAATACATACCCTTATTTGAAACCTGATTTCTACAAGCAAAACCATTACGCAACAGAACCAGGTGAACATCCTCAACAACAACGTGTAAATACATTCTCTGAAACCTCTGACTCTGAGAACGAAACCAATTCTGATTATTATGAATCAGACCCTAATTATAACCAAAATCAAAATAGAGGCATCAGAAGACAGCCTTTTTTAGGGAATCGAGGGAGAGGCCGGGGCCGTCCCAGAGTGCATTTCCAAAGTCAGCCGAGAGGGAATTATCAACCTCAACACCACCACCAACAGGAACAATCGCAATTTGTTCGCGAAACAAGGAACAGACAGTATTGGAAACCGGGAATGTGATTCCAATTTTTAATTTGACAAATATTAGACTAGATGAACACAGCACGAAATTACTGTCGAAAGGCCTCTCTTACGTCCCACATTCTACACTCAATCTATTTGAGTTATATAGTGATATTATCTCCTTTTTCCGCAAAATTCGACGTAAAAAGTTTTTTGCTTTGAACGATACCATGGAAGAAGTAAATTCTATCATTAAACCTCTTGGCCTACCGTCCACATTCAGTCCCTCCCTTGAACAACTGGGACCCGAAGTTGCAACGTTTGAGTTGGTGGTTTTAAAGAAACTAGATCAAGCCTTAAAATTCATCCCTAAACCGATTTATAATCTAGGAAGAGAAGAACATGAGGCCCTAATATCTTTTTCAACGAATAAAGCCCTTACAATCAAAGGATGCGATAAGGGAGGAGGCATCGTTATTTTAGACACTTCTCAATATGAGAACAACATGCTCCAGATGCTCAATGACCCCACCTTCTATGCCCCTGTTAGAACTCACTCAACAATAAACTTATCTAAAAAAATCATGTCCCTGACTAAATCGGCACTAGAGAATGGATTCATTACCACAAAAGAGTTTGACTTTTTAAACCACAACCAAGGGAAAATAGCATGTGTATACGGTCTCCCTAAGATACACAAAAATGTTCTAAATCCGCCCTATCGTCCTATTGTCTCCACCATAGGTACAGCAACTGAACCATTATCCAAGTTTGTTGATAACTATTTACGTCCATACATACCAAAAATTGAATCCTACATAAGAGACACAGGAGACATGATACAGAAAACAGAAGGACTTAGCTTCAATTCAAACAATGACTTATTAGTAACTATGGATGTTGAGTCCTTATATAGTAACATCCCTTTAGCAGAAGCAATGAAAACGACAGGCTGGTTCATTGATCTCCATGACATTCCTTGTCCCAGAACTTTCTTGTTGGCTTGCCTAGAAATAGTCCTAACGGAAAATATATTTGAATTTGGAAATAACATCTATCGCCAAATTAAGGGGGTAAGCATGGGGGCTTCGGTAGCCCCTTCAATAGCAAATATATTCATGGCTGCATTTGAGAAGGAATTCGTCCAAAACGAAGTGGCCCCCTTCTTCGAATCCATCTCCCATTGGTCCAGATATATTGACGAAATCTTTTTTATCTGGACCGATGGGAGAGAAACCTTGGATGAGTTCATTCTATGGATCAATGCGGCAAATCCCAACCTGAAATTTACTTCACACATTAGTAAGGAAAAAGTGGAGTTCTTAGACATTGAAATACTAAACGATGCTGGAACCCTAATAACTGACCTACATGTAAAACCGACAGCCAGAAATACGTTGCTTCATTACCAGAGTTTCCATCCGTCGACACAGAAAGACAGCATCCCGTTTTCTCAGTTCTTAAGGGTCAGACGTAATTGTACGAATCTGGCGGATTTTGACCGACAAGCTCCTATAATGAGATCAAAATTCATAGAAAGAGGGTACCCTCACCGACTAGTGAGACACTCCTACAAAAGAGCCCGGTTTTACGACCGGGATTGTCTTTTAAGAACGAAATCAACGAAACAAAAGGACCAAATAGTCTGCATAACTAAACACTCGACGGTCAATGCAAAAGTGAAGCACGTAATAAACTCTAACTGGCATATTTTAAACAGCAATTGCTCAAATGAACAGAGATTGGCCAAACCCCTCTTTGCCCACAAAAGAAATAAAAATATCAAAGAATACATAGTCCATTCTCGTTTTAAAAATACCTCAGTTGAAGAGAATTGGACGCAACGATCAATTCTAAACAATAATCCTGTGAGAGGAACCTTTCCCTGTTCTTCATGTACATCATGTGGAAATATCCTGAGAGGAGAGGAATTCACCCACAATGGCCATACAACAAAAGCCAAAGAGATGTGGAACTGCAGAACAACCAATGTGATATACTTTTTACAGTGTCCTTGCCTCTTAGGATATGTAGGGGAAACGTCACGCATGATCCAAACCCGCCTCAGTGAGCATCGTTCTGCTATAAGAACAAAAAAGATTACCTCACCGATGGTGAAACATTTCCTAGAAAAAGGACATAGTGTAGAAGACTTCAAGTGGAGAATCCTAGAGAAAATACATATCCCGGATTCCAATGGTGGTACTGCAATCAGGAAAAAAAGAGAAGTCTTTTGGATTTTTGTTTTTAACTCCTTCAGTCAGGGATTGAACAGCGAAATCCCATGGGAACATGCCATTCATTAGTAAAATCGCCACTTATCAATATTATTACCACTGGAAAAGTCGAGTTCGCTTGCCAAAAATGAAAGCTTTTTGTCAATTATATTTAACATTGCTCATTACCACTAACACAAAGAAAGGGGCAAATCTTGTGGACAGAATGGACACTTCTTATATAAGTAAAAACAATTATGTCTGTTTAAGAGCTGTTCCACACCCTAATCACCCCCCTTTGTAAGAAAATTATTTTCACCTTCCAGTTGCTGCCAAGTTCAATCATAAATTGGAAATGACATCTGAATCACTAGAAATATGTATCCTTGGCCCAACATGTGTAAGCACACCAACATTTTGGTGTTAAACAATACCAATTTTCCACTTTCTTTTTATCAGTTTCTCTCCATTTCCTACCACGGACCAACCCATTCGGTATAAATTTATATAATAGCGCATTATCACGAATGCTAGACCTATAACAGAAGTTAGTTAGTCCATTAATTACCTTCAGTCGCGATCCTCGCACCTCTTAGTAATGGATGCCATGGATCGATTGAAACAACAGAAGTTAGTTAGTCCATTATCTATCTTTAGCCTCGATCCCTGCACCTCTTAGTAACAGTAGTCCTACCTCTCCCTCTCGCAATACAAACATCTTTCCAGCTGGATGTGATTTGGACTAAAATTACTAATATAAAAGTGAGAGACCCACGGATAAACCCCATTTACCATCTCCACCCGTCGAGACACAAGACGTAGCCTGCGCGGTACCTCGAGGGAATCAAGGAGCCCTGCCGTCTATCCTCGGGTAAGCCATCCCAGATCCGCCCTGCCCCCTAGCTAAATCATCGCTAAAGAATAAGAATATGTCTTTTTTCTTAAAACCATCCTCTGTGTGTTTTTCTATAGGCAGGGAGATCTTTTAGAATAACATTTTTAATTGACGTAAATCTGATCCAAGATACGTCCGCCTCCCCTATCAAAACGCGAGTCCTTGCAGTGCTTCGAGTGAACTAAGGAGCCTGCTTTCTATCACCGGGTAAGTCAAATTTGACCCGCCTTGCCCCCTAGTTTAATCACCGCTAATGAATGAGAATAAGTCTTTCTACAACCTATCTCATATATATATTTGTTTACAGGCAGGGATTTCTTACATATACAAAAATAACAACCGATGTAAACACTTGTCAAGAGCCGCCCATCTCCCTGAACAAAACGCGATTTTTTGCATCTTTTCAAGGGAGTTAAGGAGCCCTGCTGGTTATTCCCGGGTAAGTTACAGCGGACTCGCCTTGCCCTTTAGTTAAATCTCTGCTTGGCCCCACAGTTGAACCACCGCCAAAAAATGACAGTATATCTAACTCTAAAATCCGCTTCTTATTTTCTTTAGGCAGGGAGATCTTTTAAAATATATTAATTGATATAAACCAATAGAATATTCACCCCCTGGACCAAGACGCAAGTCTGCACATCCCTTCAAGTGAGTGAAGGAGCCCTGTCGTCGATTGTCGAGTAAGTCCGACTTTGAAATACTGCATGACATTAATGCATTCCTGTCTCAAATACAGGCTCGTCTCAAACTTATCTCCAATGTGCTTTTTTAGGTAGGGAGATCTTTTAATATACTACATTTGATCAAAACTATATTTGGGATCCATCATTCATCGCCGTTAAGACGCCAACAATTACATCCTTTTGAAAGAATCAATGAGCTTTGTCGCATAAATTGAGGGTAAGTTAGGTCGAACTTACCCATAATACGTATTGACATAGATGCATGCCCTGTCTAAATTTATCCCTTGCATTATTACTAATTTTTTTAACGCAGAGAGATCGATCAAGACATTGTATCCGATTGAAAGTTAAAATATGAGCATGATGTGATATCTGTATCAGGGCAAGAATAACCAAGTTGACATTGTCCACAAACAGTGTAAAGATGACGGAAGAAATAACCTATTAGTTAGGTGTCAGTCTTTGTGCAAAATTAATGGTCGGGTCTTATGTATACCCTTAGTAGTAATGTCATTGTTTACAATTAAACAGTCATATTTTCTGAACAAAATGCCTCCTTCAATAATAGAAATCGTTGTTTGAAAATATTTAAACTACTTGAAATAAGAGTACCTCCTAACAAGACAATACTAAAAAATGAAATCACCAGAACAAAAGAACTTGTGTTATATTTCTCTAATTTATTTTAAAAAAATCATGGAGATGTTTGACTCTCTAAAGCCTCTAAAGAAATATGTGTCTACCCGAAGAAACCTAATAATTGACTATAATTTTGAAATCTTTTCTAAGCTTTATCAAAGACTGCCTCGAGGTTTTATAAAGACAACAATACGATACGTCATATCATCTGCACCGTACTAATCGCATTCACTACTACTTGTAAGTACTTATTCGATGAATTAATATCTAATAGTTATCTATTTTAGCCAGAATGACTGATACGTCTTGGGAAATAATAGAATTAGGTTGTTAACTCTCTGTAACCACCTCGCATTTTCAACAGAGAATAGTAAATACATATAATTAACTAATACCCCACTGAAAGGAATTGAATGGGTAAGGAAATGAACAAAGGTTAAATAGTTCTACTAAATACACTATGTCATTTAGTAAATTGAAAGGGTTCACACTCTGGCTGAATTATTGGTGAAAAGTACAGTTGCTTTTAACATGTCAGGTCATTGGCTATAAATAACTGTATTTTTTGTATGACTTTTTCTACTCTTTTAGAAAATCACGTGGCAACTCCAGAAGAAGGCGCTGGTCGCCGAAACGCGCGTAGAGAACCATTAGGCCACTCATTTTTTAATATTGGATTACACTTTGTTTCTTTTTGTTTCATACTATGTATTAGTTATTGTATAAATTATTTCATGCACTATTTCAGATTTATGAATTTTTACTCTGTAATAATTTTTGATCAATATACTTTTAAACTTGTTCTTTGTCACTGTTTATTGTGTTTTTAAATTTGAGAATAAAATTGTGCTTTCAGAATAATTGTCAGCTTGTGTCCCTTCACATCAATCACTGTCCTTCATATCTTAGGTTGCCTAGGTTGTTTTTTGTCATATGAGATTCTTACCCTGACCTAGGAACTACATTATCTATGTCTTCAGGGGGTCCTTGTTAAATATACGTTATTACCAATTGAGCTTTCATGCATTTCTCCCTTTCAATGAAAGACATTGTGTAAAAAAAAATCTTTTTTAAAAATGACCAATAATTCTCATGCTAGTATGAGTATTCCCAATTTTGAAAATGTGCAATTATATACTGTTTCTGAACTCTATAATTTGTACCCAATTCAGAAATACATAGGTGTCTTTCATACAGATTTTTCCATGTATACATTTTCCAAGACAAAATGCTCTATACCCAGTAAATGAAAAAATACCATTGCAAGTTGCTGCTCAGTTTTTGGATCTGGGTTCGTCGGGTTCTTGGTGAAACTACAAGTCCTATATATCCCCAAAACCAGGAAGGTCTAACGGATGTAACGGTATATTGCTTTCCAAGAGCTGTCAAAATTAGAAAAAGTTATAGGTGAAAACGTTGAGACAAAAGGCTGTTTTTTTCAACAAATTTTCAATTATTCCAATATTTAACTGTTAGTTTCTATAAAGAAACCTTCATGGATTTAGACAAATGACCCCTTTCTGAATTCAGAATTTTGTCTACTTTTCGAAAATGTACAGCTTTCCAGGATCCATTATTGCTTTCAAACTCATTTCTACCATTAACTGGAAGGAGGTGGAAAGCTCTAAAAATAGCAAAAATAGGCTATGTCCCAGAAAAATGCCAAAACTGTGTGAAAAATGTCGGTTCTCTGACAAAAGACTGTCATTCCCTAAAAGCTGAGAAAATGGAGATTTCAGCCTCACAAACCCTTTTTTGATAACATTTTCAGGGAAAAACCCAGAGGCTTTCATTTGCAGCCCGTTTTTCCAATTTTTCTGAAAAAAACAAAAACATCACTATATTTTGGTTAATTTCTGGGACCCCTCCAAGGGAATCCACAAACCCTGGGCGCCTTTAGAATCCACATGATGTTGGAAGAAAAGGACGCAAATTTGGCGTGGATACCTTATGTGGTCAAAACGTTACCAGGGCCTAAGCGCGCATTACCACAAAACGCCAAAAAAAGCCTTAGCACAGGAGGGGAAAAGGCCTAGCAGCGAAGGGGTTAAAAACCAACACTGGTGCCATTGAAACTAGGGCCCTGAAAGGGGACAACCCTAACCCTAGATATTGGTTCGCAGAACGGGGAGGATGGGTGGGTCGGTAAGGAATCTAATACTAACTAATGTCTCTTACAGATATATCGTTACACAAGTAGTAACTTGTGCATCTGAAAGAGACACGTTAGTATTAGATTCCTTACCTTAGAATAGATACCCCAGCAATACCAACCCCGGTGGTGGGTCTGCGAACCAATAATCACTCCAGAAAGTCCTGGAGGACGGAACGGCCAAAGAAGCCATCCCTCCGGACTTGGCTGTCCAGGCAGTAGTGTCTTGCAAACGTGTGCAGCGATGCCCACGTAGCTGCCTGACAGATGTCTTGTAAGGGCACACCCCTGCCCAGGGCAGTGGTAGTCGCCGTGGCTCGGGTAGAATGAGCCCGCAATCCAACAGGGGGCTCCTTCCTAGCCAAGGAGTAGCATGCCTGGATACACAAGATGATCCACCGGGAGATGGTCCTCTTGTGCACCGCTTTCCCCTTCTTAGCACCCACGTAACCAACAAAGAGTTGGTCATCCACCCGGAACTGGCGTGTGCGATCCAAATAAAATGAGAGCGCACGTTTTGGGTCCAGACGGTGGAGCCGCTCTTCCTCTTTAGAGGGATGGGGTGGCGGGAAGAAGGTTGGCAAGGTGATAGACTGCCCGATGTGGAAGGCCGTGACAACCTTGGGCAGGAAAGAAGGTTTGGTACGCAGCACCACTTTGTCCGGATGGACAGAAAGGAAAGGTGGAGTACAAGAAAGGGCCTGGAGCTCACTCAATCTCCTGGCAGAGGTGATGGCAACCAGGAAAGCAGTCTTCAAAGTCAGAAGGCGAAGAGGACAGTTGTGAAGTGGCTCAAAAGGAGCGCACATCAGAAACGTAAGAACCAGGTTCAAGTCCCACTGAGGCATCACAAACGGAACAGGAGGAAACGTGTGTGTGATGCCCTTAAGAAATCTATTTACAATAGGGGACTTGAACAAAGAAGGTTGATCAGGCAGCCTGAGAAAGGCTGGAAGGGCAGAAAGGTAGCCCTTGATAGTGCCCAGAGCAGAGCCCTGCTGGGCAAGAGAAAGAAGGAAGAGAAGAACCTCAGAAAGAGGGGCAGCAAGGGGATCCACAGCCTTTGCTGTGCACCATGCCACAAATCTGTTCCACCTGCAGGCGTATACCGACTTTGTGGAGGGACGCCTGGCTGCCAGAATGACATTACAGACTTCAGGAGGCAAGTCAAATGGCCTCAACTGTCGCCGCTCAATCTCCAAGCATGGAGGTGGAGACTGGACAGGTTCGGGTGGAGGACCGTCCCCTGCTGCTGCGACAGAAGGTCCTCCTGAAGAGGCAGACGAACCGGGGGATCGACTGACATACTGAGTAGCTCTGGATACCAGTACCTTCTCGCCCAGTCCGGAGCCACAAGGATGACTTGGGCCCGGTCGCGCTTGATCTTCTTCAGCACTCTGGGCAGAAGTGGTATAGGCAGAAAGGCGTACAACAGACCGCAACTCCACTCGCGACGAAAAGTGTCTCCGAGCGAGTGCCGCCTTGGAAATTCCAACGCGCAGAACTGATGACATTGCGCGTTCTCTTCGGTGGCGAATAAATCTAACCAAGGCTCTCCCCATTGCTGAAAGAGGCCTTGCGCCACGTCCGAGTTCAGACGCCATTCGTGATCCATCAGGCACCGACGGCTGAGCTCGTCCGCCCTGGCGGTCAGAGAACCTGCCAGGTGTTGAGCCACCAGGGTCACGCCCTGGCGTTCCAGCCATTGCCAAAGGCGCAGAGCCTCCTGGCAAAGGGTCCACGACCCAACCCCGCCCTGTTTGTTGCAGTACCACATGGCGGTGGTGTTGTCCGTGAACACCTGCACTACACTACCCCGGACAGAGGGGAGGAATGCCTTCAGTGCTAGACGAATCGCCCGTAACTCCAACAGGTTGATGTGGAGCCGGACCTCCGCCGGAGACCAGAGGCCTCTGATCTCCGCCTCTCCCATGTGGCCTCCCCAGCCCTGGAGGGACGCGTCCATCACAACAACGTGCTCCGGTTGGGGAAGGGAGAGGGATCTGCCGCTGACCCAATCGCTGTCCGTGAGCAACCACTGCAGCTGTCTCGCAGTGCCCTCCGAGATCAGGACGTGGTCGGACAGGTTGCCCTGATGCTGGGCCCACTGAAACTTCAGGTCCCACTGCAGAGCCCGCATCCGCCACCTGGCGTGATGCACCAGTACGATGCAGGAGGCCATCAGCCCCAGAAGCCGCAGCGTCAACCTGACCGAGACCAGGGATAACGGCTGAAAGATGGGAATCGGAGCCTGAATATCCCGGACCCACTGTTCGGGTGGATAAACCCGAAACTGCGCTGAGTCTAGAACCGCTCCGATGAAGAGGAGCTTCTGAGAGGGGCACTGGTGTGACTTTGGCACATTGATGGAGAACCCCAGCTGGTGCAGGAGATCTGCCGTAGTCTGGAGGTGGCTGACGACTGTCTGGGGCGAGCCCGCCTTCAACAGCCATTCGTCGAGGTAGGGGAAGACTGAAACCCCTAACCTGCGCAGATGAGCTGCGACCACCGCCATCACCTTTGTGAACACCCGTGGAGCGCTGGTAAGGCCGAAGGGGAGCACGGTAAACTGAAAGTGCTCGTGGCCAACCGTGAACCGCCGGTGGGCCGGCAGGACGGGGATGTGGAAATAAGCGTCCTCCAAGTCCAACGCTACCATCCAGTCTCCTGGGTCCAGGGCAGCTAAGACCTGAGCCAGTGTCAGCATCTTGAACTTCTCCTTCCGGAGGAAGCCGTTGACGTTCCGCAGATCCAAGATAGGGCGTAGGCCCCCTTTGCCCTTCTTGGGTACCAGAAAGTAGTGGGAGTAGCAACCACACCCTACTTCTGGCCCAGGAACGCGCTCGATGGCCCCCTTGGCCAAGAGGGCCGTAACTTCCTCCTGCACAAGTCGCAAATGATCCCCCCAATACACGGTGGTTCTGCGGTGGCATGGCTGGAGGAGTCGCCTCGAAGGGGAGGGAGTAGCCCCTTCGGATGATTTGCAGCACCCACCTGTCCGAAATGACAGTGCGCCAGTGGAGGTGGTGATGGCGAACCCTGCCCCCCACTGGCGTCACATGGGCCTGAAAGCACGGACTAGGAGGGTTTTGAGGCGGATGCTGCGGGGGAAGGTGTGGACTGACCTCGCCGTTGATCCCTACCGCCCGGACGGCGGTTACCACGGCCGCCACCGCGTTGGGTATTGCCCTGCGGAGCGTGGCTAGCGGAACGTGTGGGTGCACCCCTTCCGTGGCCACGAAAGGAGTGATAAGCAGCCGATTGCTGGCGCGGGGCCGAGAGGCCCAAGGACTTGGCCGTAGTCCTGGAATCCTTAAAGCGCTCGAGCGCATGGTCTGCTTTGTCGCCAAAGAGGCGACGGCCATCGAACGGCATGTCCATGAGTGTGTTCTGGACATCTGCCGAAAAGTTGGCGGACCTCAGCCAGGCGTGGCGTCTGACCGCCACCGTCGTTGCCATCGCTCTACCCAGTGAGTCTGTGGTATCCAGCCCACACCGGATGGAATATTTGGCTGCATCCCGGCCCTCCACAAGGGCTTGGCCGAGTTTGGCCCGTACCTCCAACGGACACTCTGGCAGCACTTCCGTGACCGTATCCCACAGAGAGTAGGTGTAACGGCCCAGGAGGCATGCGGTGTTGGAAGACCGCAGACCCAGACTAAGGGATGAGAAGATCTTTTTACCATACTGCTCATACCTCTTGGATTCCCTGTCCGGCGGGGCAGACGGGAATGCGGTCTGGGAATTGGAGGCCTGGATGACCAGGCTCTCGGGGGTGGGGTGGGTGGACAGGAAACATGGGTCGCCCGGGGCTGGGCGGTGGCGTCTGGCCACGTTCCTATCTACGGGCGAACCCGTAGCGGGCTTGGACCAAGTGCCCAGAAGAACGTCGGTCAAGGCCTCATTAAAGGGCAGCAGAGGCTCGGCCGAGCTTGACTGCGGTTTAAGGACCTCAGTGAGGAGATTAGTCCTCACGGCCGCGACGGGGAGCTCAAGGCCCAAGGCCTTGGCAGCCCTCATCAGCACCACACTGTAGGTTGCCCCCTCCTCCGAAGCCACGGTAGGAGGGAAGACAAAACCAGTGCCTGGAGAGGTGTCCAGGCCACTGGCCTCTCCAAGGTCTCCTGCCCAGTCCTCATGAGACTGACATTCTCTGGTCAGAGGGTCCTCAGACCCCTCCGAGTCCTCCTCATCACCCATCTCCTGAAACTCAGGGTTCTCAACTAATGGGGCCTGTTCATAGAAGTGAAACTCTCCAAACGACGTCTGGAGCGGCGCCCATCGGGGCCGTCCCGGCGCCGGAACAGGAACGAAGGTGGAACCGGGGACGGTGCCGCCCGAGGACGGCGCCGGAGGCGACACCTGAGGGTCCGACGCCGGGGAGGTCGTAAGGTCCACCGGCGACGAACCAGATCCTGAAGGAGGTCCAGCGGCGTCCCGCGGCGCCGGGCCCGAAGGCGCCGGCGGCGCCGGAACAACTGAACCCCTCGGCGCCGGGCCCGAAGGCGCCGGCGGCGTCGGGATAGTGGGAACCTGCGGCGCCGGGCCCGAAGGCGCCGGTGGCGTCGGGGCCGCAGCACTCGACCGCGTCGGGGCCGATCCCCCCGACCCGCTAGGGGTCCCAGACGGGTCCGCTGGGCCCGAACAAGCCGCGGAGCCCGTCGGAGGAGAGAGGTTCCTCATGGCCATGAGGAAGCGCTCGATCTCCTCCGGCGTCGCGTTTAGCCCAGGGACCGTAGGGTATGGGGCTGGACGCGGCGCCCACGACTCCGACGGAGCCGCGTGGGTGGTGTCACCCGAACCCCCGGCCGCATCGTGCGAGCGTCGGGGGGAGTCCGAAGAGTGATGACGCCGCTTGGACTTCTTGTACCTCTTACCTGATGACGACTTCGACCCGGAGGAGTGCGGCCTACTCTCGGAGCTGTGGTGGCTCCGAGCCCGCGACCTGTCCCTCGACCTCCCATGGGACCGAGACCTCTCGCGGCGCGGGACCTACTGCCGGAGTTCGAGTCGCCTGCGGGACCGCTCCCGCCTGGCTTTCGAAGAGAGGGCCCGGCAGTCGGAGCAGGCCTTGTCGTCGTGATCGACGCCTAGACAAGTTAAACACCGGCGGTGCGGATCCGTGACCGACATCAGGCGGTCACAATCCTCGCAGTGCTTGAAACCAGGCATCCCTACGGCACCGATCGGAGTCGAAAGACTTCGAGAAATGATCAAAAGCGATCAAAAAAGTTAGTCAAAAAATGACTAGGATTACTGCTTTTTCCAGATCTGCGCTTGCTGGCGCGGAAAAAAGAAGAACTGACAAGTTAAACACCGGCGGTGCGGATCCGTGACCGACATCAGGCGGTCGCAATCCTCGCAGTGCTTGAAACCAGGTATCCCTACGGCACCGATCGGAGTCGAAAGACTTCGAGAAATGATCAAAAGCGATCAAAAAAGTTAGTAAAAAAATGACTAGGGTTACTGCTTTTTCCAGATCTGCGCTTGCTGGCGCGGAAAAAAGAAGAACTGACGTCAGCACACGGAGGCGGCGTCTAAGTACTCCGACGACGTCATCACGGCGCCCACGACGCCGACGACGGACGTGGAGCCGCAGACGACGCCTACCGACGCGCAAGGGTACTGCTACGCAAAAGTTTCCGGATCCAGTCTGACACCTGGGGATATTCTAAGGTAAGGAATCTAATACTAACGTGTCTCTTTCAGATCCATTTAGCAATTACGTGCCCCTCCTTGGATCCTATCTAGCAGATGCTATTGTCAATGACTGGTGACCTACGGGCCCCTAGCCGATTTTAACACCTGTCCGTTTACAGAGTGGTGAGATTGTAGGCACAAGTCCTCCTGCTTTAATTTATATTAATATTTATCTCCTTGACGACATACAGAACCCACCACATTCGCCTCGCAGCATAACAACCAAGAAAGATGGCACCCTCAAGCATCTCTTCGCCTAAACTCAGACGAAGAAGGTTGACCGACCCAGAGATGCATCCTCTGACCCAGCCCGGTCTGAGAAGACAATAGTGTCACAGGGAGAAGACGCTCCAAGGACTAAACAATTCTTGGAATAGCTATTCAGGACTCTTTGGGAGGACTGTGTAGTCCTTGATCAGGATGTAGCCTCCGAGGTGAAAGAACTCAGAAGGGGCATCGGAGACTTGGGTCAGAGGGTGCATTCGCTTGAACAAAATGCTGATTCCCATGCGGAGCAGTTAGAGGCCCATCACCGAGAACTTGAGTTGAGAGGCAAAAATATGGAACTGCACTATTAATTGGAGGATTTAGAAAATCTCTCTTGCTGCTCCAATACTCAAAATAAAGGCATACCTCAACAGGCAATAACCAAGAACCTGGAGGATATTTAAGGTTTGTCTTTTCAGTCACCTGACCCCAGAACTTGTGGAACAGGATATCATACGAGCGCACTCATAGAGCTGGCCGCACACCCAGTCTCCGGAACAACCACAGGATATCCTCAGATGCTTACATTATTACAGACAAAAGGATGCCATCTTGTCAGCAGTATGAGATAAACCTATCATCGACTTTGAAGGCCTCAGTGTAGGACTATATCAGGATCTCTCTCCTATAACATTGCAGCGCCGGTCTCTTCGGCCCCTCACAGACTTTCTCCAAGAACGAGGGATCAGGTATAAATGGGGTCATCCCTTTCACCTCCAATTTGTATGGCATAGTGAGACGCACAGTATTCACACTCTGGAAGAGCCCCGATTTTTAGGTGAGATGCAGCTGCTCCCCTGGGACCCACTCCCCCCAACACAGTCATCTACAGTAGATCCAACTTCCCCCTCTGCAACTCAACACCACTCTAAGTTGCCAAGGAAAGGCAAGGTGCACAGGCCCTCAGAGACGGAGAGTCGCACGGAATGGGCTGCGTTACTACACAGATTACAATGATGCATCAGTACCTCTGAAGCAGGCAGTCATCACTGAGGTATTGACGCCCCCGGTTCGCTTGACAGTGGCTTCTGTATGGCATGGACACCTCAACTAAGTGAGCTCAAGTCCTCTTTGCTCCAGGTCAGGGGCCGCACCCATAGTGAGTGATGTCCTCTGCAGCTGGGCTCCCACTGACTGTTTGTGATGATAACGAGGAGACTTTGGATCCATAACATAGACCCTCAAACATTAATATTTAGAAGTTCTCAGGCGAACTGTATTTTTCCCTTGTTCTTTGTCCTTCCCCCTCCTTTCTCTCTATGATGACTTACATATACTATCATATTTGTCAGGCGTCTGGCTCAGGTGCATTTACGGAGGGTCCTTTTGCCACACGTAGGAATCAGTGGAATTCAGCGCACCCTACCCCTCTTTACACGAATGGTTAATATAATCAGTCTTAATGTTAGAGGCCTCAATGCCCCAGTAAAGCGCTTAGCATTTCTTTGTCTCATTAGGGAGGCCAAATGAGAGGTCTGTCTGGTCCAAGAAACACACCTGTTTAGGGCCGATTGGAAGCGGCTATGATCCCGGTGGTTTGACCGACAGTATTTTTCATCAGGCCCTGGGAAGAAGGGGGTAGCGATACTTTGTGCAACACATTTCTCTGAGAGGGTGACACATACACAGGCAGAAATGGTCAGCTGACTTCTCTCACTGCGCATTCAACTGATGGTTATTGGTTCATGTGAGCTATTCTTTATGGCCATAGAGACCATCAGGAATCCTTTCTTAGGAAGGCACTGGGCCATGTTCTCGCTACTCCCGACAACTCATTATAGTAGGTGGAGACTTTAATGCAGATAGGTCTGCCCAGACACAAGGCCAAATTGGCACACTGTCCCTAACTTTTAAGCATTGGTTTACTGAGGTGGGATTGACAGACGATAGACCTGTTGACACAAGATTACATATTCTTCTAGGTGGCGCACCAAACACATGACTGCATAGACTCTTTCCTTACCTCTCCGGGATTCACAGGTAACATACCCTCAGGGGGTTTAGGGGTGGCTGTACTGTCAGACCATTCCCCAGGTACTCTATGACTTACACCATGTCACTCCACTCCCCGTCCTCGTACTTGGCGTCTTAACGCCAAGCTCCTCACCCTTGAGAGTACACTCACTGAAATTAAATCTACCCTAGAGACTTTCCTGGTTCTGAATGATACACCAAACATACCTATCACACTTTTATGAGACACCCTGAAAGCAGTAGTGAGAGGCCAATTTATCGACAGACGTAATAAACATACACAGCTAGATTCCACAGTCAGGATCTTGAAACTATCCATAAAGGCACTGGTTCGCCTGCAGTACGGCGTCAACTTAACGTAGCGTGCAAACAACTAAAAGGCCTGGGCATGGACAGAGCTGAGTTTGCCCTATTATGCACAAAACAAATATTATGCAGAAGGGAATAAGGCTTAGTGCCCAAGCTGTGCACCAAGGGTAGATGATCTACTGAGGTCAGAGGGTAACCTGACACATCGGGAGGAACTGATCAACCAAGAATTTGAATCCTTTTATTCCCATCTGTATTCGGCAGAGTCTCTTAATGCTGACGGTATTATGCAGTTTTTACCTTGATTCTCCTGCCCTGTATCCTCCATGAGGATGCTGTCGATCTAGATAAGGACATCACCCTTAACGAGATCCTTATGGCAGTACAACAACTCCAGAACGGTAAAGCACCGGGCCATGGTGGGTATAGCGCAGAGTTCTTTAAAGCATTTGGATCGCTCTTGGCCCCCATATTATTGAAGCTGTATAATGATTTTAGTACTACTGGCTTCCTGACACCGATGATGCTTCTGCCTACAATTGCGGTGATTTCTAAACTGGGGAAGGATCCTAAAAGCTGCTCCTCATACCTCCCCACCTCCTTATTAATTATAGATGCAAAAATATTTATGGGTATTCTAGCCCATAGATTAGCCCTTACATGCAGGGATTGGTGGAACCGAATAAAACCAAATGTATCCCTGGAAGGAGCTGGAGATAGAATACTAAGCGCCTCTACCATTTCTTGGATAAGACACAACGCTCCCAAACACCGGCCCTTCTCTTGTCTATTGACGCGGAGAAGGCCTTTGAGCAAGTCCACTGACCATACCTTTATGCTGGCTTGGCACGTTTTGGCCTGTCAGTGAATCCAATGTAGCTATGCCTCACCGAAGGCAATGGTACGAGTCCATGGCCTCTTGTCCCGATGTCTTCCTATCGCTAAGGGTACACAGCAGGGATGCCCCCTATCATCTTTATTGTTTGCCTTGTATATGGAACACTTTGCTGACGCTTACACAGTCATCCGCAGGTTTCGGGCATTGCCAATCAGAGAAAGACACATAAAATTGCAGTTTATGCTGTTGAGGTTTTGCTTATTTTATCGAAGCCATTTATCTCTTTAACAGCAGTTATGAGGGAGCTGACACTTTTTGGAGAAGTCTCAGGCTTTAAAACCAACTACCAAAAGTCATATATATTGAACCTCACCGTCGCCGAAACAGATAGGGCTCCATTGGGAGCTGTTTTTCCATTCACCCTTGTCTACACACGGGTTGACATACCTGGGTCTGCAGATAGACGCCACCCCCATGACAATGGTAACGCATAATTATAACTCACTCCTGACGACTGCTCTTGGTCGGGCGGCTTGGCAGCGAACAAAATGACGCTCTTGCCAAAAGTGTTGTACATTATGCAAACGCTCCCCCCTCCCACTGCAAGCACAAACACTGGATAGGTTACAGAATCTCATTTGGGAGTTTCTCTGGGAGGAGAAGAAAGCAAGGATGGCAAGGGCCCAGACTTATTTACCTCATGTGGGGGAGGGTCCCACATCTAGTGAGTTATTATCAAGCAGCACAACTATGCCACATGGTGACGTGGTCCCATTCTAGCACCGAAAAGCACTGGTGTTTCATTGAGCAGTAGCGGGTGTGCATATTTGGAAGATTCCGTGGCTGCCTCGGGCACACAGACCACCTAGGGTATGTATCTCCCCAGTGTTACGTGCTACGTAGGGGTGTAGGATAATGAACAAACACAGAAGGGTCTTTCCACCCCCATCTGGCTGGACTCCTCTTTAAATTTTCAAGTCCAAACCAAAAAAATTGAAGGTACCTGCTTCGGACTTCTACGGGGGCTCAGGACGCTATTGGGCCTCTTTGATTCCTCTACTCGCCAGATCATTGTTCAGGCTATGGTATTGTCTAGATTGAATTATGCCTGCTCCCTCAATCTGGGGTCCAATAAAGCAGAGGTCTAGAGGCTGCAAAGGACACAAAATGCGGCAGTCAGAACACTGTTAGGTCTGCGCAACTCCTGCTCTGTGTCAAGTGCTATCCGTCGCCTCCATTGGCTTCCGGTGGCCAGGCGCATTGAATTCAAGGCTTTGTGCATTTCTTTTAAGGCCTTGAAACTTGCCTCCCCGCCCATTTTGGCTAATCTGCTTTCGCCGTATGTCCCTTCACGTCCCCTTCGGTCAGAGGGTCAGCACCTGGTAGTGGTCCCCAGAATACGTACAGTGCGGGCTGGTGGTCGCTCCTTTCGTTATAGAGCTGCCGCACTTTGGAACTCACTTCCTGTGCATATTCCTGGCCTTGAGAACTATCTTGAATTCAGGAAGGCCATTAAGACTCTGCTCTTCCCCGCTAGCTGGTGTCACCATGCAATCTGTTGGTCTTTCCTTCAGCGCCGGGACGCCCTTATGCTGGGGCAGCTGTCGTGCTATATAAGACACCCTAACATAACATAATATTACATAACATCTCTCCATGGACACCCAGAATTTCCCCCACCTTTGTCTGATGCTGCTTATGACATGTGGCAGGAGGCTAACTGTAAAAGAATTGGCGATTCTTTTGTCACTGAAGGCTGTTATTGTACCCCGGCTTCTATTGGCCTTTGGTCTCCCATCAGCAGCTCACTGGCAATACATAGCCATTCGCCACTGGGTGTCCCAATGTTCAGTTCATCCTCAAGCTAGTAGGCCCCCTCACACTGTTCGAGAAATGGATCCTTACCTGCTCCTCTGACAAGCGCCTCCTTTCAGATATATATGCCTTCCTAGTCATGCCACACAGACTTAGCTGGGAGGCAGAGAGCGAACGCACTATTGCATATAGGGAGTGGTGTGATATTCTCCATCGCACGCAATACATCTACTAAGGAAATGTTTCTTAAGATAGCCCACTACTGGTATTATAACCCAGCTAGAACTGCACATTGGAATAACGGCAGGGATGCTGCCTGTTGGCGACAATGCTGAGAGCCGGGCACTGTTACTCCTATCCTATGGTACTGACCAACACTTAACATTTTCTGGCGGGAGGTCCCAGGCGCGGTGGATGAAATATAGGACACAATGATCAACCCCGATTCCCCAGTTATGTTTTAATGGGGGTCCCAAACTCATTGACATATCATTTAAAGTCACCCAGGGGATGCGTCATCACTTTGAATTTGGGAGCAGTAAAGTAACTCCTACTTTCGCAATGGGGTACGGAATCAATCCCAACCTTTATAGACTGGCTCCATAAAGTTTGGGACATATTGGGGCTGGAGAAGCTGACGCAGGAAGCAACATGCACGATGCCCTTATTGAATAAGGCACGGGTACCCTGTATCCGTAATCTTTCGGACACGTTTCGAGAATTGATGTTCCATGTACCAACGAGTTCGACTCATCCAAAATGCTTGAGACTCAACTTAGGACAAGTGGAGGGTGACTGTATAAAGAGGAGCTCAATCCTCCCCCTCCCTCTTACACCCTTACCATGAACCTAATGTTGTACCGGTCTAGTTTGTCATCAGCACACACATTTCTTTTGTCTACACTCCCTTAATCTTCTCGTCTGCTCTCTATCATCTTCTTATGTTAATGTTACTTAATAATCCCCCACCAGCCACTGGATGTAGATGGGATGAATTTTGTTTCTGTAGAGTATATTTCTTCTAAAAATAATAAGATATCTTAAACATACAAAAAACACGGTAAACTCTCCTGGGGTCATTGATTTAATGACCCAGGCTACATACTGTTTTTTTATGTTGCTGAGGGAGGAGGAGGGAAATTGCTGCACTACCTGCAGCCCTAACAACATTAAAAAAAAAATCTTGGTAGTGCCCACAATCCCAAAACAAAAACAAAAAAAAACCACAAAAATGCCCTCGAAGCGTGGACTTGATGGGGGTCTGTAAAAAGGGAGGAGAGAGGAAGAGGCACCCAAAGGCAAAAGGATGCCACAGGCATCCGGACGAAAAAAGACAGACTGGATTACAGACAAGGTTAAAGGCAGAGTGTGGGAAGAATAGAGGAATATTGTTTTTAATGGTGTAGCCGGCGGTTGGAGGGCTGGGGGTCGGGAAATGTTGACCAGTGATGACATGTCTGTTTTGTTGCTATATGAAAAGTGTAGGAGCTGCCATCTTTTCTTTTTTTTATTATAAATTAGGGTACTACGTGCCCACCCACGATTTCCCAAAACTTTATGGGAGTAAAACATCTGTATTTTGTTTTTTTATTTGTGGTACAGTAAGTGAATCAAGATAAAACTCAGTTTTTGGGCGTTCACAAACTATAATGTAAAAAAAAAACAGTTTGCAAAGAGTAGCGAGCATTTAAAAGAAACCCGAACTGGACTATTTGTCTTCGCAAACTTAGCCGCACCTGCTGCATTAGAATACTTCCTGTCAGTCTGGGCTACGCTTTAGTAAGATGATGTGTGGAATATCGTCTCATTAGCATATTGATCACATTCATGAGAAGCAGAAAAGTCTCTTAAATGTTGTTTAGTAACTTTTTCATTAGCTGGACAGCAGTGTCCCATGTATTTTGAAATTAACTTAATCTTCTCTAAATCGGTGTAGAGGGTGTGTAGCGGGGTTTGTGATGCTTAATACTTGTGCTCAAAGAGCCCCCTGTATCATAATCGTTTGACAACTACAGGAACAGAGACACAGACAAATAAAACTTCCCGCCCATGTCAACATAATCTCTATTCAGCTCTCGGGTAAATAATGGCAGTGTAGCTCAATTAAAGGAGGTGAAATAGCTCAGTTGACTAACACATGTGTAGATTAACTCGGAGTGCAAACTGTGGATCTGGCATGTTTATTCCTCAAAGATTCATTCACTTGCATTCGAAAAAGGTGTCACAGATGCAGCTAAATTAACATTAGTCGTCATAGACACAATCCATGATTGTTGTTAGCAAGAGATCATCCACTTTTTACTGTCTCACAAAAGGTACTAGCCCCCGGACTCCGGACTGTGTTCTGCGTTGGGTTTGGTCACCTTGTGACATGAAAGTCGTCCCACCAATGCTTCTGAAAGGGTACTAAACTCTTGAGTCTAGCTCAAACTAGCGCCCCTCAGATACAAGATGGTGCCAAGGAGTGCAGGGGCTCCTACCTGACCGTCTCTTGTTATGGGCCGGTTGACAAGAGATGTTATAGTGAGACGTAGACAAATGGAGACACCTATGTAACAAGTCTCTTGTTGCTTCGTCTGTCAACAGTCTAACTGCATGATGTTTAATGCCACCTCGGGATGACTTTCAGTGGTTGTAACTGAATTACCAGATTTTTGTTCCGTGTTTTTTCACCCACAGTAATTAGGAGAAAATTGAAAACAGGAAATCTACAAGCATTAAATATTTCACATTTTGGGCCAGATGTACTAAGAATTTATTTGGTAAAAAAAGGTCGTAATTTGTGCACAGACTTTTACCAGTATGCATTCCACTTTGCAAAGAAATGAATATGCTACTTACCAGTATGCATCTGTTTTTGGCATGTAGGGCTGCGGACATTCATATCTATAGCATAGATCGCCGCCTAGTGTTGGGTCCAGATGGTTGCACATTGTTGTCCTGGAAGAGTCTTCGAAGTATCACGAGATAGGTGGCTCCTCCCCTGGACTACAGTGCGCATGGGCATCGACTCCATCCCCAGATTGTTTTTAGCCATTGTGGCGAAGATGGAGTGTAACAGTGTGAACGTTGACCATGCTAAGTGTAAGTGTGAATTCTGCAGCCGCTACAGGCGCCGGGGAGGTGGGCGGGCGATATGAATGTCAGCAGCCCTACATGCCAAGAACAGATGCATACTGGTAAGTAGCATATTCAGTTCGAGGCATGTGGGCTGCTGAATTCATATCTATAGCATAGAATATATAGCAGTCCCTCCATTAACGGCGGCCGCCTGTGCCAGCTGCAGACGTTTGAAAAAGTGTCTTAAGAACAGCCTGCCCTACAGCTGCTTGCTGCTTAGAGTGCACATCTACACAGTAGTGTTTAGTAATTGTGTGTGGTGTAGACCATGTGGCTGCTCTACAAATATCTTCCAAAGGGATATTACCAAGGAAAGCCATGGAGGCCCCAACTTGCGGGTGGAGTGGGCTCTGGGGAGGACCGTTAAAGTGCGCTTAGCCTTGTGATAGCAAATCTGAATACACTTAACGATCCACCTGGCTATACCTGCTTTGGAAATGGGGTTGCCTTTGTGCTGGGCTGAAAAGGCAACAAAGAGTTGTTGTGTCTTCCTAAATTCTTTGGTCCTATCGATGTAGTACATCAAAGCTCGTTTGACGTCAAGAGTGTGGAGCATTCTTTCGGCTACTGTCTCTGGGTTTTGAAAGAATGCGGGCAGTTCAATGGTCTGATTGACATGGAACTGTGAGACCACCTTAGGAAGAAATTTAGGGTTAGTGCGCAGCACTACCCTGTTCGAGTGAATTTGTATGAACGGCTCTTGTACAGTGAGCGCCTGGAGCTCACTAACACGTCGCAGAGACGTAATGACGCCGGAAGGACACAGAGAGTCCGCCTCCCCCCGTTCAGATCGGAAGCCACCGAAGTCATCTGCGGCGTTCCTCAAGGCTCCTCGCTCAGCCCAACACTCTTCAACGTCTACATGAGCCCCCTCGCAGCCATCGCACGCCAGCACAACCTCAACATCATCTCCTACGCCGACGACACCCAGCTGATCCTCTCCCTCACCAACGACCCCGCCACCGCCAGAGCCAACCTGCACGAAGGGATGACAGACGTAGCCAAATGGATGTCGAACAGCCGCCTGAAACTGAACTCGGACAAGACGGAAGTCCTCATCATGGGATCATCACCCTCCGCCTGGGACGACTCCTGGTGGCCCCCCGCCCTGGGCAGCGCACCCAAACCCACAGACCACGCACGCAACCTGGGCTTCATCCTGGACTCCTCCCTCTCCATGACTAGACAAGTCAACGGCGTCTCCTCGTCGTGCTTCAACATCCTGCGCATGCTACGTAAGATCTTCCGATGGATCCCCACCGAGACCAGGAAGACGGTCACCCAGGCCCTCGTCACCAGCCGTCTGGACTACGGCAACTCCCTCTACGCCGGAACCACCGCCAAACTCCAGAAGAGACTCCAGCGGATCCAGAACACCTCAGCACGACTCATCCTGGACATCCCCCGCCGCTGCCACATCTCCGGACACCTGAGAGACCTGCACTGGCTCCCGGTCAACAAGAGAATCACCTTCCGGCTCCTCACCCACGCACACAAAGCCCTACACAACCAAGGCCCAGGATACCTCAACAGCCGCCTCAACTTCTACGCTCCCAAACGCCAGCTTTGATCGACCAGCCACGCCCTCGCCGCCGTCCCCCGCATCCGAAGAGCCACCACAGGAGGAAGGTCCTTCTCCTACCTGGCCGCCAAGACTTGGAACTCCCTTCCGACGCACCTCCGCCTGACCCAAGACCACCTCGCCTTCAGGAAGCAGCTCAAGACCTGGCTGTTCGAGCAGTAGCGGACCGCCTCCCCCCAGCGCCTTGAGACCCTCCGGGTGAGTAGTGCGCTATATAAATGCTTTGATTGATTGATTGATTGAATGGCTATGAGAAAAGCCACTTTCCATGTTAAGAACTGAATCTCACATGGATGTAGAGGCTCAAAAGGTGGGCCCATCAGCCTGGTGAGGACCACATTGAGGTTCCATACAGGAGCCGGTGGGGTCCTGGGAGGGATGACTCGTTTCAGTCCTTCTAGGAAGGCTTTAATGGCAGGCACTCTAAAAACGGAGAGATGCTGCCTGTTTTGGAGATAAGCCGCTATGGCGGATAAGTGTATCCGAATGGAAGCATATGCTAGATTACATTTGTAAAGATGTAACAAATAACAGATGATGTTGGGAGTGGATGCATCTAGCGGGTTGATGTTGTGTTCTGTACAGTAAATGACAAAGCGCTTCCATTTTGCTGCATAGCAAGCTCTGGTGGTGGGCTTTCTTGCCTCCCGTATGATGTCCATGCAGTCAGGAGGCAAGTCAAGGTAGCCAAACTTTAAGACCTCAGGAGCCAGATCGCCAGGTTGAGCTGTTGCGGATCTGGGTGCTGAATGTCGCCATGGCTCTGCGTCAAAAGCCTGGGTGTGAGGTGCAGCCTTTGATGCGGTACCACGGAGAGTTCTAGAAACGTGGTGTACCATGGTTGGCGTGCCCACGTTGGAGCAACCAGGATGAGTGTCATCGAGTGTTGCTTCAGCTTTCTTGCCTCCAGCGGTATGAGAGGTGCTGGGGGAAAAGCGTACGCAAATTTGCCTGACCAGTTCATCCATATCGCATTGCCCTGCAACTGTGGGTGAGGGAACCTGGCGGCAAAGCTTTGGCATTTTGCGTTTTCCCTTGTGGCAAACAGGTCTATCTCTGGATGACCCCACTGCTGGAAGTACGGGTGGAGTACTGATGGATGTATCTCCCACTCATGCATTTGGTGGCTGTACCTGCTGAGCAGATCCGCCATCTGATTGTCCTTGCCCGGGAGGTGTTCCGCCATGAGGAAGATGTTCCTCTGAATGGCCCACTTCCACATGTTCTGAGCCAGATGAGACAACTGTGGAGAGTGGGTACCTCCCTGCTTCTGGATGTAGTACATGGCTGTCATGTTGTCCGTCCGGATCAACACGACCTTGTTGCACAGATGTACTTTGAATGCCTTCATCGCCATGAAGATTGCCATCAGTTCTAGGTAGTTGGTGTGCATCTTCTTCTGCTGCGTTGTCCATACACCCTGCACCGTGTAGTGGAGTACATGAGCTCCCCAACCCTGGAGAGATGCGTCCGTCGTCAGGATAATCTGTGGCACAGGCTCCTGGAACGGTCGGCCCTTGCAAAGGTTGTGTGGATTCCACCAATGAAGAGAGTTGTATGCCCGACCGGTCACCAACACTAGGTCGTTCAACTGTCCTTGAGCCTGAGTCCATTGATGAGCCAAGCATTCTTGGAGCGGACGCATATGTAGCCTCGCGTGCGGGACTATGAAGATGCAGGAGGCCATCATGCCTATCAACTGCATGAACACTCTTGCTGGAAGCGAGTGTTGCGGTCTGAACTTCCGGATCAGCGACTGAATGCGGTCGATCCTCACAGAATTCGGCTGAGCCGTGGCTGCCAGAGTATCTATTGTCGCGCCCAGATACTGCCGCACATGGGCCGGCTGAAGGTGCGACTTCGGATAATTCAGTGAGAAGCCCAGATCGTGAAGAAGGTGAATGGTGTGGGACATGTTGGCGGCGCACTGCTGGGCTGACTTTGCTTGAACAAGCCAGTCGTCCAGATAAGGGTAAACGTGAACGTTCCGCCTCCTGAGGTGCGCAGCCACTGTCGACAGACATTTTGTGAACACCCTGGGTGCTGTGGTCACCCCGAAAGGGAGGACCTTGAATTGATAATGCCGATTCTGAATGGTGAATCTGAGGTATTTCCTGTGTGATGGATGTAGTGGAATGTGAAAATATGCATCCTTGAGATCCAAGGTTGCGAGGAAGTCTCCTTGATTGAGCAACGGAAGAACCTGCTGCAGCGTCAGCATGTGGAAGTGCTCTGAGAGAATATACTGGTTTAGGGGTCTGAGGTCCAGTATGGGTCTGAGGGACCCGTCCTTCTTCGGGATCAAGAAGTACAGGGAGTAAATTCCTGTGCCTTCTTCCTCCACTGGCACGAGCTCGATTGCGCCTTTTTGCAGCATGACAAGTACCTCCTGCTGCAATAAGTGCAAATACTCTGTGGACATAGGACGGTGTTTTGGTGGCATGTTGGGTGGAGTGGATGTTAGCTCCAAACAATAACCGAACTGGATAAGTTTCCTGACCCACCTGTTTGTGGTGATGGATTTCCAGACTGGCAGGAACTGTTGGAGTCTCCCCCCGACAGGTGTGGTATGGTCGGGGGGCAGTGACAGGGCGTCACTGTTTGTTGGTGGCGGAGGAACGGGAGTTGTTGTTTCCCCGGCCTCTGCCCTTGGTGCTGTTGCCCCGATAGCCTCCTCTACTCTGCTTGGTGTAAGAGGATTGCGCCCCACCTTTAGTGTATTGCGTTTGCTGGGACATCTGGCCTCTGGAAACACCTCCATTGCCTGAGCGACGAAAAGTACTGCCCCTAAACTGTTGGGACTGGAGAGCTCCCATGGACTTTGCAGTCTCGGTGTCCTTCTTTATTTTTTCCAGGGTGGTATCCACCTCAGGACCAAATAATCTGTCAGGGTTTACCGGCTGATTGAGGATGGTAGTCTGTATCTCCGGCTTGAACCCGGAGATTCTGAGCAATGCCTGACGTCTCAACATCACACTGGTGTTAATTGCCCTGGCTGCGGTGTCCGTCACGTCCAGTGCACATTTAATAGAAGCGTTGGAGATGAGCTTCCCTTCCTGAATAAGCATCTCCGCTGCCTCTTTATACTGATCTGGTAGATGTTGCAACAGGGTCTCTAGTGTGTCATAGTGTGCCCTGTCATATCTGGCCAAGAGTGCCTGAGTGTTTGAGATACGCCAGATATTGGCCGCTTGAGCAGCCACCCTCTTCCCTGATGCCTCCAGCACTTTGGATTCCTTGTCAGGGGGAGGAGCATCACCAGTGGTTTGCAAATTCGCCCTCTTCCGGGCATTAGAGACGACCAGAGAGTCCAATGGCAACTGGCCCTTGATGTAGGTAGGGTAGCCAGGTGCCGGTCTATATTTCTTTCCAATTCTAGGGTTGATCACCCTTGCGCGTGTGGGTTCCTTAAAAATGTCTGCCGCATGTTTCAGAACCCCCTTTAGCATTGGGAGAGTCTTGACAGTCTTTTCTGCTGTGGAAAAGGTATCAAAGAGGAAGTCCACTTCAACAGGGTCAGCATGCAGCTGGACGTCGTGGTTTTTAGCCGCCCTCTCAATTAGAGCATTAAATTTCGCAGAATCCTCTGTAGGAGAGGTTTTGACATTGTACACCTGAGGGTCCTGGGCAGTTTGCTGATCCCCTGGGTCCCCTGCATCTGCCCATGAGTCCTGTTGTTCCTCAGGATCCGTGTTGGCAGGAAAATTATACTCCTCGTCCTCACCCCCTTCAGCCTCCACATCTGAATAAGTGGGTGAGGGTGTAGCAACTCTTAGAGTCCGTGGAGCAAGTGGCTCAACCAGAACCGGGGAATCCGAAGCAGGCTTTTTGCGCTTCAAAGGAATCGTGTAGGACTCCAAGGGCTGTGTCGCCGTGATCTTCCTCAGGTAAAGGGTAAGTTTCCCGGTGTCGGCGTCGATAAAATGTTCCGACTGCTCCTCCACCAAGGGTTGTCGATGCTTCAAGTTTCCAAGCGGTTGAGAAGGCTTCGACCCTGCAGACCCTTGCACTGGCACTTCGGGGACCGACCGTGGTGCGAAGGCCTTCAGTGCCACCTTCGGCGGCAACGTAAACAGGATTGGCGTCGAAGACTTAGGCGTTTTGGCAGCTGGCTTCGGGGTGGAAGCATCCTTCGGATCGCCCGCAGAAGCCTTTGTCCTGATGCGTTGCAGTGAGTCCGATACCTGCTTCGTAAAGGAAGCGGACGGTTTTGTCGACCCGACAGACGTCCTCGGTCCACCAGCGTGTGAAGACTCGAGCGTCGATGTCTTGGTCTTCTCCGGCCTAGGCACAGGATCAGCCTTCTTAGGGGCGCCTTGCCCTTCCGTGTCGACGGACTTCGGCGCCGACGTTTTCGGGTCGGCGACCTTGACTACTGGGTTTGGGGCCCCAGTCTTCGGTTCGACGCCCTTGTTCGACTTCGGCTCGACGCCCTTGACCGATTTTGGCTCGACGCCTTTGGTCGACTTCACCGGGTCGACAGCCTTCTTCGGCTTCGGCTGCCCCGACATTTCGGAAGACGAGGGCGTGGCCAGAGGGACAGACGTCTTCTGTTTCGACGGCGTCTCCATCACTTTCGTTTTCGTCGACACTGAAGGTTTCACTTTCGGTTTCGTTTTGACCAACGGCGGCTCTGCAGAAGTGTCCGTAGCCGGGCCCGGAGGCGAGGCCGTGGATTTTGGTGTAAGGTCTTGGGTAAGGCCGTGTGGCGATCCCTCGACCTGAGCCTTAGTGATTGTTCGAACGGGGCATAGCTCTTCCTCTGAGCTATCTTCCATGGCCCCATAGGCCTCATTGTCATCTCCTACCTCGTCGACGACTTCTTCTGCTTCGAGAACTTCGACGTCCGCGTCGTAGTCGATCTCCTCGCTGGAGGTGAAATCTGCATATGAACTTCTTGTTCGTCTGCATCTTCTCTCTCGAAGATGTCCACCGGTTCCGGGGCCGACTGCTGGGCCTCCAGGCGCGCCGAAGTCGAATCGTCTTCTTCGATCAAAACCGGGAACAAGCCATGCAGTTGGCTTCATCGTGGTCCGGCGACAGGCACTTGTTGCACACCGGGTGGACGTCGATGTGGGGATACTTAGATCCACACACGGGACATTTCTTGAACGGGCTCCGTTCCATGTTGTGTTGTCGAACGTCTTGCTGCATCTACTGGGCCTCGAGCACCGAAGAGCCACGCGACTCCCCCGGATGTCCGACTCGGGAACTGAGCGGGAACAGAGCTGGGCACCGAGCGCAAACAATACCGACGGTATAGGAAAAAGGCCTTCGGGCCTTAGGAAAAGTCTATTTCGATTACGAACTGGAGATAACGAATATACATCCGAACCCAATGGCGGAAAAAAACAATCTGGGGATGGAGTCGATGCCCATGCGCACTGTAGTCCAGGGGAGGAGCCACCTATCTCGTGATACTTCGAAGACTCTTCCAGGACAACAATGTGCAATCATCCGGACCCAACACTAGGCGGCGATCTATGCTAAAGATATGAATTCAGCAGCCCACATGCCTCGAACCCTATGTTCTAACAGGTCGGTTCACAAAATACTAAACTGTAATGGGTCACAATTCGACCTACATTATGAATATTAATGAGGTAGCTCACAAATCACAGCCCACTACGATTCGCTGCCATCTAAGGGATGGTGGTATTTTCAGATCATTTGACCACCATCTATGTGATTGCATTTAAACAAAGCCATTCATTTTTAAGTGCAGCTTGTTTTCCCTAAAGGAAACTGGGATTTGTTGGGGGGAAAAATCTGAAGCATCATAAATTATTTTAAGGATTTTACATTCACAGAGCGGAAGTTGTCCCTTACGAATGCATTACCACCTCCTTTGATGTGTTGGTAAAATATTAATGCTTTGCCCTTAACACGCCCCTTCCAAATACCGTTTTGGTATTGTTTCCTAAACCCATTTAGCAATTCAGAAAACATTCTCTGAATCCTTAAATGGGCTTAGTACATTGAAAAAGAGTTTTAACAAAGGGATTTAGCATTTGCAACCCCGAAACCCTTTTTAATATTTGGTCCTATATTCCTTGTTCAGTTTTACTACTCTTATTCACTGACAACAGGATCACCGCCACATATCTTTCTGAAGAAGAAAAAAGCATGCAACCCTTTCATTTACCTGTGCCAAACGTGCAGAACAAAGGCATAATCAAATGCTGACTGCATGCATGTGTTAGCACTCTAAAGTCAAAATTTTGGGTTTTGCTACAGCGTGTCAAAACAATATCCTAAAAGTTTTACTTCATCTTTTTAAAATAATGGACGGGGAGCTTTTTACTTTAGAGTTGAAAGATGCATCTCATTAGCCTTAAACTAAGAGGCAAATCAAGAAACGGCTGGGGAAGTTTGGAGAACCCCCCAGCTTCATATTCATTCACGTTTACCACTTTTTGTGGACCAACAAAATGATGCCCTGTGAGCAAACGCTCACATTGCTCCCGGTCCTCTATATGGATATTAATATACCCTGACGAGAGAAGGAAAGGCCTCGCATTGCGCACTGGGCTGTTCTATAAATATATATTTTTCTTATGAAGCTACATAATCGGTTTTACATAGCTGCATATTTATTTTTAGACGAGATTGTGTTTGCTATTAAGCTTGATAAACAACAAGAGAGAGAATGATGCTTTCATGCACGCATTACAGGCTCACGTGCCACAATGATATATGCTTGAAAAGTGAGCCCTTCTTACACTATGTAGTAGGTTTAAAAGTGGTCTATAAATTAATTTTTAGAATATGTGTCGGAAACTGGAACACGACATATCACTGACGATGACATACTAGACTGCTGAAGACACCAAAACCCACTGAAGAAAATAAAATTACAATATCACTATGCAGGGTCTGCATTTTATTTTCAAATTATTAAGAACGACTTAAACGAGGAAATTGCCGCGGTCTCAACAGCTGAGGGGATCGCTAAGGAAACACGTTTAGCCAGGCGCACAGAGGTGAAGCATGCTCATAGATAATCTTTCTCTCGATTCTACTTTCCTTACTCGCAGACCTGTTAATCTTTTCTGCTAGGTCAAACAACGAAATGTAGGTTAAGTTGTTCTACATTTCCGAGAGAGCACAATCCAACTGGCAACAGCTGTTCTTAGGGAAAGCTGGGGAATTGAAAACTATATGGAACAAAATGCTGGTATGTGATGCATTGATCAGGCAGAACGAAACCACCAGCGGAGTAAACCTGACAAACAACGAATTTTTGGCAACTGCTTTTATATTAAGACAAAAAAATCCATTTTGCAGCACCTGCTTTTTTTTTTAATCAGGTTTGTCCAGATTCCTGCGTGTCAGGCCGGATGCCTTTTTGGCGTTTTACAAGACGCTGGTCCAGCCATGAAGTAACCCGAGTTCAAGCAGATATGCTGCTCCATAAAGATGTGTGCATGTCGTTATGCTCACACAATGGTAGCAACACTACTCACCTTCAGAGGGCTATGTTCGAACAAGACTTGGAAGCGTTAACTTTTCAATCAAAACTTAAAGCTGCTGACGTCACACTTAAACGTGGCAACATTTTAGCGTGTAGGAGCAAAGTGAATGTTTGATTAATGGGAATGATAAATAAGTACTAGCAAAGTTAATATTTCTGGCACTGTTATTTATAAGACGACAAACAAATATACGGGGGGTCAAGGGGGAATAATTTAACGACCTGTCGACTCATGCCCTTAGAAACACGATAAGAAACACACGGAGAGAAGACCAGGTCTAGGGTGGTGTGGTGTCCAGGATGATGAAAGTGGATCACGCGGGAAAACGTGTGAGCAAAGGATTGAGTGTTGACTAGGCCAGAAGAACCATCAGACCACCCATGTGGTGGTATATCATCATATGGGATTTTCTAGTGGTCGGTCCATGTACCGCCTATATCGTCAAATGACGGTACAAGAAAATGCAGCACCACATTCCGGCCCAATCGTACTCCAAATAATCTGGATAAAGTGCAGTGCTCTAGAGAAAGTGCTCGCTAAAATTGACTACCTAAACTGAAGAAAATGTATAGGTGTCAAGATTAAAAGGTGCGCTTAGTAGTAAGTGAGTGAAACTACATAATTGCGCTGTGTGAAGTGGTCGACTAGTTTCAGCTAAAAAGAGTGTTTACTCTAGCTTTCATCAGGACCTTTGAAAAAAATATATATATGCTACTGCAAGTCAAAGGAAGGGGTGTACACCCATGGTTGGGCATGAAATACATCCTTATCATATAGTGTACTTGCGAAACTCATGTATCACCCCAGCATATGGAACCTCAGTTTCCAAAAACGACAGGAAAAAGATCTTCTCCCTGTCAGAAAAACAGAAAATACAATGTATTCATGTTCACACAGAAAACCACAAAACCCAACAGACACCATCTGGACAGAAAACACCTTGCAAGAACAATTTGCGTTCTGCACAATAATTAAGCCTATTAGCTACATCACAAAGAGGCATTTCCTCCTAGTGATACTCACCCAGCTTTATGTGGGTGACGACCTCACCTCGCCCGGCAACCGCTCGGGAAATTGAGGCCCCGCTCTGATGTGTAAAGAAAAAGAAAGAGGGCACAGTAAGTGCACAATCCTGCTGTGTCCAGCCTAATCACTATGTACACATATACCCCAGTGGAAGTGTGATAGTCTCCCCTCTAACCTGCCACAAATGCCCTTATCGATCTATCAATATGAACCATAGGTAGATGCCCTAAATGGGAGAACTAAGGTTGTAAAGCTTTTATTATAATGTTAACCCAGTGACTGTTGTAGTGTAAAGCACTGGGTTTCTATGATATAAGCAGCAAAGAATTGCCATCATCCATAAATACACCCATGTCTGTAGAACTACCTCGAAAAGCACTTTGAATATCATGGAGGATAATTGCAAAACGTGAGCAACCGACCTAAATAATTATTGGTCAAAAACCGTTAATAAGGGTAATCTCAAAATCACTCGCTACTAGCACTGACCATGTAACTTGAAAATAACATAAACCAGGCCCTGATAGCTTGCTCCACTCACCTCTCCGTCGGTGCCTCATGCTCAGTGACGAGCGGAAGGGAAGGCATTGACGGGATCACCTGATCCATATAAGTAACCGGGCTACATCTGCTCAGCAACCAATGGGAGCATGGGACATTGCCGTATGAAAATGAGTCGGCAAATGACTCCGTGTGGCTCAAAACAAGGGGTGTTCACCTGCTTAGGTGGGAGGCTAGTCTCTAGGGACGCAGGAGGGTTTGATCACTCAATTCCGGCACTAGTTTAGCCGCGCATGCGCAAAGGTGCTCGAGCCTGCTGTTAAAAGAACACTGTATTTCCGTGCATGCGCACAACTGTATAGAGACGCCAAGAGGCTTCTTTCTTACAAATGTACGAACACCCATGTTCTGATTAGCGCTGCATCATTCAGCGCGCCTGTGATGTACTTCTGTTTCTATAAATTTAAAACTCAAGGCAAGAAAAGGCTGCAAGAGAAACTCACTCTCTCTCTTATGCCATAAACATGGTGTGGTCATACTCCGATAGATCACCACAGTCAGCAGAGGAAAAGAGATCAGACAGTGTCCAGTGTGCACATTAAAACGGAGGGACAGTGCTTTGAGCGATAGATTTAGAAGTAACAAGCATTTGCAATGCAATAGGTCTCGCATTTGCGCGAGTTTGAGCTATTGCCATTGTAAATGACATTGCCTTTTATTTATGTGTTGATTTTAAAAACATAAATAAAAGGCATTGTTTTTTACAATGCCAATAGATTAAACTCTCGCAAATGTGAGACCTATTGATTTGCAAATGCTTGTTTCGTGTGTTTACAAGAATGTGTCCAATTTAGTATTTTTTTCTACTTTAAGTCACATTTTTTGTTCAAATTAATGATTACAGTCCAGGCAACATCAGGCAGCAAGGTATGGTGTTTTCCTTATTCATTACACGCAGATCGATTATTTCGGCGTAGGTGTTTTAGCAAGGGCGCGCGTTCCCACTTAGTTTAGGATCTTGAATGGCCCTCTTTGCAATGCCAAAGACAGAAAGCTACAGACACACATGAGCGGTGTAATCACTAACAGCCGCGTTTATCTTATATTTACATGCTCAAGTATTCTAAAGCGTGCGCAGACACCTTAACTTTAGTAATCTGAACAACATTCCCCTCTGTCCTAGTGAACATGAGGCTAGACTAGCAAATGAACACGTCATAGGAGGCAGTGGCTTACTACTACTGCTACTGCTCCTACTAGTACTACTCCTACTATACCTACTAGCACTACTACTACTAGTAGTCTTACTAACAATAATAGCAATAATCATAATGCATATTATTATTATTATTTTATATGGCGCCTCTTGCCGCACTGCTGTCGCTTCATAGGGCTATAAATAACTGAAAGGTATTCGCAAAGTTACACTTGGCAGGTGTACTTATGTGGATGTTGTAGTCATTCATATCTTCCAACCTCTCCACCCAAACACACGTACCTTGAAAACACGCCCCACTCAGACCTGTGTGTAGCCTGAATGTCACGATCTGAAAACTCAGACTTTCACACTTCTGTTGATAAAAAGCGGGCCACTGCAATGAGCGATAATAGGATTTTCCTTTACCGCCTAGACACCGCACCCCCATTCCGTCAACTTTCACTGCCAAGAAGGTTACAGTGCCAGAATGGGGTTCAGGTCAATGTGCGTTATTAGAAAAATGCACACTGACATATTCCATATGTACGTTTCCATACTGCACCGTGCACATACTAATAGTGCTGCAAGTAAAAAAAAGAAAATAAACACGAGGGCTAGATACAAACAAGAACGAGGTTTAGGTAGCGTTCTAAAAAGCTACTGTAAGTCCCCTGCTCGACGTGTAGTCTTTATTTTTGAAATGCATGACTGCCGCTGTCAAAACGGGCGACAGCAACCTAACTCCGCCCTCCCCCCCCCGTAACTGTCACACCTGGGGACAGGTTCGTTACTGATAAGTCTTAGTGGGACGCATTGACTGTAACGGGATCACACAGTAAGGCAACTCCGCTGTTACCAAATGATTAAGTTGTAGTTGGACAAACTCCCTAAGCTTCGAACGTCCTTATCTCTGAAGTGCTCCCTGCTGGGGTAGAGCGGCTCAGCTACTGCCCCGGCCTCCGCTCGCTCTGGGAGGGGGTGTGTGAGACGCGGTACACTTATAGGATTGGGCAGAGGGGGGTGGTAGGGTTGGGGGCAGAGTCACTCGCATACGAGTCCTCCGCCTGAACCGCCAGGCAGTTCCCGACGCTCCGGAGACCTTGGTCTGCATCAGCCCGCACACGGAGCTCCGAGGCGCGATGGGTGAGCTTCGCCCGCCTTGCGCAGTTTGCAAATAAATATCAGCGGCCTGAGCGGAGGCGCCACCGAGCGGACACTGCACGCAAGTGCGCGAGGCACCAACGGCAGCCCAGCAGCCGTTCCAAAGAACCAGCAGGTTAGGGCTCACCCAAAACAGTCATGCTTTCTGTCTCCTCGTTTTCCCAGGTGCAGACAGCACCTACTTCCTGTTTGGCCGGCAATGCTTCCGGGTCGCCGCAGGCAGCGCGGCGGCCCGCCCTGCACGGGGAAGGGAGGCAGCTTTCGAGGAGGACAGCACCTGGCCGCGAGCGCGTTCTCGTGCGCGTGGCCTTAACAAATCGGCGCGCGCGGCCAGTGCTGTCCTCCTGGGAAGCTGAGCCGTTAACAATAAGGTCTCTGGCGAGAGCGAGCTTCGCTCGCTTCTAGCCGAGACCTAAAAAGAGTGAAGATTAGAATGTTATGAAAGTTTAGTATGATATCGACAATAAAATATCCAGAATACATATAAGGTCCATCTAAGAAGCACCTCGATAAGTGCAGTTTGCTGGTAATATGGATGGTTACAGAACTGGACATGTTCAGAACCAGCTGTCCAGAAATGGGCAAGAGTAAAGGCAGCAGAAGAGGGGAATCACACACAATAGAATTGGGTGAGCTTTAATGATGTAAACAAACGATGAGTTTACATCTGGAAATAACGACCCGCAACAAAAAGTTGCTCTAAATACGACAAACAAATATACGGGGGGTCAAGGGGGAATAATTTAACGACCTGTCGACTCATGCCCCTAGAAACACGATAAGAAACACACGGAGAGAAGACCAGGTCTAGGGTGGTGTGGTGTCCAGGATGGTGAAAGTGGATCACGCGGGAAAACGTGTGAGCAAAGGATTGAGTGTTGACTAGGCCAGAAGAACCATCAGACCACCCATGTGGTGGTATATCATCATATGGGATTTTCTAGTGGTCGCTCCATGTACCGCCTATATCGTCAAATGACGGTACAAGAAAATGCAGCAACACATTCCGGCCCAATCGTACTCAAAATAATCTGGATAAAGTGCAGTGCTCTAGAGAAAGTGCTCGCTAAAATTGACTACCTAAACTGAAGAAAATGTATAGGTGTCAAGATTAAAAGGTGCGCTTAGTAGTAAGTGAGTGAAACTACATAATTGCGCTGTGTGAAGTGGTCGACTAGTTTCAGCTAAAAAGAGTGTTTACTCTAGCTTTCATCAGGACCTTTGAAAAACATATATATATGCTACTGCAAGTCAAAGGAAGGGGTGTACACCCATGGTTGGGCATGAAACCATGTACTTGCGAAACTCATGTATCACCCCAGCATATGGAACCTCAGTTTCCAAAAACGATAGGAAAAAGATCTTCTCCCTGTCAGAAAAACAGAAAATACAATGTATTCATGTTCACACAGAAAACCACAAAACCCAACAGACACCATCTGGACAGAAAACTCCTTGCAAGAACAATTTGCGTTCTGCACAATAATTAAGCCTATTAGCTACATCACAAAGAGGCATTTCCTCCTAGTGATACTCACCCAGCTTTATGTGGGTTATGTGGGTGACGACCTCACCTCGCCCGGCAACCCAACTGTTATTTATAAGCCAGACCTACTGCCTTTGACAGCGCTCGTTATTTGCCGAGAGCCGCTGGGTGTGGCGCAATGGCAGGTTCTCTTAAGGTGGAGCAGCCAGGCGGCTGAGGAAAGGAGCCGCCGAGCTAAGTGAGAAGAGCTGTGTGACAACAGTCAAAGCAGCAGGGGAGGAGCTGCATTTTTGTCACCCACTAAAAGAATAAAAAGCTTAGTGCATTCTGTAATCTCGGTCTCTGATTTATTTATTATTCTTTTTTTTATTAGTTTATGCTTCCTAGGTAACACGATCTGTGAATACATAAGATATGACATTCTATGTATACACATTAACGTAATTACTGCCCTGTTACAGGCTGGTGAAAATTAATTGATTCACACAGATCCACGCACATTAAACAGGCTCAGTTCTATCACTGCTGTGTATAGCCGATCATCGGACCACACCTATCTTCTATATTATCGAAGAAACTTCATTTTGACAACTATACTTCATTGGGGAGAGCATTAGAACATGAACAAGGCACACATACTCCTCAGGGGTTGGAGTTTCAAGGAGATGATCTCTCCATGAGCCACAACCCAAACTCTTTACAGGTATGAAAGGACCAAACATCAACATGTAGCCTCCGTAATGCCCGTCTAGTGTAGAATTCACCGGGTCGCTAGTCATCTTCCTTGCCAACATGAGGATCGGGCCCCACTCATGAACTATTGCACACGTCACAAACATTTCTGCGACAATGGAGGGTCACGCTCTCAGCATCAGCCCAATTTGCCAATTCATTCTGCAAGACAAAGATTTTGGTGGGTAGTTTCTGCATTGCAATATTTCGTTTTGCCAAAAAGAAAGTTGAGGCAGTAAATCTGGTAATATCCTCGATGGGGCTATAACCTGGACATACTTTGTGAACCTAGACATCACACAGAATGTATTTATGTATTTGATTTGTTTTACTTGTTTACTACAGTGTTCAACACAATGCCGTGACGTCATCTTTTTCAACTGTACTTCTAGGTCAAACATATCAAATGTCATCTCCACTGTGCACTTTAGGTTTCTCCCTCATAGCATGTCTGCATTGTGTAACCTTCCTTTTCTTTTTGGGTTTCGCCTGTCGAAGGCTGCGCTCTGCGCAACTTTTCGGCGCAGGCAAAATCCTTTGATTCTAATGACTTCAGGAACGTCCCCCAGCTCCCATTGGCTAGCTCCATAAATGGAGGCTAGCCATTGGGAGCCGGATCTGTCCGTCAAGGCCGGACCAGATTCGGGGGCGTTCCCGCGATTTTTTCCCTCTCCACCCACTTCTGTTCGTCATCGCGGCGGTGGGTGTGTGTTATTTTTCTTTTTCGAGTCGCCATTTTTTCTTCATTTTACATGCGTCTGTTGTTGGGAGTTAGTTCAAGATTCGAGTTCCCACGAAGCGATCAGGTAAGGAGTATTTTGTTTATAAATGTGTTTTCACTTTGTAAGTTTAGGTATTTTGTTCTGTGCCGGTTCCCGCCCCCCCCATCCCGCTGTCCTTGTGTCCGTTCCGCCCCCCTCCCCGTGTGCCCGTTCCCGCCCCCCTCCCCTTTCACTCTCCGTTGCTTGTTGTATTTATTGTGCATATTACCCCCATTTGCATACCACTTATGCTGTCATGTTCAGCTTGTCTATCACATTCCACCCGGGACGGAAGTCCGTCACCGCTGTCGATGACCCTGATCACAACACTCCTCTATTAACACACTTCTGTGTGCTAAGTAAACATTTTGAGCCTCGTTGCGGTCTCCACGCAACCGATTTTGCGGTTTTCGGGTAAGATTTGCCATTTTCAACCATGTACACTTTTACCGTTTCGTTACGCTTTTGGGAATGCATGCGGCACCATTAGATATTACCAGCACACAGCAGTTTCACCAGCCGTGCATGAACACCACTCTGTTTCGAGTGTCTTGTCTAAACGGCCGCCTCAACTAACTATATACGGCTCATTCGCGTTCCCACCACTTTTGTTTGGTTCTATCAACTTCACCATCCGAGTATGCACGTAAATCCGCTCTGAGAGTTTTTTGGGATAGTCGTTTTAATGGATTATACACAGCTCATTCACACTCCCATAATTTTTGTTTGGTCCTTGGTCTGTACCCTTATACCTCATCTTTTTTTTTTCACTCGGTCACCGTCACTTATCAGTCATGGCAATTCACTCTTAATGCACCAGTTATTTTATACACATTCCCCAATGTTCATTTTCTAATGACTCTTTCTGTATATGTTTTTTGAGGCTGAGTTCCCATCCTGAATGGTGTGTGTGTGTGTGTGACTGCTCCAGTGTGTGTGTGTATGTGACTGATCCCGAGTGTGTGTGTGTGTGTGTGTGACTGCTCCAGTGTGTGTATGTGACTGCTCCAGTGTGTGTATGTGACTGCTCCAGAGTATGTGTGTGTGACTGCTCCAGAGTGTGTGTGTGTGACTGCTCCAGTGTGTGTGTGTGTGTGTGTGTGTGTGTGTGACTGCTCCAGTGTGTGTATGTGTGTGTGTATGTGACTGCTCCAGTGTGTGCGTGCATGTGACTGCTCCAGTGTGTGCGTGCGTGTGTGTGACTGCTCCAGAGTGTGTGTGTGCGTGTGTGTGACTGCTCCTGTGTGTGTGTGTGTGTGTGTGTGTGTGTGACTGCTCCTGGGTGTGTGTGTTTGTGACTGCTCCAGAGTGTGTGTGTGTGTGTATGTGACTGCTCCAGAGTGTGTGTTAGTGTGTGTATGTGACTGCTCCAGAGTGTGTGTCTGAATGTGACTGCTCCAGAGTGTGTGTGCGTGTGTATGTGACTGCTCCAGAGTGTGTGTGCGTGTGTATGTGACTGCTCCAGAGTGTGTGTGTGTGTATGTGACTGCTCCAGAGTGTGTGTGTGTGTATGTGACTGCTCCAGAGTGTGTGTGTGTATGTGACTGCTCCAGAGTGTGTGTGTGTGTGTGTGTGTGTGTGCGTGTGTGTGTGCGTGTGCGTGTGCGTGTGCGTGTGCGTGTGTGTGTGCGTGTGCGTGTGTGTGTGTGTGTGTCTGCTCCAGTGGGTGTGTGGGTGTGTGTATGTGACTGCTCTGGTTGTGTGTGTGTGGGGGGCTCTGGGTGTGTGTGTGTGGCTCTGGGTGTGTGTGGCTGGCTCTGGGTGTGTGTGGCTGGCTCTGGGTGTGTGTGGCTGGCTCTGGGTGTGTGTGGCTGGCTCTGGGTGTGTGTGGCTGGCTCTGGTTTGTTTTCAGACTTTGACCCAGAGCAAGAGAGAGGAAACACATGCAAGGGGAAGGGAGGAGAAAGAGAAATACGGACAATGACAAAGGGACAAAGCAGTGATGATAAGAACCTGAAAGCGTGAGATAACGAGGCAGAGTTTCTGGTGGTGGATTAGAGATGCATGAGGTGGAATCAAAACTATGGAGCCTTGGTATTCGCCACCGGCAATATTCACTAGCTCTGGCCGCAGAGTTATGAGCAGAAATGTGGAGCTTGGCTCTTAATTCCTTTACAAATAAAGTACTGACCACAGCAGACTTTCAGAAAGTTTTCCTTGAGCACATTCTGTATCCTCTATCTGCTTTGCTTTTGACTAGGCACTGTGTGTGTGTTTTTGTTAAGGATCTAACTAGTAGTAATGCACATACTTAGGTTTTAAGGTTCCAAGTGGGTTGATAGTTTGTTTTAGTTGATGGGCACCTAATTTGACAGCCACCACCACTGCTATCCCAAAACATCTATTCCTGTTCAGCTACAATGGCCCCGAGGTCAGCCGCCACCCTCCCAGGGGAAGACTTCTCCTTCGTCAGTCGTACTGTGAAGTTCCTGCTCTTCTTCTTCAATATGCTCTTCTGGGTAAGTGCTATTCATGCTATTAGTCCTGTTATTTGAACAGAGTGTGTATGACATTATGAAATGTCATAGGAAGCAGCCCTTGCTTGTCTTTTCTATACTATATCCATTCAGTCATATGTGAATTTGAAGTGTGTTGTAGTTTGTGAAGTAACATTGATCACGGGGTACAATAATACTGGACTCAATTGCAGACTAAGTTCATGGCATATTTATTATGTAAACATAGTGCATGTTTTATATTGGTGCAATAATGTATGGTAAACATATTGGTTTCAACTGACGTTAAACAAATTTGGGATAAATGCTTAGATAGGGGACCTCCGCAACTACCTGGGACAGTATACACGTGAGATCTGTATTTCCTGAGTGAGCGATATGTTGGAGGAAGCATTTCAGTGTTAGACGGGTGTAGGGGGAAGTCTCTAACGGAGGGCGAGTGACAGGGTAAAACCTGCTCGGAAGGGCAGTAAGATATACAAATGGTTGTTTCTGTTTGAGGGCAGAGGAAGGGGGTACCCGAGGGCTCTGGAGTGGAGCAGTGCCCGCTTAACGCATGGGCACGCTGGTCAGTTGCCCAGGGGCCCACCGGAAGTGTTGCACAACAGCACTCCGGGCGGAGGCTTATTTGAGGCAGATGCTGTGTGTGAGGAACTGCGACATCTTTACTGCATAAAAGCTGCGGCAACTTTTATGTGCTTCTTTGTGGTTATTAGGGAAGGTATTCCTTGTACACAGAGCCAATGCTTAGGAACCCCCTGCTGTTTATCAATCTATTCTTTATGTAGCGCCTCCTAGCTTTGTTCGGCGGTTTGTAAGCGCTGTGTAGCCCAGATAGCCTGTGCTGCATTTCAAATGTCATGTGACCACCATGAATAGGAAGATAATCAAGTTTTTATTGCATTGTTGGACAGGCATGTGTAATACTTTTAACCAAGATGTACATGCTTCAGACCATTGTCTTCCCGACAAGACGGCTATTATGTAAAGCATATCTGTTTGTCGACTGGTAAGATGCCTACAATGCTGTTGGTCATTGTTCCCATTTCAAAATGTCCGCTTGTTTGAAAAAACTGTCTCCAGCTACATAAAAGTGGTGTTGACCCTTTCCCAGAGAAAAATTCTGTCAATTTTGCATTCTGAAAGGATGGGGACGAGATACTTAAACAGAGATGTAAAATCCTCTATTTATTTCTAACATGGAGTTTTTATGTCGCTTTACTGTAATTTATTTATACATAGTGAACGCTGTACATGAGCACCAGTTACGTTACACTAAGGACACTTTTTAGGTTTCGCCTCGCCGAAGGCTGCGCTTTGCGCAGCTTTTCGGCGCAGGCGAAATCTAATGTTAGAACAGTGTGGCTTGGAATCTGCCCCTCTGTTCCATTGGCTAGCTCCATAAATGGAGGCTAGCCATTGGAACAGAGATCTGTCCGTCATAGCCGGACCAGATTCGTGGGCGTTCCCGCGATTTCTTCCCTCTGCAACGTCATGCGGCCGTGGGCGGGGTTTATTTTATTTTGTCTTGCAGAAATGACGGGGTGTTTTAACTCAGACAGCCTCCCTTGCACGGAGTATGGTGTCGGACGAGCTGCAGACGGACAAGCTGCTTTAAAGCGAGGCTACGTGGAGCAGAAATGACGGGGTGTTTTAACTCAGACAGCCTCCCTTGCACGGAGTATGGTGTCGGACGAGCTGCAGACGGACAAGCTGCTTTAAAGCGAGGCTACGTGGAGCAGACATTCAAAATCAGTATATCCACTACAATAAACACATATGTGTCTCTGTCTCCATAGCAGGATGTTTTACTGTTCCCGTCACTTTAGTGAACCATGTACTGTATAATGGAGCCAGTGCTGGTCTCCTATTAACATTGGCACCGACAGCAGTGGGACCCAATAACACCAAGTCAAGCTGCCTGCTGTTTTACTCCCTTTTTCACTAAGACTTATCCACTAAGACTTGCCTCATCAACTTTGCAATAAGAAGTGACAAACGATTTGAACATGTTTGAGTTTAATTCACCATGCGTTTGTAATACATGTACTTTAATTCCATGTAGAGTAAAAAAGGAACATTCCCTGATTGGTTAAACTCTATACATCTAAATCGAACATCCTGGGTGTGCACTAAGCTGCACAGGGACTTTGACAGTGCAGGGCAGCGTGGGAGGCGAGACCTCTCCTCTTTCTCTCCTCCCTTTTCTTCCCTTCTCCCCCACCTCCCTCTCCCTCTTCTCACCTCTCTCCTCCCCATCCTCTTTTCCCCTCTCTCTCTCACGCTGCATGCGGCCTCTCTCTCTCCACATAAGCACACTCCAGGCAGTCCCCTCTCCGCGGTATTTGATAAAATTGAGTGCAGAGTGTGAGTGCAGAGTGCAAAGTGAGTGTGCAGAGTAGTGAGTGCAGAGTGAGTGAGCAGAGTAGTGAGTGAGCAGAGTAGTGAGCAGAGTAGTGAGTGAGCAGAGTGCAGAGTGCAGAGTGCAGAGTGCAGAGTGCAGGGTGCAGGGTGGAGGGTGGAGGGTGGAGGGTGGAGGGTGGAGGGTGGAGGGTGGAGGGTGGAGGGTGGAGGGTGGAGGGTGGAGAGTGACTAGGGAGTGCAGAGTGACTAGGGAGTGCAGAGTGACTAGGGAGTGCAGAGTGACTAGGGAGTGCAGAGTGACTAGGGAGTGCAGAGTGACTAGGGAGTGCAGAGTGACTAGGGAGTGCAGAGTGACTAGGGAGTGCAGAGTGTGAGGGAGTGCAAGGGAGTGCAGAGTGCATAGGGAATGCAGAGTGCAGAGTGTGTAGGGAGTGCTAGAGTGCAGAGTGCATAGGGAGTGCAGAGTGCATAGGGAGTGCAGAGTGCATAGGGAATGCAGAGTGCATAGGGAATGCAGAGTGCATAGGGAATGCAGAGTGCATAGGGAATGCAGAGTGCATAGGGAATGCAGAGTGCATAGGGAGTGCAGCGTGCATAGGGAGTGCATAGGGAGTGCAGAGTGCATAGGGAGTGCAGAGTGCATAGGGAGTGCAGAGTGCCTAGGGAGTGCAGAGTGCCTAGGGAGTGCAGAGTGCCTAGGGAGTGCAGAGTGCACAGGGAGTGCAGAGTGCATAGAGAGTGCAGAGTGCATAGGGAGTGCAGAGTGCATAGGGAGTGCTAGAGTGCAGAGTGAGTAGGGAGTGCTAGAGTGCAGAGTGCATAGGGAGTGCAGAGTGCATAGGGAGTGCAGAGTGCATAGGGAGTGCAGAGTGCCTAGGGAGTGCATAGGGAGTGCAGAGTGCACAGGGAGTGCAGAGTGCACAGGGAGTGCAGAGTGCATAGGGAGTGCAGAGTGCATAGGGAGTGCAGAGTGCATAGGGAGTGCTAGAGTGCAGAGTGAGTAGGGAGTGCTAGAGTGCAGAGTGCATAGGGAGTGCAGAGTGCATAGGGAGTGCATAGGGAGTGCAGAGTGCATAGGGAGTGCAGAGTGCATAGGGAGTGCAGAGTGCATAGGGAGTGCAGAGTGCATAGGGAGTGCAGAGTGCATAGGGAGTGCAGAGTGCATAGGGAGTGCAGAGTGCATAGGGAGTGAAGAGTGCATAGGGAGTGCAGAGTGCATAGGGAGTGCAGAGTGCATAGGGGGTGCAGAGTGAGTAGGGAGTGCTAGAGAGTGCAGAGTGAGTAGGGAGTGCTAGAGAGTGCAGAGTGAGTAGGGAGTTCAAGGGAGTGCTAGAGAGTGCAGAGTGAGTAGGGAGTGCTAGAGAGTGCAGAGTGATTGCAGAGATTAAGCTAATGGCAATGTAAATGACAATCTGTTTTCAAAACCAACACATAAATACAAATTTTGTCATTTACAATGCCAATAACTCTAACTTTTCCAAAGGCGAAACCATTGCATTGTAAATGCTTGTTGTACTTTGTGTTTGTTTTGTGGTTATTTTGCTACTTACTACTGTATTTTCTTTCGCTGTTTTTACCTCTGTTCAATTTCTGAAAATCTCAATAAAATGTACTTGAACAAAATAACTTAGACATACTCGGATGTATCTCATTAGGATATAAAATGTATGATTTATATGGTGTAAGAAGGTATGATAGGTGTACGCCCATTATCTGAGAAAAAAATCCCCTTTATAAGATTATCATGCAATACAATAAACAGGGAGAAGTTGAGAATATTCTCCCTGACCCTTAGTACCAAGGTATGCAACGCGGCAGCCCTCAGCTATGGGGCACATCATATGTTCAGCATTTAGGCATACAAATCCAATGAGATAATGACCGGGCTATCAAATAAAATTATGGGTTAGTAGGTTAAAAAAATGGCAGAACTGGGGTGGTAAATTAGCCTACCAATATCAATGGATGGTCGCATAACGTTGATAAAAAATAGTGGTGGTGTTCCCCAAACTCCTCTACTTATTCCTCAATATTTCACACTTGCTGACATGCGAATTGTTCACTAATCTGAAATAGTTTATAATTTAATTTGCTTGGGCATAGCAGGAGCCAAACAGATTGTGGTACAGTGACATTGTAATTAATAGCAGCTTGGTGATTATACAGTGCCAATTTTTGAACTAAACTATACTGGTTCCTTCCTCCACCATTTTGCCCACACTTTGGAGTGAAGTTGGACACTGTACATTTTCGAACCCAGCAACAATCACACTGCAGCCTGGAAAATGACCTGTGGTGCATTTTGCCGAGTTCCCTGGACGAGATGGGCCTGGCAAAGACTCGATAATTGATGGGTAACTCTCTATCATACTGCTTCCACTTGCCACTCGGATAAATCCTCGATACTGCATAGGACAGAAACCACGCCCAATGCTCAGCTATAAACACTAGAGCTAATCTCCACCAGTGTCACATTCCACCGTGGTACCTTTATACCACTGCAGTTAATTACATAACAAACATAGCACCCTGCTAGATACCTTCTTCTATTACAGCCCTATCTGCCAAACTAAACATAATCAGTTCATCAGGAACATCCTCAACTCCTTCATCTTATACAACTATTAATCTCTGATCGCCGCAATGTAGTATACATACTCTACTAGTCCATGCAGGGCAAAACTATACATGACATAATGTTGATCAAAGGGCAAATGTGAGTTGGATTTAGGCATACTAATAGCGGAAGAACAATGTACCTACAGTTGCACTTCTACTGAGGATGTATCATTCAATAATATACAGCGACTAATATATTATAGATTCCGAAAACACAATCTATAACTCCCAAGTGGTTTGCTGAAAAGGGTCTACGAGTTGCCTCAGTTGCCAAAGCTTACACGCACCAGAAGCAGGACTCTATCATCTAGTTTAGGGCTGACCACAAACAGCAACATATTGGGTTGAAATATTGCACTAATCTTGTATTATAGGGAAAATGATCCACCAAACCCATTACTGGCCCTGTTTGCTTATCCATGCATAAGTTTATATTAAGAACTTCCTTGTAAAAGGGTCAGAGTCCGCCCTTACCAGGATGGGGAGGGGGGGTTGTCGCCAATAATGAAGTATACCTCATAATGCGGGCAAGGCTTCCTCATTCAGAAACAACTTTATTACCTATTTGGCCCTAGGGATTAGGCAGGTCAGGGAAGTATATCCAACTTCAATTAGTCATACACCATGTCCTTAGTGTTCTGTAATGTGCGAGATGTACCAGCAATTTTGCTTAAATATAGAGCAATTGCACTGTTGTTAACAAAACAGTGAGTTGCTATGTGTTGGGGAAGCTCTAGGTTGGCTGAAAGACCTAATGTGTTGTAATGATATGCCTGACAATTCTGTAGCTCTCCGTCCACCACCTGAATGACCAGAAGACATTTTAGTGTACCCCTGAGGTCATGCCTCATCAGCCCATGACTCTACATCATGGTTGGTGTCGAAAGTTTTGGTATAAACAGAACACTAGCTGTATCACTACATTCATCATGTGGTCTGCAAATAAACACTTGAGGCAAACAACCTTTGATTCATTACCCTGGTTAATAGAGAAGTATGTGCAAGCGACACCCACTTTTACCTGGCCTTTGCACTGGACTGGCTAACTTATTTGTGCACCATTTGACTGATTTGTTCACCGTATTGGTAAAGAAATAAGGCATATTACTATCCAGAGGAAGTAGGTGACTGCCCCTTATGGTTTGAACCAGTTTACGGCATAAACAAAAAAAGAACTATTAAAAAAAGGTATGCTAGGGGTACTTTATTATATTGAATAAACAAACCTCAGGTTGCCTGAAGCCTCAAACGGATAATCCGAGGCACTTGACTGTTTTCAATTTGTCAGGCGCTTGGCCTAAGCTCTGTTCCACGATTCCCTCGGAGGAGGATCATCACTTGCAAGATGCAATAGTTTTTGTGATGTAATTTCTTACTTTTCCCAATGTGTTGAGGGCTAAACGTACTTGTGGTTCATCTCCTGGAGTATGCTTCATAACTCTTATTAAAGATGTGCATGCAGGCAATAACATCTTACACGCGGACAGTCACCATCCGCCTGAATTCAAGTGGAGGATCAGGACTAAACGGAACTACAATACAAATCAAACCTATGAGGAGGAAAAAGAGAATGATTGGAAGGTTCAGAAGGAGGGGCTACTCAATAAAAGTATCAAGAATAGTGGATAGAAAGGCAGCTAATTTGAATATAGCCATCCTCATAGTTAAGAGTCCAAAGGACTCACCTGAGAAGAATCCAGTCATATTGATCACCTCGTATAACACAGAGTCAGCAGCTGTTAGGAACATCTTGAATAAACTGGCATATAGTCAAAGGCGACCCAGTGGTGGGCCCATATGTATCCACATACCCAATAGTGACATATAGAAAATCCCGATTCCTTAAGGACTTTAGTGAACAGCTAAATGGGTAACATAAAGGAGCAAAGCTGGCTGCAACAACAGAAATGGTTCTTAAAGTGTGGCAAGTGTAAGGCCTGTGTGGGAAGTAAAAACAGGAAGATATTCCAGTTGCCCACAGGGAAAACAAGAGAGATCAGAAAATTCATAAACCGTGACTCTGACTTTTGTGTGTATGTGGTGGTGTGCCCAAGTGAAAAGTTGTATGTGGGTAGCACGATTTTTCTCTAAAAAAGAGAATTTTGGAACATTGAAGGGCAATTAGAAATGACGATGTCATCCACTCCACAGCCAGAAATTGGTTAAAATGTGATCATTAAAATCGTCGGCTTTTGTAAACAATTGTGAAATTTTTAAATTAACTCAAAACATTCATGTCAATAAACTTAGATTCATGTGAAATAACAGGCAATAATTTCTTCAAACATGGATAAATGTCCCTATAACATGTACATCTTTAATTTGTTTTAATCACAAATTCTTTCCTTTGGTGGACTTTCATGCTCTACATCACAAATTCAATGTTTCAAGAGAACCGCCCAATGCATTTCAGGCCCCATTGGCCCTTCTTCAGGGGCTTAATCTGAAAACAAAGTAAACATAGTCTCATATAAAAACAGAACCCAAGTATGGGTGAGCAGTCTAGTAAATGTTACATTAAACGCCATCATACCATCAGATAGAGCTGAAACTGAGGATCATGCAAGTACATCACATAAATATGTGGGTTAAAGATATATGGAAAGATGAAAAGAAAGACCTGTGGATAGGCTGCAACCAGTAGTGTGAAAGGGGAGAGCCAGATAGCCGGCTGACGATCGTGTGAAGTATACACAAGTTGTAAGGTGCAAAAACACCAACAATGCACCAAAGCGCAATACCCAAACAAATGTGCCAACAAATGAAAACGGTTCTAATATGTGAGAAGAGCTTAACACTACGTTCCTCAAAACCAACCTCGAATTCCTTCCGTATGTTTGTAAAAGCACAAATACATTGAGTCAACGATCGATCTGTAAAAAAATGATAATGCAAGCATTGCAATAACAAGCATTTGCAATGCAGTAGGTCTCGCATTACCAAGACTTAAAGCTATTGGCTTTGCCAACAGTAAACGGGCGGCATACTGAAACAGAGCACGGCGCCCATGCACATAAAGTTATTTGCATGGCCGCCCGAGAAGCGGGCGCCACGGTATTGAAAACAAGTTAATGAAAGTGCAATCAGTGACCGTGCTCTCAGTGCGGTCTCGTATGAGGGTGTGCGTTATCTCATAGTGTGGTCGCATTTGGAGGAAAGTAAAAATTGAAAGTGCCCTCAGCTAGGCCTCAGCTTAAGGGCCGTTGCTTCATCCTGAGACAGGGCAAAGTAAACATACAGAAAATAGTCCTTGGAAAACAACAAATGCACACAGAAGAAATAGCACACGTACAAGGGGCAGTCATCATGGGTGTGACAAACCCACAAAAAGGTGGGACAAATCATCCAATTCACCACACAAAAGAAACATATTTTGAAAGGCATAGGAAGGAACCAATCATAAGCGATGAGCGTGCCTTTAGCCAATACAGTAGATACAGCAGATCTCGCAGTGAAGCGCATGCGTGCTGTCTAGGCTCGACCTGAAAAGTGGGTGGTTTAAGACATGTAAGCTAAAATGTAGTATTGAGCACAGCATTCCGCCTGACTGGCCTTTTGGTGCCACTCTATGGGTTTTCTGTGATTGCATCTAGGCTTATCCTGCAAAAACAAACACATATACCTGTAACCACCCAGACCTATTGGCTTTGGTTATGCTTTGTTAGCTCGTTCAGATAAATGAAAAAAAGCAATGATTTTGTTGTGAATAATTACAATCAGCATAAATACTCACATTGTTCTGGGCTCTCTGAAGGGAGGCCAAGTATCGGATGTGCTCATCGTTATGACCCAAAGACAGGCAGGTGTAGAACTGCTTTCTGCCTCAACTTCAGAGCTCTCAAACAAGCGCCGTCATAAATACCCACCCACAACCTGAACTCACTCAAACACATGGATGTGTTTTAAGGAGTGTAAGATTAAGTAAGACGTGAAATGCAAACCGGGATTGCACCGCAGATGTTGAAGACATGGCAAGGAGCTGTAGGAAATATCCAGTTTGTTCTCTGGTTTGTTTCTCCCTATATAGCCACCGTATTATTAGCACCCAAGATTTGCTCAACCAATCCCATTACTAACTACTGTTGTTTGTCTGCATTCCACTTTCAGCAAGATGGTGAAGCGGGGACAATGACTTTGCTTGTCTTCAGTAGGTGACCATAGAGAGATGGTGATATTGACCTCATTGCCAAGATGCTTTCGAGCATTAACAGATGTTAGTTGCCCTTCTCCTCATTATGAGGCCCGACTCGACTCAAACCCATGACTGGGGCTAGGGGCAATTAAGAGCAGTTAACGCTCTGAGGAGAGGGTAAAAGGCCTTACCTATTTTCCTTCAGATTCCCACTGACACATAGATGAGCTATTTATCCATGAAGGTACTCTGTTATAAGGTAATTACATCTCTACAGCAGTGCCAAAATAATGAAATCACTCTGTCGCATAATCACGTGTCTCACGAGCAATATTTATAAACTATTACATAAAAAAAGATTTCTAGTTATTCTGTGTACAATTTCATTTAGTTCATTGTCAAAGGTTCATCCGGATATACTTTTGTACAAGTTATTGGCATAGCGCTAATACAGTCTCCTCCACAGAAGAGAGTTCTTTTGAGAATACAAAATAAACTGTAACAAAGAGATCAACCTGCAAACATAAAATAAATCTATTACACACAAACCAGCTTAAAAGAAACCGAAAAGATCAGGCAAAATCAAATCAAAGCAGAAAAACTCAAGTGTCACTTCTAATCGCTGTTGCATATTAGCGACCATTTCTAATTCTTTCTCATATTCGTGGCGTTGAGAAAAGAGGATTAGCCGGCTCTGAAATTAGTACAATTTGGTTTACAAACTGACCCACTACGCTCAGAAAACAAGAACAAGCACGGAATAGAAACCTGTGGTGTGCGTGCACCACAGAGGAGCCGACGCGGGAATCGAAACCAGTGGTGCGCGTGCACCAGAGGAGCGGGGGCAAGGGAGCGCGAAGACACGCCGGACGAGGTAAGGGCTGTGTGTGCGTACGCTGGGGGTTCTGTGTGTATGTGTGTGTGCGCACGGCAGCGGGGGCGTAGGAGGTTCTCTATGTGTGTGTGTGTGTGTGTGCGTGCGTGTGTGTATGCTCGGCGGGGGGGTTCTTTACTTGTGTGTGTGTGTGTGTGTGTGTGTGTGTGTGAGTGTGTGTGTGTCTGCGCGGCGGGGGGGAGATGGGGTCTGTATGTGTGTTGTGCATGTGTTGTGAAGAGCCTGCCGGAATCGGAGCGCGTGTTCACACACGCGACCTGATCCGATTCCGGCAGGCTGCGTGCGCGTGCCATTCTCTTGTCTCCAAGTCTCGCTACTCCTTGAAAGGTGTAACGATCGCTATAGTCTCGCTTTGCGACAGCAGGGGCGAGACCTAAAAATGTATTATCATGGACATGCACCAAACATGGGGTATTCAAAATACGTGGTGCCAACTGACCTTATGCACAGCTGCTGGCAAAAGACCGAAGCTTGCCCATCTATCCGACCGGATAACCACCGCGTTTCTGAGTCTGAGAAAACATACACTCCAACCCTTACACCAAATGTTAATTAAGCAAGCCCGGTAACAACACAAACTAACCGCCTGTTTTAAACTAACCTTGTGCCAAACGTAAACCAAGGGACTCGACCTCTTCGCTTAACCGACCTGCTCCAAGTTCACGACAAAGACGCAACGCATGCTCAGTGTGTGGTGGAAAAAATAAACAAAAGAAAGAAGACTGACTCAAACCCGGAACATCCTCTGTTGAAGACGCCATATGTAAACAATGAAACCCGAGTGTTTAAACAACCATGGTACACTAATAGGAGTACTCTCATCACGAAAACAATAAAAATCGGAACCCCAATGCCAAATCGAATCTGCCTTCCAAAGGAACAAGGTGAACGTGTGTAAACCAAACTGGATGGTATTAAGATGGTGCTACGATGAAAATGAACCCACAAAAAATGCAGTGTGCCCATAATCATGGAGTCATAAAGATCATATCACTTCCATGAACATTACATGAAATTATCCTTCTGGTGAACTATGTACATGCACCATAACATACATTGCGTATCCATAACAATACAATACATAATCCTTTTTGTAAAACTGTATACCTCCCCATATCTGAAAATGATAGTGAACATAAACAATCCGATCAGTAACTGAAAAAGACCTGTAATACTGTCCACCTAATGTAGACCTACAAAAAACATCCTAGGTCAACTTTATCGTTAATCCCTTTAGGGTCTTGAGTGTTCAGCCACTTTATCCAATATATTTCCCTTTGTAGAAGAGTTCTGGTGAGATCTCTCCCAGGCATAGGTTTGACTAACTCTATAACCTGGAATTTCAACTGAGCTATTGTGTGACGACTTTTAGTCCAATGGACAGCAAGACTGCTGTTCATATTGCAATTACGGATGGTACTTTTGTGTTCTGAAATCTGTGTTTTAATTTTTCGCTTAGTCTTACCTATTTATAATAAGCCACAGGGACATTTAATTCCATAAATCAAGTTCATAGAGTTGCAATCCGGGTTATGTTTTGTTTTAATTGTCTCTCCTGTTTGCAGATGTTGTATACTATCACTGCAGATACCATTGTTACAATGGACACAGTTATGGCACCATCTTGTGCACTTAAAGTTTTCCATTGTTTCTATGGATTTGGGTTTTAGAATTTCTTTTGTGTGATCTTCTTTAGGCAAATATAGGTTTGTCCTTGAAAAGATCTTGAAAGTCACTTTCATTCTCTAGTATTTCCCATCGTTGATTGATAATCCTTTTGTCCTGCCAAGAACAGATGGAAAATGTTGATACAAAGACTTGTCGGTGGGCTTCTGATTTGGCTTTTTTTTGCACCTTACAACTTGTGTATAGTTCACGCGATCGTCAGCCGGCTATCTGGCTCTCCCCTTTCACACTACTGGTTGCAGCTTACCCACAGGTCTTTCTTTTCATCTTTCCATATATCTTTAACCCACATATTTATGTGATGTACTTGCATGATCCTCAGTTTCAGCTCTATCTGATGGTATGATGGCGTTTAATGTAACATCTACTAGACTGCTCACCCATACTTGGGTTCTGTTTTTATATGGGAATATGTTTACTTTATTTTCAGATTAAGCCCCTGAAGAAGGTACAATTGGGCCTGAAATGCATTGGGCGGTTCTCTTGAAACATTGAATTTGTGATGTAAAGCATGAAAGTCCACCAAAGGAAAGAATTTGTGATTAAAACAAATTAAAGATGTACATGTTATAAGGACATTTATCCATGTTTGAACAAATTATTTTCTGTTATTTCACATGAATCTAAGTTTAGTGACATGAATGTTTAGAGTTAATTTAAAATTTTCACAATTGTTTACAAAAGGCAACAGTGCACAGAGGCCAGGTTGTAAAACTTGAATTACGAAATTTCTTGATCAGCACATTTAGACAGTGTGCCAACCCCTGTAGCATGCCTGGTTTAATTCATCTTTAGAAATTAGCATCATTCTCCAAAAAACGGGAGTGCTCCTTTACATTCAGCTGTAATAATTAAAATCGTAACATCTTTTCTTTCTTTGGCATTGACAGGGTGGCAGCAAGCCCAAGAGGGCGAGACAGAGAGAAATGACAGAGTCCTGATATCCAGTTACATTCTGCTTCTAGGCAGCAAATCACCCTTTGGGATGAATGAGGACAAGAAACTGTTTGTCCACATCAGATGAGTAACATATTACATGCCTTAGGTTAAGTCCTGCTTCCTTTGGGATCATTATTTTTTCTGTGGTATATTGTATCTCAGTGGGGTGTCCCAACTGAAGTGCAATATTGACATTTGGAAGAACTTCACAGGTAGCCTAGTAGACCAGGGCTCTGCTATCTAGGTAGTATACGGGCTCATGAAATGAGTATTAAACAAGAGTTTCAGCTAAGCCTAGGGGTTGCAGTGTGTCCCCTCGTGTCCTTTTTAATTTCCCTGTTGTATTTATAATGATTCTTTGCACGGTATCCACTACTCACGGAAGAGAGTATTTTCTTTTTTCTTCTTTAACACCCCCCCCCCCTTTCTTTTGAACTAAAATGTATCATATATGAACGACTGGTGACTTTGGAGATCAAATTGTGGAACTTGTGGTGCGGAGGTATTCAAGTTAAGGGCCACTTGGCCGACAGATATGAAAGAATAGAGATGCTAACACTTGGTGGGAGCCTCTTTCACTTCCATCTCAAACCGCGATACCTACTAAGGCTTTAAATGAATTTACATGAGCAGAAATGTGAATTTATCTGCACAGTTATGACTTAATACCAGTGGCAGCTAACATGAATTGAAATGTAACTTTACAAATAAAAAATAAATGTGGAATTATAATTGTGCAACACTTATGAGATGTGAATATGCTTTTAGTAACTTGTTAGAAACGGGACCCCCGGCCGGCCAATGCTCACGCCAAAGTCAGTCAGGGATCACCATTTCTAAGTCAGGGTAAGGGAGTTACACACCAAGACAACCCCTGCTCACCCTCTAGGTAACGTGACGCGAGCAGCAAGGCTAATCTCGGAGGCGATGTGTAAAGCGTTTGCGCGCGCACACCAGCAACAACACCCTAGGCCCACCACAAATGAAACTCCACACAAGGTTATATAAAAATAGCCTTTGTATTATAATAAAAAAACACATTAGATAAGACACACACTTTACAATGTGCCAACAGGCACGGGCAGAATTTACAAGGGATTATGTACAGGACAGGGCCACCTGGACCACTGTCAGGGGTATGCACTTTTTAGAACTAATACTTGTAGGTATAACACTTAGCACATAAACATATAATGACTGTAGCACCAAAATAGTATATGTAGCACACAACCAGTAACTACTGGTAAAGGGTAAATACCTCCTACGCAACCCTAACCCCTGTAGGAAAATCACACAGGGAACTAGGACCTTATCATCAGGACCTATGGAAGGAAAACCATCACCTAAGCAAGTCACATTTAGCAAAGGGAAGGAAACCTAAAATAATCACCTAAGCAGGTCACATTTAGCAAAGGTAATAAAACATCAATCATCCTCTAAGCAGGTCACTTTTAGCAAAGGGGAAGAACCATAAACCAATCACCTAAGCAGGTCACTTTTAGCAAAGGGGATAAAACATTAACAATCACCTAAGCAGGTCACTTTTAGCAAAGGTAATAAAACAAACATATTGCACATGAGACTTAAAAGCATATTCAGAGGTGCAGGTAGAACATTTGCGCAGGAATCACATAAGCAAGTAAATCATAAATTGCGCAGGGTGCATGTAGTACAACACTAGAACTGTCCCCCAGGCCAACTGGCCTCGCAAGGGCTGAAATGCCCTGAGTCCAAATGTCAGGGAAGGCTGCGCAGGCAGCCAAGAACACAAGCCTAAACGTAGCAACTGTCCACTAAGTGCTGGACAGTTGTAAATCAATGGTGAACCAAAGTTGGAGCCTCGTGGGCTCAAGAACACAATGGGGCAAAACACAGAGTGGGAGCCTCAGGGCTCTAACCAACTAACTGCCCCTCAAGAACCTCGCTGGGTTTTAAACAAATATGATGTTACCCCAGAGCTTCAGTGCTCTAAAATGATATGGGCGGCGAGCCTCTCAGGCTCAAAGAACAACTGGCACCTCAGAGCCTCGGGGCTCTGTAATAACTAATGCCCCTCGAGCCTCTCGGGGCTCGCAAACAATGGTGGGCTGGGAGCCTCGTGAACAAGGAAATGCCCCAAAGGCCCCCAGGAGCCTCGGGGCCCCAATAAAGAAATGCCGCACACGTTGGAGCGGCCCTCTGCCAACTGGGGCCGCTCGACGAACCAAGAGAACCTGCCCCCGCACTCACCGGGACTTCACTGGTGCTGCGGGGGGGCGGGAAACGATGCCGGCCTCTGTAGGTGGAGTCCCGCTCGAGGGGACTCAATGCACGATGCCCCCTTCACTCACCGGGTCTCGTTGGGGACTTCGCTCGGTTTCCCGGCTCCTCTCCTCGCTGCTCGGCTGGGGGGCGGGACTTCCGGTCCTCGTCTTGGGGGCCGCGCAGCGATTGGCCGGTCAACCAATCGCTTCCGGGTCGCCGCGGGCAGCGCGGCGGCTCGTTTCAGGCAGGCGGGGTCCCATTATCCGAGGAGTGGGCTCCCTCGTGATAAATTAAAATCCAAGGACGGGGCAATGCCGGGTGGGCATCGGCCTCCAAAATAGCAAAAATATGAGGTGGGCAATCCTAAATCAAATAGCCAACACCACAAAATCTGCAAATGCCGGGTGGGCACCGGCTGGACAACCAGAGCGCTCCCAAGAGCTCCAAGGGCAAAGTCAAGCGCTATTGAGCGCTGGGGCAGAAATAAAGCGCTGCCAGCACTGTAAGTCAAACAAAAAGCGCTTCCAGGCGCTCTGGTAAAGTATAGCTCAAGCAAGGGTTTGGGGCAGGCAGGGGGGGCAAGGCTGGGCCCAGAGCCAGCTCACTGGGTCTCCAGGCAGGGAGACAGTCCAAGTGGCGGTCCTCCTGGCCCCAGCAACAGCAGCAGCCCCCTCAGCTAGGATCCAAAAGCAGAACATTCATGGGGACACAGCCCCTTCTTATACTGTGAAATCCTTTGTTTCAGGGTGCAGGGAAACCAGTTGCAGCTGGTTCTGGAGCACCCTTGATGGCCCAACCACCCCTTTCATTCACTAGCAGGGCTAGGGTCGTTAGATGCACCACAGGGGCCGGAGCCAGCATTGGGTGGGGAAAGCCCAGCCCCATCAGGAACCAGGTGCAGCCCTCCCCAGCCATCAACATGCTAATCTCACACTCACCACCGGGCAGACCCACCCAGACTTCCTGGAGCCAGGCTTGCCAGCCAGCTCCAGCCAATCACGCTCCAGCACCCTCACTGCACACATACATCAAGGTCTAGATGTGGCACTTCCCTACTAGACACATACAAGCCGCACATACCATCGCGCAGCATTCACTCTCACGAGTTCACACATACCAAACTCGAGCCTGCACTCCCCACGCATCAGGAACTACCAGGGACACACACATTCCCCATGCATTCCTATGGGAGGGCAGGCCAGCCATACTACACGCACGCACTTTACTCTGGGACACAGGGAAAAAGTGCGCAGAGACCCAAAAATCACTAACACAGGGTCACACATAAAAGCAAAAAGTTTAGGGGTGAACCTGCCATAAGGGCCAAGTCCAACATAACTGTAAACATGCAAACAATTATTTGGAGAACAATGTAGTCTGTTTTTTCATGTCTATATGCTCAGCCGGAAATGTGTTGCCCGTCTTCTACGTTACTCAACGTAATCACGATAAATTTGTGGTTTTATTTTGTGCAAATTGGCTTTGGAAAAAGACCTCTGTGGTCGAAACGCGTTGCAGTTGAAACAGATACAACTATTCTTGTGACCACGATCTTCGAGTGCGAGTTCTTCTTTGTGTTATATTTGTGATACGAAGGTTTCCTGAAAAACATATATATACACACATACTATAATATTTATATATATACACACACACATTATATAATTCCACAGTACGAGCGTACTTGTTGCACTCCTTCCAAAAACGTAACTGCACTTCTCAGTAGCTTAGTGAGAGTTTATTATTCAATTCCAAGTCATAATGTAAACCCAACGCATTTCGGCGGAAAGCCACCTTGCTCACGGGTAAGTTAATAATTTTTTGGATTATACATATAAACACAGTCATCGGTACGTGCAGACGTGAAAACAAGTGACATTTAAAGTGGACTTCAAGGTGTATACTCCGTTACAATGAAAGTCGGCCATCTTTCAAAAGTAAAGTATGTTACAATCAGTATTTTACACCATTAATCTTGTTTGTAGAGCGAACACTTCATGCATCTAATTTAAAGGATTGCAAACAAAGCTTTACATTAAATTAGTTAAATGCATTCTTGCAGCTCTTTGCTGTAACTTCCTATTAATTACACTGGATGTCTGCAGCCTATACAGTGCCATCAAACATGAAAATGGTGTTCGGGCATGTAGGACATTTTCTTAAATCTAGATCTATCTCCTTTTTGCAACATAATGATATGGTTGTACAGATGATTGTATTCTGTCTGGAGAACAATTTCTTTATCTTTAATGACACCTTCTTCAGGCAGAAACGGGGATCTGCCATGGGAAACTGTTTTGCTCACAGTTATGTCAACCTCGTTATGGGGTGGTGGGAGCAGCAGGTGCCCAAGGTACATAGTCAATACCGTGACCAGATCAAGGTCTGGCTACGGTATATTGACGACCTTTTTATCATTTGGGAAGAAGTCAGGAACAAGCTACGGAATTCATTTCCGCACTCAACGATAATGAGGTGAACTTGAAATTCGAGGGCAAAATAAGTAACTCTTGCCTTGAATTTTTGGATATACAAGTTGAGATAGTCAATGACTAGTTGACATCTAGACTTTATCGTAAGAAAACGGCAGGGAATACCCTGCTACATGCAGAGAGTGGTCATTCTAAGATCTTAATTCAAAGTATCCCTTATGGGGATTTTCTCCGGGCTCGGAGAAATTGTAGCTCGATCACTGATTTTGAGGAAGAAGGCAAGTGCACGAGAGAGAGGTTCTTGGACAGAGGCTATATTCTGAGTTCTATTGAGAATGCACGCATTGAGGCTGCAAAATTTGAACAGGCAGAACTATTGGCCCCTAAAGAAAACAAAGAGAAAGAGGAGGTTAGTATCATTAGGTACATAACAACATACAACTCAAACTCACATGAGGCGAGGAAATGTCTTGAAAAACATTGGAGAATCTTAAAAACTGAACCAACTCTGGAAGGGGTCATGAATGACTCTCCAAACATGACATTTAGGAAAGCTAACTCCTTGAAAGACAGATTATGCAGAAATGAAGGGAGTAGTGTGAAATCATCAAACAGTACTATTCAAGGCTTCTACACCTGCATGATATGCAAAGCCTGCAAATTTAGTTCTAATGTGAAGAAAGTATATTACCCAGTGACAGATCTAGAGAGGCCTATTGAGAAACATCGGACGTGCTTATCAGATTTTTGTGTCTATGTTTTGTTGTGCCCATGTGCAAAGAAGTATGTGGGCAGAACGATGTTTGCTGCAAAAAAACGCATACTAGAGCTCATGCGAGCAATACAAAACAAGGATAAGCTGTCCCCAGTGGTGCGTCACTTTGATGAATTTCATAAAAGCAATCGCGATTTATTGCGATTTTTTTAAATTGATCGGGTCCCCAATACAGCAAGGGGTGGGGACAGAATTCAAAGACCGCGCCAATTGGAGTCTACATATATTAAGGAGTTAGACAGCAAAATTCCTGGTGGATTGAATTTGGAAGAAGAGGTGTCTTGGTTTTTAGGTGAATAAATGAAACAGGCTTACTAAAATAATCACGCTTTTGATCTATGTAAATACTCTGACTTTGACAAATTATTGATTGATGTTCTCATTATCAGAAGTACTGCTATTCTGTATGTTTTTAAAGTATTTTAATGCACACTAACTTTCACTTTTTCATATTGTTTTGTTGTTTTAGACTTAACAGTTTACTCGGTATAAGCCATGATATGTTTATTTGTTTCCCTTTCAGATGGTGTGCAAGTTATGGCGATAACGAACACTGTTGAAGGATACTAATACTACCATTGCTGTTATTAATTGCCAACATTCATATTTACTACATGCCCTGAGGGGCTAGCAAGCAAACTTTGTTTTTTCACTGAATATATTCACCCCCTTGGGTAAAATTGATGTATTACGTTATGAGTCGTGCACATTATTTTACTCATGAAGTCTTCCTAAATTTATTATTATGGTTAGTTTGGAGAAACACGTATCTAAGTGTATTTCACCCACTTGGGTAGAATTGTTGGTAGGCTTATATGTGTATTTTTATGAGCTTGGTGTTCGACTATTTGTGCCTTTACAATGAGATATGTTCTGCTTGCATATAATTTTATTGAAAGCAATGATTAACAGTGAGACCTTTTGTTGGGAGCAATTATATTGTAAAAGCATTTTGTCACTATGCAAGCAATATGTAAATTATCGTTTCCATGCATGCAATAGGATTTGGAGCGGGCTTACGGGGCCAATCACGGATGATGATAGAGACGTGTACGTTACCCGCACTCGAAGTTACAGCAAAGAGCTGAAAGAATGCATTGAACTAATTTAATGTAAAGCTTTATTTGCATAAATTAGATGCATGAAGTTTTTAGCTCTACAAACAAGATTAATGTGTCAAATACTGATTGTAGCATACTTTACATTTGAAAGATGGCCGACATTCATTGTAACCAAGTATACACCTTGAAGTCCACTTTCTATGTCACTTGTTTTCACGTCTGCACGTAACGATGACTGTGTTTATATGTGTAATTAAAAAATGATGAACTAAACCGTGAGCAAGGCGGCTTTCCGCCGAAACGTGTTGGGTTTACATTATGGCTTGGAATTGGATAATAAACTCTCACTAAGCTACTGAGAAGTGCAGTTACGTTTTTGGGAAGGAGTGCAACAAGTACGCTCATACTGTGGAATTGTTTGTAATCAGGGAAACCTCGGAACCAGTGTTGCACAGCCACGCAGTGTCCCGGCACCTGTGTGAGTACTTGCATGGGTGAGTGAGTGGCTGTGTTCAGCGGCTGTATGAGCGAGTGGATGCGTGATTGAATGTAGGTAAATAAGTGGGTGTTTGAGTAGCTGTATGGCTTTCGAAGGATATTAGAACATTGGAATGCTGGGAGCTCCATCGAAAACCATGGGGTGCTCGAGCTCCAAATGGCCGTTAGACGCCCTGAGCTCCAATATTTTAATGTTGTCCTTCTCGGCTGTTGCTGTGAACAAAGGCCCCATGGAGCCCGAGTGGTACAAAAGGGGGTGGTGATGGACGGAGCATCTGAACCAATCAAACACTCACACCCAGTCAACAGATTTGGGTTTAATCCATCACCGTTCTTTAGCCCACTCTGCCACCCCAGTTCAGACATGGCCATATGCAAATCAGTCTGACCCTGTGCCTCATGGGAACAGTCCAGCCCGAACTGCCAAGCCATGCCTTCCCTGGACTGACCGGAAACAAGCTTCCTAGGACCGATTTCTGGCATTTCAGCCGTCTTCAGCCAGGCTTGCTTGAATCCAGTGGCAAAGTGAGCAAGGGACTCATGTCCGAGCATACCCTGCCAACTTATGGCAAACAAAGCGGTACAAAAGGGGGTGGTGATGGACGGAGCATCTGAACCAATCAAACACACACACCCAGTCAACAGATCTGGGTTTAATCCATCACCGTTCTTTAGCCCACTCTGCCACCCCAGTTCAGACATGGCCATATGCAAATCAGCCTGACCCTGTGCCTCATGGGAACAGTCCAGCCCTAACTGCCAAGCCATGCCTTCCCTGGACCGCAAACAAGCTTCCTAGGACCGGTTGCTGGCATTTCAGTAGTCTTCAGCCAGGCTTGCTTGAATCCAGTGGCAAAGTGAGCAAGGGACTCACGTCTGAGCATACCCTGCCAACTTATGGCAAACAAAGCGGTACAAAAGGGGGTGGTGATGGACAGAGCATCTGAACCAATCGAACACTAACACCCAGTCAACAGATCTGGGTTTAATCCATCACCGTTCTTTAGCCCACTCTGCCACCCCAGTTCAGACATGGCCATATGCAAATCAGTCTGACCCTGTGCCTCATGGAGCCCGAGGGCATTTCAATCGCCTAAGGCTCTGTGAAGCCTTTGTCTTATTTGTTAGAACATTCTGCTCTCTATTGGTGGAATGTTCTAATAGCCTTATAGCCCTCCTTAACTGAGCTATACCGGCAATAAAGTCCCGCTCCCTTGTTAAAGGACCTCACCTTCGGCTTGGGCCTTTCAATTTAATGGCCGATATAGCCAGCTACGGCAGGCTACAAAACTATAAGAAATGGAGGTGTCCATGCTCATAGAGCTTCGCACAAGGTTATTGACCAGCGACATCAATGACCTCTGGGCTAAATGTAGTGGTAGGACTTAAAAGATTATGTAGTTGCACCTCTTATATTGTCACCCTCTAATCGCATGACAATTATCCCTAAAACCTGAAAATGAATTGTGGCCAATGTTATTAAAAAAAACATTTCTGCATGCTTACCCACCAGAGCATCAGTGGTGAAATTAAATTTAACCCTTCAATATAAAGTTTCTGCTTGGCTTATCCACAAGTGCTGAAAAGGCAGATCATGTCCCAAGCAGGGTGAACCAACCTGCCCTTTTGTTGAATGAAGAGACATACTCTGAGGAAAACCAATCACACAGATGTAAATAAAACATTATTTCATTGAACCTCCTAATGGGTTAGAGAGAGTTCTGAGGAAATCTATGCTTTAAGTTAGCGAAGTCCAAAGATCCATTCTATTGAAAAAGCAGTAACATTAGCCTTTTGAATTCAATTTAAGGACAAAATACTACCATGATGCCAACTTGCCATGTGCATTATAATGTCAATTTCCAATCTGATCCGAGTCATGGGGTCACTCTGGAACAGTCTAACATTAGTAACTACGCCTAGTGCTTTATTATCCAGCAAATCCATTCTTTTGAAAAGGACAACATGAGGGGAAAAAAAAGACCAACACACAGAAATAATGAAATGCAAACGGTTAAAAGCATAATCACATCTAAGTAGTAGTACACTTTGCAGAAGGAGGGCTGCTAAGCCAGATTGCAGTGCGTGTAATATTTATACTTAAGTAACCAATGTGAGTGGAAAATTCCTCTACCAAGTCATGGTTCTCCGATTAAATTATTTTCAGTGAGCAATGTCAGCCCTCCTCACTAACCAACTGGGGACAGGTTCCATATTCCAAATTATTGGCTGCAAGCAGGTCTAAAATCCCATTAACCAATGTTTGCCCACTCAGATTCTAAATGGCCAACAACTGACACTTGACCAGGCTCTAAATCCACATTACCTATCCTTTGGGCAGGTTCCTAGAGTCCAAAATGTTGCTTTTCGGAAAGGCTAAATCCTCAATATGCACTTTACTAGCCTGTGGTACAATAACTATTCCATACTGTGGACAAAGTCAAATCAACTAAAACATACTGTGCATAATCGACTAATGGCTGGGGTGATATGCCAATATCCAATTGTGTGCTGGCCACGTTTACATCAAACTTACTAGTGCTTAAGACTCCCAGACTTACGGTTGAGTTTCATATTTCCATTAACTGATTCTGCACTAGGACAACAGCCAGATCTAAGTAACTGGCTAGCTGACAGAGTCATGAGTGAAAATGCCAATAACTGACTGTGTGCTGACTAAAGTTGCAAATAACAGAAGGTGGCGCTGGGCTAAGTCACCAATAAGCATGCCTAAACTACCAACAGCTGACAGTGAATATGTAAATATATATATATATTCAACTATTGAATTACCTTTCTCTCCTCTTTCAACCAGACAGCAACAGCAGCAAAGCAGATTGCTATGGCACATCTTTTTTGATGTCATAGATGCAGACATTTCTGTTGCAGAGTAGGAGAAAGACAGAGTGTACCTCCTGTGTCTTCATTACTTCTTATGCTTTTTCTAGGGAGTGTTTGCCAGATTAAAGAAAGCAAAATAGGTCAGTAGGTCACTTACCTGGCAGGAAGGATTTTATCAAATCACATGTAGACTACATTACACTAAAGTCACCTCAGCAATTTATTTATGTCAGTTCCAATTGTGGAAATACTGTTCAATAGCTGTTTGTTGGTTGCCTGAATATTTTTCCACATGATGTAATATAGGTGAAATTTTATTATGGCACGAAGTTTAAAAGAGCATGTACATTCTACCATGAAGTCAGTTGCATTTGTTAATGTTGTACTTATATCTTGTTACATAATTAAAGTGAGTTTTTATAATTTAATGGTCAATTGTATTTATATAGTGTTTACTACCTGACTAACACTGTCCGGATTTACGAATATAACATGCCGGATATTTTTAATGTTTTGCTGGGACTGCTGTTGCTCGGATATGAATTTACCTTAAAGAAATGAAAAGACGAGGTGTTTGGCAAAACAGGAGGAAGTTATTTTACTTAAATGCAGCAGCAGAGAGTCTCGACAGAATGCATCTGAGGAAAGTCTCTCGCTGTACTAAGTTTTGACTGGTATTATATACCTCTCGCGAGGTACAATAAAGTAATTTCTGCATTCCTGAAAAGCATCTTATTCATAAATTAACAAGCTCGGTTAACAGATAAGGACACAGATGGCTTCTAACCTCGGGGAGAGCTAGTGTGGGTCAGTATGTATGTGTCCAGATGACGGCATGAGGAGCATGTGATCACTACGTGTGGTGTGCATGTCGTGTCCTGATTCGAGGAGTGTTTCTAGCTACATGTGGTATCTCGCTTCGTGGTATTTTTGGGGAACACAAGTTTTTGACCAAATGTATTTTATTGGGGACAATTGCCTCTAACCTGGTTGTAGTACAACTATCTATCTGTCAGACCGATCAGGGTTTTTCCCTGGGAGCGAGTTTGTCTTTTGGTTAACAGAGACCCGCCTGTGACCTATTATTCAATAGGCATGGGTCGCGGGACCTTTCGGACCATGTATCTCTGACTCGGGGCTGATTGATGGAGAGGTCTCCTTGGATAAATCAGACAGCAATGATACGAGTTCACTGGAACTCCTAAAAATAATATGGCAATCCGTGGTATAATTTTTATCAACATTCTGCGCACAGTTGTCATGGCGTACATTGATATGGTCTTTACGGATATTGATATAGTTATTCATTCCTAAATCATGGGTGGCGTACATCGACATTGCTTTTACTGTTAACAACATTGTCCTTAGTGCATGGATTGTGGCATACACTGATATCGTTATTGCCGGTATTGTAGTTGTTGTGCAGGCATAGATTATGGCACGCAATGACATTGCATTTATGGGCATTGAAATTTTTATGCGGACACAGGTTATGACATACATTGACTTCGCATTTATTGGTATTGCAGTTGTCTGGCCTGCACATATCATGGTATTCATTGACATCGTATTTACCCATTCCTACACACCAACTTACAAACAGAAAAAATCTGCAACAAACTGTAAAATTAATATTACCTAGGTTCTTTACTGAGTGCTTGATATCGGCCTTCTGCCATTTCCAAGCGCAGATGTTACTGTCACCCAAATTAATAGTACTTAACTTACCAAATTTGAAACAATAGGAAGGCTGCTTTAGCCTAGCCAAGATACCTTACTGTTGCCTGCAGAACAGAGCATATGTCATTGGTGAGTGTTTAATTCTCCAAGCTCTCTTGCAGAAAAAAGCTATTTCATCTATTGCTCACAGAGAATGGAAATGTGTAGCTTTGTAAATACAACTATGAGAATACAATGTGCTTATTTCACAACCACATACGATACAGTAAATATATTATAGATACAGCTTTGTTTCCACTTACCCTATAGTAAATGCACAGAGATAGAGCAGTAAATTCGCCTAATGGATCTGTAGTGTTAATTATTACCACATTTAGCGCCAGGACGCTCCTTAGCTGGAGCATCTGTGCGCCAAATAAAAACGCATAACATAACATAACATAACATAACATTTACTGCAGCATAGATAGTGATTTGTTTTGCGCTGCTTTCAGCCGCTACTTTAACTTGTTTGCTCCCTTCTGCTTTCGTCCTTTCCACTCTTACTCTTTACTACAGCATAAGAATACCAGCAGGCCACAGGCTGTTAGCGTCACTTTTAACAATTATTTCAAAATACATTAATGGCTTTGCGCTGTCACTATTAAGTAATCATTGTTTAGTTTGTAACAAAGCGCTTTTTAGGTTTCGCTGGAGGGCGGAGCTCTTAGCTCCGCCTCCAGAGAAATCTCTTGATTCCAGTAAGGAAAATGGAATACGCCCCCCTGTCCCATTGGCTAGCTCCATAAATGGAGGCTAGCCATTGGAACAGAGATCTGTCCGTCAAGGCCGGACCAGATTCGGGGGCGTTCCCGAGATTTTTTCCCAGGGCGGAGTTACGTTTTTTCCCGTTCCCTCCCCTTTCACTGAAAGTCTGTCCATTCCCGCCCCCCCCTCGCTGTCCTGTGCACGTTTCCCGCCGTCCGTGTCCTCTCCCGCCCCCTCCCGCCGTCCGTGTCCTCTCCCGCCCCCTCCCGCCGTCCGTGTCCTCTCCCGCCCCCTCCCGCCGTCCGTGTCCACTCCCGCCCCCTCCCGCCGTCCGTGTCCACTCCCGCCCCCTCCCGCTATCCTTGTCTTTGTTCCTGTCCCCCCCTCGCAGATTACTTTTCCAGCTCTTCCAGGCCCCTCGTTGTTTCTTGATGACAACGCTTCCCTTAGGTGTCTGCCCGAGGGGAAGGGGGGTCATGCATCTCCTCCGGCGGCTGTGCGGGCCTCTGGGCCGGAGTGGCGGGAGGTCGCCAACAGAGAGGAGTTGCCGCATCAGAGCGTCGGCAGAGCACGGCGGTGACCGGGGACTTCTGTGGTGAGTGCAGCAGTGCGGCGCTCGCTTGCACCCGATCCTCTGCCCCCCTCCCCCACCCCCCTCTCCTACCGGCACCCCACGGCCATATAATTACTTCTGTTGAAGTATATTGTGCTCCGAGGTTGCCTGGGCATTCACCCCGTGATTACATAACCCCGTTTCCTGGCTGTTGAACATTCACTGGCATTCAACACTGTTAATCTGTTTTGTCTCTTGTCTGACCCCTTCAACTGCCAGCTCGCTGATTTCAACACGTTTAAATCCTGGTTCCTTCCATTCTTGCTTTGAGGATTCGCTGCTCTGTGTCGGAGCTCGCTTGCACCCGATCCTCTGCCCCCCTCCTCTCCTACCGGCACCCCACGGCCGTATAATTACTTCTGTTGACGTATATTGTGCTCTGAGGTTGCCTGGGCATTCACCCCGTGATTACATAACCCCGTTTCCTGGCTGTTGAACCTTCACTGGCATTCAACACTTTTAATCTGTTTTGTCTCTTGTCTGACCCCTTCAACTGCCAGCTCGCTGATTTCAACACGTTTAAAACCCGGTTCCTTCCATTCTTGCTTTGAGGATTCGCTGCTCTGTGGCGGAGCTCGCTTGCACCCGATCCTCTGCGCTCTCCCACCCCCCCTCTCGTACCGGCACCCCACAGCCGTATAATTACTTCTGTTGACGTATATTGTGCTCCGAGGTTGCCTGGGCATTCACCCCGTGATTACATAACACCGTTTCCTGGCTGTTGAACCTTCACTGGCATTCAACACTATTAATCTGTTTTGTCTCTTGTCTGACCCCTTCAACTGCCAGCTCGCTGATTTCAACACGTTTAAATCCCGGTTCCTTCCATTCTTGCTTTGAGGATTCGCTGCTCTGTGGCAGTCTCTGGCTGCCTCTCACCTCCCCCTTTAATAAATCTTGTTATCTCATTTTTCACTCTGCTTGGATGAAATGTCACCTCTAAACCAATTATCCTTTGCTAAAATAGCCATTTGCCCTTGTTTTAGATTTGATTAGCTTCTGCTTAACTCACAATTGCTTGAAGTGAGTGCGAGGAAGCTGCACTGAGATGCAATAAAGCAAATTCAAAATGCTAGGGTAATAACAAGCATGCTTCCTGCAGACGCGCCAGGATTAATCCTACTAGTTGGGACTCTGATATTACAAAAACAAGAACCTGCCGTTTGCGGAAGACTCAGGTTTCTGCGCATGTCATTCACACTCAGAGCTGCAGGGATGGAGCAGTTCTGAGACTGTTCTCTGTGTGATCAAATAATGCCAACAAGACATCAAAAACCTCCTTTTCATACAGTGTACAAAACCACAAAAAAGGCTGTGTTGCACGCTGCAGATAATTTAAAGGAAAGCAAAGGGCAGCCATGCAGGCACTAAAGCAAAATTTACAAGCCTGTAATAAATATTGCAGGAACTAAAATTTTCAATCTCATCACATCCAGTCTAGGAGAAAAGACTGCACATGACTGAGCATGAGCACAGCTGGGCTGATGGCTCCCACAATTCGGGAGCACGTCTTTCAAATGCTATATGATGTCACTGTACTATTTCATTCTTAACAGTAGTAATACACATAGCTGCCAAGATTGAATTTTATTGGTGTGATGGAGTAGTCTCAGTGTGTGTGTGTGTGTGTGTGGGGCTCTGTGTGTGTGTGTGGCTCTCTGTGCGTGTGTTTGGGGGTCTATCTGTGCGTGTGTGTGGGGGGTCTATCTGTGCGTGTGTGTGGGGGGCTCTCTGTGCGTGTGTGTGGGGGGATCTGTGTGTGTGTGGGGGGGCGCTGTGTGTGTCTGTGGGGGGCGCTGTGTGTGTGTGGCTCTGTGTGGGGGGCTCTCTGTGTGTGAGTCTGTGTGTGAGTCTATGTGTGTGTGAGTCTGTGTGTGTGGGTGCAAATGCAATCGGTCTCGTATTTGCAAGGGATTAAGCTATTGGCATTGTAAATGACAATGCCATTTATTTCTCTGTTTTCAAAACCAACACATAAATAAAAATGTTGTCATTTACAATGCCAATAGCTCTAACTTTGGCAAAAGCGAAACCGTTGCATTGTAAATGCTTGTTTGGTACGTGTTTCATGATTTGTAGTATGTCTTGGCCAGGATTACAATGTTTTATGCCAAAAACAGGGTGTAGCTTAAATTACTTTAAGTTTGCAAGGTTATGGATTGAATAGAGCATCCAAAGATTAAAATAACATTTAGTAAAGCACTTTTTGCTTGTTTGGCCATTCTTAATGTGCTTCCTCCCATAGATTAATGTGCATATTATAACAAAGATTACCATATCATACTAAACGCTGGCAGGCCATATCAGACCTTACTATACATTGCCAAGCCATAAAATACTATACAATTGGGTATTCCATACCATACTATACCTTGCCATTACAGGCCATAACACACCATATCCATTGACAGGCCATATCATACTATAAAATGACAAGTCCCACCTTACTATACAATGTCAGGCCATACCATACTATACTATACTATACAATGACAGCCCATACCATACGACAGACTACACCAGACTATATAATAACAGGCCATATCATAGCATGCAGTACCAAACAATGGCAGGCTATACCATGCTATACAATGACCGGCAAGGTTATACTATACGACTGACCATACAATACCATAAAATGACATAACATACTATACAATGACAGACCATATCATACTATGCACTGACAGTCCATAAAACCCAACAGAATACCCTAATATAGAATGACAGGCCATATAACACCATACCACACCCTACTACACAACAATAGACCATACCATACCACACAATAACAGACAATATCAGATCATACAATGACAGGCCACACCATACAATGACAGGCCGTATGATACCATACTGTACAATAATAGGCCCCATTATAGCACACCATACAATGACAGGCAATACCATGCCAATACCAGACAATGCCATACCATACTATAATATACAATGATAAGCCATACCATAGAATGACAAGCCAAAGCAAACCACACTGTACAATGACAGGCCATACCATACCATACAACACCACACAATGAAAGACTATACTATACCTTAACCACACTATACAATCACAGGCCACTCCATCCCACACAATGACGGGCCAGGTCATATCATACCATAACATACATCAGGCCATACAATACAGTGGGAGACCACACCATTCCATACTAGGCAATGACAGGACAAACCCTTATCATACCATACTATACTGTACACTGACAGGCCATACCATACTCTACAATGACCGGCCGTACCAAGAGCACTATATTATCAATTTCAAACCCGCTCCTAGTCATGGGGTCAATTTGGAACAGTCTCAAATTAGTAAGTAAGCCCATTATCTTGCCAATACATTCTTACAGAACAGTCTATATATATATATATATATATATATATATATATATATATATTTGAATGCATATTTTTTTGTGTCATCCATTTGCTGCTATCGGATTTTCATTATTTGTACTATTTGTAAATACTATATTATTTTATACATATCGGAATATTTGGGTTTTAACACTTCAGAATGTACATAGATGAATTTACTTATCATGTGCATATATATGCTAGTGTTTCTTATTGATCAAGTTTTGCAATTTCCACATGTTTTTATCTTGTATTTATCAATTTACATATATAATTGTTTGAAAATATGTAGATTGCTTAATCTTGAATCATGGTAGCCCACTAGGGCTCTATCCACTATTCCGTTGTATATGTTTGCAGCAATCACGTTATGAAGTATTTCCTTCATTTCTACGACACAATGTTATGCACTGTCACTTTAAAAGTCCAGCTCGATGCACGCTGTTTGTCATGTGATCAAGCCTCCCTGGAGGCGAAACGCGTCATGGCGGCAGCGCTGGCTCTTATGGAATAAACACCGTTCACCAGCACCTTTTGGGTCGGCTCTTTGTTACAAGCATTCGGACTTCTGTTGTTCTGTGTGACAAGATTCGCCATATATATATATATATATATATATATATATATATATATATATATATCACATACTATGCAATGAGAGCCCATATCATACCAGATCATATAATAAAATACAATGACAAGCTATAAAACACCGTACTGTCCTATTGAATGATAGGCCTGACAATAGTCATATCATACAATGACAGACTATACCATACAATGACAGGCCATACATGCCATAACATATAATATAGTGACTGGAGCGGTGCGTGTGCCCGCATCCACTTGCCTGGCCTGCACACTTCATGTAGACATGCACACACAATAATAAGCACCCACCCAATTTCTGGTTCTACCACCTACCTTTTCAGATTGTTCCTTATGTTTACCTGTTTAGCACTAAAGTTTTGAATGTCTATTGCATACCGGACGAGCCCACCCTGCCTTGGGCTATTATCACTATACATCCTATGTTCCGGACTGAATAATAATCTGAATGGATGCCGAGACGTAACGTTTGCTCTACTATCACCCATGTTACCTCTTACCAACTGTTCATATGCTGATTATTCGTGAGATTGGCATGCTACTTTGCTACCCTGATTATAAGCTGGCCTACACGGCCATACTATATACTGTACGTGATTGACTGTAGTAGCTATTGCTCTGTTGATTATAATCAAGCATTGCTAATCGATTATCATTTCTCCGATTTGCAATACTGTACTGTGATGTAAGAACTGATAAAACAAAAATGCAATAAACATATTCAAACAAAAAAATAACATATAATATAGTGACAGGCCATATCAAAATATATCACACCACAGTATACAATGACAGGCCATAACATACTGTAGGGCATAACATATCCTACACTACACTGTTGAAGTAAAACAGTCATACCATACTGTACAACATACCACACCATACAATGACGGGTCGTACCATCCCATACTAAAGAATGTTAGGCCATACCACACCATACTATACTATACAATGACAGGCCATAGTATATCATATGATATAATGGCAAAACATAACTCACCATACTTTGCTATACAATGACAGGCCATACCATACCAAACAATGACAGACCATACTATAGTAATGCCACACCATACAATGACAGGCCATACTATATCATACGACGACAGGTCATACCATACTATACAATGGCAGGCCATACCATTCTATACAATGATAGGCTACACCATACGATACAATGCAATGACAGGCCACACCATACCATACTATCCTGTTCAATGACAGGCCATATCATAAGTCACACCGTAATATACAATGACAAACCATACCATACGACGGCCAAAGCATACCATACTATACTATGCCATACTAAACAATAACAGGCCATGTCATAGGAAACAATAACTTTACAAAGTTAGGCTGTACCACATTATACCATAAAAAGGCAGGCTATACCATTCTATATAATGACTGGCGAAACTATACCATACAAATAAGAGCTATGCCATACCATACCGCACCATACTATACTATAAAACAGAGGTCTTCAAACTTGTTTGCTCTTAGCCCCCCCGCACAGTATCTTGAAGTTGGGCCTCCTCCAAAACTATATTCCAATTCCAATTCCAAAAATTCTTTATTTCGGCCACATGGGCCATAAAAGATGCAATTAAAAACAGTACATAGATTTAAAACACAGTATTTACAAATAAAAGGTCCTGCTGGGCCTGCATAAAGTGCGAGATGCGAGGTAATGTTGGTCAGGGGGACAATTTCTTCCTTATTATCCATGCTGCCATTAAAAATTTAGAAACCGCGAACACAATATGGCCCAGAGTGTTGGTTTTCATGACCCTGTAGGCCTGTGGGTACCTCCTAAAGCCCAAGTTCCGACACAGGGGTGCTATCCAGCGCCTCCTCGGGCTCCGGTAAGCGTGGCAGCAAAACATTATGTGCAGATCATCTTCGTCATGGGCTTTACAGCATGGACAGAGTTTGTCGCCCCCTGCAGACCATTTGTAGGTGAATACTTTAGTAGGGAGTGTACCAAACCTCCATTGCAGGAACAGTTTCCTCGCCAAGAGAGGAAAAATAAAATCCATAAAAGGTTCAAACACGTAAGAATTTTTGGATTCCAAAAAACGTCCCGTCAAAGTGCCACTATCGTGAGCATTAACCATGTCAGCAAGGTATTTATTCTTATACAGCTGGGCAAGGGTTTTACGCGAAATCCTTTGGCAGCCCTGAGCTGGGTCATCCCATAAGTCTGGCAAATTCAAGCTAAACAGTTCCGACTTGATAAATGCCAGCCAGGGAATTTTGCAGTTGGCATTCAACCTCATGACATGAATAAGGTCCTGTCTATAATGATACAGTTCCTCGGTGGTCCAAATCCGGTGCCAGAACTTCACAGGCTTCGACAGAAGATCCTCAGCAATAGAGGGAAGGCCCAGGTCGAATCTTAAGGGGAGGAGTGGCGTACCTTGCGGGAGAGCAAGTAGGCGTCTCAAAAAACAATTTTCCACCCCTGCCATAACCTTCCCTGCTTTGTGTCCCCACAGCTCACTGCCATAGGTGGCTGCTGCCTTCGCTTGGGACCTGTATGTTTCCAGGGCCGGGCTTACAGGCTTAAAGGTGGACTTGTTAGCCACCTTCAAGAGTGCGCCCGATAGCTGGGAGAGTTTCAGCCTAGATCTCGCTACCTGGGAGTCCCATGATAAGTTTTCTTGAAGTGATACCCCCAAATAAATAAAGGTCGAGACCCTCTCAAGAGTAGTTTCACCCAGTGTAGGATTGGGTCTAGTCTTGGTGGGGGGGTTGAAGATCATGAACTTAGTTTTTCCCGTGTTCACCTCCAACCCATGCTGGCGACAAAAAAGGCCAAAACCATCCACAATCCTCTGGATCCCCATGGGGGATTTGGAAAGCAGGAGGGTATCGTCAGCAAACATTATTGCCGGGACCCTCCTGCCTGCCAGAAGCGGGGCATCATTGTCTTTAACAGCGTCAAGATGTTGAATGACGCTGTTGATGTACAGACAGAACAGGGTCGGGGCCAGGACACAGCCCTGTCTGACGCCTCGACGGACCGGGAATTTACCCGAGAGCTTTCCATCCCTCCCACACCTTACTTGTGCAAAGTTGTTCTCATGCAACCTGATGATGATACTAAGAAGGTGGGGGGGTACTCCTAGCTTATGCAGAACCTCCCATAGCTTCCCTCTGGGGACTAGGTCAAAGGCTGACCTCAGGTCCACGAAGACCATGTACAACCGTCCTCCCTCTAGCGTAACCGTCTTCCAATATAGGAGAAGGAAGCGAAAAATTTGGTCCATGGTCGACGTGTTCTTCCTGAAGCCAGCCTGAAGGGGGCTCATGATGTCATTGTCCTCCACCCAGTCTATGAGATGGTTTAGAATGAGGCGCGCAAAGAGCTTTTGGGGGACATCTATTAGGCTAATAGGCCTATAGTTGGCGGGGAGCAGAGTAGACCCCTTCTTGTGGATTGGTACGATCTCTGCCCCCAGCCATGACCCGGGGATCGCCATACCTCCTAGAATGGCATTAAAAAGAATGAGAAGGTATGGACCCCAGATATCCGGGTGATGCCTAAAAAGATCCCCGGGTAACCTATCCAGACCTGGCGCCTTCCCCGATGGTAAATGCTCCAGGGCAACTTCCACTTCCCCCAGGGATAATTCCATGCCAAAAACCTGGGAGCCCAGAGGCGCTTCCAGAGCTATGTCAGGGCAAGAATCAGTGTCTTGATAAAGTACCCCAAAATAGGCCTCCCAAACCGCGGGGGCAATATTAGGTTCGGTTGCTTTATTGAGTTCCCCTATTCCATTGTTTACAAGGGCCCAGAATTTCCGGGAGTCCCTAACTTTTAGGGCATCATGGAGATCCTGCCAGTGATTCCAGTCCCACTCGGTCCTGGCAGTCACCATCACTGATTTGTAGTATTTCCTAAGGTCACGTACCTTGGCCTTATTGGACCCCTCTTTTAATGCAGCAATAAGCTCAGATTTTGCTGCCCTACAAGAGGAGGTGTACCAGGTGGGAACATGGGTTTTTTTCTTTCGAATTGGCACCACCGGGTGAAATACCTCTGCCAAGTCCCTCACTAGATCCTGATGTATATTACCCAGTTTCTCATTAAATTCTGGGATCCTTGGTTCGTCCAGAAGTGCGTCCACCTCCATGAACCTTGGGAGTGCCAGCTCATATAGCTTGTTGATGGCCTCTTCTGAACTCACCAGTTTCCCCCACTTGACCCGGCGCCTATTTGTTGTGAGGAGTAATTCCCCCATGTCTTCCCCTCGATCTGCTGAGGATACGCCCGCCGAGGGCAGAGGGCACTGGATGTTTAAACAAAGGGCATTATGATCACTATCTGCCCTATTTATCACCCTAAAGTCAAGGACTTTTGGCCAGAGTGTAATGTCCACCATGATGTAATCTAGCCTCGACTCATGGCCCCTTCTGTTGAAAGTGCACACTGAGGGGGTATCGGAAGGAGTACGACCATTACAGGCCCTCAGTGCGCAATTCAGGGTAAGGGACATGAGTTGTAAAGCTAGGGGGGACCAGGCTTTGGGGTGAGGAGAAGACGAGGGTGGCACCCCCCAGTAGTCGTCCTCGGCCGTAAGGGCACCATCCAGTAACCCTTCCAGAGGTTCATAGTGGCAATTGAAGTCTCCTCCAAGCACCACCTTGAGATCTCCCGGAAGTTGGCCCAGAAAGGAGGACAGATCGTTTAGGGTTGGTGATTCATTTGGCGTGGCTACTGGTCGCGAGTAGACATTAACAATGGCCCACGGTGGTTTGCCAGGCCATGTGAGCCGAACACACTGAATGTCCTGCGAAAACGTATGAACCTGTTCCGCCTGGCACCCAGTATGACTCGCAATCCAGATTGCCAAGCCACCCGATGGCCTCCCCCTCCCACTCCATTTGGCAGGGATTTCAAATATTTCAAACCCTCTCCTAGACTGGGTATCCCTCGCCCATGTTTCCTGAAAAAGGAGGATATCACTGTCACCTACTAGCTGATCCCACTCCGGTGAACCCTCCTTATTTGCAATTCCTGCCACATTCCAGGAGAGAATTCTCAACCCCGGGTCAAGTGGCAGGCTACCTTGGCCTCCAGTAGGTGGTTGCGCAGTGGCCATGGGTGAATTAGTGTCTGGGAGACCAGTGCTGCAGACCGCGATGGCGGGAGGCCCGACCAACTCCGCCACCCCCGGTTGCAGGATGTGGCCAGACCCGGTGTTAGGTGAGGGTCCCAGTTGGCCCAGACTATCAACCGTGTCAGCCATTCGCTCTTTGGCTGTATCATGCCGGGTAAATTCAGTCACAGGGGCTGTACCCGGTCCCACGAGACTTTGCACCTCATCCACCATCTTCCCAGGACCAGGAGAAATTTCCCTGGCTTGTGGTCAGTCGACCTGATCCAAGCAGGAAAATCTGTTAGGATGTATAAAATTGGCCTGGGCAGGTGGTAAATAATGCCTTGGTCTATAACGCGAGCCGTCTACAGCAAAGCCTACTCTAGTCCACCCCTTCTCGCTCCCTACCACCACATTACTATCACTAGGATAGAAATATGAAAGGGGTACTAGTTCAATATTGGACTTGTCAGGCCTTACAAGCCATTTGCAGATGTAGTTTGCGACGTGTGGGCTTTTGAAGCTTAAAATGATACAATCCCCCACCCTATTCTTTAGAGTAGGGCCAATCCATGGAATCCTCCTTACCATCAAAACCTCACCTTTCAGGTTTGGGGGCAGCGGCCTATTGATACTAAGCCAACTGATAACCTTGTTGCGTAGAGAATCTTGGGTCTCCCTTATACCACCAGTTAGCTCAGGAACTCCTACCATAATTGCCGTGTATGGAACTGCTTCCGGGGGCAGGTTAACCACCCCGCGCCTATCAGGGGGGGGAGCGATACCACCAGTCGGGCCATTGGTGGCACCCGCTACCCCCCCCCCCGATTGCGGCGCAGGGGGTGGCTTGGATCTCCTAGGAGCCGGGACAGGGGGCCTAAGCGCTGAAGGTAACAAGGGGCGCGTCTGAGAAGCAGGCGCACCGATTGTGCTCAGCGATACCCTGTTAGGGGCCTGGGACGTTACAGGAGACAATGGTCTATTCCCAGGTGGATCCCCGGTAGCTATAGAAACATTTGTGGCTGACCCAGGACTTTTCCCAATATGGTTGTTTCCCAGGGACTGGAGTCGATTCTCTATGGCGTCCAATCTAGCTGAGATGGGGGTTAGCAGATTTTTAATAATGACTGTAAGTGAATTGATTATTGTATCCGCACTGTTAGAAATTGCCCCACCAAAGATAAATGGGCCCGACGGCAATGGTAGTGACACAGGAGCTGGAGAGCCCCCGAGATCTGGCCTAGACCCTGCTAAGATAAGCTCAGGGGAAAGCGAAATGTCTGTGCTATCTTCGTGGGTTGATTCAACTATGTCAACTTTTGCCCTTTTTGCCTTCTTTAATTCCCTGGACCTTTTCCTTTTTGGAGGTTGTTCCACCCCGCTAACTGCAGGTTCTATAGGCAGGACAGCCTGTCCCGCTTCAGGCGTGTCTATTCCCATATTATCCGGCATGGGAGAATGGTCGGAAATCCCAGGTGAGCGGGGGGAGTTCCTATCCCTCTGTGTTAGGGGAGTTCTTAGCTGCTGGAGGACCGACTCAATAGTCTGATCAATACTGTCCAGTAGCGACATATGGGTGACGTCCAAAGGAATGGGTGTACTAGCATCTGTTAAGAAAGTTTCCCCATGGTCCAGAAACACGCTTTCGGGACCCATCAGGAGGTGAGAGTCTGTAGATGAGTGACAATTGCTAATTTGAGAACTCGCTTTTGGGAAGAATTTTTCCAGAGTACTTATGCCTTGTTGGGCAGACTTGCTCCGTAAAGATCTGGTCGCCATTGTGGGACAAATAAAGGGGGTGGAAGAGCGGGGAACGTTAGAGGGGTGGCCCGGTCCGGTCTCTGCCGGCCTCTAACAGCCTAAAACGGCCCTGTCTTTGCCCAGTCTTAGCCCGGGCTGCGTCCCGCGCTGCGGGAGTAGGATGATGTTTTGAAGCCTCAGGAGGGCGGGGGGCGGGCCAGCAGGGAGAGCGGACCGGAAGCTCTCCGTCGGTCTGGCAGGGACTTCTGGGAATTGAAGTCCCCGCACGCTCGCAGCCCCGCTGCAGCCACACGCCCGGTACCGCTTACCTCCTTACCGCCTCAGTTCTCCTCAAGGACGACAGGTGAGATCCCCGCCTCAACACAGGCACAGGCGAAGGGCGAAGGGGCACCCGCGAAGCGGGTGCGCCGAGTTGTGATGAAATGAGCCGCTGTTACTCTCTGGCTATGACACGGTGGCAGTGCAATATTCCTCCGTTAGGCAAGGTGTCCCACTCGTTTTGCAAACAAACTGGTGTTTTGAAGCCTCAGGAGGGCGGGGGGCGGGCCAGCAGGGAGAGCGGACCGGAAGCTCTCCGTCGGTCTGGCAGGGACTTCTGGGAATTGAAGTCCCCGCACGCTCGCAGCCCCGCTGCAGCCACACGCCCGGTACCGCTTACCTCCTTACCGCCTCAGTTCTCCTCAAGGACGACAGGTGAGATCCCCGCCTCAACACAGGCACAGGCGAAGGGCGAAGGGGCACCCGCGAAGCGGGTGCGCCGAGTTGTGATGAAATGAGCCGCTGTTACTCTCTGGCTATGACACGGTGGCAGTGCAATATTCCTCCGTTAGGCAAGGTGTCCCACTCGTTTTGCAAACAAACTGGTGTTTTGAAGCCTCAGGAGGGCGGGGGGCGGGCCAGCAGGGAGAGCGGACCGGAAGCTCTCCGTCGGTCTGGCAGGGACTTCTGGGAATTGAAGTCCCCGCACGCTCGCAGCCCCGCTGCAGCCACACGCCCGGTACCGCTTACCTCCTTACCGCCTCAGTTCTCCTCAAGGACGACAGGTGAGATCCCCGCCTCAACACAGGCACAGGCGAAGGGCGAAGGGGCACCCGCGAAGCGGGTGCGCCGAGTTGTGATGAAATGAGCCGCTGTTACTCTCTGGCTATGACACGGTGGCAGTGCAATATTCCTCCGTTAGGCAAGGTGTCCCACTCGTTTTGCAAACAAACTGGTGTTTTGAAGCCTCAGGAGGGCGGGGGGCGGGCCAGCAGGGAGAGCGGACCGGAAGCTCTCCGTCGGTCTGGCAGGGACTTCTGGGAATTGAAGTCCCCGCACGCTCGCAGCCCCGCTGCAGCCACACGCCCGGTACCGCTTACCTCCTTACCGCCTCAGTTCTCCTCAAGGACGACAGGTGAGATCCCCGCCTCAACACAGGCACAGGCGAAGGGCGAAGGGGCACCCGCGAAGCGGGTGCGCCGAGTTGTGATGAAATGAGCCGCTGTTACTCTCTGGCTATGACACGGTGGCAGTGCAATATTCCTCCGTTAGGCAAGGTGTCCCACTCGTTTTGCAAACAAACTGGTGTTTTGAAGCCTCAGGAGGGCGGGGGGCGGGCCAGCAGGGAGAGCGGACCGGAAGCTCTCCGTCGGTCTGGCAGGGACTTCTGGGAATTGAAGTCCCCGCACGCTCGCAGCCCCGCTGCAGCCACACGCCCGGTACCGCTTACCTCCTTACCGCCTCAGTTCTCCTCAAGGACGACAGGTGAGATCCCCGCCTCAACACAGGCACAGGCGAAGGGCGAAGGGGCACCCGCGAAGCGGGTGCGCCGAGTTGTGATGAAATGAGCCGCTGTTACTCTCTGGCTATGACACGGTGGCAGTGCAATATTCCTCCGTTAGGCAAGGTGTCCCACTCGTTTTGCAAACAAACTGGTGTTTTGAAGCCTCAGGAGGGCGGGGGGCGGGCCAGCAGGGAGAGCGGACCGGAAGCTCTCCGTCGGTCTGGCAGGGACTTCTGGGAATTGAAGTCCCCGCACGCTCGCAGCCCCGCTGCAGCCACACGCCCGGTACCGCTTACCTCCTTACCGCCTCAGTTCTCCTCAAGGACGACAGGTGAGATCCCCGCCTCAACACAGGCACAGGCGAAGGGCGAAGGGGCACCCGCGAAGCGGGTGCGCCGAGTTGTGATGAAATGAGCCGCTGTTACTCTCTGGCTATGACACGGTGGCAGTGCAATATTCCTCCGTTAGGCAAGGTGTCCCCAAACTATATGGTAAGGATTTGGGAAGGGAGGGATGATCAACAAGGGGTGAGGATCATGAGATAATTTCAGGGGTGCTTTTCTGTGGCTCGTAATCCCCACAAATTGGGGGATTGATTTAAAAAAAAGTCATACACTATGAAAATAGAAAAGAAAAAGAAAACTATGATGCCACCAGCATGCTGTACAACATGGCTTAAAAAAAAAAATACAACACTGACAAAGCCAATGGATTTTCCATAGTTGAGAACAACTGACTCAGAAAAAGCTTGTTTTTCTTGTGCCCCTGCTGTGGGGGCGAGCTTCTCCAGCAGCGTTTTAGGCACTATGATGCTGCTACCTCCAGCGCCGATCATTTAATATAACTTCAGTTATTTTGGACTACTGACATAAGTGGCTCTGATCAGGAATGAGCAAAACATACATTAACAGCATACACGTGCAGTGTAAGTGCAAAGACTATTGTCTGACTCAAAGCCTGCCATCTGTACACAAGAAGCTTTGAGGCAGATGGGGGAGGTGGGGGAGTCTCACTGGTGTTATATCAACTGGATATTGTAAGAAGTGTACCATTCTTTTTTTGTTAAAGTGTATGCTCTGCTTTGGGGAGTTATGTCTAAACAGTAGTGGAATGTAACTTTGGACTGGCATACACTACGAAGATCTGAGTCGCAGTCTTGTTTGTGTTTACGTGGGTCCTAAATTCAGGTTTTCTATTTTATCACAGATGGATTATTTAATATACTTATGTGAAACCATATTTCTACAAATGAGCTACTAAAAAAACCTGTAGTTCGAGTTAACTTACTAAGTGAAGTTAATCAGAGTGGTAACCACTTAGCAGATCAAAGGCCTCAGTAAACAAACTCATTTAAAGGTGATTAAGATTATCTTTCTGATCGAAGGTGGCAAGGTGGTCGGATCCATTCCCAATTCGTGATGCAAATTTCTCTTCCCTTGGCCTCCACTCCATATGATCATGTCCTTCAATGAGTTTTTGACCTTTAGTGAGCAAAACTTTCTGTTGGGTTCTCTGTCAATTGTATTGTTTGTCCTGATGATTACCATACCAGTTTAGTTTGGTCGACACGCTGTTGACGCCCATCTTTGGCACATATTGAAGAGGAAGCATTGATTGCAACTGCTAGTTTTGTCTAATCAGCATTTATGTGAATCTACGGCCTCTGCCATTGTTTTTCTGTTTACACTGTCAGTTGTGTTTTTTATAATGTTTGTTGTGTAACTGTGTGAGCACCATTGAATTATGATTGTATTGTCTCTTTATACTATTGTCTCAGTACAAATGTTCATATATTGCATAATTCTGTAGAGGTATCATTTTATAATTTTGCATAATTTGCTCTATGTGATATAGCTTTCATGATTCGTTAGCATAACATTTTTATTTTTATTGTTTTCAACATTAGTTAGATTTATGTTTTGTGTAATAGTTGTACTTGAACCTTTGCCTGTATTATACTCTAATTGCCCAGGTTCGGGTGGCTTCCCCTATTTAATGTAAAAACTTTAATTAAAGGCACTATTTGCTTCTAGGCGCAGTGTGGGACCAGAATTCGCAGACCACGCTAGATCTGATGTTCAATGCACAATAGAACACTACAATATAATTCTGAACATATTGATTTAACTGTAGTTAATTACAGCTGAAATTTACATCTCGTATATTTTCCTACAGAATAGCAGACTTTGCTAGGGAAAGCAACAGAAAACTTATGTCATTGATGTAAACACTTTTATATGTGGGAACCAACAGTGACTGATACATGACAAATAAAACATTATGATGTACTGCAATACTCTGCAAAATGCTGCATAATATGCTGTAATGAAGTACAAAATATTATGTATTCACAAACCAATTGCAATAAAATTAACAGTCGTGCAGCAAACCGTGCATCTCAACTAGAGCATGCAGGTAGAACTGGCTCACATATGATATTTTGCTTACAGACTGAACTATTTTGCATGTCTGGGTTGTCAATATCGCGTTAAATATGTTAATTATCCATAGCCTGTCAAAAGCGACCTGAAGCCCAGCATACTACACAACAAATGCCGCGCGGATATACGTTTCTATGGTTTTAAATGGAGCATGAATGTTATGAGAGGAAACAGATTTCAAGGAGCCATATACTCGAAAGGCTACTCCTTTCCTTTCACGTGCCAACTATATCGTGCAGGCCCTCCACTCAGGGGATATAGCCCTCTGGGTGTGAGGAAGGACCAGTTCATTACCATGGCTCTAAGCATGCGTGTTCTGTGAGCCAGGGGAATTTGTGCAATGCAAGCAGGATATATTCCGAGCTCCTTGTATTCATAATCAAGGCGCAGAATAGAGAATTCATGTTGGGAATCCTGGCTACATTTCCAATAAATCTTGAGATATTTGACAACCTACAGAAGATTTGATAGGTAAATCAGGGCTAGCGACACATAAATGACGCTAAGCAAGATTGTCCTGCTTCAATAAAAACATTAAAACAAATGAGAAAAATATTTCCAAGACCAATAAACATCCTTAGTACAGCCAACATCAGACTAATGCCTACTAGTCGCAGCAACAAAACAGTCTAGTTTTGTAATCCAGAACCCATGCTGCAGTAAAATATTTATCTAAATGAACTCAGGCCTTAGTGAGAACCTGGCAAAGGATTCTCCCATCTGCAGGTAGCACAGGGCGAGGTGTGGGCAGGCACTGTCTGCCGTATTTAGAGATTCTCTGTCTATTTAGTGTGGATATCTGTGCTGTGAAGGTAGTCACAGTAGCTCTGGCGGTTTTGCCATGCTGGTCCACTCTGCAAACTTTTTGTTCAGAGTAAAAACTCCCTGTATAAGTGACCCAGAACCACTAGGAGCCACTTCCCAGCGATTTCCCAGCGCGTCTGGGGCCATCTAACATTTTCCCTGTCCGTTTCCGCCATGACCTGCATGGCAGAAAAAATTAGTAATGGTAGTCCTGCTGAACCATATTTATCATGACCGCTTGGTCCTGTGGCAGACAGACCACTGCATTACCATTGGCAGAGCAAGACGAGGTTCAGCTAAGAGTAACGAGGTAGTTCTTCATCTAGTATAAATCAAGCCAAGAACTTGCAGGTTTGACTCGGTGGTAGGACTGCATGTTGATAGCGTTCCTCAAGATCCGCTTCAGAGAGGGTAACAGTATTAACAACCCATATTAATCTGCCCTAAAGAGTCATGTCTTCAAGGCCTTTCTAAAACAGGTTTCTGAATTAGCCTGCCGCAGGGGGCCTGGTAGGGCATTCCACAGTGAGGCCGTTCTGACCGTTAATGCTCTGCCGCCCAGGCGTGTTTTCGCAAAGCGTGGGGTGCGCAGCAATTTATGAGAATTAGATCGCAGCGCACGGTTTTGCTTTTCATTCAGATAACCAGGGCATTTTCCGTTAAGGGCCCGATAGGCCAACGTCATGGTCTTAAATGTAATTCTTTTCTCCACTGGAAGCCAGTGGAGCTTCTGTAGATGCGGAGAGACATGGTAAGCAGGCAATAAAATAAAAATGCGTAGCCAACCATATACTGTCTGATAGGGTTTTATGTAATAAGCAATAAACTAAACTGTATTATCCTATAGGTAAATACCATGCAAGATTAATATAGGTACTTTAGAACATTTAAACCGTGTGGAAAACTTAGATACGTAGAATCCCATGCACTTCTTATTATCTTTATCTCTCTTCTCCACTCACCCTGTGGTTTTCTATTTTCTATTCTCTATGATAGATGTGCTTGTTCAGTAATTTTCTGTTATAGTGATGTAAATAGGTATCTGTAGACCTGTACACAGATCTGTATATATGTACATAAATGATGCTTTCCCCATATTAGTGCCTAGCGGTATTATCAGATTTATGAGATGAGTAACACTAGCCCTGTTCAAGAAATGACAAAATTGAAATCATAAGCGTGTTTTTGCACTGTAAATATAGACTTGTAAATTGTCTTAATATATTTTTTACAGAAACACGATGGTACAGTCCTGAGGAAGACACAGTTGTGTCGAAACGCGTAGACAGGAAACCATCTTTTTATTGTATTATAAATGTACCTGATGAATGTTTAAACCCATGCATATGCTATAATGCTGGAATATTTTATCATGTATCGATACTAATGTACCAAAAACTTTTTATCATTTAATCATGTTTTAGAATAGAAATTAAAATATACAAAATGTGCAAAAACGTTTTTTGATCATTTTTTTCAAAATTAGTTTGGGCAAATGCCACTGTTCATGTGCTAGTGTTCATTGAAGATTTGCCTGGGTAGTTTATTCACATAAATCCATTTCTGACGGCCACCATAAATCTGAATCTGGCACTGGGCCTTGACCGAAAAACAAAACTTCTGTCTTCCCAGCGTTAAGCTTTAATTTATTTGAGTTCATCCATAGTGCTTTGTCGCGCAAGCAGCCTTTAAAGTTCTTAAAAGCATCTACCGTCTGCTCCTTAAACGATAAAAAACCAACTGGGTGTCATCAGCATAGGAAATCGCTTTCACTCCACAGTTGGCAATCAAAGAGAACAGTGGAGGGTAAAGAGTAAAGGGCTCAAAGCTGAGCCCTGGGGGACACTGCACCAGAGCTGTTGTGGTTTGGATTCTAATGGTTTACGGGCAACTTTCTGAGTACGCCCACTCAGATAGGATGTCAGCCAGCTCAGCACTTTTCCACCAAAGCCCACACCTTGTAGTCTCCAGACCAGTATGGTGTGGTCGACAGTGTTGAATGCCGCGGACAGATCCAGGAGCACCAGCAGTGCTGATGCTCCTGAATCCAGCGACCACCTTACCGAATCTGCTACCTCAAGAAAAGCAGTCTCCATACTGAATCCTGCCCGGAAACCAGATTGTGTGTCATGCAAAGCACAATTCTACTCAATAAAAGTGGTCAGTTGGCGCAGGACCAGCTTCTCCAGCATTTTTCCTGGGGCGGGGAGCAGGGAGATGGGCCTAAGGTTGCTAAGATCTCCTGTGTCCCCATGTGGTCTCCTTCTCAAAGGAAGAAGTGTTGTAATAATGTGCGCCTGATTGGCGTACCAGAATCTGAACGCGGACCGGCCCTAGACCTCTACATTGAGGACCTCATACATAATCAGCTCCAACCCAAAGGGCTGTCGAACTATTTCTCAGTGGAACGTGCCCACCGAGTGCCTGGAGGAAAGCCAAAGCCCGGGGCTCCACCTCGGCCCATCTTAGCCCGCATTTTCAACTTCAGAGACCGGGACGCCATTTTACAAGCAGCGCGCACTCGACCGCCGACCAAAATTGATAACTCGGAAATCCACTTCTATCCTGACTACACAGCGGCCGTAGCCCAACAACGACGGGGCTTCACGGAGGTAAAGAAGGAACTACGTGCTCGGGAGCTCAAGCACTCCATGATTTTTCCAGCGAAATTGCGTGTGGAATCCGAAGGGAAAACATGGTTCTTTGATTCGCCGCAAGCGACCCAGGAATGGCTGGAGGGATGGAGACCGGCGAGAGGTCCCAGGAATCGCGACATGCAACGGAACCACGAAGATAGAAGTCCCCGGATAACCGTCGACGCAGACTAAGCACGGAACGACTCACTATAGACAATGACGCTGGTGCCCGTCCCTTTGGAGCCTATATCTTAGACTAAGACAATCGCCCACTCTACTTTAAATAAGATGAGATTCGTCGGGCACACAGGGAGAAGGTGAGACGCCTAGACGCCACTCGTGGTTGGCCAAATATGGTGAGACTCTGGTCACGCAAGAAGAGACCCATGCAGGTAGGACTTCTAATTACGAATGGCACTGCATGATCACTGGCTTGAATGATCAGAGGGGAGGGTTCGACAGCGGACACAGAAGTCTCACCCCCACGAACAATCTTCATGAGTTTGGACTGTAAGCACTCTGCTCAGTTGGGGAGGTGGAAGGTTTATTGTCCGCCGGCCAGGGAGGCAGGGTGGGGGGTACGGGGTTTATGCGTTTTGAGTTTGTTTAGTTTTTGTTTCAGTTCCACGTTCCTAACTTGGTTGGCTTTTCACATGCACACACAACATACACTCTGGTTCCTATCCACACACTCAGACACACTGACCCTGCTGGAGCGAATCTGCACAAGCTGCCGGTCACGGTCTGTACGACGTGGCACACACCCTATGGGAAGCCTAGTAGAAGCCCTAGGGTATAATCTGGGCACTCACACGTACCGGACCTCGGTCCGAGTATTGAACCTGATGGCACTGATACACTTGCTCACTGGAGACTATGGCGGATCATGATCTTTCGGCACTCGACCCCCAATCACAACCATTGATCTCCCCCCCACTAACAAATATTTAGTGGAATGTCAATGGGCTGGGTCATAAAATTAAACGAGGGCTGGTCCTCCAATATCTAAAGAGGAAAGCACCCACCTTGGCTCTGCTGCAAGAAACACACCTGGTAGGAACAGCCTGCAAGGCTCTTAACCGCTGGGGTTTCAAGATGATCACACACGCAGAGTTCTCCTCCGGCTCCCGCGGGGTGGGTATCCTCGCCCAAAAAAACGCTCCACTGCTGATCAAACACACTTGGACCGATGACCAGGGGCGTTTTGCTGCGATCAATTGTCAATGGGAGGGCCGGCCATACAATATACTGTCGGTATACATCCCCCCAGCGCTACATCAAGGGGCTTTCCAAGATCTGGGAAAATTACTGCTCGAACTCCCAGAGGGGGAACTAATCATTGGAGGCGATTTCAAAGCAGTACTGAACGCAGCAGTGGATCGGCAGCCTCCTCGTGAGGCTACCAGATCTAACCAAATATTTAAAGACTTCCTGGAAGCGTTGGGACTGGTGGATATGTGGGACTGGTGGATATGTGGAGACTTAAACATCCCCATGACCGCCATTACACATTTCACTCGGGAGCCCACAATAGTCTCTCCAGGATAGATTGCATGCTGACACTGGCGATCCCCCCTGAAAAGATAACAGTCTTAGAACACCTCCCAAGGGGGATATCGGATCATTCCCCGGTGCAACTCACCTACACAGCACACCCACTAGACGGCAAAGAATATTCCTGATCTATCCGGGATATTTTAAAAATAGAGCGATTGTGAAAGCATTGACAACCTCCACCACACACTACTTTGACGAAAACCTAGACTCTGTATACTCACCCTCAATCCTCTGGGAGGCATACAAGACAGTGATTAGAGGACAAGCCATCTCCAATATCACTAGGCACAAAAAAGAGCAGAGGGCAACCATCGAGTCACTAGAAACAGCGGTCCAGACTGCAGAATTAGCCCATGCCTCGGACCACACGGAGGAAACGGCGCACACACTAACACTGGCATCTCAAGAATACAGGGCATATGCAGAGGACATGGCCAAAGCGAGACTGACTGACACATTGCATAGGGTCTACGAATTAGGAGACAAGACTGGGAAAATGCTCGCGTGGCTCGCAAGGACAGGGCAAATAGGTGGATTGCCACGTTGGCGCTCCCAGATGGCACACACACGACTTCTCCCCCACGAATAGTAGAAGAACTGGCCACCTACTATGAAACCGTATACACCGCACGAGGTGGGATGACGGAAGAGGACAGCATGCAATTCCTTCAAGACATACCCCTGCCCACGCTGTCCCAGGAGGACGCACAGGCGCTTGAGGGTGACTTAACAGGAGAGGAATTGGGGGAAGGCCCTAGCAGCATTACATGCTGGAAAGGCAATGGGACCTAATGGCTTACCCGTGGAACTTTATAAAACAATGGCGCGACAGATCATCACATATATGCTTCCCATCTATAACGATTGTTTGGAAAGAGGCGCGCTCACGACTGACCAAAGACTAGTTCACAAACCTGGCAAACCACCTGACCAAACGTCCTCATATAGGCCAATCTCCCTAATGAACGTAGATGCGAAAGTCCTAGCGAAACTCCTAGCACTACGATTACAACCCCACCTCACAGCATTGATACACCCGGACCAATCGGGCTTTATGCCCGGGAGAAACACATCACTTAACCTAAAGCGCATTAATGGAGTCCTACACCGCATTCCCATGCTACGGGAAGACGCGGCCATTCTTTCCCTGGACGCAACAATGGCCTTTGATCTTGTAGAGTGGCCATTTCTGTTCGCAGTACTCAGACAGATGGGTTTCTGCCCTAAATTTTGCAGTTGGATTAAACTCCTTTACACTGCACCCCTGGCACAAGTGGTTGCCAATGGCCATACATCGCGTACAATCACACTGGGGCGCGGAACGAGGCAGGGATGCCCCTTATCCCAGCTTCTGTTTGCACTCATATTGGAGCCACCAGCGGTGAAAATTCGCTTGGATCCTCTAATCCGGGGGATCATGTGGGGGACGGGATGGGAGGATCGCATCTCTCTCTACGCAGATGACGTATTGATCTATCTAATGTCCCCTACCTCGTCCCTGACAGCTTTGATGGACATACTCAAGATCTACGGGGAGGTGTTGGGATATACCATTAACTGGGCTAAATCACTTCTATAAGTCCTACGAGGTCAAGCACCCACGCTGCCCCCCTGACTGCACCCTACAAACGGTCGCCAGGGGTTTCAAATACCTGGAAATATACGTCACGCCACAGGAATCGATTTTTGTGGAAGAAAATTTGATGAAACCTCTACAGAGGCTAAAATCAGATGTAACCCATTGGTGCTCTTTACCGCTCACACTGCTGGGAAGGGTTGCACTATTTAAGATGCTATCACTCCCGAGGTTCCTCTATGCATTGCAAAACACACCCTTTCCGGTCCCTCTCACCTATTTTAAATCGATAGACGCAGAAATCTCCGCACTCTTATGAGACGGAAAACCGGCCCGCATAGCGCACTCCAAATTGATCCGCTCCTGGTATGACGGGGGGATCGCCCTGCCCAGTGTTAAACTGTACTATTGGGCTGCACAACTAATGGTAGTCAATCAATGGATCCATGCTCCACAACAGGATCCAGCCTTCCGCCTTGACAGGACTGTACTACCCCAGGCCAGCTTATGAGGGCGCTATACACCAACAAGCGACGCCACACATTCACAGGCCCAACAGCCCACACGGTTAAGATCTGGCACGCGGCGCATAGGGCCCTGGGATGGGAGGGAGTGCTCACACTAGCCACACCACTCTGGGACACACGTCGTCTGGGTACCCTGGCGAATACTAAGGGTTTCAGGCAGTGGGACCTTATTGGTATCTCCAAAATAGGTGACCTGTGGATAAGGGGTGAAGTCATCACATACCCAACCCTGCAAGAAAAATACGGTATGGCAGACACTGAGCAGTATCGCTATGCACAAATCAAACATGCTTTGCAAGGGGCCATTCCAACAGGTACAACACTAGCAGAATTCTCCCCCCTGGAGGACAGACTCCTCACTGACTGCCTAGATAAGAAAGCGATCACACTCACATACCGCAAACTTGTCAACAATCTCCCGGACCCCACGGTAGTTCTCCGCAGTAAGTGGGAGGTGGAGCTAGGAGACAGAGGATGAAGATTGGTTATATGCACTAGCATCGGCTAGAGAGGCCTCCATACCATCACGACTTAAACTAGTACAATTAAAAATATTGCACAGAATATACTATTCCCGCACGCTCCTACACAAGCTAGGCCACATCCCAGAGCCTAATTGCCTGCGAGGGTGTGGATCCCCGGGTACATTCTTTAACATACTATGGGAATGTCCCAGGATACAGTTATACTGGGACCAAGTTCTGTCCGAAATCTCAGAGGCGAGTGGGGTGGAACTGCAAAGAGAACCTAGATGTTGTTTGTTAAATATTTGGTCGCCTACAGATATGAATCGCGGATTACAGACATGGACGACGCTGGGTCTGGCCCTTTGCAAAGCAGAACATTGCCAGGAGGTGGGGTTCCGGAATGGTGCCCTCATGCACACAATGGGGGAACGACATGGACACAGCTATGGTGGCAGAAAAGGCGGTATATGTACATAGGGGCTGCCCCAAAAAATGGTTCAGGATCTGGGGCAAATGGAACGAATACCGAGGACACTTATGCGACCCTTCACAAGAACTGTCTGACCCTGAAGATAGTCCATGAAGGGGGGAACATGGAATACTGATGTTACAATGACTGTAGGTTTTTCTGGTTCGAGGGAGGAGGAAGATCCTTTATTATTATTGATATCGGTGATTGTGGGGGGGACTGAGTGATGAACCGTAAGAAGCTGGGAGCATACTCAGAGGGGTAGAAACTTCCTGAGCATCCATTACCCGACACTAGGAAAAACAAACTGTTGTGCAGAAGATATGGCAGGCATTGCTCAGTATATGATTTGAGATAATGTGTATCAAAACAGACTAATTGTATGTATCCATGAATTGGAACCTAAATGACAATTGTGTTGTATAAACTGATGAAAAGCCCAATAAAATGTTATAATAAAAAAAAAGGGAGAAGTGTTGCATGTTTCCATTTATCAGGGAAGATGCCCGTTTCCAAAGAGGAGATCCATATGTGCAGTAGCCCGCCCATCAGGAAACGGGATAACATTTTCCACAGTTTGGGAGGGTAAAACACAAATATACACTCAACTCCCAGTCCCAATGACTGCCAAATTCATCAAGTTACTCCCAGAGGTACAGTGAAAGGTAGTTTCAGAAGAGATCTTTAAATCACGTTCTAAGGATGGCATCTCTTATCAGTCTTGAACAACTACACCCTAAAAGCAAGTTTCCCACTGCTCAAAATTGTAGAGACAGAAGTAACATCCTCAAGTAAATAAACTTTCCCCAACTACTAGACCTATTTACGTCAGGCTGAAGACAAATAAATGAGCACATTTTAGATCCCAGATAATCACTTGTAAACAGTGGAGCAGAGCCTCCCAGTAGATCCTGCTCGATTTGTTGCGTTCTTTCTTTAAATAGCCAACATTGGCAAATTAAACAGGCTTGGCTTTCATGTTATAACACATGCAAAGACAGGCACGCAGAAATAATATATGCATATACTTGCGTACGAAAGCCAGTCCTATTGGCTTTGCCAATAATTGCTTTATATTCTTACATCAAACGTTGCACACTAAGTCAGTAATAGGTTTGATTCAATTAACCAAATTATTAGAGCTTCACTAATCCTTGAACGTTCATAAAGGCTATGGACATGATAGGTTTCCCCTTTGCAAGTATAGACTGAATTATTGTGCAGTAATACACACTAGTGCAGCAAGGTAATAGCTATCACTCATACAATCCATTAATTCCTAGCAGGAAACAAAGTGGAAATCACTAAAACCATATCGTTTTTCAGTATCTTATTTCTAAAGCCCCAGCAAGAGCATTCTACCGCATATGCAAGTATCCAGCCACCTACTAGTTGGCTTAATGTTGGTAGGCTAGAAACACCTTGTAGGTCCAAAAACGTTTATGTAGAAGTCAAAAGAATGGGTCTGTAAAACTATCATCAAACACTGCTCAGCTTGGGCAGAAACGCAGGAGGGTAAAGAAATCAGGATTATTATGGCATGCTCCAGAACAGGAGTCTCCAATATTTACAGTAACTAGAGCTACTTGCCTATATTCAATACAAATCATCCTACTAACAAATATTATAAGAGCTGTGATAGAGACCAGATCAAATAAGATTACGTTGGTGGCCACCCTGTGCAAGATTACCAAAAGGGATGACTTTGGTGCTTCAGTAGATTTGTCAAAAATGCTTAAATTTCAATGCCTCAACATGCGTAACACAACAGTCATGCAATGCCCATGTCACCAGGGTACTGACATTAGTAACCTATCTCCTCAGCGCAGCGGATTCATCATGATGATATCAGTTTTAAATGTATTTTGAAAATTCAAACCATTTTTCTCTAAATATCAGCTGATGAGTTGTGAAAATACACACATTTTACAAATTGTGTATAGATCCAACAAATACCATGCAAAACCATCTAACTTAATTGAATCGGCTGCATAGAGTGGAGCTGCTTTGTGGTAGCTGGAGGGCTACCAGTAGCTCACAAGCTACACAGTGCAGAAGCCTGCTCCAGAAGAACTAACCCTTTCTTCCTGGCACCAAATGCAAATTCCTGGGAAAGCCTATTTTTACAAGCATCCTTCATTCAGGATCCGCACAGTGCTTGAGAGAGCTACCAAGCCTGTTCAGTAAGAACTGTGTGGAAAAGTATTGGAGATCTGTAATGATCCAAGGACACTTGGGAGTGTAGACTTGGGGCATTCTTGAATGAACGTGCAATTCCTCCATTGTCCATGTTTTCAGTTCATTGCTGGAATCTCGAAGGACACCAATATCCGACGAGCCTTTGAACACATTCTTCTCCAACCTGGATTGTTTATTTATACTTGTGTGAATGCTTGATGACTGACTGTATAATGCTTCAAAGACGAGAGATTTCTAATTTCAGGTAAATACATAAGCTGAATAACTATAGCCTTTAGGAAAGGCTTTTTTGCCATGGTTAAGAAGTAAAACCATGTCCTACCTTTCACAGCGACATAAAGACCAACAGATATAGGGGGATCAGAGGAGCTGGTGCAAAAAGCTAGAGAAGTAGTACCTCAATACTGATGGTGAAGACACCTTAAGAGAGATGGAACATAATAAATTGTCTTTAAAATAGACAATACTTTATGCCACCAAGATCTGCTGTTTGGCAACCCAAAGGAGTATTTATAAATGTAGGGCTAAAAGGGAGATTTAACTGGTTGAGAAGGAGGAAGAAGTTACAGACATGCTAAAGAAATATGAGTCTCGTCTTGTAAATTTGTTTGAGTGCCAACTAATCACCCAGACTTTTGCTGATTACTTCAATACCTTGTACACAAATTAGTAGCAGGGCTGGGACAACTACTCATCCAGTTTTATACTCATTTATGAGCTACTGGATCGGTAGATTTGAGCAGTTCCAGTCGGATAAAGTCTCCTGGGACCACACAGTTTACAGCTTAATTTGTTTAAAAAAACGCATTCATCACATAAGAAGATTGTTAATAATTCCCCAGACCTACTCCAACCACTTAAAGGGAGGTGGGTGGCGGACGGGTTGGAAATTGATGAGGAGGAGTGGAGGGGTGCCCTGGCGTCCCCGAAGGAAGTGGCCATATCAGCTAGATTACGGCTGATTCAGCTCAAGATTCTTCACAGAGTCTATATATCCTGTACTAGGCTGAAGCTGATGGGCCGCAGTGAGGATGGGCTCTGCAGGAGTGGGTGCGGGGAGGAAGAATCATTCTTCCACATACTATGGGAGTGTCCCCGGATCCAAACCTACTGGCGCCGTGTACACAGCTGCATGCAGGAAGGAGTCGAGCTGAGAGTAGAGCCAAAAAGGTGAATCTTAAACATTTGGGAGCCGAATGACTTATCCACATACGGGAGGCTGTGGGCCATGTTGGGGTTCGCATTTGTTAAAAGAAACATAGTCCGACAATGGGGGGCGGGTTCGCCTCCAAAATTGAACTCATGGAAAACCGATATTGACTGGTGCATGCTCCAAGAAACAAGCATTAGGAATGCATTAGGGCTCGGGTTTGTTTGAGTTAGAGATAATAGCATTGTAAATGGCAATGTGTTTTAGGCATGTGTTTTGGAGTGGAAGCATGTGGTGTGTGTTGGAGATATGTGTGTTGGATTGGAATGTTATCAATGGTGGCATGCTGCACTTTAACGCATTATCTTTAAAAGGTAGAGTGCAGCATAGTGCGATAGGTACAATATAAATTTGTGGATGCCTTATCAATTGGTGTGCATTGATGGGTGCTGGGTGTGTGTGCCTGTAGGAATTGTGCAGTGATGGCTGTTGGTGTGTGTGTGTGTGTGTGTGTTTGGTAAAAGTTGCACTGACATTGTTTGTGTGCGTGGGTGTTTAGCGCCACTGATGCATGGTCGTGTTTGTTTTTGGTGAAAGCGTACATTGACGGTTGTTGGTGTTTGTGCCTGGTGAAAGCATTCATTGACGGCTGAGGATGTGTTGTGTGTGTTTTGTGTGTGTGTAGTGGTGAGTGTGTGGTGGTAAGTCTGTGGGGGTGAGCCTGGGGGGTGAGCCTGGGGGGGGTGAGCCTGGGGGGGGGTGAGTGTGTTGTGGTGAGTGGTGACAAGTGTGTGGTGTTGAGAGAGTGAGGTGTGTGGTTTGTGTGTGTGTTATGTGTGTGTGTGTGTGGTGTGTGTGTGTGTGGTGTATGTGTGTGTGGTGTTTTCTGCACACTCAACACACTGCCCCTACACATTCACACACTGCTCACCCGCACACTCCCAATTTCACCCTGCATAGTCACACACTGTTTATCCTGCACATGCACTCACTGTCACTCTGCACTCACTGTCACTCTGCACTCACTCTGCACTCACTGTCACTCTGCACTCACTCTGCACTCACTCTGCACTCGCTGTCACTCTGCACTCGCTGTCACTCTGCACTCGCTGTCACTCTGCACTCGCTGTCACTCTGCACTCGCTGTCACTCTGCACTCGCTGTCACTCTGCACTCGCTGTCACTCTGCACTCGCTGTCACTCTGCACTCACTGTCACTCTGCACTCACTGTCACTCTGCACTTACTCTGCACCCACTGTCACTCTGCACTTACTCTGCACCCACTGTCACTCTGCACTTACTCTGCACTTACTCTGCACTCACTGTCAATGTTCACTCACTCTGCACTCACTGTCACTCTGCACTTACTCTGCACTCACTGTCATTCTGCACTCACTGTCACTCTGCACTCACTGTCACTCTGCACTCACTGTCACTCTGCACTCACTGTCACTCTGCACTCACTGTCACTCTGCACTTACTCTGCACTCACTGTCAATGTTCACTCACTCTGCACTCACTGTCACTTGCACTTACTCTGCACTCACTGTCACTCTGCACTTACTCTGCACTCACTGTCACTCTGCACTTACTCTGCACTCACTGTCAATGTTCACTCACTCTGCACTCACTGTCACTCTGCACTTACTCTGCACTCACTGTCACTCTGCACTTACTCTGCACTCACTGTCACTCTGCACTCACTCTCACTCTGCACTCACTGTCACTCTGCACTCACTCTCACTCTGCACTCACTCTCACTCTGCACTCACTCTCACTCTGCACTCACTCTCACTCTGCACTCACTCTCACTCTGCACTCACTCTCACTCTGCACTCACTCTCACTCTGCACTCACTCTCACTCTGCACTCACTCTCACTCTGCACTCACTCTCACTCTGCACTCTGCACTCACTGTCACTCTGCACTTACTCTGCACTCACTGTCACTCTGCACTCACTCTCACTCTGCACTTACTCTGCACTCACTGTCACTCTGCACTTACTCTGCACTCACTGTCAATGTTCACTCACTCTGCACTGACTGTCACTCAGCACTCACTGTCACTCTGCACTCACTGTCACTCTGCACTCACTGTCACTCTGCACTCACTGTCACTCTGCACTCACTGTCACTCTGCACTCACTGTCACTCTGCACTCACTGTCACTCTGCACTCACTGTCACTCTGCACTCACTGTCACTCTGCACTCACTGTCACTCTGCACTCACTCTGCACTCACTGTCACTCTGCACTCACTGTCACTCTGCACTCACTGTCACTCTGCACTCACTCTGCACTCACTGTCACTTGCACTCACTCTGCACTCACTGTCACTCTGCACTCACTCTGCACTCACTGTCACTCTGCACTCACTCTGCACTCACTGTCACTCTGCACTCACTCTGCACTCACTGTCAATGTTCACTCACTCTGTACTCACTGTCACTCTGCACTCACTGTCACTCTGCACTCACTCTGCACTCACTGTCACTCTGCACTCACTCTGCACTCACTGTCACTCTGCACTCACTCTGCACTCACTGTCACTCTGCACTCACTCTGCACTCACTGTCACTCTGCACTCACTGTCACTCTGCACTCACTCTGCACTCACTGTCACTCTGCACTCACTCTGCACTCACTGTCACTCTGCACTCACTGTCACTCTGCACTCACTCTGCACTCACTGTCACTCTGCACTCACTCTGCACTCACTGTCACTCTGCACTCACTCTGCACTCACTGTCACTCTGCACTCACTCTGCACTCACTGTCACTCTGCACTCACTCTGCACTCACTCTGCACTCACTCTGCACTCACTCTGCACTCACTCTGCACTCACTGTCACTCTGCACTCACTCTGCACTCACTGTCACTTGCACTCACTCTGCACTCACTGTCACTCTGCACTCACTCTGCACTCACTCTGCACTCACTGTCACTCTGCACTCACTCTGCACTCGCTGTCACTCTGCACTCGCTGTCACTCTGCACTCGCTGTCACTCTGCACTCGCTGTCACTCTGCACTCGCTGTCACTCTGCACTCGCTGTCACTCTGCACTCGCTGTCACTCTGCACTTACTCTGCACTCACTGTCACTCTGCACTTACTCTGCACTCACTGTCAATGTTCACTCACTCTGCACTCACTGTCACTCTGCACTTACTCTGCACTCACTGTCATTCTGCACTCACTGTCACTCTGCACTCACTGTCACTCTGCACTCACTGTCACTCTGCACTCACTGTCACTCTGCACTCACTGTCACTCTGCACTTACTCTGCACTCACTGTCAATGTTCACTCACTCTGCACTCACTGTCACTCTGTGTTAGACGGACCGGGAGGGTCGGCCGAGGATACGGGGAGAGGTCTCCGGGGAGAGCCGTCTCCAGTGAATCGTACAGACAAGTAACTTCCCCCCCACAGACGGACACCACACAACGATAAAGTTCAACGATACTTTATAGACAATTCTTCAAGTACGGTAGAATGGTACAAGGAGGTCTGGACTCAGGAGTCCCCTCTATTCTGGTCTCTGTTTGGGAAAAGGGTAGCGGGACAGTCTTGTTACTAAAAAGATGGAAAATAGCTCTCAATCCTCGAGCTCGGTGGTGTAGATGAACGGGCCGCGGCGGAGCCAGCAGGTCCCGAGATGGATGAAGGAAGACGACGGTCCGCGGCAGAGCCAGCAGGTCCCGATGAAGGTGGTGGTTACAAACGGTCCGCGGCCACGCCAGCAGGTCCCGACGATGATGAAGGATAGGGTGGTTCCCAAAGCCGCGGCAGCGCCAGCAGGCAAGACGAGGGTGCACAAGACAGAGCTACGGCAGCGCCAGTAGTCCGTCAAGGATGAGTTCTTCTTTGCGTCTCTCGACTCCAAGATACAACTCCCGTCCTGCTCTGGAGCTGCCCCAGTTATAGGGCTGGTGTGCTTTGATGTCCGGACCCTCGCACTTGGAGGTCGGGAGGTCCGGGATGAGGGGGTTCAGACACCCAGCAGGGGGGTGGAGCCAGCGCCCGGGGAGGCGATGGGCGAGCGGCACTTGGCGGGGGAGAGCCATCGACACCTCCTGCTCCCATTGACTGACCAAGTAGCCCGCTCACCTCCTGGGTGGATGTTGGTGCCGGAATGTCTGAGGCCTGGCCAGGCCCAGGGTTGAGGTCGATCGGGGGCCAGGCGGCCTCGTGGTGGAGTGTCCAAGATGGCGCCCAGGAGGGGTGCGCAGGCCGGTAGTGGGTCGGCCTACGCGGTCAACAGGTTCGAGTGTAGGGGTCCCTGCGGGGACGGTGGACGTGCAATGGTGGTGTGTGGTACTTGCGTGGCTGGTTCGGGCCTGGTTGGGCCGGGGGAGAGCGGCCCTTCATGTGGCCTGTCCAACATGCGTCCCCCCCAGCTGAAGGCGGGGAGAGTTACCCATTCTCTTGGGGACTCTTCTCGTCGAGGCGGAAGAACCGGGACAGGCCATCTGCGTTGGCGTGATCGGGCCCAGGCCGATGTTCAACTGTGAAGTCCATCCCTTGTAGGGAGATGGACCAGCGTAGTAACTTCGGGTTTTCCCCCCGCATCTGCATCAGCCACTGCAGGGGTCGGTGGTCGGTCTGTACCCGAAAGGGTGTGCCAAAAAGGTAGGGCCGGAGCTTCTTGAGGGCCCATACCACCGCGAAGGCCTCCCTCTCTATGGTGCTCCAGCGTTGTTCCCGTGGTAGGAGTCGCCGGCTGATGAAGGCCACCGGCTGGTCATGGCCTTCGGGGTTCACTTGGGACAGGACTGCCCCAATGCCATGGTCGGAGGCATCCGTCTGGACGATGAACTCCCGGCTGTAGTCGGGGGCCTGGAGCACAGGGGCGGAGCACATGGCGGCTTTCAATTGTTCAAATGCAGCTTGACACTCTGGGGTCCAGTTGACTTTCTGGGGCTGATTTTTTGACGTGAGCTCTGTGAGGGGCCTCACGATAGTACCATAGTCTTTCACGAACCTTCGGTAATAGCCCGTGAGGCCCAGGAAGGCTCGTACCTCGGTCTGGGTAGTGGGGGGCTGCCAGGACTGGATGGCGGCAATTTTTAGCTGCAGAGGGGCCACCAGGCCGCTTCCCACCTGGTGCCCGAGGTAGGTTACAGACCCTTGCCCAATTTGACATTTGCTGGCCTTGATCGTGAGGCCGGCTTGCTGAAGGGCGTGCAGTACTGCTCGGAGGTGGTGGAGGTGCTCGGACCACTGGTTGCTGTATACAGCGATGTCGTCTAAGTAGGCGGCGCTGAATCCTTCGAGCCCCGCCAGGACCTGATTGACGAGCCGTTGGAACGTTGCTGGGGCATTCTTCATGCCGAAGGGCATGACTGTGAAATGGTAATGGCCATCGGGCGTGGAAAAGGCAGAACGTTCTTGTGCCCGGGGTGTGAGGCCGATTTGCCAGTAGCCCGCCGTTAGGTCGAAGATACTGAGGTAGCGGGCAGCTCCCATGCGGTCGATTAGTTCATCTGCCCGGGGGATGGGATGTGCGTCTGTCCTGGTGACCGCATTCAAGCCCCGGTAGTCGACGCAGAACCGGAGTTCTGGTGTGGTGCCGGGGGCAGCTGCTTTGGGGACCAGTACTACAGGGCTGGCCCAGGGGCTGTCTGAGGGCTCGATGACCCCGAGCGTGAGCATTTTGGTTACTTCCTCCTGGATGCAGGCCCGTACCCGATCTGGCACGCGGTAGGCCCGGTGGCGGATAGGGGGGCTGTCCCCCGTGTCCACATCGTGCGTACACCAGGAAGTGACACCTGGGGTGAGGGAGAACAGGCTGGCGAATTGTGACAGGAGAACTTGGCACTCCTGGTGTTGCTCTCGGGTGAGGGCCTCTGAGAGTCGGACCCCATCTACGGAACCGTCTTTCTCCCGCGTTCGTAGGAGGTCCGGGAGGGGCTCGGAGTCCTCTTCAGCCCCATTGTCTGTGGCCATCAGGAGGCTGAGTTCTGTCCGTACAAAGTGTGGTTTCAGTCTGTTAGCGTGGAGGACCCGGAGGGGGTTCCGGGAAGATTCCAAGTCGATGAGATAGGTAGCCGGACCCTTCCGCTCGACCACTTTGAAGGGCCCTGTCCACTTGTCTTGTAGGGCGCAGGGTTCGGTGGGGGACATCACCCATACCTGTTGCCCAGGTTCAAATTCGATGGAGGAGGCATTCCGGTCATACCACCTTTTCATGTCCTCCTGACTGGCCTCTAGGTTGGCTTTTGCTAGTTCTCGGAATCGCCGGGTCTGGTTGCGGAGTGTTAGGAGGTAGCGGAAAACATCTGGTGGGTTCTTTAGAGGGGGCATCTCCCAGCCTTCCTTAACTAGGCTGAGCGGCCCGCGCACGGGGTGTCCATATAGCAGTTCAAATGGGCTGAAGCCCAGGGACTTCTGGGGAACCTCTCGATATGCGAAGAGAAGGCACGGTAACAGTACATCCCACTGGCGACGGAGGGGCTCTTCCAACCCCCCGATCATCCCTTTGAGCGTGCGGTTGAACCGCTCAACGAGTCCGTTTCCTTGAGGGTGATAGGGGGTCGTGAACCGGTAGGTAACCCCGCACTGTTGCCAGAGAGATTTCATATATTTCGAAATAAAGTTCGTGCCTCTGTCACTGACGACCTCCCGGGGGAAGCCCACCCGGGAGAAGATCCCCATCAGAGCCCGGCCGACTACCGGGGCTGTCACAGTCCGCAGGGGAACAGCCTCCGGGTAGCGGGTGGCGTGGTCCACTAGCACCAGGATGAATCGATGGCCTTGTTTTGTGCGCGGGTCCAGGGGCCCTACGATATCGATTCCGACCCTCTCGAACGGGGTGGTGACCACGGGAAAAGGTTGCAGGGGGGCTTTCAGTTTGCGGCCGCTCTTCCCACCGGCTTGGCACGTGGGGCAAGATCGGCAATGCTGGTGTACATTGTCCCTCATTTTGGGCCAGAAGAAGTGGGTCACCAGGCGGCTATAGGTTTTGTCTTGACCCAAGTGTCCTGCCAGGGGGACATCGTGGGCCAGGTTTAGCAGAAAGTCTCTAAAACGGAGGGGTACCACTAGGACTCGGCTGGCCCCCAGCTCCGCGATTCTTTGCTCACTGTACAGCAGATCATTGTCCCAGTAGACCCAGTGAGTTCCGGAGGTATCCCCTGCGCTTTGGGCTAGCGCTTGCTGGCGGAGTCCCTCGAGGGAGGGACAGGTCTTTTGTTCTTGGCGAAATTGTTCTTGCGTGGGCCCCCCCTCTTGAGGCCACTGGTCGAGGTTAGCGAGGTCTGGAGGTTGAGCTGGTTCGGGGGGGACGTCACGGTCGGTGGTTTCGGCGGGGGCGACCGGAGGCGGTGGCGCCGGCCATTCGAGTTCCTCTGGGCGGGTGTTGGCACGGGCGGTCATGGACCGGGTGGTGACGCACGCCCAGTCCGGGACGCCCAGCATCCCCAGGTGCTCTTTTCGTTCGACTGCTGCCCATGGAGAGCTTTCCAGGTCATTACCCAGGAGGCAGTCTACGGGGGCATCATCTCGGACCGTCACCTTCAACATGCCGGAGACCCCTCCCCATTCGAAGGGGACGCAGGCCATCCGACACAGACTTTCTGAGTTATCGGCTGAACGTACAGGGCAGAGAATGTTTGGTAAGTATTGTTCGGGGGTCACCAGGTGACAGCGGACGGCTGTTACACTGGCCCCAGTGTCACGAAGGGCTTCAGCCCGGCGTCCATTGATGCCCACCCATTGGCTGTACTTCTGGGTATTAGCGGGTAGGGGGACCCGCGGGACCATGTCTCTCCCCCCTAGGCAGGCGAGAGCCATGGCGGCTGGCTCCCATTCTTGGTGTTCCTGTTCATATTCTTCTTGTTCCTCTGAGATCCGTTCCTCCCCCAGAGCAGGAGCGGCTACTTGGCGGGGTCTTGGGCTCTGGTACTGGGGGCAGTTTGGGTCGTTTGCATAGTGTCCGACTCGTTGACATCGATGGCAGGTAACATTGGCTCGATGTCCCGGTCGCGCTGGGGTGCTGCCCCGGTTGGCCGGGGGGGTGGGGCTGGTAGTGGGGGTGACCGGAGCGTTGCTTCTTCCGCGTCCTTGGCCTCCACCTCCTCGGGGACGGTGCTGACCATTGTTGTTCCGGTTCTGTTCGGAGGACCCATTTCGACTCACTCTGGTGATCTCCCACCGGTCTGCTTCGGCTGCGAGCTGCCGGGGATCCGTTAACTTGCTGTCGAGGAGGTGCTGGCGAAGTTCAATGAAGCAATTGTTCGACAGATGCTCCCATACCATAAGATTGAACAGTTGTTCGTAGGTTGTGACCTTGCTTCCTTTGATCCAGCCCTCGAAGGCTCGGCTAAAGTAATTGACATAGTCCACCCAAGTTGTACCTGGGATGCGGGTGCAGTCTCGGAACCTCTGACGGTACATCTCGGGTGTGAGGCCATAGCGGGTGAGGAGTGCAGCTTTCATATGGTCATAGGAGGTCATCTGCTGGTCCGGGAGTTGCAGCAGGGCGTCGCGGCCCTCATTGAGGAATCTCCCCCACAGACCGGCCCCCCAATCGCTTCTATCGATCCGGTGTGCAGTCATAGCGATTTCATAGGCCTTAAACCATTGCTGGATGTCGTCCTCTCGGAAGTATTCTCGAACGACATCCTTGGGGATGTGTACCTTCTTCTCTGTTGCCCCTGGAGTGTGGGGTGGCTCGGGCACCCCTGTTTCTTTATTCTGTTTGCGTAGGTCGATTTCAGCTAATTTCCGCTCATGTTCATATGCCAGTTTCTTTTCCTCGAGCTCCCTTTGTCTCTGTTTCTCCTCTCTTTCTTCTCGGAGACGCAGGTGCTCTAAGTTGATTTTCTGTTCGGCCAACTTTAGTTCAACGTCCATTTTGAGCCGGGCCATTTCCAGCTCGTGTAGTCGGGTTCTTTCTCGTTCCTGGATCTCGTCTGGCGAGAGACCCGTTCTTCGTTCTTCAGGGGCCATGGGGGTTTGTGCTGCGATGTCTTGGTCGGGGGTTCCGGCAGCCCCGGTTTCTGCCCAAGATTCCAGGGCCTGCTTAAAGTCATCTTTGGTATTTAGTCCGGTGGTCGCGATACCTAATTCGATACAGAACTGTTTAAGTTCACGATGGCTGTACTCGCCCAATTTCTCCATCTGGAATTTCTCCGTTGATCCGCTGTCTTTAGTTGACATCGTGATTCGCCGTGGGGTGAGCTACTCTCTGTACGGTTTATGCGGTGATTCGGATCCCGTCGCTGGCCACCAATGTTAGACGGACCGGGAGGGTCGGCCGAGGATACGGGGAGAGGTCTCCGGGGAGAGCCGTCTCCAGTGAATCGTACAGACAAGTAACTTCCCCCCCACAGACGGACACCACACAACGATAAAGTTCAACGATACTTTATAGACAATTCTTCAAGTACGGTAGAATGGTACAAGGAGGTCTGGACTCAGGAGTCCCCTCTATTCTGGTCTCTGTTTGGGAAAAGGGTAGCGGGACAGTCTTGTTACTAAAAAGATGGAAAATAGCTCTCAATCCTCGAGCTCGGTGGTGTAGATGAACGGGCCGCGGCGGAGCCAGCAGGTCCCGAGATGGATGAAGGAAGACGACGGTCCGCGGCAGAGCCAGCAGGTCCCGATGAAGGTGGTGGTTACAAACGGTCCGCGGCCACGCCAGCAGGTCCCGACGATGATGAAGGATAGGGTGGTTCCCAAAGCCGCGGCAGCGCCAGCAGGCAAGACGAGGGTGCACAAGACAGAGCTACGGCAGCGCCAGTAGTCCGTCAAGGATGAGTTCTTCTTTGCGTCTCTCGACTCCAAGATACAACTCCCGTCCTGCTCTGGAGCTGCCCCAGTTATAGGGCTGGTGTGCTTTGATGTCCGGACCCTCGCACTTGGAGGTCGGGAGGTCCGGGATGAGGGGGTTCAGACACCCAGCAGGGGGGTGGAGCCAGCGCCCGGGGAGGCGATGGGCGAGCGGCACTTGGCGGGGGAGAGCCATCGACACCTCCTGCTCCCATTGACTGACCAAGTAGCCCGCTCACCTCCTGGGTGGATGTTGGTGCCGGAATGTCTGAGGCCTGGCCAGGCCCAGGGTTGAGGTCGATCGGGGGCCAGGCGGCCTCGTGGTGGAGTGTCCAAGATGGCGCCCAGGAGGGGTGCGCAGGCCGGTAGTGGGTCGGCCTACGCGGTCAACAGGTTCGAGTGTAGGGGTCCCTGCGGGGACGGTGGACGTGCAATGGTGGTGTGTGGTACTTGCGTGGCTGGTTCGGGCCTGGTTGGGCCGGGGGAGAGCGGCCCTTCATGTGGCCTGTCCAACACTCTGCACTTACTCTGCACTCACTGTCATTCTGCACTCACTGTCACTCTGCACTCACTGTCACTCTGCACTCACTGTCACTCTGCACTCACTGTCACTCTGCACTCACTGTCACTCTGCACTCACTGTCACTCTGCACTCACTCTGCACTCACTGTCACTCTGCACTCACTGTCACTCTGCACTCACTGTCACTCTGCACTCACTGTCACTCTGCACTCACTGTCACTCTGCACTCACTGTCACTCTGCACTCACTGTCACTCTGCACTCACTCTGCACTCACTGTCACTTGCACTCACTCTGCACTCACTGTCACTCTGCACTCACTGTCACTCTGCACTCACTGTCACTCTGCACTCACTGTTACTCTGCACTCACTGTCACTCTGCACTCACTGTCACTTGCACTCACTCTGCACTCACTGTCACTCTGCACTCACTGTCACTCTGCACTCACTCTCACTCTGCACTCACTCTCACTCTGCACTCACTCTCACTCTGCACTCACTCTCACTCTGCACTTACTCTGCACTCACTGTCACTCTGCACTTACTCTGCACTCACTGTCAATGTTCACTCACTCTGCACTGACTGTCACTCTGCACTCACTGTCACTCTGCACTCACTGTCACTCTGCACTCACTGTCACTCTGCACTCACTGTCACTCTGCACTCACTCTGCACTCACTGTCACTCTGCACTCACTGTCACTCTGCACTCACTGTCACTCTGCACTCACTCTGCACTCACTGTCACTTGCACTCACTCTGCACTCACTGTCACTCTGCACTCACTCTGCACTCACTGTCACTCTGCACTCACTCTGCACTCACTGTCACTCTGCACTCACTCTGCACTCACTGTCAATGTTCACTCACTCTGCACTCACTGTCACTCTGCACTCACTGTCACTCTGCACTCACTCTGCACTCACTGTCACTCTGCACTCACTCTGCACTCACTGTCACTCTGCACTCACTCTGCACTCACTGTCACTCTGCACTCACTCTGCACTCACTGTCACTCTGCACTCACTCTGCACTCACTGTCACTCTGCACTCACTCTGCACTCACTGTCACTCTGCACTCACTGTCACTCTGCACTCACTGTCACTCTGCACTCACTGTCACTCTGCACTCACTGTGCACTCACTGTCACTCTGCACTCACTCTGCACTCACTGTCACTCTGCACTCACTCTGCACTCACTGTCACTCTGCACTCACTCTGCACTCACTGTCACTCTGCACTCACTCTGCACTCTGCACTCACTCTGCACTCTGCACTCACTCTGCACTCACTCTGCACTCACTCTGCACTCACTCTGCACTCACTGTCACTCTGCACTCACTCTGCACTCACTGTCACTTGCACTCACTCTGCACTCACTGTCACTCTGCACTCACTCTGCACTCACTGTCACTCTGCACTCACTCTGCACTCACTGTCACTCTGCACTCACTCTGCACTCACTCTGCACTCACTGTCACTCTGCACTCACTCTGCACTCACTCTGCACTCGCTGTCACTCTGCACTCGCTGTCACTCTGCACTCGCTGTCACTCTGCACTCACTCTGCACTCACTGTCACTCTGCACTCACTCTGCACTCACTGTCACTTGCACTCACTCTGCACTCACTGTCACTCTGCACTCACTCTGCACTCACTGTCACTCTGCACTCACTCTGCACTCACTGTCACTCTGCACTCACTCTGCACTCACTCTGCACTCGCTGTCACTCTGCACTCGCTGTCACTCTGCACTCGCTGTCACTCTGCACTCGCTGTCACTCTGCACTCGCTGTCACTCTGCACTCGCTGTCACTCTGCACTCGCTGTCACTCTGCACTTACTCTGCACTCACTGTCATTCTGCACTCACTGTCACTCTGCACTCACTGTCACTCTGCACTCACTGTCACTCTGCACTCACTGTCACTCTGCACTCACTGTCACTCTGCACTTACTCTGCACTCACTGTCAATGTTCACTCACTCTGCACTCACTGTCACTCTGCACTTACTCTGCACTCACTGTCACTCTGCACTCACTGTCACTCTGCACTCACTGTCACTCTGCACTCACTGTCACTCTGCACTCACTGTCACTCTGCACTCACTGTCACTCTGCACTCACTCTGCACTCACTGTCACTCTGCACTCACTCTGCACTCACTGTCACTTGCACTCACTCTGCACTCACTGTCACTTGCACTCACTCTGCACTCACTGTCACTCTGCACTCACTGTCACTCTGCACTCACTGTCACTCTGCACTCACTGTCACTCTGCACTCACTCTGCACTCACTGTCACTCTGCACTCACTGTCACTTGCACTCACTCTGCACTCACTGTCACTCTGCACTCACTGTCACTCTGCACTCACTCTGCACTCACTGTCACTCTGCACTCACTCTGCACTCACTGTCACTCTGCACTCACTGTCACTCTGCACTCACTGTCACTCTGCACTCACTGTCACTCTGCACTCACTCTGCACTCACTGTCACTCTGCACTCACTCTGCACTCACTGTCACTCTGCACTCACTCTGCACTCACTGTCACTCTGCACTCACTCTGCACTCACTGTCACTCTGCACTCACTCTGCACTCACTGTCACTCTGCACTCACTCTGCACTCACTGTCACTCTGCACTTACTCTGCACTCACTGTCAATGTTCACTCACTCTGCACTCACTGTCACTCTGCACTCACTCTGCACTCACTCTGCACTCACTGTCACTCTGCACTCACTCTGCACTCACTGTCACTCTGCACTCACTCTGCACTCACTGTCACTCTGCACTCACTCTGCACTCACTGTCACTCTGCACTCACTCTGCACTCACTGTCACTCTGCACTCACTCTGCACTCACTGTCACTCTGCACTCACTGTCACTCTGCACTCACTGTCACTCTGCACTCACTCTGCACTCACTCTGCACTCACTCTGCACTCACTCTGCACTCACTCTGCACTCACTGTCACTCTGCACTCACTGTCACTCTGCACTCTGCACTCACTCTGCACTCACTGTCACTCTGCACTCACTCTGCACTCACTGTCACTTGCACTCACTCTGCACTCACTGTCACTCTGCACTCACTCTGCACTCACTGTCACTCTGCACTCACTGTCACTCTGCACTCACTCTGCACTCACTCTGCACTCACTCTTTACCCACTCTGCACTTACTCTGCACTCACTCTGGACTCACTCGCACTCACTCTGCACTCACTGTCACTCTGCACTCACTGTCACTCTGCACTCACTGTCACTCTGCACTCACTGTCACTCTGCACTCACTGTCACTCTGCACTCACTGTCACTCTGCACTCACTGTCACTCTGCACTCACTGTCACTCTGCACTCACTGTCACTCTGCACTCACTGTCACTCACTGAACTCTGCACTGACTTGCACTCACTGTCACTCTGCACTGACTTGCACTCACTGTCACTCTGCACTCACTGTCACTCTGCACTGTCACTCTGCACTGTCACTCTGCACTGTCACTCTGCACTGTCACTCTGCACTGTCACTCTGCACTGTCACTCTGCACTGTCACTCTGCACTGTCACTCTGCACTGTCACTCTGCACTGTCACTCTGCACTGTCACTCTGCACTGTCACTCTGCACTCACTCTGCACTCACTCTGCACTCACTCTGCACTCACTCTGCACTCACTCTGCACTCACTCTTTACCCACTCTGCACTTACTCTGCACTCACTCTGCACTCGCACTCACTCTGCACTCACTGTCACTCTGCACTCACTGTCACTCTGCACTCACTGTCACTCTGCACTCACTGTCACTCTGCACTCACTGTCACTCTGCACTCACTCTGCACTCACTGTCACTCTGCACTCACTGTCACTCTGCACTCACTGTCACTCTGCACTCACTATCACTCTGCACTCACTGTCACTCACTGAACTCTGCACTCACTGTCACTCACTGAACTCTGCACTGACTTGCACTCACTGTCACTCTGCACTGACTTGCACTCACTGTCACTCTGCACTGTCACTCTGCACTGTCACTCTGCACTGTCACTCTGCACTGACTTGCACTCACTGTCACTCTGCACTGTCACTCTGCACTGTCACTCTGCACTGTCACTCTGCACTGTCACTCTGCACTGTCACTCTGCACTGTCACTCTGCACTGTCACTCTGCACTGTCACTCTGCACTGTCACTCTGCACTGTCACTCTGCACTCACTCTGCACTCACTCTGCACTCACTCTTTACCCACTCTGCACTTACTCTGCACTCACTCTGGACTCACTCTGCACTCACTCTGCACTCGCACTCACTCTGCACTCACTGTCACTCTGCACTCACTGTCACTCTGCACTCACTGTCACTCTGCACTCACTGTCACTCTGCACTCACTGTCACTCTGCACTCACTGTCACTCTGCACTCACTGTCACTCTGCACTCACTGTCACTCTGCACTCACTGTCACTCTGCACTCACTGTCACTCTGCACTCACTGTCACTCTGCACTCACTGTCACTCTGCACTCACTGTCACTCACTGAACTCTGCACTGACTTGCACTCACTGTCACTCTGCACTGACTTGCACTCACTGTCACTCTGCACTGACTTGCACTCACTGTCACTCTGCACTGACTTGCACTCACTGTCACTCTGCACTCACTGTCACTCTGCACTCACTGTCACTCTGCACTCACTGTCACTCTGCACTCACTGTCACTCTGCACTCACTGTCACTCTGCACTCACTGTCACTCTGCACTCACTGTCACTCTGCACTCACTGTCACACTGCACTCACTGTCACTCTGCACTCACTGTCACTCTGCACTCACTGTCACTCTGCACTCACTGTCACTCACTGAACTCTGCACTCACTGTCACTCACTGAACTCTGCACTGACTTGCACTCACTGTCACTCTGCACTGACTTGCACTCACTGTCACTCTGCACTCACTGTCACTCTGCACTCACTGTCACTCTGCACTCACTCTGCACTGTCACTCTGCACTGTCACTCTGCACTGTCACTCTGCACTGTCACTCTGCACTCACTGTCACTCTGCACTCACTGTCACTCTGCACTCACTGTCACTCTGCACTCACTGTCACTCTGCACTCACTGTCACTCTGCACTCACTCTGCACTCACTCTGCACTCACTCTGCACTCACTGTCACTCTGCACTCACTCTGCACTCACTGTCTCTCTGCACTCACTGTCACTCTGCACTCACTCTGCACTCACTGTCTCTCTGCACTCACTGTCACTCTGCACTCACTGTCACTCTGCACTCACTGTCACTCTGCACTCACTGTCACTCTGCACTCACTGTCACTCTGCACTCACTGTCACTCTGCACTCACTGTCACTCTGCACTCACTCTGCACTCACTCTGCACTCACTCTGCACTCACTGTCACTCTGCACTCACTCTGCACTCACTCTGCACTCACTTGCACTCACTGTCACTCTGCACTCACTGTCACTCTGCACTCACTCTGCACTCACTGTCACTTGCACTCACTCTGCACTCACTGTCACTTGCACTCACTCTGCACTCACTGTCACTTGCACTCACTGTCACTCTGCACTCACTGTCACTCTGCACTCACTCTGCACTCACTGTCACTCTGCACTAACTGTCACTCTGCACTCACTGTCACTCTGCACTCACTCTGCACTCACTGTCACTCTGCACTCACTGTCACTCTGCACTCACTGTCACTCTGCACTCACTGTCACTCTGCACTCACTCTGCACTCACTCTGCACTCACTCTGCACTCACTCTGCACTCACTCTGCACTCACTCTGCACTCACTGTCACTCTGCACTCACTGTCACTCTGCACTCACTGTCACTCTGCACTCACTGTCACTCTGCACTCACTGTCACTCTGCACTCACTGTCACTCTGCACTCACTTGCACTCACTGTCACTCTGCACTCACTGTCACTCTGCACTCACTTGCACTCACTGTCACTCTGCACTCACTGTCACTCTGCACTCACTGTCACTCTGCACTCACTGTCACTCTGCACTCACTGTCACTCTGCACTCACTGTCACTCTGCACTCACTCTGCACTCACTGTCACTTGCACTCACTCTGCACTCACTGTCACTTGCACTCACTCTGCACTCACTGTCACTCTGCACTAACTGTCACTCTGCACTCACTGTCACTCTGCACTCACTCTGCACTCACTGTCACTCTGCACTCACTGTCACTTGCACTCACTCTGCACTCACTGTCACTCTGCACTCACTGTCACTCTGCACTCACTGTCACTCTGCACTCACTGTCACTCTGCACTGACTTGCACTCACTGTCACTCTGCACTCACTGTCACTCTGCACTCACTGTCACTCTGCACTCACTGTCACTCTGCACTCACTGTCACTCTGCACTCACTGTCACTTGCACTCACTCTGCACTCACTGTCACTCACTCTGCACTCACTGTCACTCTGCACTCACTGTCACTTGCACTCACTGTCACTTGCACTCACTGTCACTTGCACTCACTGTCACTTGCACTCACTGTCACTCTGCACTCACTGTCACTTGCACTCACTCTGCACTCACTGTCACTTGCACTCACTCTGCACTCACTGTCACTCTGCACTCACTGTCAATCTGCACTCACTGTCACTCTGCACTCACTCTGCACTCACTGTCACTCTGCACTCACTCTGCACTCACCGTCACTCTGCACTCACTGTCACTCTGCACTCACCGTCACTCTGCACTCACCGTCACTCTGCACTCACTGTCACTCTGCACTCACTGTCACTCTGCACTCACTGTCACTCTGCACTCACTGTCACTCTGCACTCACTGTCACTCTGCACTCACTGTCACTCTGCACTGACTTGCACTCACTGTCACTCTGCACTCACTGTCACTCTGCACTGACTTGCACTCACTGTCACTCTGCACTGACTTGCACTCACTGTCACTCTGCACTCACTGTCAGTCTGCACTGACTTGCACTCACTGTCTCTCTGCACTCACTGTCTCTCTGCACTCACTGTCTCTCTGCACTCACTGTCTCTCTGCACTCACTGTCTCTCTGCACTCACTGTCTCTCTGCACTCACTCTGCACTCACTGTCTCTCTGCACTCACTCTGCACTCACTCTGCACTCACTGTCACTCTGCACTCACTGTCACTCTGCACTCACTCTGCACTCACTCTGCACTCACTCTGCACTCACTGTCACTCTGCACTCACTCTGCACTCACTCTGCACTCACTCTGCACTCACTCTGCACTCACTCTGCACTCACTCTGCACTCACTGTCACTCTGCACTCACTGTCACTCTGCACTCACTGTCACTCTGCACTCACTGTCACTCTGCATTCACTCTGCACTCACTCTGCACTCACTGTCACTTGCACTCACTCTGCACTCACCGTCACTCTGCACTCACTGTCACTCTGCACTGACTTGCACTCACTGTCACTCTGCACTGACTTGCACTCACTGTCACTCTGCACTCACTGTCAGTCTGCACTGACTTGCACTCACTGTCTCTCTGCACTCACTGTCTCTCTGCACTCACTGTCTCTCTGCACTCACTGTCTCTCTGCACTCACTGTCTCTCTGCACTCACTCTGCACTCACTGTCTCTCTGCACTCACTCTGCACTCACTGTCTCTCTGCACTCACTGTCACTCTGCACTCACTGTCACTCTGCACTCACTGTCACTCTGCACTCACTGTCACTCTGCACTCACTGTCACTCTGCACTCACTGTCACTCTGCACTCACTGTCACTCTGCACTCACTCTGCACTCACTCTGCACTCACTCTGCACTCACTCTGCACTCACTCTGCACTCACTCTGCACTCACTCTGCACTCACTCTGCACTCACTCTGCACTCACTCTGCACTCACTCTGCACTCACTCTGCACTCACTGTCACTCTGCACTCACTGTCACTCTGCACTCACTGTCACTCTGCACTCACTGTCACTCTGCACTCACTGTCACTCTGCACTCACTCTGCACTCACTGTCACTCTGCACTCACTCTGCACTCACTGTCACTTGCACTCACTCTGCACTCACTGTCACTTGCACTCACTGTCACTTGCACTCACTGTCACTTGCACTCACTGTCACTCTGCACTCACTGTCACTCTGCACTCACTCTGCACTCACTGTCACTCTGCACTAACTGTCACTCTGCACTCACTGTCACTCTGCACTCACTCTGCACTCACTGTCACTCTGCACTCACTGTCACTCTGCACTCACTCTGCACTCACTCTGCACTCACTCTGCACTCACTCTGCACTCACTCTGCACTCACTCTGCACTCACTCTGCACTCACTCTGCACTCACTCTGCACTCACTCTGCACTCACTCTGCACTCACTCTGCACTCACTCTGCACTCACTCTGCACTCACTCTGCACTCACTCTGCACTCACTGTCACTCTGCACTCACTGTCACTCTGCACTCACTGTCACTCTGCACTCACTGTCACTCTGCACTCACTGTCACTCTGCACTCACTGTCACTCTGCACTCACTTGCACTCACTGTCACTCTGCACTCACTGTCACTCTGCACTCACTGTCACTCTGCACTCACTGTCACTCTGCACTCACTCTGCACTCACTGTCACTTGCACTCACTCTGCACTCACTGTCACTTGCACTCACTCTGCACTCACTGTCACTCTGCACTAACTGTCACTCTGCACTCACTGTCACTCTGCACTCACTCTGCACTCACGGTCACTCTGCACTCACTGTCACTTGCACTCACTCTGCACTCACTGTCACTCTGTACTCACTGTCACTCTGCACTCACTGTCACTCTGCACTCACTGTCACTCTGCACTCACTGTCACTCTGCACTCACTGTCACTCTGCACTCACTGTCACTCTGCACTCACTGTCACTCTGCACTGACTTGCACTCACTGTCACTCTGCACTCACTGTCACTCTGCACTCACTGTCACTCTGCACTCACTGTCACTCTGCACTCACTGTCACTCTGCACTCACTCTGCACTCACTGTCACTTGCACTCACTCTGCACTCACTGTCACTCACTCTGCACTCACTGTCACTCTGCACTCACTGTCACTTGCACTCACTGTCACTTGCACTCACTGTCACTTGCACTCACTGTCACTTGCACTCACTGTCACTTGCACTCACTGTCACTTGCACTCACTGTCACTCTGCACTCACTGTCACTTGCACTCACTCTGCACTCACTGTCACTTGCACTCACTCTGCACTCACTGTCACTCTGCACTCACTGTCACTCTGCACTCACTGTCACTCTGCACTCACTCTGCACTCACTGTCACTCTGCACTCACTCTGCACTCACCGTCACTCTGCACTCACTGTCACTCTGCACTCACCGTCACTCTGCACTCACTGTCACTCTGCACTCACTGTCACTCTGCACTCACTGTCACTCTGCACTGACTTGCACTCACTGTCACTCTGCACTGACTTGCACTCACTGTCACTCTGCACTCACTGTCAGTCTGCACTGACTTGCACTCACTGTCTCTCTGCACTCACTGTCTCTCTGCACTCACTGTCTCTCTGCACTCACTGTCTCTCTGCACTCACTCTGCACTCACTGTCTCTCTGCACTCACTCTGCACTCACTGTCTCTCTGCACTCACTCTGCACTCACTCTGCACTCACTGTCACTCTGCACTCACTCTGCACTCACTCTGCACTCACTCTGCACTCACTGTCACTCTGCACTCACTCTGCACTCACTCTGCACTCACTCTGCACTCACTCTGCACTCACTCTGCACTCACTCTGCACTCACTCTGCACTCACTCTGCACTCACTCTGCACTCACTCTGCACTCACTCTGCACTCACTGTCACTCTGCACTCACTGTCACTCTGCACTCACTCTGCACTCACTGTCACTCTGCACTCACTCTGCACTCACCGTCACTCTGCACTCACTGTCACTCTGCACTCACCGTCACTCTGCACTCACTGTCACTCTGCACTCACTGTCACTCTGCACTCACTGTCACTCTGCACTGACTTGCACTCACTGTCACTCTGCACTGACTTGCACTCACTGTCACTCTGCACTCACTGTCAGTCTGCACTGACTTGCACTCACTGTCTCTCTGCACTCACTGTCTCTCTGCACTCACTGTCTCTCTGCACTCACTGTCTCTCTGCACTCACTGTCTCTCTGCACTCACTCTGCACTCACTGTCACTTGCACTCACTCTGCACTCACTGTCACTCTGCACTCACTGTCTCTCTGCACTCACTCTGCACTCACTGTCTCTCTGCACTCACTCTGCACTCACTCTGCACTCACTGTCACTCTGCACTGACTTGCACTCACTGTCACTCTGCACTCACTGTCACTCTGCACTCACTGTCACTCTGCACTCACTGTCACTCTGCACTCACTGTCACTCTGCACTCACTCTGCACTCACTGTCACTCTGCACTCACTCTGCACTCACTGTCACTCTGCACTCACTCTGCACTCACTGTCACTCTGCACTCACTCTGCACTCACTCTGCACTCACTGTCTCTCTGCACTCTGCACTCACTGTCTCTCTGCACTCACTCTGCACTCACTGTCTCTCTGCACTCACTCTGCACTCACTCTGCACTCACTCTGCACTCACTCTGCACTCACTCTGCACTCACTGTCACTCTGCACTCTGCACTCACTCTGCACTCACTGTCACTTGCACTCACTCTGCACTCACTGTCACTCTGCACTCACTGTCTCTCTGCACTCACTCTGCACTCACTGTCTCTCTGCACTCACTCTGCACTCACTGTCACTCTGCACTCACTCTGCACTCACTCTGTGTTAGACGGGGACCTGGAGGGTCGGCCGAGCACAAGGGAGAGGCCTCCAGTGAGGACCGTCTCTAGCGATCGCACAGACAGGTAACTCCCCCCCCCACAGATGGACGCCACACGAAGATCAGGGTAACACCTTTTATAGGCAATTCTTGGAGTAGAGGGGTACGATACAAGGCGATCAGGACACGATGATCCTCTCAATTCTAGTCTCTAGTAAGGGAAGGGGGTAGCGGGACAGTCTTGGTACCCACAGGTACGGAGGTGTAACGGTGGTAGCTCACAATCCTCGAGCTCGGTGTTCGGACGGGTCAGACCGCGGCAGCGCCAGCAGGTCCCGAAGAGGTCGTAGGTGGCAACGGGCCGCGGCAGCGCCAGCAGGTCCCAACGAGGATGAAGGTTACAACGGGCCGCGGCAGCGCCAGCAGGTCCCACGAGGATGAAGGTTACAACGGGCCGCGGCAGCGCCAGCAGGTCCCACGAGGATGAAGGTTGCAGAGGGCCGCGGCAGCGCCAGCAGGTCCCACGAGGATGAAGGTTACAACGGGCCGCGGCAGCGCCAGAAGGTCCCACGAGGATGAAGGTTGCAGAGGCCCGCGGCAGCGCCAGCAGGCAGGACAATAGTTCACAAGGCAGGGCTGTGGCAGCGCCAGCAGTCCGTCAAGGATGAGTTCGTCGCGGTGTCTCTCGACTCCAGGATACAACTGCCTTCCTGTCCTGGGGCTGCCTCAGTTATAGGTCTGGCGCCCTTTGATGTCCGGACCCTCGCTCTTGGAGGTCGGGAGGTCTGGGATGAGGGAGTCCAGACACCCAGCAGGGGGGTGGAGCCAGCGCCCGAGGGGGCTGGGGGTGATCGGCACCTGGCGGAGGAGAGCCATCGACACTTCTTACTCCCATTGACCTGCCAAGTGGTCCGTTCACCTCCTGGGTGGATGGTGGTGCCGGAATGTCGGGGCCTGGCCAGGCCCAGGGTCGGGGTCGGGCTGAGGCCTCGCGGCCGCGTGGTGCCGTGTCCAAGATGGCGGCTGGGCCGGGCAATGGTGCTGACGGTGGCCCGGGCCCGTGACACAGGGATATCCGGGAGCAGGCGTCCCCTGGGGGACGGGTTGCGGGTTGTGTCTGGGACCCGGGCCCTGTCCTGCGGGGAGGGAGCGAGCCCTTCATGGGGCCTGTCCAACATGCGTCCCCCCCAGCTAAAGGCGGGGAGAGTCACCCATCTTCTTGGGGACTTTCCTCGTCGAGGCGGAAAAAGCGGGACAGGCCGTCCGCGTTGGCGTGGTTTTGACCAGGGCGATGCTCCACAGTGAAGTCCATCCCCTGCAGGGAGATGGACCATCGCAATAGTTTGGGGTTCTCCCCCCGCATCTGCATGAGCCATTGCAGGGGCCGATGATCTGTCTGTACCCGGAAATGGGTTCCGAAGAGGTACGGCCGGAGCTTCTTGAGGGCCCATACCACTGCGAAGGCCTCTCGCTCAATGGTGCTCCAGCGCTGTTCTCGGGGCAGTAGGCGTCTGCTGATGAAGGCCACTGGTTGGTCCACTCCTTCGGGGTTCAGTTGGGAGAGGACGGCCCCAATACCATGGTCGGAGGCATCGGTCTGCACGATGAACTCGCGGCTGTAGTCGGGGGCCTGGAGCACAGGAGCGGTGCACATGGCGGCCTTCAGCGTCTCGAAGGCCGCTTGACAGTCGGGAGTCCAGTTGACTCTTTTTGGGTGGTTCTTGGACGTGAGTTCCGTGAGGGGCCCCACAATGCTGCCATAGTCCCTCACAAACCGCCGGTAGTATCCGGTGAGCCCCAGGAAGGCTCGGACCTCGGTTTGTGTTTCGGGGGGTTGCCAGGACTGGATGGCAGCTACCTTGAGTTGGAGGGGGGCCACCAGACCGCTCCCCACTTGGTGTCCGAGGTAGGTCACGGACCCCTGGCCGATTTGGCACTTGCTGGCCTTTATGGTGAGGCCGGCCTGTTGGAGGGCCTGCAGGACCGCTCTGAGGTGGTGGAGGTGGGCTGTCCAGTGGCGGCTGTATACCGCGATGTCGTCCAGGTAGGCGGCGCTGAATTCTTCGAGGCCCGCCAATACCTGGTTCACCAGTCTTTGAAAAGTGGCTGGAGCGTTCTTCATGCCGAAGGGCATCACTCTGAAATGGTAGTGCCCGTCCGGGGTGGAGAAAGCGGAACGTTCTTGGGCCCTGGGGGTGAGGCCGATCTGCCAGTAGCCCGCTGTCAGGTCGAAGATGCTTAGGTAGCGGGCTGCCCCCATGCGGTCGACTAGTTCATCTGCTCGGGGGATAGGGTGAGCGTCGGTTCGGGTGACCGCGTTCAGCCCCCGATAGTCGATGCAGAATCGGAGCTCCGGTGTAGTGCCCGGTGCCGCGGCCTTGGGGACCAGGACGACCGGGCTGGCCCAGGGACTGTCCGAAGGTTCGATGACCCCGAGGGCGAGCATCTTGGAGACTTCCTCTTGGATGCATGTACGTACCCGATCCGGTACTCGGTACGCCCGGTGTCGGACAGGAGGACTGTCCCCCGTGTCCACGTCGTGCAGGCACCAGGAGGTGACTCCGGGTGCGAGGGAGAACAGGTTTGCGAACGGCAGCAGGAGGGCCCGGCAATCTTGACGCTGCTCTGGGGTCAGGGCCTCGGAGAGTCGGACCCCGTCCACCGAACCATCTCTTTCCCGGGTCCTCAGTAGGTCAGGGAGGGGCTCGGAGTCTCCTTCTGTGCCACTGTCGGTAGCCATCAGCAGGCTGAGCTCTGAGCGCACTAAGTGGGGTTTGAGTCTGTTGGCGTGGAGGACCCGGAGGGGGTTCCGGGGGGACTCCAGGTCGATGAGATAGGTGACGGGACTCTTGCGCTCGATCACCTTGAAGGGCCCCGTCCATTTGTCCTGCAAGGCACACGGTTCGATGGGGGACATCACCCATACCTGCTGACCCGGTTCAAACTCGATGGAGGAGGCATGTTGGTCGTACCACTTCTTCATGTCCTCTTGACTGGCCTCCAGATTGGCTTTAGCGATCTCCCTGAACTTCCGGGTCTGATTGCGGAGGGTCAGGAGGTATTTGTAGACGTCTGGAGGGGTCTTTAGGGGGGCCATTTCCCATTCCTCCTTCACTAGGCTGAGAGGCCCGCGAACGGGGTGTCCGTACAGGAGTTCGAAGGGGCTGAAGCCGAGGGACTTCTGGGGGACTTCTCGGTAGGCGAAGAGGAGGCACGGTAGTAGCACGTCCCACTGGCGGCGTAGGGGTTCTTCCAGTCCCATGATCATCCCCTTGAGGGTGCGGTTGAACCGCTCGACCAGTCCGTTCCCCTGGGGGTGATAGGGTGTTGTGAATCGGTAAGTGACTCCGCACTGCTGCCAGAGGGATTTCATATACTTTGAAATAAAGTTCGTACCCCTGTCGCTGACGACTTCCCGGGGGAAGCCCACTCGAGAGAAGATCCCCATTAAGGCTCGACCCACTACTGGGGCTGTTATAGTACGAAGGGGGACCGCCTCAGGATAGCGGGTAGCGTGGTCCACCAGGACCAGGATGAAGCGATGCCCCTGTGCTGTTCGGGGGTCCAGGGGCCCCACAATGTCTATTCCCACCCTTTCGAACGGGGTGGTCACCACGGGGAATGGTTGTAGGGGTGCCTTGAGTTTGCGGCCGCTCTTCCCGCTGGCCTGGCAGGTCGGGCAGGACCGGCAATGGTTGGAGACGTCATTTCTCATTTTGGGCCAAAAAAAGTGAGTCACCAGGCGGTGGTAGGTCTTGTCTTGCCCCAGGTGCCCGGCCAGGGGGACATCATGGGCCAGGTTCAACAGGAAGTCTCTGAAGTGGAGGGACACCACCAGCACTCGCCCGGCCCCCAGTTCTGCGATTCTCTGCTCGCTGTACAAGAGATCATTGTCCCAATACACCCAGTGGGCCCCGGTGGTGTCTCCTTGGCTCTGGGCGAGCGCTTGCTGTCGCAATCCCTCGAGGGAGGGGCAGGTCTTTTGCTCCTGCCGGAATTGTTCTTGGGTGGGCCCCCCTTCTTGACGCCACTGAGCCAGGTCGGGAAGCTCGGGGGGCTGTGTGGACCCCTCTGTGGTGGGGTCCGGGTGGTCGGTCTGGAGGAAGTCCTCTTCTGGAGCGATCGAGGGCGGAGGTGCTGCCCATTCGGGTTCTTCTGGTCTAGGGATGGTGCGGGTGGCCATGGACCGGGTGGTCACGCACGCCCAGTCCGGGAGACCCAACATCCCCAGATGCTCTCTTCTTTCAACAGCTGCCCACGGGAAGGCTCTCGAGATCATTCCCCAGGAGGCAGTCCACGGGGGCATCGTCGCGGACAGTTACTTTCAGCATGCCGGACACTCCTCCCCATTCGAAGGGGACGCAGGCCATCCGACACAGGCTCTCCGAGTTATCTGCCGATCGGACGGGGCAAAGCACGTTTGGTAGGATTTGTTCTGGGGTCACCAGGTGACAACGGACGGCCGTCACACTGGCCCCGGTGTCACGTAGGGCCTCGGCCTTGCGTCCATTTATGCTCACCCATTGGCTGTACTTCCGAGTGTTAGCGGGCAGGGGAGTCCGCGGGACCATGTCTCTTCCTCCTAGGCATGCCAGGGTCATGGCGGCGGGTTCCCACTCGAACTGCTCCGACTCATAGGCCTCAGTGTCTTCGGAGACTTGTTCTTCTCCTAGGGCGGCGGCCGCCACCTGGCGGGGCCCGGGAACCTGGTTCTTCGGGCAGGTCGGGTCACTGGCATAGTGGCCGACTCGCTGGCATCGATGACACGTCACGTTGGCTCGGAACCCTGGGCGCATCGGGGGGTTTCCCCGGCCTGCTGGGGGCAGGGTGGCGTTAGCGGGAGCGGCCGGGACGGCGTCTCTGCCCCGGCCCGGGCCTCCTCCTCCTCCTCGGGGACGATGATGACCTTGGTTGGTTCTGTTCTGCTCATTCGGCCCACTCCGGGCCACTCGGGTGCTCTCCCACCGGTCAGCCTCGGTGGCGAGCTGCCGTGGTTCAGTCAATTTACTGTTGAGGAGGTGCTGCCTGAGCTCGACGAAGCAGTTGTAGGAGAGGTGCTCCCACACAATGAGATTGAAGAGTTGTTCGTAAGTGGTTACGTTGTTACCCTTGATCCATCCCTCGAAGGCCCGGCTGAAATAGTTCACGTATTCCAACCACGTTGTACCTGGGATCCGGGTGCAGTTGCGGAACCTCTGGCGGTACATTTCGGGTGTAAGCCCATATCGACTGAGGAGGGCGGCCTTCATGTGGTCATAGGACGTCATTTGATGGTCCGGAAGCTGCAGCAGGGCATCACGGCCCTCGTTGACGAATCTCCCCCATAGACCGGCTCCCCAGTCACTTCGAGCGACCCGGTGGGCAGTCATGGCGATCTCATAGGCCTTGAACCACTGCTGTATGTCGTCGTTACGGTGGTATTCTCGGACCACATCCTTGGGGATGTGGACCTTCTGCTCGGTAGTACCCGGGGAGTGCGGTGGCTCGGGCACCCCTAGGTTTTTGTTCAGTTTGCGTATTTCTATCTCCGCTAGTTTGCACTCGTGCTCGTATGCCAGCCTTTTTTCTTCGAGATCCCTCTGTCTCTGTTTTTCCTCTCGCTCTTCTCTGAGCCGTATGTGTTCTAAGTTTATTTTTTGTTCCGCCAGCTTCAATTCTCCGTCTAATCTGAGTCGTGCCAAGTCTAACTCGTGTAATCTATTTTTTTCCCGCTCCTGGATCTCTTCTCGGGAGGGGCCTGTTCTCCGTTCTTCCGTCAGAGTGGTGTTGACTTCCGGGGCTACGGGGTCCCGGGGGGTTGCGGTATTCGTCTCTGTCCAGGCCTCTAGGGCGTTTTTGAAGTCTTCTTTTGTGCTTAGCCCGGTGGTAGCAATGCCTAAGTCCATGCAAAATTGTTTGAGCTCTCGGTGGTTGTATTCTTCCAGCCTTTCCATTTGGAACTTCTCTGCCGATCCGCTCTCTTTGGTCGTCATTATGGTTTTAGTCGTAGGGTGAGTTACTGTCTGTACGGTACGCGTTGGTTCGGATCGCGCCGCTGGCCACCAATGTTAGACGGGGACCTGGAGGGTCGGCCGAGCACAAGGGAGAGGCCTCCAGTGAGGACCGTCTCTAGCGATCGCACAGACAGGTAACTTCCCCCCCCCCCACAGATGGACGCCACACGAAGATCAGGGTAACACCTTTTATAGGCAATTCTTGGAGTAGAGGGGTACGATACAAGGCGATCAGGACACGATGATCCTCTCAATTCTAGTCTCAAGTAAGGGAAGGGGGTAGAGGGACAGTCTTGGTACCCACAGGTACGGAGGTGTAACGGTGGTAGCTCACAATCCTCGAGCTCGGTGTTCGGACGGGTCAGACCGCGGCAGCGCCAGCAGGTCCCGAAGAGGTCGTAGGTGGCAACGGGCCGCGGCAGCGCCAGCAGGTCCCACGAGGATGAAGGTTACAACGGGCCGCGGCAGCGCCAGCAGGTCCCACGAGGATGAAGGTTGCAGAGGGCCGCGGCAGCGCCAGCAGGTCCCACGAGGATGAAGGTTACAACGGGCCGCGGCAGCGCCAGCAGGTCCCACGAGGATGAAGGTTGCAGAGGGCCGCGGCGATGCCCAGACGTGGGTCCCAGGCACTCCACACCACTTGGAGTCAAGCTAGCCGGGCTGAAGAGAGGTGTTACCTCGAAACCGGTCCGGTCCTCGGATGCTTGATTCCGTTCTGGGAAGGACATGGCTTTTGTAGTTCGGACTGGACTGTTCCCATGGGGCAACAGGGTCAGAGCTGATTTGCATATCGCCATTGTCTAACCCAGGGTGGTGTGGAGTGCAAAAATACGATGGATTTGGGCCCAGATCTTTTGACTGGGGGAGTGTGTGACATTGATCCACATTCAGTCCATCACTTGTTGTTTTTGCAATTGCCGCCCTAAGTGCGCTGGGGATGCCCAGACGTGGGTCCCAGGCACTCCACACCACTTGGAGTCAAGCTAGCCGGGCTGAAGAGAGGTGTTACCTCGAAACCGGTCCGGTCCTCGGATGCTTGATTCCGTTCTGGGAAGGACATGGCTTTTGTAGTTCGGACTGGACTGTTCCCATGGGGCAACAGGGTCAGAGCTGATTTGCATATCGCCATTGTCTAACCCAGGGTAGTGTGGAGTGCAAAAAAACGATGGATTTGGGCCCAGATCTTTTGACTGGGGGAGTGTGTGACATTGATCCACATTCAGTCCATCACTTGTTGTTTTTGCAATTGCCGCCCTAAGTGCGCTGGGGATGCCCAGACGTGGGTCCCAGGCACTCCACACCACTTGGAGTCAAGCTAGCCCGGCTGATGAGAGGTGTTACCTCGAAACCGGTCCGGTCCTCGGATGCTTGATTCCGTTCTGGGAAGGACATGGCTTTTGTAGTTCGGACTGGACTGTTCCCATGGGGCAACAGGGTCAGAGCTGATTTGCATATCGCCATTGTCTAACCCAGGGTGGTGTGGAGTGCAAAAAAACGATGGATTTGGGCCCAGATCTTTTGACTGGGGGAGTGTGTGACATTGATCCACATTCAGTCCATCACTTGTTGTTTTTGCAATTGCCGCCCTAAGTGCGCTGGGGATGCCCAGACGTGGGTCCCAGGCACTCCACACCACTTGGAGTCAAGCTAGCCGGGCTGAAGAGAGGTGTTACCTCGAAACCGGTCCGGTCCTCGGATGCTTGATTCCGTTCTGGGAAGGACATGGCTTTTGTAGTTCGGACTGGACTGTTCCCATGGGGCAACAGGGTCAGAGCTGATTTGCATATCGCCATTGTCTAACCCAGGGTGGTGTGGAGTGCAAAAAAACGATGGATTTGGGCCCAGATCTTTTGACTGGGGGAGTGTGTGACATTGATCCACATTCAGTCCATCACTTGTTGTTTTTGCAATTGCCGCCCTAAGTGCGCTGGGGATGCCCAGACGTGGGTCCCAGGCACTCCACACCACTTGGAGTCAAGCTAGCCGGGCTGAAGAGAGGTGTTACCTCGAAACCGGTCCGGTCCTCGGATGCTTGATTCCGTTCTGGGAAGGACATGGCTTTTGTAGTTCGGACTGGACTGTTCCCATGGGGAAACAGGGTCAGAGCTGATTTGCATATCGCCATTGTCTAACCCAGGGTGGTGTGGAGTGCAAAAAAACGATGGATTTGGGCCCAGATCTTTTGACTGGGGGAGTGTGTGACATTGATCCACATTCAGTCCATCACTTGTTGTTTTTGCAATTGCCGCCCTAAGTGCGCTGGGGATGCCCAGACGTGGGTCCCAGGCACTCCACACCACTTGGAGTCAAGCTAGCCGGGCTGAAGAGAGGTGTTACCTCGAAACCGGTCCGGTCCTCGGATGCTTGATTCCGTTCTGGGAAGGACATGGCTTTTGTAGTTCGGACTGGACTGTTCCCATGGGGCAACAGGGTCAGAGCTGATTTGCATATCGCCATTGTCTAACCCAGGGTGGTGTGGAGTGCAAAAAAACGATGGATTTGGGCCCAGATCTTTTGACTGGGGGAGTGTGTGACATTGATCCACATTCAGTCCATCACTTGTTGTTTTTGCAATTGCCGCCCTAAGTGCGCTGGGGATGCCCAGACGTGGGTCCCAGGCACTCCACACCACTTGGAGTCAAGCTAGCCGGGCTGAAGAGAGGTGTTACCTCGAAACCGGTCCGGTCCTCGGATGCTTGATTCCGTTCTGGGAAGGACATGGCTTTTGTAGTTCGGACTGGACTGTTCCCATGGGGCAACAGGGTCAGAGCTGATTTGCATATCGCCATTGTCTAACCCAGGGTGGTGTGGAGTGCAAAAAAACGATGGATTTGGGCCCAGATCTTTTGACTGGGGGAGTGTGTGACATTGATCCACATTCAGTCCATCACTTGTTGTTTTTGCAATTGCCGCCCTAAGTGCGCTGGGGATGCCCAGACGTGGGTCCCAGGCACTCCACACCACTTGGAGTCAAGCTAGCCGGGCTGAAGAGAGGTGTTACCTCGAAACCGGTCCGGTCCTCGGATGCTTGATTCCGTTCTGGGAAGGACATGGCTTTTGTAGTTCGGACTGGACTGTTCCCATGGGGCAACAGGGTCAGAGCTGATTTGCATATCGCCATTGTCTAACCCAGGGTGGTGTGGAGTGCAAAAAAACGATGGATTTGGGCCCAGATCTTTTGACTGGGGGAGTGTGTGACATTGATCCACATTCAGTCCATCACTTGTTGTTTTTGCAAGCGCCAGCAGGCAGGACAATAGTTCACAAGGCAGGGCTGTGGCAGCGCCAGCAGTCCGTCAAGGATGAGTTCGTCGCGGTGTCTCTCGACTCCAGGATACAACTGCCTTCCTGTCCTGGGGCTGCCTCAGTTATAGGTCTGGCGCCCTTTGATGTCCGGACCCTCGCTCTTGGAGGTCGGGAGGTCTGGGATGAGGGAGTCCAGACACCCAGCAGGGGGGTGGAGCCAGCGCCCGAGGGGGCTGGGGGTGATCGGCACCTGGCGGAGGAGAGCCATCGACACTTCTTACTCCCATTGACCTGCCAAGTGGTCCGTTCACCTCCTGGGTGGATGGTGGTGCCGGAATGTCGGGGCCTGGCCAGGCCCAGGGTCGGGGTCGGGCTGAGGCCGCGCGGCCGCGTGGTGCCGTGTCCAAGATGGCGGCTGGGCCGGGCAATGGTGCTGACGGTGGCCCGGGCCCGTGACACAGGGATATCCGGAAGCAGGCGTCCCCTGGGGGACGGGTTGCGGGTTGTGTCTGGGACCCGGGCCCTGTCCTGCGGGGAGGGAGCGAGCCCTTCATGGGGCCTGTCCAACACTCTGCACTCACTGTCACTCTGCACTCACTCTGCACTCACTGTCACTCTGCACTCACTCTGCACTCACTGTCACTCTGCACTCACTGTCACTCTGCACTCACTGTCACTCTGCACTCACTGTCTCTCTGCACTCACTGTCTCTCTGCATTCACTGTCTCTCTGCACTCACTCTGCACTCACTGTCTCTCTGCACTCACTCTGCACTCACTGTCTCTCTGCACTCACTCTGCACTCACTGTCTCTCTGCACTCACTCTGCACTCACTGTCTCTCTGCACTCACTCTGCACTCACTGTCTCTCTGCACTCACTCTGCACTCACTCTGCACTCACTGTCTCTCTGCACTCACTCTGCACTCACTGTCTCTCTGCACTCACTCTGCACTCACTGTCTCTCTGCACTCACTCTGCACTCACTCTGCACTCACTGTCACTCTGCACTCACTCTGCACTCACTGTCACTCACTCTGCACTCACTCTGCACTCACTGTCACTTGCACTCACTCTGCACTCACTGTCACTCTGCACTCACTGTCTCTCTGCACTCACTCTGCACTCACTGTCTCTCTGCACTCACTCTGCACTCACTCTGCACTCACTCTGCACTCACTGTCTCTCTGCACTCACTCTGCACTCACTCTGCACTCACTCTGCACTCACTGTCTCTCTGCACTCACTCTGCACTCACTGTCTCTCTGCACTCACGCTGCACTCACTGTCACTCTGCACTCTCTCTGCACTCACTGTCTCTCTGCACTCACTGTCTCTCTGCACTCACTGTCTCTCTGCACTCACTGTCTCTCTGCACTCACTGTCTCTCTGCACTCACTCTGCACTCACTGTCTCTCTGCACTCACTGTCACTCTGCACTCTCTCTGCACTCACTGTCACTCTGCACTCACTCTGCACTCACTGTCACTCTGCACTCACTGTCACTCTGCACTCACTCTGCACTCACTGTCACTCTGCACTCACTGTCACTCTGCACTCACTGTCACTCTGCACTCACTCTGCACTCACTGTCACTCTGCACTCACTCTGCACTCACTGTCACTCTGCACTCACTCTGCACTCACTGTCACTCTGCACTCACTCTGCACTCACTGTCACTCTGCACTCACTCTGCACTCACTGTCACTCTGCACTCACTCTGCACTCACTGTCACTCTGCACTCACTCTGCACTCACTCTGCACTCACTGTCACTCTGCACTCACTCTGCACTCAGTCACTCTGCACTCACTCTGCACTCACTCTGCACTCACTCTGCACTCACACTGCACTCACTGTCACTCTGCACTCACTCTGCACTCACTCTGCACTCACTGTCACTCTGCACTCACTCTGCACTCACTCTGCACTCACTCTGCACTCACTCTGCACTCACTCTGCACTCACTGTCACTCTGCACTCACTGTCACTCTGCACTCACTGTCACTCTGCACTCACTGTCACTCTGCACTCACTGTCACTCTGCACTCACTCTGCACTCACTGTCTCTGCACTCATTCTGCACTCACTGTCACTCTGCACTCACTCTGCACTCTACAGCACTCTGCACTCTACAGCACTCTGCACTCTACAGCACTCTGCACTCTACAGCACTCTGCACTCTACAGCACTCTGCACTCTACAGCACTCTGCACTCTACACTCTACTGCACTCTGCACTCTACTGCACTCTGCACTCTACTGCACTCTGCACTCTACTGCACTCTGCACTCTACTGCACTCTGCACTCTACTGCAATCTACAGCACACAGCAATCTACAGCACACAGCACTCTACAGCACACAGCACTCTACAGCACACAGCACTCTACAGTGTGTGTGGTGTATGTGTGGTGTATATGTGTGTGGTGTGTGTATGGTGTGTGTGGTCTTATGTGTGTGCTATTATGTATGTGTGTGGTGGACTTAGTTTGAGTGTTCGTTTCCTGCACACTCACACACTGCCCCTACACATTCACACACTGCTCACGCTGCACACTCACACTGTTCACCCTGCATAGTCACACACTGTTCATCCTGCACACTCACACACTGTCGCCCTGAACACTTACACACTGTTCACCCTGCACACTCACACTGTTCACCCTGCACACTCACACTGTTCACCCTGCACACTCACACTGTTCACCCTGCACACTCACACACTGCAGTCACTGTCACTCTGCAGTCACTGTTACTCTGTGTTAGACGGGGATCCGGAGGGTCGGCCGAGGACTGGGGGAGAGGCCTCCGATGAGGGCCGTCTCCGGCGATCGTACAGACAAGTCACTTCCCTCCCCACAGATAGACACCACACAAGGATGAGATCAACACTCTTTATATAGGGTTCTTGCGGCAAGGTTATCAGCGGTACAGGAGATTCAGGACTCGGGGGTCCTCTCAATTCTAGTCTCTGTAGGGAAAGGGGGTAGCGGGACAGTCTTGGTACCGGATCGGTACAGGAGGTGGCAGGAGGGAAGCTCACAATCCTCGAGCTTAGGAGTCTGCAAGGTCGGGCCGCGGCAGCGCCAGCCGGCTAGGAGGAAGGTCGACAACGAAGGGGCCGCGGCAGCGCCAGCAGGCCGAGGCGATGGTTCAAATGGCAGAGGGCCGCGGCAGCGCCAGCAGGCTAAGATGATGGTTCACGTTGCAGAGGGCCGCGGCAGCGCCAGCAGGCCAAGATGATGGTTCACGTTGCAGAGGGCCGCGGCAGCGCCAGCAGGCCAAGATGATGGTTCGTGTTGCAGAGGGCCGCGGCAGCGCCAGCATGCCAAGATGATGGGTCAAGTTGCAGAGGGCCGCGGCAGCGCCAGCAGGCCAAGACGAAGGCTTCACAGAGCAAGGCTGCGGCAGCGCCAGCAGTCCGCCAAGGATGAGTTCTTCTCGGGGTCTCTCGACTCCAGGATACAACTGCCTTCCTGGTTTGGGGCCGCCCCAGTTATAGGTCTGGTTCCCTTTGATGTCCGGACCCTCGCGCCTGGAGGTCGGGAGGTCCGGAATGAGAGAGTCCCGACACCCAGCAGGGGGTTGGAGCCAGCGCCCAGGGAGGCCGGGGGTGATCGACACCTGGCGGAGGAGAGCCGTTGACGCCTTCTTCTTTCATTGACCTGCCAAGTGGTCTCTTTACCTCCTGTGTGGAGGTTGGTGCCTCGATGTCGGGGCCTGGCCAGGCCCAGGGTTGGGGTCGAGTCGAGGCCACGAGGCCTCCTGTTTTAGTGTCCAAAGATGGCTGCCGGGTCGGGGCCATGGTGCTGACGGGGACCAGGGCCAGCCTGTACGGGAGGGTTCAGGAGCTGGAGTCCCGTTGTGGACGGGTTGTGGATTACCTCTGGGGGTTGCCGGGGTGGCTCTTGCTGGGGATTCAGGGAGAGCCGGGGTCCGGGCCCTGTTGTGCGGAGGGGGAACGGCCCGGCTACGAGGCCTGTCCAACATGCGTCCCCCCCAGCTGAAGGCAGGGAGAGTCAGCCATCCTCCTGGGGACTCTCCTCGCTGAGGGGGAAAAAGCGTGACAGGCCGTCTGCGTTGGCGTGGTCCTGGCCTGGACGATGCTCCACAGTGAAGTCCACCCCCTGTAGGGAGATGGACCAGCGCAACAGTTTCGGGTTTTCCCCCCGCATTTGCATCAGCCATTGCAGGGGTCGGTGGTCTGTCTGCACCCGAAAGCGGGTGCCGAAGAGGTAGGGCCGGAGCTTCTTGAGGGCCCATACTACGGCGAAGGCCTCCCTCTCGATGGTGCTCCAGCGCTGTTCCCGGGCCAGCAGGCGGCGGCTGATGAATGCCACTGGCTGATCGACTCCCTCGGTGTTGAGTTGGGAGAGGACGGCCCCCACGCCATGATCAGAGGCGTCCGTCTGTACGATGAATTCCCGGCCGTAGTCGGGAGCCTGGAGCACGGGGGCAGTGCACATGGCGGCCTTCAGCTTCTCGAAGGTCGATTGGCAGTCCGGAGTCCAGTTGACTGTTTTGGGGTTCTTCTTGGATGTGAGCTCCGTGAGGGGCCCCACGATGCTGCCATAGTCCTTCACAAACCGCCGGTAGTACCCGGTGAGCCCCAGGAAGGCCCGGACCTCGGTTTGGGTCGTAGGGGGTTGCCAGGCCTGGATGGCAGCGATCTTGAGCTGGAGGGGGGCCACCAGACCGCTTCCCACTTGGTGTCCTAGGTAGGTCACGGACCCTTGGCCCACCTGACATTTGCTGGCCTTGATGGTGAGCCCGGCCTGCTGGAGGGCGTGTAGAACTTCCCGCAGGTGGCGGAGGTGGTCGGTCCAGTGGTGACTGTACACAGCGATGTCGTCCAGGTAGGCGGCGCTGAATTCTTCGAGGCCCGCCAGTACCTGGTTCACGAGTCGTTGAAATGTTGCCGGAGCGTTTTTCATGCCGAATGGCATCACCCTGAAGTGGTAGTGACCGTCCGGGGTAGAGAAGGCGGATCGTTCTTGGGCCCTGGGGGTGAGGCCGATTTGCCAGTAGCCCGCTGTTAAATCGAAGATGCTCAGGTAGCGGGCGGCCCCCATACGGTCAATTAGCTCATCTGCCCGGGGGATAGGGTGAGCGTCGGTCCTGGTAACGGCATTCAGTCCCCGGTAGTCCACACAGAACCGGAGCTCAGGGGCAACGCCCGGGGCGGCGGCCTTGGGGACCAGGACGACTGGGCTGGCCCAGGGGCTGTCAGAGGGTTCGATCACTCCCAGGGTCAGCATCTTGGACACCTCGGTCTGGATGCAGGCGCGCACCCGATCTGGTACGCGGTACGCCCTGTGGCGAATAGGGGGGCTGTCCCCGGTGTCCACATCGTGAAGGGTGTGGGTGAGAGAGAACAAGGATGCGAATCGTGTCAGGAGAGCTTGACAGTCTTGGCGTTGCTCCGGGGACAAGGCCTCGGAGAGTCTGACCCCTTCCACGGAGCCATCCTGCTCGAGGGTCCTCAGCAGGTCCGGAAGGGGCTTGGAGTCTTCTTCCACCCCATTATCGGTAGCCATCAGGAGGCTGAGTTCTGAGCGTACAAAATGGGGCTTGAGTCTGTTGGCGTGGAGGACCCGTAGGGGGTTCCGGGAAGTTTCCATGTCGATTAAGTAGGTGACGGGCCCCTTGCGTTCGATCACCTTGAAGGGTCCGGACCATTTGTCCTGTGGGGCACAGGGTTCAACCGGGGACATCACCCAGACCTGCTGTCCCGGCTCGAACTCGAGGGAGGAGGCGTGCTGATCATACCATTTCTTCATGTCTTCCTGACTGGCTTCAAGTTGACTTTGGCGATCTCCCTGAATCGCCGGGTCTGGTTGCGAAGGGCCAAGAGGTATTTGTATACATCCGGGGGAGTTTTCTGGGGGGGCCTCTCCCAACCTTCTTTGACTAGGCTGAGGGGACCCCGGACGGGGTGCCCGTACAGGAGTTCAAATGGGCTGAAGCCTAGGGATTTTTGAGGGACCTCTCGGTAGGCGAACAGGAGGCACGGGAGTAGCACGTCCCACTGGCGACGGAGGGGCTCTTCTAGGCCCATGATCATTCCTTTGAGAGTGCGGTTAAACCGCTCAACCAATCCATTTCCTTGTGGGTGATAGGGGGTCGTGAATTTGTAGGTGACCCCGCACTGTTGCCAGAGAGACTTCATGTATTTCGAGATGAAGTTCGTGCCCCTGTCGCTGACGACCTCCTGGGGAAAGCCCACCCGGGAGAAGATCCCCATCAGGGCTCGGCCTACCACAGGCGCCGTCACGGTTCGAAGAGGGATAGCCTCGGGATAGCGGGTGGCGTGGTCCACCAGGACTAGGATGAACCGGTGTCCTTGGGCGGTTCGGGGGTCCAGGGGCCCCACAATGTCTATTCCCACCCGTTCGAACGGGGTGGTGACGACGGGAAAAGGCTGCAAGGGTGCTTTGGTTTTTCGGCCACTTTTTCCGCTGGCCTGGCAGGTGGGGCAGGCCTTGCAGTGGTTGGTGACATCCTTTCGCATTCGGGGCCAGTAAAAGTGGGTCACCAGGCGGTCGTACGTTTTGTCCTGTCCCAGGTGTCCGGCAAGGGGTATATCGTGGGCTAAGTTCAAGAGGAAATCTCTGAAGCGGAGGGGCACCACCAGCACCCGACTGGCCCCCAGTTCTGCAATCCTTTGCTCACTGTAGAGCAGGTCATTGTCCCAGTAGATCCAGTGGGCCCCCGAGGTGTCCCCTGCGCTCTGGGCAAGGGCTTGCTGCCGGAGTCCCTCGAGGGAGGGACAGGTTCTTTGTTCTTGTTGGAATTGTTCCTGGGTGGGACCCCCCTCTTGACGCCACTGGGCCAGGTCGGGGAGGTCCGGGAGCCGACCGGGTCCTTCTTCGGTTTGGGCCGGGGGACTTGCTTCGGGGGTGGCCTCCTCTGGGACAATCGCGGGAGGAGGCTCCGGCCACTCGGGTTCCTCTGGACTGGGGACGACACGGGCGGTCATGGACCGGGTCGTGGCATAGACCCATTCGGGGAGGCCCAGCATCCCCAGGTGCTCTCTCCGTTCGACTGCGGCCCAGGGAGAACTTTCGAGATCGTTCCCCAGGAGGCAATCCACGGGGGCATCATCGCGGACAGTCACTTTCAGCATCCCTGATACTCCTCCCCATTCGAAGGGGACGTAGGCCATTTGACAGAGACTTTCTGAGTTGTCGGCCGACCGGACAGGGCAAAGAATGTTCGGCAAGATCTGGTCCGGGGCCACCAGATGACAGCGGACCGCGGTCACACTGGCCCCGGTGTCGCGGAGGGCTTCAGCCCGGCGGCCATTAATGTTGACCCACTGGCTGTACTTCTGCGTGTTGGCGGGAAGGGGGGCCCGAGGGATCAGGTCTCGTTCCCCTAAGCAAACCAGGGACATGGCGGCCGGTTCCCACTCAGGCTGGTCGGTTTCGTACTCTTCTTGGTCTTCTGGGGTTTGCTCTTCCCCCAGGGCTGCAGCAGCGACCTGGCGGGGTAGAGTGTTCGGGTTCTTTGGGCAATTGGGATCATTGGTGTAGTGGCCGGGTCGCTGGCATCGGTGGCAAGTAATGTTGGCTCGGAAGCCTGGTCGCATCGGGGGGTTTCCCCTGCCGGCCGGGGGCGGGGGGTTGCTTGCGGGAGTCACCGGGCCAGTGTCCCTACCCCGACCCTGGCCTCCTCCTCCACGGGGGCGATGGGGCCCTTGAGCAGTTCTGTTCGGTTCGCTGGGTCCGTTTCGGCCAACTCGGGTGCTTTCACATCGGTCAGCTTCGGCGGCGAGTTGCCGAGGTTCCGTTAGTTTACTGTCCAGGAGGTGCTGCCTGAGTTCGATGAAGCAGTTGTTAGAAAGGTGCTCCCACACAATAAGGTCAAAGAGCTGCTCGTAGGTGGTCACGTTGCTGCCCTTGATCCACCCCTCGAAGGCCCGGCTAAAGAAGTTCACGTACTCCACCCAAGTTGTACCCGGGATCCGTTTGCAGTCGCGGAACCGCTGGCGGTACATCTCGGGTGTGAGTCCGTATCGAGTGAGGAGAGCGGCTTTCATGTGGTCGTAGGATGTCATCAGATGGTCCGGGAGTTGCAGCAGGGCGTCTCGCCCTTCGTTGACAAACCTCCCCCATAACCCGGCTCCCCAGTCGCTCCGGGGAATCCGGTGGGAGGTCATGGCTACCTCGTACGCTTTGAACCATTGCTGGATATCATCGTTCTTGTAGTACTCTCTGACGACATCTTTGGGTATGTGGACCTTGGGGTCTGTAGGGGCAGGAGGGTTCGTGCGCTCGGGGACCCCGAGCTCCTTGTTCTGCTTCCGAATCTCTAGTTCTTTGAGGTTGCGCTCATGTTCGTAGGTTAGCTTCTTCTCTTCTAGCTCTCTCTGCCTTTGTTTCTCTTCTCGCTCCTCTCGGAGCCGTAAGTGTTCCAACGTTATTTTTTGTTCCGCCAATTTGAGCTCTCCATCTAAGCGAATTCGTGCCAGTTCTAATTCATGGAGCCTGCTGTTTTCCCCGTTCCCGGACCTCTTCTGGGGAGAGACCCGATCTTCTTTCTTCCGTCGGCGTGGGGCTTGTTTCGGGTGTCTCGTGGCTTCATATTTGGGGTACGGTCGTACCCGTCTCCGCCCAAGATTCCAGGGCTCGTTTGAAGTCCTCTTTCGTGCTCAGTCCTGTGGTTGAAATGCCTAATTCTATGCAAAATTGTTTCAGTTCTCTGTGGTTGTATTCTTCTAGCTTTTCCATCTGGAATTTTTCCGTTGTTCTGCTCTCTTTTGTTGTCATGGTGGTTGTGTGTCGTGGGGCGAGTGACCCTCTGTACGATTATGCGTAGGTTCGGATCGCGCCGCTGGCCACCAATGTTAGACGGGGACCCGGAGGGTCGGCCGAGGACTGGGGGAGAGGCCTCCGATGAGGGCCGTCTCCGGCGATCGTACAGACAAGTCACTTCCCTCCCCACAGATAGACACCACACAAGGATGAGATCAACACTCTTTATATAGGGTTCTTGCGGCAAGGTTATCAGCGGTACAGGAGATTCAGGACTCGGGGGTCCTCTCAATTCTAGTCTCTGTAGGGAAAGGGGGTAGCGGGACAGTCTTGGTACCGGATCGGTACAGGACGTGGCAGGAGGGAAGCTCACAATCCTCGAGCTTAGGAGTCTGCAAGGTCGGGCCGCGGCAGCGCCAGCCGGCTAGGAGGAAGGTCGACAACGAAGGGGCCGCGCCAGCAGGCCGAGGCGATGGTTCAAATGGCAGAGGGCCGCGGCAGCGCCAGCAGGCTAAGATGATGGTTCACGTTGCAGAGGGCCGCGGCAGCGCCAGCAGGCCAAGATGATGGGTCAAGTTGCAGAGGGCCGCGGCAGCGCCAGCAGGCCAAGATGATGGTTCGTGTTGCAGAGGGCCGCGGCAGCGCCAGCAGGCCAAGATGATGGGTCAGGTTGCAGAGGGCCGCGGCAGCGCCAGCAGGCCAAGATGATGGGTCAAGTTGCAGAGGGCCGCGGCAGCGCCAGCAGGCCAAGACGAAGGCTTCACAGAGCAAGGCTGCGGCAGCGCCAGCAGTCCGCCAAGGATGAGTTCTTCTCGGGGTCTCTCGACTCCAGGATACAACTGCCTTCCTGGTTTGGGGCCGCCCCAGTTATAGGTCTGGTTCCCTTTGATGTCCGGACCCTCGCGCCTGGAGGTCGGGAGGACCGGAATGAGGGAGTCCCGACACCCAGCAGGGGGTTGGAGCCAGTGCCCAGGGAGGCCGGGGGTGATCGACACCTGGCCGAGGAGAGCCGTTGACGCCTTCTTCTTTCATTGACCTGCCAAGTGGTCTCTTTACCTCCTGTGTGGAGGTTGGTGCCTCGATGTCGGGGCCTGGCCAGGCCCAGGGTTGGGGTCGAGTCGAGGCCACGTGGCCTCGTGTTGTAGTGTCCAAAGATGGCTGCCGGGTCGGGCCATGGTGCTGACGGGGACCAGGGTCAGCCGGTACGGGAGGGTTCAGGAGCTGGAGTCCCGTTGTGGACGGGTTGTGGATTACCTCGGGGGGGTTGCCGGGGTGGCTCTTGCTGGGGATTCAGGGAGAGCCGGGGCCGGGCCCTGTTGTGCGGAGGGGGGACGGCCCGGCTACGAGGCCTGTCCAACACTCTGCAGTCACTGTTACTCTGTAGTCACACTCACTCTGCAGTCAGTCTGCACTCAGTCTGCACTCACTGTCACGCTGCACTTTCACTGTCACTCTGCACTCACTGTCACTCTCGCACTCACTTTGCACTCACTGTCACTCTCGCACTCACTGTCACTCTCGCACTCACAGTCACTCTGCACTCACAGTAACTCTCGCACTCATTCTGCACTCACTACACACTGTTCACCCTGCACACTTACACTCATACAAGGCTGTTGGGATTTGCAGTGTGCACATGGACGTGGGTGCACTCCCGCTTTGTCCCTCTCCGGCGCATGTAAATACGTTAACACGGATGTCTATCCTACTTCTTTAGTAATCCTGTGAGCTATCCCTGGGGCGCTGGAGAGGGCACACCTGTGTATGAGGTCGTGTGTGGGTCGCTCCCTACCGCCCTGTTGTCAGTTTGTGGTGGCCCATTCATAGCCGTAATCGGGGCACTACTTGTGAAGCGCTGTGTGTGTTCTTGTGGGTGCTCCGATTTGAGTACTGCACACCGATCTAGGAGCCACGTTTGTAATGCCGTGTTTGGGTGGAATAAGGCTGGACTAAGACTGTCCAAAAGGGGGTTATCAGAAGAGGAACCTGGTTTAGACCAGACCTGGCCGAAATGTAGTTTACAACGGTAAAATTTGAAAAAAAGCGCTGAATTTTGCATTATACTTGCTGAAAAATATTGAACCAGTTTCCTGCTTGTATCACACATGATTTTCTCACTCGAGGTATGGAAAAGGGGGAAAGCGACATAGTAGTAACTCACATTGTACACTAAAGTCATAATTTTGCGACTTGTTAATTCATTTTATTGAAACTTCATAAAACATTATGCAGTTTGGATGCCACTCTGTTAGACCACGGGTATTCGTAAAAGAGGTCCAACAGCATTGTGATGCATTTTAGAGTTAGAATTGTGGATTTTTTTGTACTCCCATAGTTAATTTAGAAAGCACAAAACACATTTTTTTCATCCACAGTGCGTCAGAATTGCAGACCCTAGTGTAAAGTCGAAAGCACAGGCTGAATATTACCATAGAATATTACACATTAAACGATGCAGACGAACGCGCGTCCGCCAAACTCACTGCAGAATGGTGAACGCGCCCCGACCATCTGGATTCCATTACCACTGCACCCTGACAGCTCCTGATTGAAATTTATGGACTGCCGTGCGCATAACCGCACAGAAAATGCAGGAACTGCCCAACGTGAAATATATATGGCCTATTGCGTTAAGGCTACTACAAACACGGCACGCGAGGACAAATTACCATGCAGATGGTAAAATAAAGTACTGAAAAATCTCGCGCAATGAGGAATTTTTCCTGCACGATTCAGAGCCCCTTAACAATATGGCTCGGAGCTCCGCCCCACTGCTGACGCAGTGGTGACGTAGGCCGAGCCCTAAAAACGGTGTACGTGGCCAGAGGTTGCCCCCGGAAATGGACTGGTGTATGGGCCACCTGGAATGAATACAGGGGACACATCTGCGAACCCCCGCAAAATGCCCTAGTTGACGACCATCTTGCAGTGACACCTGTTCAATGAATAAATGTGATATTTTTGCTTGTAACCACTGATGTCTTGAACCGGAGAGGGGTAACGGGTGTCTATGTAATTGATGTAATGAATGTCTGTGACAATCACCATTGTTTTTTCTAAATAATAAAAAGAATTTTTAAAAAACGCATTCACAACAAACAAATCTGATTATGAAGGTAATGGTCGAATAATTGGTGGCAAGAGGTTCGTTGACCGCTTCGCATATCCTCATAAGATGGCCATCAGACTTTCACAAATAATCTCTAACCTACTAATCAGTTTCGACATTTGATCAATATGATATTCACCTCATTTGATATTATAAAAAATCCCAAATGCTTACCCATTATCTGGTCTGACCACACGGCTATTTCGTTTTCTATTAAACTGATATCCCCAATCTACAGTAGCACCTATGCATGAGAGCCATTTTTAATTATGTGAATTCTAGCAACCCTCAAGCTAGTTTTTTGGGAAGGGATATACGTTTTAGCTTTGAGGCCGAATGCATGGCTATTCAATTCAACTCTTGGATTTCTCAGACTTCTCTTAAGAAAAATTCAAATAGAAGGTTACTTCCTTCCAAAAGGTGGTGCATATCTGCCCCAGAATATTTGGCTCACAAACATGAATCTCAATAAGCCACTTCAGATGGGTTAGGCACACTGCTAAAGGCACATCATAAAAATGGATAGCTCAATTAGGAATATAAAGGAGTGCTTCAGTCCAAACTACATTTAATCTAAAGTTTTAATGTGATTGTTCTTTCCCACACTTGAGATCCATTTTAATAGTATAGTACATTTTGTGTGAGGTAAACATGGTCTCTGCAGCATGGGTATCAGTACTCCAGTGCAGATTCTAAACAGGCCAGCGCAAAATGTTCATTATGCCCTTACAACCAAAATACAAGTGGCTGTTTGCGGCAGTTACATTTTTTTACCCACTTTTTAGTGTGAAATGCGCTCTCACATCCAATATTAATAATGCCTGGACACATTTTGCACCAAAACACATGTTAGACGGGGACCTGGAGGGTCGGCCGGGTACAAGGGGAGAGGCCTCCGGTGAGGGCCGTCTCCAGCGATCGTACAGACAAGTAACTTCCCCCCCACAGATAGACACCACACGAAGATAAGATTCAACACTCTTTATAGGCAGTTCTTGGAGTAAGGTAATGCGGTACAGTGAGATCAGGACACGAGGATCCTCTCAATTCTAGTCTCTAGTAGGGAAAGGGGGTAGCAAGACAGTCTTGGTACCCACGGGTACTGAGATGAGACGGTGGTAGCTCACAATCCTCGAGCTCGGTGTTCGGACAGGTCGGACCGCGGCAGCGCCAGCGGGTCCCGAAGAGGTCGTAGGTGGCAACGGGCCGCGGCAGCGCCAGCAGGTCCCAGCAAAGATGGTAGTTACAACGGGCCGCGGCAGCGCCAGCAGGTCCCCACGAAGATGATGGTTACAACGGGCCGCGGCAGCGCCAGCAGGTCCCCACGAAGATGATGGTTACAACGGGCCGCGGCAGCGCCAGCAGGTCCCCACGACGATGATGGTTACAACGGGCCGCGGCAGCGCCAGCAGGTCCCACGAGGATGAAGGTTGCAGAAGGCCGCGGCAGTGCCAGCAGGCAAGACGACAGTTCACAAGGCAGGGCTGCGGCAGCGCCAGCAGTCCGTCAAGGATGAGTTCTTCTCGGTGTCTCTCGACTCCAGGATACAACTGCCTTCCTGCTCTCGGGCTGCCTCAGTTATAGGTCTGGCGCCCTTTGATGTCCGGACCCTCGCACTGGGAGGTCGGGAGGTCCGGGATGAGGGAGTCCAGACACCCAGCAGGGGGGTGGAGCCAGCGCCCATGGAGGCTGGGGGCGATCGGCACCTGGCGGGGGAGAGCCATCGACACTTCTTTCTCCCATTGACCTGCCAAGTGGTCCGTTCACCTCCTGGGTGGATGGTGGTGCCGGGATGTCGGGGCCTGGCCAGGCCCAGGGTTGGGGTCGAGTTGAGGCCACGCGGCCTCGTGGTGCAGTGTCCAAGATGGCGGCTGGGCCGGGCAATGGTGCTGACGGTGGCCCGGGCCAGTGACACAGAGATATCCGGGAGCAGGCGCCCCGTAGGGGACGGGTTGCGGTTTGCTTCTGTGGGTAGCCCCCGGAGGGCCGGTGTCGGGGCCCTGCCATGCGGGGAGGGAGCGAGCCCTTCATGGGGCCTGTCCAACAACACAGCACTAACTTCAGGCTTTCAATTTTGCATAATTAAATTACACAAAAGGAAATAACACAAATGTCGTACACCCCTTGTTCTGAAGTAACTGATACTCCGGATAAACAAATGTGGTTCTGTTGAAGTAATTTTAAACAACATTTACATCATTCTAAGGAGTACTTCTCCAACCTGTTTCGTACCGAATACATTAAATAACGACCACCAGGCTCAATAATGTGTTGGCCAATTCATTTAAACAATACAAGTTATATTTTATACATCAAACTAAAGGTTTCCCTTTTTCAAAAACAGGATGCGCTGGTAAGATAGTGGTAAAGTGCTTGAGCAGTGCAGAATTAGTGTTAGTTCAAAAAGAAGGTCTCCAATAAAAAAAATTGATTTCTTCATCTAGAAACTTGGCTATGATCAATTTGCCAACACTCATCTAATGACGGGGCAGTGACATGAATTGCATCCCGATCTGATGCTAGTAGTCCAAATGCTGGATATTAAAGAGTTGACGTTTCGACCCCTAGATCAACATGTGTTACTCATATCATTCAACTGGGGTCTTACTTAGGACCAAACTAAACATGCAAGACATCCTGTATAACACTAACCGAAAGATCATGAGCCATATTCAGTGGTCAATCGAAAAATACTTTCACACTAAAAACCGAAATAAGCTATCTATTACCAAATCTTACATTACTGCTGAGCCCCAAAAGGTGCTCTCACATGATTCCCTATTGTTCACCAACTAGAAAAAAAATTAACGGAAAGCAGAGTAATGCTTAAAACACAAAGCAGTAACCGAGTGCAGCCCCAAACTCATGCAAAACTCAAATCGGTTGTTAGTGAAAGCATGGCTATAATTGCACTGTGTGCTAGAGAACATTGTCAAATAGCTTGGGCCAAATGCAAACAATAGGTCATAACTGTACCCTATTACCAAGTGTGTATGAGAACATAACACATACTAAAGGCTACATCAAACCGGACATGAGAAGAAAAAAATAAGTCTTAGGGACTGAAACATTCACCAAACAACCCAGCGTGTGCCTTACATTAATGCCACAACACTTACTCATAGATATGAATGTGGGTTTCAGGAGATAACCCTGTATAACTAAAAAGCGCACAATTATTAAATTATCTCTCCATTATACCTGGACTATAGGTGTGCATCAAAAAAACTAGCTTACCCGAAACAATCAATGTAAACACATCCCGATAAACTCGTAGGATCGTACAGGGAGGACCTTCTGGTTGCTTGTACCGCAGCTCACTCAATAATGGGCATACCACAGCAGCCACTACTGAATAAGAAACCGACGCAACACCAGCATGCACAATGTCATTGAGGAGATACAAAGTACCATCCTCTAATCAAAAGGGTCGCCACACGGGCACAACCCAATGATATATAGCATGTCATCCTGACAACACACTGACAACTCTTTGAGCAAGGGAACCTGCCAATGTCTAAAATACAACGTCCATACACATCGAGGCATAATGGATCAATGGTCAAGTCAATATGCGTGAAATCAACTCCTGTAAACAACATGTCAATACATACATTCAAGTTGATTCAGAAATCTCAAAAGAGTATGTTCAAGAAAAAAAATGACAGAGTATTATAAATTACGTATCAAAACAATTAATGTCCAAAGTGTAACTGATTATAATCAAGTCAATCTGTGTGAAATCAACCCTTGTAACATCATATCAAAATATACATTCGAGCGGATTAAAAAAACAGGACAAAAAGTTTTTGGGAATACATAGTTATCAAAATAAATCTTGTCCAATGTATAACTGATAACAATATTTTTCAGACTAGTATTAAAAATACATAATTATCAGAGAATCAACATCATCCATTACTAAACTATGCGGTTTGTCTATGAATTTCTTACAATTCGTTCAGTCCATTCTGTACCGAGCCCAGATCATGTGTTCACTTCCATTCTCTTAAGTTCAAAATAGAGCCCATGGGTTGGATTCTTTCAAGAACCTGCCTTCTAATATCATGTCACTGTGTCCATAACGTGTGAAATGTTCCACCATTGGAGCTCCCTGGGTTTTATATCGGATCCTGCTGCAAAGTTGATGGATCTTTGCCTTTACCTTTAGTGTCGTTTGACCAACATACATGTGTATTTAGACTCAGGGTTCCCCCATAGCTGTTACACCTGATAATCAGGCGCACAACAGTAAAAGAAGCACAGAGGAGACAAAAGGTAAGCACACTGAGCTGTGGCTTATTCTGTTACATTCAGCCCATGACACAGATCATAAATCTAGTGTTCCAAATGGTTAAAAAAAAAATGTAAAAGGGAGGGGCAATCCAAAGTAGATGTTTTAACAGTATAACTGCTGAGTAAATTTTTATGTTGAAAGAAATGCTGCAGCTTGCTAACTAATTTTACAGTATTTGAGGTTATGTATGGCAAAAGACTAACTGCAGTGGTCTGTGTTCTTTAGACAGATGTTATCAAATGTCACTGATCACAACCCCCGTGTAACATCATCAATGAGTTCACGTGAGCAGTAAACTTTTCCTCCTTTCACAAATTGCATGTTCACAGTAGAAATGCATCCCCGCTTCTGTGCTTATGCGCATGCTCATGAGACACCTATTTCTATGTAACCTCGGGAAGACGGTGCAAACTCTGGAGGATTAAACTCACTGCTAGTCTGATCAACAGATTTCTGTATCAATCACAGGTTTTATATCGCTTGGAAGGCGAAGTGGACAATAATCGTTTTTGTGGAACTCAAAACTGAAGGTAGAGTGACAGTAACTTGGCAAAAAAAATGTGTTTGCCAACGTAGATTTGTTTTAGAGTTTTATATTGCGCGAACTTGACTCAAAGCGGGCATCAGAGCTCTTTACTTAACACCAGTTGCATTACATGAGGACACATTCATTTTTTTTTTTTTTTGTTAGATACAGGGAGATTAAGTGATTTGCCCAGAATCACAGGGTGTTCAGCGTCATTGCCGAGACTTGAACCCAGTTCCCCAGATTCGAGGTTGACCGCCCTATCCATTAGGCCAACTCCTCTCCCCTAAATTGACAGTTATGTAGCAAAGCAATTGCTGCTAACAACTGCTACACGGGCTACCAATTAATAACAAGGAAGGGCAGTCTCATCCCATGATTTTTATAAGGGTGGTAAAATGAAAACTATTACGCTGCGTAATAATAACAACTGTTATATACAGTGATTCGAAGATGCACAATCTACAGCTGTGAACACCCTCATTTTACACTCAGTCTGCACCGCCCTTACACACAGGCCTTATTCCTAGATTTAGAAATGTCTCTGATTTCCAGTAACTAAACACAGACTCGCACTGAGATCTAGAGCGAGTAGGCGGACCAAGCTGTCTAGTCTAACGCGTCCAAATAAACTGCCTACTCGCAGCATAGATTCCTTCAACCACTGCACGCACGTAATTGTTTGAATCCCGGCCTGTTATTAAGAGAGGAAAGGAAATAAAATGTGAGGGACCCTTCGGTCCAAAGGAACAGGGCTCCGGAATCAGACTGTAAATTCTCAAAATGTTCCCTTTGGAATCCTAGATCGTCACAAGGACTCATTTATTATTGTTCCATCTCACATAGATCGCATACTTATTCACAGCTCATGGACACAGCCCCAAACCGAAGTAAAGTGCCACTACAGTACGGACTGTATCAAATATTTAATTAAAAAAAGAATTATTACATATACCAATACACACATAAAATGATCTAATCCTTCATGTGCATAGTAAAACTTAATTCAAAAAGGTTTTTCTACTTCTTTGTTGTTAAAAAATACCGGATATCACAAACATCAAATGCTATTAAAATGTGTATAAAGAGATACAGAGAGAACACAAAAATCCACACAATCGGTCTTAATTGTTTGCTAATTCGTACAAATAATCATGGCAGGCACATGACTGTAACCAGGTTCTCATCTAATGTGCCACTATGTTCCCCAAATGTAAAACTGTATATGCGTAGACGCGTTTTGGTGGGTTAAAGCCAGTTCTGATCACCTTCTTCAAGTCAACAAAATATCGCTCACGAATCAATGCTTATCGTTAATACCTGTGTGCAAACATATAAATACTGCTATTACCAGTCATAGATCGACATATATACACACATATATATATATATATACATATACATATACATACACACAATTCATATACATGAACGAGGTTAAAAACATCTCATTTTTATCTTTTCAATTAGAAAAATAAATGTATATTTTTTATACTACTATGACTTTTCAAACGTTAATCAGTAATGTTGCTTAAAATACAGTATCTTCTAATGATACTTAACACACTCCGGTTTAGGGGTTCCACAGAAATTCTTTTTTTATTAAATATTTGATACTGTCAGTACTGTTGCGGCCCTTTACTTGGATTTGGAACTGTGTGCATGAGCTGTGGATAAGTCTGAGATCTATGCAAAATGGAACAATAATAAATGAGTCCTTGTAACGATCTATGATTCCTAAGGGAACATTTTGTGACTTTACTGTTAAAAGAAGCATTCCCAAAACGTTAACTTTTAAAAGGTTTCCGTGCAAAACCACCCCATATTCATTTCCAACCTACAAACATGAATAAGTAACAATGCATAACAACGCAACTGTCAGGGTGTTTATCTCAACATTACATAGAGGATGCGGGTAAGCCAATGCATCCTAAACACCTCCGGGACGTATCTATACAAAAGCAGTGACAAATCCAATAGGTCATAAAAAGGCTGGACAGTCTTTTGACTTGGTCAACGATTGTTTTATTACGTTTTTGTAAATCTTAATGTAGGAGGAGTTTTGGGTCTCATTAAAATATAAACAAACTGGCTAAAAGCAAAAAATATGTTTGGTATCAAAACGCATACTCAGTAGTTCTTTGGATTGAAGAACAGCTTAGTATGCAGATATGCTCCTTGCGAAACTGCTCCTTGCGAAATAGCAGAATGCTGTCTCTCACAGTCAACTGAGCCAATGGCTAAAGTGGGCTGACCCACTACCCCATGCTGTATGCTAGAAAGCGTGAATCATAAATACAACTGGCAAATTAATGAAGAAGGATGGGTGAAAGCTCCTTATATAAGTAAATACATTATATGTGCAATTTTACTAAAATCTAAAGGTCTTGGGCTAATGCCAGACCTACAAAAACAACCTGGAAAAGTCCAAAAGGAACACATTGTTAGTAACTCGTCACAAGACTGCAAAATGTAATCACTTACAAAAACAAGTACAATAGGCTTTTAAAAAAAGTGACTAGGAAATCGCGGAATGGTTAATAACAGCCTCTCTAGCTCTCACCTCCCCAAAGCATGTCTTATTCAAACAAAGAGCCTAGTTAACAGGTCGTCTATAGCTTGAAAATACTCAAGAGTTTTAGGCTGCTCCCACACTAAAAGATAAGCTCTATACATGCAAGTTAGCCCTGCGTGTCATTTGGCACATGTATGGCACGTCTGCTCTTGCAGTGTGCTCGTGTGTGATTTAGACAGCTTTACATGCTACACTTCGAACGGCACATTTATGCTGGTGTCTCAAACAGAAAACTGCAACAATGGAAATATCCCGAGCCTTTTTATTCAGAATTTAGGGCACCTGAAGATCTACATTTATACTATCAATATTATCATTTAAAATGCTAGAATTCGGACACAAAAGCAGGATTAGACAAACAACTCATGCCTAACATGGGATAAACTGAGATCCCTGAAGACGACCCATGTGTGATCCCAGCCTATTTTCCTTGTTTTGGCTTAAGATAGAGCTCTCGAGTGCAAGTAATAATTTACTTCTCGCAAACTCATAGGAATTGACCTCACAGCCCGAGTATCTATTGAGCCCAATGGCAATCCAGGATGAGACATCAAGAAATGTGGAAAGAAGTCACAAAAAAATGAAAAATACCAAAATACCACTAACGCTTTACCAAAATAAGAATATTGCCGAAAATCTCACAAAATGCATAATGGAAGATGGTATTCACATGCAAAAACCACTTCTGAGAGAGTAAGAGCAATATTGGTCTCAGGGAATATATTGATGTTTCAAGTAATCAAAAAGACTACTCATGTAAGTAAATTCTTCCTTGATCGGAAGGTGTTCATGTAGGAGGAACCTCTTCTCCAGCACAACGAGTAGTAACTCTGAGTGCAAATTACCATGGAGATTCTAAATTAACAAACCCTAAGAACATTTCCCAAGGCCCTGGCACAACACTAACCGCCGCACAAACTAAAAGAGCACTAGCTAAAGACTCACAGAACCCTTCCCTCAGACAACATCCCAGGAAAACCGGATGACAGTGGTCACCAATGTGAAAAAGTGGATGACAGTGGTCACCAATGTGCAGTCAAATTGCACTTCGCCTTTATTTCTTGCTACGGGGGGGGGGGGCGTGTAGGGAGGGTGATGTGCTGTTGCCTATTGTATGTCTGCATTATTTTCTTTGTTCCAAACAATAACAATATTTTAAGAAATTGCACTTCCTGCTGGCAAGAAAAATGACCAACTACAGTCACAGCAAAATACTGCTCATGTAAAAGAACAGGTAAAACAGACAAAGGACTTACGAAACCAATGGTAGGCTTCTGACATACCTTATCAGGAATGGCATGGAATATAGGAATGTAACGGCACTCTCCCTAAATTTTCAATAATCAAGCTGTACTCAATTCACGTCTTCACTAAGAACTTCACATGTCCTTCCGCCAAAATTCATCCCAAAGACTCTCCTTATAAAGGCATTTCTAAAATAACTTTTATGTGCTCCTCCTCCCATCTTGGAACAAGCAACCACCAGGGAAACACTCTTATCACTTTGAACAAACTAGATCCTCTTCCAAAGAGTGGCAATGCAACCAGAAATTCTGATTGAAACCAAGTCACTCTACTTAAATGTAGTGGTAGTTATTAAAATAACATAACATGTTTAATTGTAATCAGCACATTCACACCTTCGGGTATCTTAGCGCTTAACATCAGACGTTTATTGTTACCCAACTCAATGGTACTCATTTTATCAACCTCTGAAGGAAGAGAACGTGAAGCGAATGTTTTCCTCCTGCACATAAAGTCCACCAAAGACAGAAAACAGAGCACACCCAAGGACAGGCAAGTTTTCTTTGCAACAGTCTCCTCTTCAAATAAGGTTGCCCGGCAAATGGGCATTCACATGCCCAAACATGAGCAGGTGAACACAGAAAGTGGATGGGGGTGTGCAAACATTTAGACAAGATTGCTGGCACCGGTTCAGGTACTAAAGGGGCGACCTTGGAAAATGCTGTTTGAGTCCCCAAGGTCAGATGCCTCATTTTCACCCAGAAGAAAGTGAAGCTTGAGTGGTAACACCGAGATTCGTTAATGAAGAGATACTGATAGGTGAGAACTCCACAACGCCAATGTTCAATTCACCCGAGTACCCACTTCTCTTAACAATGGCAACTGCTTGGTAAGACGGCTTCCTGTAGCACTGGAAACAATTCACCACAATTGTATCTTTTTTTGTGTTTTTGGTGTGGTCGGCTCATTTTCAAGTTCATACATCACCACCTGGAAACTCTACGCTGCAACATATGTTTGTTAGACATAGCATCTTTGGTGTGGTTTCCCCTGACTTTTTGCCTCACTCTCCTGTATTTTTGCTGCTGATCAGTGTCAAAGTGAAAGTGCTCCCTTTTTAAATTGTTATTACAATTGGTTCTCCCCGATTGGTATATTTGATTTACTGGTTAGTCCCTAGTAAAGTGCACTGAGTGTGCAAGGGCCTGTAAATCAAATTATACTAGGGGGCGTGCTGCACGGATGTTCCACCCACATGAATAGCCCTGAAATGGTATCTCAGACCTGCCACTGCACGTAGTTTTAAAGTGCCATGTCGGCCTGCCAATGCACCCACTTGCCAGGCCCTAATCTTCCCATTTCTTACATGCAAGAAACCCCTATGGTAGGCCCAATGTACCCCCATGGGCAGGGTGCAGTGTATGTGAAAGGCACAACATGTACTGGTGTGTGTGACATGTCCTGATAGTGAAACACTGCCAACTTCGTTTTTCACTATTGAAAGGTTATCTGCCCCGGAGCACAGAATGGGAGATACTTTGTAACATCGTACAAGTATAACTTTCCATTGGGACAAGACAGAGAAATAAAGTTTAGGCTCTCTGAAATCAGAATTTAATAACACATCTTTTAGTAAAGATGGTTTTTAAATTATGTGTTTGAAAATACCACTTTTAGAAAGTCTGCATTTTTTTATTCAACCATTCTGTGTGCCTCTGCCTGTTTGTGGATGGACTAGAACATGGACTGTGCATGCTAATGCAGTGGTAGTAGCACTGGCTACTTATGGAATGGGCACGCAGTCATTATGGAGGCTGCTTCTTCACCAGTGTGGTAGCAGATCTTAATACAGAGCAGGATCCAGCGTGAGATGGAACATTTCTGCACAGCTTTGCCTTGTTATGCTCCGGTAAACACCACAAAGAGCTGACTGCCCACCCTGTGTCTTTTGGTGCGATGTAAAAGCGGAGTGCATTTTTAGGGTACTGTAGACAGCCACGGGGGGTGTCTCACCCTTCCTGAATGACTCAGAACTGACATGAATGGGGCTTAGCTGCATTTAGAGTAGTGGGAAGAGATCTCCTTGCACCTGAATAGGGGAGTCTCCCGTGCACAATGCTGTCTCCAACCCCTGTGTGCTCATACTGCACCAGTGTGGACAGGACTGGTTTGGACTGGGCTCAGAGACCCTTGCACAAAGAGAACAAAGACAAAATGGGGTATAAGTAGTAGACCTAAAACCCCAGAACTTTAGATCACTTCTGGACTAAAGAGGAACCTTTGCCAAGTGGAAGAGATGAAGACCTGTGAGTAGGAGAGCTGCCCCTTTGCTGTGTGATGTGTGAGGTTGGACTGCAGTTGCTGTTTCTGCCAAGGAAATGACAAAGACTGGAACTTTGATGTGAACCTTCTTGAGTGTGCTGGCCTCCTTTTCGGACGTCTCATGGACACAAAGACTTCACCCCCAGCTCCCCTGAACTCTACTGCTGAGAGTTCTGACCTGCCAGGAGGAGCCTATTCCACTTTTGAACCTATGGAGGTTGGTCTTGCTGTTGGGAGCTGGAAGAAACCGAGGAGAAGTAAGCAAACCTTTCTCCGACGCCGTCGGCAAAGCCGCAACCTGCACCGAGACCCAGGGCACCCCTTGTGAAGTACTCGAAGCCCCGCCCGGCCTGAACCGCAGCTATGACGCCCTTGGACACCTGCAGTTATCGGCATTTCTCGACACCAGTGTTTGCACTGAATTAGTCTTCGCCAGCGCCTGTATCCTGTTATTGTGAGGCCGATAACTGTCAAGGGGGACTCCACGAATTCACCGACTTTGCATCGTCACAGGAACTGACACCTCACCGCCCTCGCAACCGTCTTCTCCTGTCCGGGACTCGACGTGTCGCCTCCTTGTGGATGACACCTTGTCTCCCCGATGGCAGCCAGGAAGCCAGCCTATGTACCGACGCCTCACCTCCAAGATGCCTTGCATCGTCATAGACTTAATTTCCAAGGTACTGTTTGTTTAGCGATCCATGTGACTCTGTGCCCGATGCCGCGCTCCTCATGGTTGGCGCAGTACTTTGGATTTATTGCTGTCACAACTTCGCAATAGCTCCAGGTGGAGCTATTTGTTTTCTAAAAGCTTTATTTTTGCAATAACTGTTATAAAGTCATATTTTATTACTTGTATGTTGGATTTTTGTCGTTTTGGTCTTGTTGAATTTAGATGGATACTTTTTTTTATAAACTGGTGTGGTGTCCATTTGTGGTGTTATCACTGTATTACTGTGTGTTTTGAGTACAAATACTTTACAAATGCCTTTGGGATAAGCCTGTCTGCTCTTGCCAAACTACCCATGGGGCGAGAAGGGGTTATCTTTATTTTTATTATTTAGAAGTTTTCTATAGCGCTAACAAGACCCGAAGGTAGCAGAGCGCTTTACAGTAAAAGGAATGACAAGGTGAACAAAAAGACACGTAACAAATAAAGGCAGTCCTCGAAAGACAGTATTGGAGGAGGAAAAGTTCGTAACAGTAGGACTTTTTGTAGAAGGATACAGAGATAACACATAGTTCTGTGGGTGATCCTGGTTATCTAGGACCTAGGGAACGGATGAGGAACAAGGATTTGAGTTGGTTCTTGAATTCCGCATAGGACGGTAGCGTTCTGATATGCGGGGGGATAGAGTTCCATATTTTGGGGGCATTTCCAGTGAAGGAGCAGTCTGCAGTTTTCTTCTTTCTGGTTTTTGGTAGGATGAGCAACAGGGAGTTGGAGCTTCTCAAGTATCTACTTTGGCCTGCTTTTGTGAGCTTGTTTGCCAAGTATTCTGGTTTACTGGTGTGGAGGGCCTTGTGGGTTAGGCAGGCCGTTCTGAAGGTGCTACGCATTTCCACCGGGAGCCATTCAAGTTCTTTGAGTGCTGGGGAGATGTGGTCAAATTTTTTGCATCCTGTAATCATTCTTGCTGCCGCATGTATTGTTGTTTTTAATGGAGCCAAGTGCGATTTGGGGATACCTGTAAGGATTGAGTTCCCATAGTCCAGTCTAGATAGAACTAGAGATTGTGTGGCTAGTTTAAGGTCCTTGTTTGGAATGAAAGGTTTGATTTTGTTCAGCAGTCTGAGGTTGAAGAAAGCACTTTTTGCCGAGTTCTTAATGTGGTTTGTCAAGGTTAGTTTGGGGTCTAGGGTGAAACCCAGAGATTTAACGGAATCAGTTGGGGTGAGAGAACCTTTAAGAGCATCGATCGATTTCAGCCACTCAGTGATTTGAGGATTGTCTTCTTTGTTTGAGATGAGAAGAGTTTCTGTCTTGTCGGGATTGAGTTTCAGGTGGTTTTTTGTCAGCCAATCTTGAACATCGTTTAAGACAGCATTTAGTCTGTGGATGTCGTTAAGTGAAGAGGTTTCCAGGTAGATCTGCGTGTCATCCGCGTAGAGGTGGAAGAGGATATTGGCATTCCTGAGTAGTTTGGCGAGCGGTTCCATATAGATGTTGAAAAGCTGAGGAGAAAGTACTGATCCTTGGGGGACACCCTTGTTGACTTGCTGGGTTTCGGAGGTGAAGTTCTTCAGTTTTATTATTTGCGAGCGGTTGTGTAGAAAGGAAGAAAACCAATCGAGAACTACCTCGCCGAGGCAAGCTCTTGCTTGCAGAGTCTTGATGAGGAGCTTATGGTCCACCGTGTCGAAAGCTGCGGATAGATCAAGGAGTATGAGAAGGCAGCACTTGTCAGCGTCAAGAGAACCGTGAATGTCGTCTATGATGTTCAGCATTGCGGTTTCTGTGCTGCGGCCTTGTCTGAAGCCAGATTGGAGGGGGTCCAGGAGATTGATGTTATCCAGATTATGAGTCAATTGCAGGAGAACGCAGCGTTCCAGTGTTTTGGCGAGTAGAGGGAGGTTAGATATCGGTCTGAAATTGTTCAAGTCAGTAGAGTCAAGACCGGGTTTTTTCAGCAAAGGGGTGACTTGTCCCATTTTTAGACAGTCGGGGACCACTCCGCTTTGTAGGGAGCTGTTTATGATTTTGCCCCAGATAGGTGCTAATGTGAGCTTCATTTTTTTGATTAGTGAGGGTGGAATGGGGTCTGAGATGTGAGCTGATGGTTTGGAGGTCGAGATCAGCGAGATTATCTCAGTTTCCTGCACGTGGCGAAAGCTTAGCCAAAGGAGGGGAGAGGGGCCAGAAGGCAGGGCCTGAGGGATGGCCGCGTTGCTGATGTTTAGAGATAGTTCGAATTTTAAGACCTTGTCGTTGAAGAAGCTGGCGAAGTTGTCGCATAGTTCTTTGGACGCCTGCAGGGGTGAGGGCAGAGGCTTGGATGTTTGATGTCTGATTATGTTGTAGAGCTCCTTAGGTCGATTTTTGGAGTTGGCTAGTGCCTCTCGGAAGAAGCTGGATTTCTTGTTTTTGATATGGTTGTTATACTTCTTGCGGGCTGTTTTTAGTTGTAGGCGAAGGATGGCTGTTGGGTTGTTTCTCCACTTTCTTTCTTTGGCTCTCAAGGTTCTTCTTTCTGCGTTGAGGTCCGCATTGAACCAGGTTCTAGACGGGGTGGCACGGCTTCTTTTGAGCTTTGGAGGAGCTAGATTATCGAGAATGGAGACTAGCTCAGAGTTGTAGTGGTCAATGAGATCGTTGGTCGAAAGGTGTGGAGAGTTGTCTGGAAGAAGTGAACTTAGCTGACCTTCTAGAATGTCTAGAGGGACTTGGGAGAGGTTTCTTGACCATTTGGGTGGGTCTTGGGGAGGTTTAAGCGGGATGATGGGGTGATTGATGTGAAATAGGATCATATGATGATCTGACCAGTCAACGGGAAGTATGTGGTTGATCGTGATTGAATTCTTTTGTGCAATGATGGCGTCCAGTGTGGCTCCTTTGTAGTGTGTCTCCTCAGTGCAATGTTGAGTGAGGTTGTTATCGGCGAGGAGGCTGGATAGCGATCTAATTAGAGGGTTATGGGTTTCATTCCATCGGAGATTCAGGTCACCAAGAATTAGGTTTTTGGAATCGCCGAGAGCGTTTTGAGCGATCAGGTTGGATAGTTGGTCTCCAAACTCATTGTTTCTGCCCGGGGGTGATAGAGTAGTTTGCATAGTAGAGAGTCATTGTCTTTGGTTTTGATGGCAGCGGATAGACATTCAAAGGAGTCGTATTCAAAGGGGGAGGTTTCTGAGATGTTCCAGCTGTCCTTGTGGATGATAGAAACCCCACCTCCTCGTTGTTCTATCCTGTCTTTTGAGATGAGGGAGAATCCAGGTGGAACCAGCATGTCTAGGCAGGGGGGAGAGGTCTTGTTTAGCCAGGTCTCAGTGAGGAACGCAACGTCAATGTCGTGTGTGAGGATGGCTTCGGCTATGTCCGTTGCATGTAATGAGGCCGATCTGCAGTTGATTAGGAGGCAGTTGGTGATTCTCTCCTGAATGCTGATGGTTTTGTCTTTAGCTTCTCTAGGTATAGCGGTGAGGACTGGTAATCTTTGTTGTTTGAGGGTGGGTTGATCTTTCCGGTAGCCAGTGATTACTTGGATTTTAGATTTAGGTGAGACTGAGATGGGAGAGTCGTAGGTCGTGGCTAGTAATGCTGCTTCTCTTTAGGAGCTTCAGATCTGAGCGGTCTGGAGGTCAAGTGTTTTGAGCCTGCTAGGGTGTGAGATGAGATTGTGGTCAGGGGCCTGGTCAAGGGGCTCTGGAGAGTTCAGATTTTTTGGGACTGGAAACCAAGACCTTGGGATAGGGATCGATCGGGTGAGCATTGAGGGCTGATCTAAAGTGTGTATCCCCCTTACCCTAACTAGAAGCAAGGGTCCCTATTTGGACAAAGGTGCCTACCTCTTCCAACTAGAGATCCCCATTTCTAACAATGTTCCAGTGGTCTCCTGTTTCTGTTAAGTGCTTGTGTAGAACCGGCGCTTCATTACCAAAATACTTGGTGGAATTTGCGATGTGACTTTAATCTCTTATCAACTTCTTTAAATAATATAATAGCCCATTCTCCTCTCCCACTGGAACTAGTTCAGACAAATTGCCAAGCCCTTTAGTTCTTCAAACCATTTTCATGGAAATTTACTACAAATTTGCATTTAATTTTGAGCGTTGGCATATGTAAGCAGAACTGATTTATCATATCCCCACAAGTTTCTCATCAAAGAATGGTTTGCTTTTCATAATTAGATTACCCAACAGTTCTTTTTAAAAACGTATTGGAAACACACCGTTTAAAGGGAAACAGGACTAAAAATACTTCTAACCTTCACATGTGTGTACTCAAGTCAACAGTATGGGATGTGATAAAAAAGCACCCCTTTGTGGCAGCGATACCACATACTATACACTGTTGGCAATCAGATAATTTCTGCAATGTGAAATAACAGAGCACAGCAGCTGCAGGATAGCGCAACTGAGGACTTGATGGTCAGATGTATGAGAGCATCAAAACCCTGAACAATTAAATATGGCTAATAAATTATATAACTGGAAAGAATACAAAGCTGGCATAACTTTTCGATAAACTGTCCCGGTATTGTAAAAAAACAACCACTACACTGGTTGTTCATGGCAGTGACTTCTGCGCAGTGACACACTGTACTAGTCTCCATAATGTAGGCTGCAGATGCGAGGGTGCCATAATTATCCAGTGCCTTGTGGAAGACTTCCTAACCATCAGTTAATGCTAAGTTAGACATTGCTCTCTTTTATTCCTCTGTTGGATGACTGCATGCAAACAGTATGCTCAGATTGTCCTCATGATTTCAAGCGTGTGCATGAGGGCACAAGGGGTTACCCATACGATACAGACAGATGGGAACAAGCCTCTGAGTATAGGGGTCATTGTTCCGCACAAAAGAGGTGATGCAAGTGCAAGTGTCTCTGTGGTAGAGGAGAAGGGGGGTTTGGGGGGCAGCCGAGCATCGCAAGGTCTGCCCCCCAAACACCCCCCCCCCCCCCCCCGGGCAGATTGGGAGGGAGAGGGGGCGAGAAGGGAGCAGCCTTTTTGTGGCTAAGGTAGCCCAAAGTTATGTATTGGAGGTTAGCGCTGGCCCACCAACCATTTTAGGTCTGTCGACCTGGTGGCTGGGAGCGCTGTAGGACAGTTTTTTTGGCGTGCTTTTGGCGTTTTTTCTGGTGGTTTATTAGCGTTGCGAATTTGTGGAATTATGGCCTGCAAGGACGTTAGTGTCCTGGAAGCCATCCGCCTGCATAGCGAAGCAGGGCGGATGGACTTATTGGTGGGACCTCAGGGCGGGGGGCGCCCGGTGAGGCGCACGTCCGCTGGCGTGGCGGCGGCTGTTCTGGCCTGCTCGCTGCCACGCAAAACGGCGAGAGTGCAGGTGAGGAGCCAGGGCCGCGCGGGTGCCGGGGGCGCGGCCCTGGTGGTGGATAGCAACGGTGATGGGGGCCGGGTAGCGGGCAGGCGAAATTCGGGGCGGGGGAGCGCCGCAGGCGTCTCCCCGCTACCTGTGCAGCCGTGTGACGACCGCCCCGGTCCATCGGGGGTGGTCGGAATGCGGCCGGAGGAGGGGCGCCGTTTGCCGAATCGGACCGGGCGGGCCTCTGTGCGAGCGGCCGGGGGCCTGGCGAGGCAGTGCAGCACACGGCGGGGGGAGGCGCGAGGAGCGTCTCCCCGCTGCGGGAGCTCATGGCTTCTGGCCGCTCCGATCAGTCGGGAGCGGCCGCAAAGGGGCAGGCAGGGCCCGGGAAGGCCGTTGTTGGAAGAGGGACACCCGGGGGGAAGAGGAGGGGGTTGCATTTGGTGGCGGGCGAGGGGCCAAGGGGGCATGCGAGGAGAAGAGAGAGCCCATCTCCACCCCGGGGAGGGTTGGCACAGGACAGGGGGGGGGCCCTTAGGGGAGGGGGGTGAGAGGAGAGGCCTCTGTTGGCCACAGATGGATGGGGGGCAGAGGTGGTGACCGGGGAGCGTGGGGGCCCAGGAGGGACGGAAAGGGGATAAGGTAGTGGGGGGATCTGGGGGTTGTGGGGGCAGGCGGGTAGAGGTTGGGGGGATGTCTCCATTGTTGTTTGATTCAGACAACAGCGAGAGGGACTGGATGTTTTCGACTCCTGGGCGGAAGGGGTCCGGGAGGCAAGGGGCCGGTTGGGGGCGCGGCACAGAGAGGGGGGGCAGGCCCCTCGTGGCGGGGGGGATACGGGGGTTGTAGGAGAGGGGGCAGGGGGGTAGTGGGAGGACAGGATTGGATGGTTGGGGGGCCTCTTTATATGAGGGGGGGCAGGAGTAGGGAGTCTGGCTTGGAGCAAGGATGAGGAGGGCGGGGGTGTGGAGATGGGTCGGAAGATGGTCTGTGGGGCGTGGGCGGTTGACGCGCAGGGGGCGGGGGGGCATTATGGTGGCGAGGCTCAGTTTGAGGGACCCAGCACCCCAGACCTACCGTTTCTCTTTTAGGAGGACATGCGCCGCGGGGTTCCTGACTTGGCAGGGCTAGGGATGGCCCATTGGTGCCAAGGCGAAGGGAGGGCTGAGCCTCCCACGGCGTGCCCGGCACCGGCGGGGGATCCCGTCGCAGCAGGCCGAAGTAGGCCTGTGGCAGGCTCAATGACCCCTCCACCCATAGGGCAACTACGGCTTGGGGGGGCACCGCCGGAAGAGGAGCGCCGCACTGGATGTTTTTACTGGTTTAGGAAGGGCATGATGTTGTTGCTGTTTCAGGAAGGGTGCAGTCGGCGCCGCTGGCCCGGAAGGGGTTATGTGAATAGTGAGGTGCAGATTATTGAGGATGAGGATAGTCTGGAGGAAGGAGAGCTGAGAGATGGTGCGGGTGGTGGGGGGACGAATAATTGTGTTGTTAGTGCTTTGCAGGTGTCACGGGCCCCGCGAGAGAGGGCGGCCCGACATCATACTGGGAGGCGAGAATGGCGTCCCTGGATCGGAGAGGTGGAGAGCGGCGTGTGGCGCCCTTGGCTTCAGGTAACCGAGTGGCGGCGGCGTGCATGGTTTCAGTGGGGGTGGGAGGGGAGGTGGGGGACGGGTGGGATCGTCTGAGGAAGGGAAAGTATGTGGTGGCTAAAGGAGTGGGCCCTAATGAAGGGGTGGTGGGGCCTGGTGGGAAGGCATCAGAGGACCACCACAAGAAGGCGGGTGCGGGGCCCTCTGGGTCTGGGGCGGATGGTGCTGGGGGCAACGGGGCAGCGAGCGGGGCTGGCACGGCAGGGGATGGCACGGCAGGGGAAGGTGCGGTGAAGCCTGAGAGTAAAGAACTAAAAAGTAAGCGGCTGCCATATATGGGAGTTACGAAGCCTTTGGGAGCGCATTTGATGCTGTCTACTAAAGAGCGCATATAGAAGGGGGAGTATGTTGAGTTACTGAAACTTTTGCACCGGGAAGTGAGGACGAAGGAGGGGTCCAAGGAGGAGGAGTATGAACTCCAGAAGAGGCCGAAGGTGCCTCTCACCATTGAAAATTGGACGGCGGCCTTTTTAATATTCGCCAGTGTATATTGCGAAAAAGTTCCCGGAGCAGTCGGTGTCTATGTTTAAGTACATGGACATAATTCGGAAGGCCCAGATTACGGGGGGGTGGGGGGGGGGGTATGCGTGGGCTCAGTACGATGAGGAGTTCAGGGCCCGTATGGCGTGGGACCCCGAGGCGAAATGGGGGGAGCTGGACTCCGATTTGTGGCAGCACACGATGGGGCTGGCTGGGTCTGGTTTGGAAGACCATCTTTACGGCAAGCGGGCTGCCCATCATTTACCAGCCCTTTCAGGGCCGCCCTACCCGTGGAGGGGAGGCGGCCAAAGCCCAGTCGGGCTCCACAGGATACTGTTGGGACTAAAATAAGGGGACGTGCGCTAGGGAACACTGCCAGTTTCGGCATGAATGCTCGGGCTGCGGGAAGTACGGGCACCCCTTGGTTACATGTTGGGGTGCCACGGGGCAGCAACAAGGAGGACAGCAGGGGCAGGCCGGGGGCGTGCGGTCAGGGAGTCTCCAGCAATCTGGGGGTAGTAGAGGGGGTAAGGGGTCTGGGCCAAAGGGCTTGTACTCCAGTTAAGGTGGATCGATTGGTAGCGGCCCTGCAGGATTACCCGGACACGGGGGCTGCGGATCGGTTATGGACCTGGTTTTTGGAAGGATTTTGTTTGGGTTACGAGGGGCCACGGCTTCGGAGATGGGCCGACAATTTTAGGACTGCCAAGGAGCACCCAGAGGTGGTGCAGGGCAAATTGGATAAGGAAGTCAGTGAGGGCCGCATGACGGGACCCTTTAAAGACTGGCCGTTGGCGGATTTGATTGTGTCCCCCATTGGGGTAGTGCCAAAGAAGGAGGAGGGGCAGTTTCGCCTCATTCAACATTTGTCATGGCCCGAAGGTGGCTCGGTGAATGACTACATTGATGAGCGGGAGACCACGGTGTCTTATTCATCTGTTGACGCGGCCATGGCCTTGGTGGTAGCCGCGGGCGCAACAGTGAGAATGGCAAAGCGCAACATCAAGTCGGCTTTCCGGCTGCTTCCGGTCCACCCAGACGTTTGGGGCTTACTGGGGATCCAGTTTAACGGCTGCTGGTAAGTGGACAAGGCATTGCCGATGGGCTGCTCAATGTCTTTCGCGCTGTTTGAATGTTTCATTATGTTCCTGCAGTGGTTGTTCACGGAACGGACGGGTTACCAAGGAGTAACTCACTACCTGGATGACTTTTTCTTGGTCGACGCCCCAGACTCCACGGACTGCCAGGTGGGCTTGAGAGGTTTCAGGAGATCATGGGATAGTTGGGCGTGCCATTGGCCCCGGAGAAGACAGTGGGGCCAGGCACAGCGCTGTCATTTTTGGGCATAGAGCTGGACTCGGGCGATGGAGGCTCGTTTATCAGCAGAAAAGAAGCAGCAGATGTTGGGGCTGCTGGAGGTCATGTTGGCACGGCACAAAGTCACGGGTTTGGAAATACAGGTGTTGTTGGGGCACCTCAATTTTGCTTGCAGAGTGGTGCGAGTGGGAAGGACGTTCTGTAGGAGGTTGGGCAGGGCTTTGGCGGGGCGGAGGCCACCGCATCACCACATGCGGCTGTCTGCGGGCATTCGCGAAGACCTGCGGATGTGGCAATTTTTCTGCAGAATTTTAATTCAAATCTGTTTTATTTTTGAACACAGCGTTAAGCCTACAACCTCATGCCGAGGCCGGCCGCGTAAATGATAACTCTCGTGTTGTAGTGCCAGCGTGAATGGGGAAGGGGTTTCGACACAGCGCCTTGCCTACAACCCTCCAAGGAGGGCCGGCCGCGTGGCTTAAGGGGGCATAGCACAGAAAATTGTCACACGTGAGAGAGTATCCGCTTTTGCGAGGAAGGCGTAGAGCGTGAAATTAGCCCAGCTGTCGTAAACTGCCCAACAGGGCACAACTGTCTCGTAGAGAGACGAGGGCCAGAGCGGCAAGTGGGAGAGAAGGAAGTAGGAAGGACGAAGAAGCCTGAGGGTAGGCAGAGAAGGAAAGAGGGTGATGGATAAGCACAGCCTGGCAATAAGTGGAGTGTAGGGAGGTAGGATCATCTATAATGTGCATGGTGATCAAGGACACAGCCTGGCCGGGTCCGCAGGAACAATGGCATCCTCGAAGAGGTGTAGCGCGCGGAGTCTAGGGGGCATATGTTGCGCGTATTCTATAGAGCAGAGGTGGCGTACTAAGGGCTCCCAAACCTTCTTGAATCGCGTATCTCGCGCCTGCAACCTCGCTGTGAGTAGCTCCATCGCCAGGACCTGCCAAAGGCGCACAAACCAGGAGGCTATGGGTGGTGCCTCTGATCGCTTCCAGTATAGGGCAATGAGCTGTTTAGCTGCACCCAGCATTTGGAGCGTAAGGATCCAATCGCTGCGGGTAAGTGCCTTGAGCGCAGTAGGATAGATGCCGAGGAGGATCGTGCTCACTTCCTCAGGCAGGGGGAACCCCAGCACCCCTTTGATGTGGCTAAGCACCTCCTTCCAGAAAACAGTCAGGGTCGGACACTTCCACCATATATGCACAAAGTCACCAGTCGCAGAGTCACGTCTCCAGCACAGCGGCGAAGTGGTGGGAAACATTTTGCTAAGGCGCAGGGGGGTGTAATACCATTGCGTGAGCAGTTTGTAGGCGTTTTCCCTCTGCGGGATGCTGCGGTACACCATGGGTATATCCCTCCACAGTCTGTTCCACTGGGGGGGGTCGATGTCAGTTCCCGTCGCCGATTGCCATTGTCTCTGATAGGGATGCGCAGGCGCCGACGTAGGGTGCTGCAGTATGTGGTATATTTGCAAAGTTAGCCTCCTCAAACCCCCAAGGGAGCGTGCTAACTTCTCAAAGGGTGTAAATGAGCGGGTGGCCGCTTGATACAGGTCATCGCTCGCGGTCCAGTGGCGCAGCTGGGCATGCTGTAAGCTAGCCGTCTTAGGCACCCTAAATTCCTCCCTGCAGTCATTCCAAGTCTTGGGTGAGCCCCCAAGAAAAAGGTCTCCGACTACTCTGCAGTCCCCTTGTGTCCATTTGTCAAACGCCCGAGATTGATGGGCCGGGGGAAACTGCGGGTTCCCCGCTATCGGGGTGTGTGGGGATGGAAACGTGGTGAGACCTTTAGACACGGCTATGCTATCCCAGATGTCTAGAACCGTTCTTGTGGGGACCGCGAGGTATGCACTTCTGGAGCGTGCCGCCCGCGGTAGCCAGGGCAGATCCCATATGGTACGTCCCGTGACCGCTCGGTCCATATGGAACCAGCGTTTGTCGCTTTCACGTGCTCCCCACTCTACCACGAAGCGGAGATGTGCGGCCCAATAATAGTGCACCAAGTTGGGACACGCCAGACCACCTCTGTCCCTCGGTTCCATGAGAACCTTCTGCGAAAATCGGGGGCGCTTTCCGCCCCAGATAAAGGACGTGAGCTCGCGTTGTAGGCTCCGAATGCAGTGGAGCGGGATAGGAGTGGGTAGGCATTGGAACAGATATAAGATTCTAGGGAGGATCGACATCTTGACCGCATTAAGGCTGCCCAGCCAGGAAATCATCAGAGGCTTCCACTTCCGAAGGTCCTCTAACACCGCTTTGCGACACTCCGTCCAGTTCACCGAGGACCAGGAGTCTAGGTGGGGGGCGAGAGTAAGGCCCAGATACCTGATATGGCTTTCCGCCCATTGATAGGGCACAGCCTCCTTCAGGCGTGGAATATCCGCCGCAGGCACGGTGAGGTTGAGCGCCCAAGATTTAGTGTGATTTATTTTAAGGCCCGACGCTTGTTCAAATAGGCAAAGCACCTCGTGGACCGCTGGGAGGGATTCACGGGGGTGTGTAAGGGTGAGGATCAGGTCATCCGCGAATAGCGCCACCTTGTTGTCCCTCCCCCCATGGGCAATTCCATGTATTCTAGGGTCTCGTCTTATCAGTGCCGCAAGGGGTTCTACTGCGAGGGCGAACAGGAGCGGCGAGAGTGGACACCCCTGCCTCGTGCCTCTGTGTATCGTCAGCGGTGGCGTTAATTGACCGTTCACCCTGATTCTGGCCTGTGGTCCTAGGTACGGGGCCATGATACTCGCTATCATTTTGGGGCCTAGACCTAATTTCTGGAGGACCTCTCTTAGGAAGGCCCAGTCCACCCGGTCGAAGGCCTTCTCCGCATCAAGCGAGAGAAGGCAGGCCGGAATGTCCCAGTGCCGCACCTTGCCCACCAAGTGTGCCAGTCTGCGAACATTATCGGCCCCCTGCCGGTCCCGGATGAACCCCAGCTGGTCCGGGTTCACCAGTCCCGGCATGTAAGGGTCAAGTCGCTTGGCCAGTATCTTGGTATAGATCTTCAGGTCGGTGTTGAGGAGGGCGATGGGGCGGTAGGAGGGACAGAGCGCAGGATCTTTCCCCGGCTTCGGTATCAACGCGATCTCCGCCATTCCCATATCAGGGGACGGACCAGATGTGTCCGAGAAAGAGTGGAACAGCCTCAGCAAATGAGGGCGAAGTTGAGCCTGGAAGATTCGGTAGAAGGTCAGTGGGAAGCCATCTGGCCCCGGGGTTTTCCCGGCGGGGAGATCTTTAAGAGCCGCTGAGACCTCGTCCTCCAGGATGGGCTCCTCCAGCTCCCTCGCGCATGCCGGTGACAACGGAGTCCCCTCGTATTCAGCGAGGACAGCCGCTCGCGCCTCCACCGACGTGGAGTCGTTCACGTACAGGGAGGTGTAGTAAGCTACAAATGCATCCTGTTTGGCTCTTTCAGTGACGGCACTAGTACCATCCTGGCATCGTATAGTAGCAATATGGGCTCTGGCCGCTCTCGCCCTCAGTCGTCCCGCCAGCAGACGTCCCACCTTGTCTCCCCCCTCGTATTTTTGTTTGAGCGCCAGTAGGGAGTGCTCCGCCTTGTTGGTGCGCAGGAGGCGAAGTTGTCCCCTAAGGTTCGCCAACTTCCGTCTGGACGCCAGGGAAGGTCGGTCCTTGTCCAGCACCTCCGCCCGCTTGATCTCGCCTGATAGGTCAGCCTCCAGCTTATAGGCCGTCCTGCTTCTCGCTATCGCCAGGGAGGTAATGTGTCCCCGTATGGTGGCCTTAAAGGCATCCCACACTACCTGGAACGGTGTTTCCGAGATATCGTTGATAGCGAAGTACGAGTCTATGGCTTCTCGGATGCTATGGACATCCTCCGGGTCTCGAAGGACGCTCGGTGGTAGGGTCCACCTGCGCTCCCGGGGGGTTTGCGCCAGTGGGTCTTGGAGTCAGTTCAACGTGTGCATGGTCCGACAGCGAGATATCCGATATAGCAACCTTCAGCGTGTCCCGCATCAGGCCTAGAGAGATAAAAAAGTAGTCGATGCGCGAGTAGGTGCGGTGGGAGTGCGAGTAAAAGGTATAGTCGCGTATCCCGGGGTTGTGATATCTCCACGCATCGACGAGTCCTAGGTCCGTAATCTGCTCCCTTAGCATGGCTGACATCGCGCCCGTGCCGCTAAACGCATTGTCCCCGCGGTCTATGTCCGGGTCCCATACTAGGTTAAAATCCCCGCCTAGTATTGTGCACGGTTCGCTGGTCCGAAAATGTTCCCGCAGGAGCGACTGGAGATATTTATCTTGCGACTGGTTGGGTGCATATACATTGCCTAGCGTGAACTGCATCCCTCCCACCTGTACCGTGGCCCGAAGGAAGCGTCCGTCGACACTCTTGTAGGGTGTGGTGGATCCCTGCCTAAAGCCAGCCCTGCACAGTATCGCCACCCCCGCTGTTTTAGTGTCAGCCGAGGCCCAGAATTGTGTGGGGTACCTGGGGTGCGCCATGCGTCTAGTGTCCCCCCCCGCAAAAGATGCGTCTCTTGGAGGAAGACAATGTCAGGGGAGTGATGGAGAATGTAGCGCCCTACCTGATTACGCTTGTTGGGGGAATTAAGGCCTCTGACATTAAGCGTCAGGACTTGTAGGGGTTTAGGAACGTTCACCGCCATAGCACTAAGGGGATTAGAGCCACCCCGTCACCCAGCATTTCCCACCCCGTGGAGCGGAGGGGTTCAACCCTCCCATCCCATCGCAGCTGCACAGGCATCCCTGAAAGTCTCCGAATCACCACTCTGAACCAGGAGAGAAGAGGTCTAGTACCGAGAAGGCTCAGAGGAGAAGTAGGAAAAATAGTACAAGTAGGAGAAGAAAGGGCACATAGAGGGTACATAACCACAACAGGCCAACGTGGCCGTAGAATAGTGTCCCAGGTTCCGGGCATCCTCTACCCGAGGGTTTGGATGGACTCAGGAATGTCACTTCCTAAGGGACAGTAAGGGGGGTGTTCTGTTAGAGAGGTGGGTCTCGATTGCCCCGAGGCCCGTCTGCCCCGCTGCCCAGGGCGGATTCGGGGGGTCACTACCACAGATTTAGCGCAAAGGCAGTCGTATCACATCGATCGGCTCTGAGGCGTCAAGTCCCAGCGGCGAGGAAAGCACTCCCGGACTGCGGGTCCACCGGGACCAATCCTCGCCATCCTCTCCATGAGAGCAGCCACACCCCAGGCCGTTCCCCCGCAGTCCCCGCTCCCGCCAGAAACTCGATGAGGCCTCCGCCAGTGTCAAGTCGGCCTCAATCCGTGGGGAGGCAGGTTCAGTTCAGGGAGCGCTCTCCGCCTGTGGTGTCTGGGAGTGCAGTCACATAGGGGTGCCGTAGTGGGGGGATCGACTTATCGTCTTTCGGGGAGCGCTGAGCCATGACAAGTGAGCAGTACAACCTCAGGAGGTGGGGCGGAGTTTTCCCCGCAGGCCATTGAGTATCAAGCATCAAGAGTCAGTTCTCCGCAGGCTACGGGGTGCGGGGCTTCGTAGGTCGCCCCTCACGGTCATCCTCGAGGGAGCGAATGTGGTCTATGATATCTCGCTTGGCCTGTGACGTGGAGCAGGCATCCACTGGGGGTGTTCGGCAACGGCGGGTCACCGTGGTCCAGTCCGGTCGGGCCGGGGCTCTCTCTTGGCGCTTGGGGCGGGAGGGGCTGCCCTCTGGGGATTCCGGGAGTCCAATCAGCTGCGCCGCCTCGCGGTAGGAGCGGATGGTCCTGCGCTTGTCCTCCCAGCGCAAGATGAGAGCGAAGGGATGACCCCACTGATAGGGTATGTCGAGGGCCCGCAGCTTCTCCGTCACCGGGCGGAAGACCTTCCTTCTGTGCAGCGTGTCGGGGGCCAAGTCTTGGAAGTTTAGGATCTTGTGTCCTCCATAGCGTAGGTCCTGCTTGTCTCTCGCCGCTTTCAGTATGGCCTCTTTCTCCGTGAAGTAGTGCACTCGGGTTATAATGTCCGGGAGGAGGCCCGACCGACCTCCCGCACCGAAGATCCGATGGGCACGGTCCAGGAGTGGTGGGGGGGCGTCTTCGTTTCCCCACACCTCGTGTACAAGCAGGGCCACGTAGGCCATGGTGTCCGTCCCTTCTTCCCCGAGTGGCACGCCCCGGATACGGAGGTTGTTGCGGCGTCCCCTATTCTCCAGGTCCTCTTGCTTGATCTGGAGCTCGATGTTTTGCTCCTCCAGGGCTGCGATTCTCTGCCACAGCTGATCCACATCTTCCGTGCGCGTATCGACGGTTTTCTCGAGCCCGTCAACCCTGTCTCCCAGCTCGGTCACTTCCTTGCGCAGCTCCTTGACGCATGAGTGCACTTCCGACCTCAGGGACCCTATCTCCGATCTTAGGTCCGCCATGATGGATGACATGAAGGCCTGGGTCACCGGGGGGGAGGAGGTAGGAGGCGCGGCGTCTCCTCCGTCGGCGCCGATGCTCCCGCTTTGCCCCACATGGCAACCACCGATGTGTCCTTGGACGCCGCCGTGGAGTCCGCCTTGCCCCCTCTGCCGCGCGTCATGCTCAGACCGGGGCACAGTGTCCAGCCACCCGGAGCGTCGCCCGTCTCAATGGGTGCAAGTCTTCGATGGCGCCGCAGTAGCTTGGGGATGGTCTCGTAGGTCACCAGCAGTCTCCTCCCCTCTCGTGTTCCTACTCAAATGCAGGCACGCTTCACCCAGGGGATAGGTCGGGCCCGTGACTCCAGAGGGCCACATAGCAGCTCCCACGCGTGAAAGGGTCGCAAAGGGGGCCTGCACCCCCCTCAGGCCAAGGGCGCGTCTCTCCTCACCCCCACGGCATGTGGGGGCCCCCCACGGGGACAGCCGATGTGCGCTCCGCGCCTCCACCACTTTCGCCCCTCCCGGGGGGGGGCAAAGAGACAGCACCCAGGTCACCCCAGGGCCCCAGCGTAGATAGGGGGTACTCGCACGGCTGCAGGCAGGTCTTCCCGGTTCAGGCCGCAGGGGTGTGGGCACCTGTGAAGGGGGCAGCTTGTCTAGTCCGTCGAGAGCAAAGGTCTCCCCAGGCAGGGGGCCCCCCGTTGGGGGAAGAGGCGGGTGGGCTGTCCCCTCTGCCACCCAGGCAGCGTCGACTCTCTCAGGGTCCTCTCCGAGGCGGGAGGGCTGTAAATCCGGTCCAGAGCGGGTTCCCAGGCAAGAGCAGCAGGGCCGGGCAGTGGGCAGCGAGCACCCCTCAAAGCGGGGCTCCGACGCACCCACCGGGCCCCCCGACGGGTAGCCGAGTCGGGCACCCGAGCCAGCGGTGCCGGTAGAGGCAGGGAAGATGGCGGCCGTGACGCCGTCCGGGGGCTCAAGATGGCGGACAGCGCTTGCGGCGAGCTCAGCCGAAGTGGAGTAGCCCAGAGTGTCACCGGGGCTTCAGGCAGCAGGCAGAAGGAAGCCGCGGAGGAGACAGGCCGCCAGGGCGCCCCCGCAGCAGTCCGTGATGCCTTTGGCTGGATCCCCTGATAGTGAGGCTGTCGGCAGTTGTCCCTCGGCGATCGCGGCCCAGCGCCTCCTCAAAAGCCGGGGCCTCTCGTAGGGCCGGCAGCCGAGTGTCCTCCACACCCCCGCCCGGGGGCCTCCCCGACGCCGCCCGGGGGCCTCCCCGACGCCGGCAGCTCCGTCCCCTCTCACCTCCGGTCACGTCGCACGCAGTCCGCGCGTAGGGAGGCACCACCGCAGGTGCGCTGGAGGCTCCGGTCACCCCCTCAGCGCCGCGGGCCGCCCGCAGGGGAAGCGAGATCAAGGCCCCGGCCGCCAGACGCAGCAAAGAAATGGCGGCGGTGCGCCGGCTGCCGAGCACCAAGGCCTCGGACGTCCTCGGCTGTGTCCCCTTCACCAAGGCGGCCGCTCCGAAGGACGCCCCCCCGTCTAGGGCTCAGGTAGGAGACGGGGTCCCCCAAGTAGCCCCCCGAATATCGCTCCAGAAAGCTTATGAAGGCAGCAGGGCAGTGGAGCTCACTCGAGGTGCGCCCGTTTACATCGCCGCCTTGACCACGCCCCCCTCTGCAGAATTTTAACGGGGTCCCCATGCAGAGGGGGGATGACCTGGTCTGGGATGTCCACATTTTTTCGGACGCAGCAGGAAGCGATGGTTTTGGGCTCTACTGGCAAGGGCGGTGGTGTGCGGAGAAGTGGCCCCCGGAGTGGGCGGGGGAGGGGGGAGCATCGCATTTTTGGAGCTTTTCCCTCTGGTGGTGGCGGTTTCGCTGTGGGGGAGGTGCTGGCCCACAGACGAGTGACCTTTCATGTGGATAACATGGCTGTGGTGGAGGTGGTGAAACGGCAGTCCGCCAGGGATGAACAGGTGTTGGAACTGCTGCGGGTGTTTGTGTTGGGTTGCCTGCGCCATGATGTTGCTTTTCGCGCGGTGCACGTGCCTGGGATCAATAATGACATAGCTTTGTCTCGTTCGCAGTGGGGGAGATTCCGTGGGTTAGCCAAGGACGCGGATTGAGACTAGACATGCATGCCTCCGCAACTGTGGTATGTAGGCAACACAGGATGTCTACGTGAGAAACAAGGACCCCTGATATGGATCAAGCTCCTCGGTCAGGGTAAACAATGTATGTAGAGTAACACACCCAGGGACACAAGCTGACTACTGGCACAATTCAAATGGCAAACAAACCATAGTTAATAATGGTATACAACTGCTTTAGCATATAAAGTACATTTTAATTCCATACAAACAGAACAACATTTGATAAAATCATTGGTTCATTAATAAGGTTTGATAAAACATCATTGCATTATTACATATGCATTCATAGATAAAAGGGGAGTATAATATAGATAATGGATGGTTTCCTGTCAACACGTTTCGACACGTAGACTGTGTCTTCATCAGGACTTTACCATCATGGTGCTGTCTGAGGAAGTTCAGATAGATTTTCCTTAACGAAACCCTGCGAGTTCTATGCTGCGTCTGGTATAGCTAGATGACCATCTATTGGGCCTTATAGAACATGCTGATATGATCTCATGAATATTGGTACGTTCCTATTAGGTTTACCGGCTCTCTTTTCAGAACATACGAAATATATTTCGGGGTTGCGGATCTATTTCTGAGTCAATCGACACGGTTAGTATTCATGGGTGGACGACTTCCCTTAGTTAGATTGACTAATGTTCAGCGAGACTTGTAGCTTCGTGGTGCTTAATAGTTGAATACCGTGAGGAGTGGGGAGTGTCAGGTGATTGTTAAAAACTTGCAGTTTATCGATATTGAAGGTTCCTTCTCTGAAGACCGAAACGCTGAATAAAGTTCATCCGGCAGGCCGCTTAACTATCTGTTACCGATAGACGGGACGCTTGCTTGGCTGAAAAACAAGACGCGAGAAATCAGTTCACCTCCACGCCGTCCCTTTATCCACTATCGATAAACTGCAAGTTTTTAACAATCACCTGACACTCCCCCGTAAAGAACACAAGACCAATATGATGCAAGGCTGTGCGCTATAGATAAACGTGATGGTACTCACGGTATTCAACTATTAAGCACCACGAAGCTACAAGTCTCGCTGAACATTAGTCAATCTAACTAAGGGAAGTCGTCCACCCATGAATACTAACCATGTCGATTGACTCAGAAATAGATCCGCAACCCCGAAATATATTTCGTATGTTCTGAAAAGAGAGCCGGTAAACCTAATAGGAACGTACCAATATTCATGAGATCATATCAGCATGTTCTATAAGGCCCAATAGACGGTCATCTAGCTATACCAGACGCAGCACAGAACTCGCAGGGTTTCGTTAAGGAAAATCTATCTGAACTTCCTCAGACAGCACCATGATGGTAAAGTCCTGATGAAGACACAGTCTACGTGTCGAAACGCGTTGACAGGAAACCATCCATTATCTATATTATACTCCCCCTTTATCTATGAATGCATATGTAATAATGCAATGATGTTTTATCAAACCTTATTAATGAACCAATGATTTTATCAAATGTTGTTCTGTTTGTATGGAATTAAAATGTACTTTATATGCTAAAGCAGTTGTATACCATTATTAACTACGGTTTGTTTGCCATTTGAATTGTGCCAGTAGTCAGCTTGTGTGCCCGGGTGTGTTACTCTACATACATTGGCAACACAGGATGTTGCAGCTGGTTCTAGGGTCCTTGGCGGAGTCGACGAGGGCGACGTATGTGACTGCATGGGGGGAGTTTGTGGCATCCGGGGCGCGATGGCGGGTTCCGGGGCAAGGTAGACAGGCGGATGTTATACAGTTCATCCTGTCGCTCATCGATATAGGGCTCACGCGGATCAGGATTGCGGGAAAGCAGGCAGGGATTGCCTTTATGGGTAAACTCTTGTGGGGTTATGCCCCCTCCACAGGCGAGCTCGGGTCACGGATGCTTAAAGGTTGGGCCTGGGAGTGTGGGAAGTGGGATCGGGTTCGGCCACCTTTGTCGTGGGCCTTATTGGGGCGAGTAGTGTGGGCCTTGCCTTGCATTTATCTGCAAGGATGCGGGAGAGGCTTGCTTGTTCGCTACTCTTATGGCGTGGATGTTCGCGGGGGGCTTTCAGGTATCTGAGTTGCTGGGGTCCAGAGGGGGTGCTGGGATTTTGTGGCCAGAGGTTGCTTTTGGGGGCGATGAGGTACGCCTTTGGTTGCGTAAGTCTAAAATAGACCTGAGGAGTGTCGGTAGGTGGGTATCGTTGGGGAAGGTGGAGTTGGGGGAGGTATGCCCGGTGCGTTGGGGATTGCGGGGAGCCGGCGGAAGGGTTGGTATTCCGGCACGCGGATGGGCGGGAGGTTACAGACGTGCAGCTGTTGGCAATATTGCGGAAATCGTTAGCTCTGCTGGGTGTGGATGGGAGGAGCTAAGGCACGCATTCCTTTCGGATTGGCGCAGCGTCGGAGGTAGACAGACAGGGGTGGGGGCGAGGGGACATCATGCGCTTGGGCAGGTGGTCGTCCGATTGCTACAGGCGATACGTGCGCGGTGATGCTAGCCAATGATGGCGCCGGTTGGGTATGTGGTGTTTGTACTTACTTTTGTTTCTCAATTCAGGTTCTCTGGCATGTCCCCTCGCCCGTGATATGGCAGCGTGGATAGTGGGCCACTCATTTGTAAGCCCGAGACAGTTATTTTGGTGAGAATTTGGGGTTTAATCCTGATGTTTTTAAAGTTTGTTGGTCGGGGAGAGAGGGTATGAGCTGGAAGGAGTTGCTGGCGACACTTAACGTACTGTTGGTGGCGGGTAGGTGTCCGGATGTTTTGGTTCTCCATTTGGGAGAGAACGACATGGTCAGGGAGACGGGATTAATTTTGATGAGGGCCATGAAAAAGGACCTGGAGGAAATTAAAAGGCAGTGGTCGGGGTGTACGGTGGTTTGGACAGAGTTTGTTCCGAGTAGGGTCTGGAGAGGGGCGGCGAAACCTCAGGCGGTGGATAAGGCCAGTAGGAAGGTCAATGTTGAAATGGTTTGTTTGTAGGCACTTGAGATTTTCACGGATATGGCATCGGGACATTTGATACGATGCGCCACAGCTGTTTCGGGGTGACGGGTTCACCTTTCCCGCATTGGCATGGACCTTTATCTGCTAGAGTTACGAGAGGTTTTGTCTAGGTTGTTGGGAGTGCGTTGGGAGTGAGGAAGTAGGGGTGAGTTTCATCAGGACGACGGTTACAGGGGGCGGGGGGCAGGAAAAGGAGGAAGCGGTGTAATCACCTACCCTTCCGCCTTTTACTGGGTGGCGGAGTGGTTTTTGAAGTTAGCCAAGTTTGGCTGGAGTTTGGTCGTTTATCGTTAAGTTTGAGGAGTTGGTGAACAGGAGCGGGGAAAGGTTAAGCAGGTTGGAAGTTTACATTAGGAGAAAGGGGGCAAGCCACACTGACAACCATTTGTGTGTGTAAACGGCCGCTTTATTGAAACAGGTGCACATCACACTTTATTAAAACTGGCACTTTGCCTTACAAAACTAAAACCTCTCTAAACATCGAATTACCTGACCCCTTGACATTTCCTCCCCCACCCCTACGATCCCCACATGATAAAAAAAAACACCCTGCAACATACAATACATAACTTCCAATACATTAAATAATACACAATCTTATCACCTAACATTATAACTCCTACCCTCCCAAGACCTACAATCCTATCTGCCTTCCTGCAACTGTAACTAACAAACCTCCCTCCCAAGCTCTCAGTTTTCATCGAAGTGTGATAGCGGTAAATGTGCAGCTGCATGTAATGGCATATGCAATCACCGCAGCATAGCACACAGCACCACTTATTTTACAGCTGGACTTGGCCGACGGCAGCACTAGCGAGGTAGTGCTCCCGTCGGGCAACGGCCGACGGCAGCACGCAAGGGGTTAAATGACCCAGTGGGACATGGCAGAGTGTACTGGGCCTCAGGTGAACATATAAAGATTATATGTTCCAGGAGTCAACAGAAAGCAGGGAATGTTGGACACAGAATCCTGCATGGTGGTGTAGGTAGGCATAAAGAGACACCCGGGAACAGCTGCAACTACAGAAGCTGGGGTCTGCCCAATATTTTGCACACCTAGAACCAAGAAAGAGTATGTCTGAAAATCCAGTCATGACGTTTATGTTACGGGGGTGGGGCAATAATTTCGATATGTGTCGTAACTGTAAGCACACAGAACAAAATTCCCAATTTTACAGTCAGCATCACACACCCCCACCATCAGTCCTTTCCTCCAGAAAATTCCAGAGGGCCAAACTGTGGATAACAGAATGCGGCATGATATTTACCAAGTGTCAACTCTGATTACAACTTAATTACCGCACCAGGTAAACAGGTCACCAGCAGTGTTGATCTTTTCCATGTCCAGTCAATTCTTTAACACTAAATGTCAATCATAATTAGGTGAAAGTGATCAAGACTACAGGAGCACTGCAAAACAAGGCTTCACCATCACATGCGAGTGTCAGGTGTGTATTTAAACGACGGATTCTTCACTGAGGATTGGACCTTTTTTATATTGGTTTTGGGAAGTCACGTTGGTCGGCTACTACAGCTTACGGTTAACTGTTCAGGGTGTCTTGTGGAATATCAGTAGCTTGTGCAGCTACAATAACGTCACAAAAAAAAATACAGTTATATTCAGATTAAAGACATTTATAAATAGAATTAATACTTTAAATAGCAGTTTTAAACATGTATGGTAACCTTTACCCAATGTGTATCGAGAAATGAAAAACCCATAATAAACTAGCTAACCAGCATATATACAATAAAGATCAAAATAACCCCTAGCCAAGAGGCTGTATAAATCACAAGTCTTATAATGTACAAATGTATAAATAAAAACAATGATTAGCTAAAAGGGTATTCTGACACGAACGTGGAAAGAGAATTCTCTACTCTGCTAATGTTGATGCATTTCTTTTAAGTAACATATGAACCGTTTTATCATCCAAAAACAGAACAGCCCTGGCAATCCAATCTATGAACTAATACGGATATAAAAAGTATCGATTGAAATGCAGGTTCTTCAGTGTTAATATATGGGACATATGATCTCTACGAATTAATTCACACTGTAGACTCATACAGCGAGCACTGAGCTGGCCACAGAAATAACTGCAGTAACCAAATGAGACCAATACAACCTAAAACGGAAATACCCCCAATAACTTTCTGCCCAATATCCATAAAACAGATATATTACGATTAGGTAAAACAGAGGCAGCCATGTTAAGTAAACCATGGCCTCAATTATTAGCCCCCACTCCCTTGAAGTAGGGAGTACCAAATGAGCTGTGAATCAGGAGTCCTCGACAAATGTGAGTCCATAGTAACAAAAGGACCAATGTGAACAAAGCAAAGAGGAGGGTGACACATTTAAGAAAGCCTTGCCCTGGTGAAACAGTGAAAACCCCTGGCACACAACAAGTAACAGAAGAAGACGCAGGTGGCTGGAAAAGCCTTCATGTTCACCAAGTCTACCGTTGAAGAGATTAAATAATGCAGACCTTGAACGTGTGTGGTTTTTTAAAGAGCTCCAGCGGCTGTGAATACCTCGCCAATCCCCGGCATCTCTGAATAGCTGCTGCTGGAGGCGGAGATGTGTGGTGCAAGTGTGCAGAAAACCTCAGGAGGGGGCGATGCCGAAGGGGAGGTGAAAAGGAGGTGGCAGCCCCTCTCCTCTCTGCTGCACCTGTCCGCAGCGCAGCCAGAGGATGTGGCGGGCTGAGTCAGCCGGCACAGATACGAGCTTTCCTCCTGCTGCAGTGGTACACCGCAATCATCGCAAATACGAACCATCTTCAAGAGACTGGCCCACAGGGAGAGATGCTGGTCAATCAAAGCTCGCACGCAGCACTTAACACGTCATTCCCGCATCGACAATCAGAGAAGACATCATTTAATTTATCAACTGTAATTGCATTATTCGTACGCAGTTCTGTTGCTCCACTGGTTCCGTTTCTATATGTCTGTCAGTAAATGTTTTCTGGATAGCACTTTAACACTTAAAGATGGTGCCAGCGCTTTGTGCAAATTTAAACGCTGGGTGAATACTGCAGAGCTACCGGCACGACCTGCTGCAGCCGCACATTTTGTAGACACTTCTGCTGACAAGAGGGACTGACATTTCGGAGTTAAACAGGCACAGTGAGTTATTTTCTTCACCAAAGAAACTCACCCTGATTCACAGAATATAAGGCAATCCCTGCACCCTGCCCCTCGGTGACCTACAAAGCTTTAAACAGAGCTTCAAACTTACTTAACGGGCATTGTGTTTCATTCACACGCGCACCACCTTGCTGAATTGACAGAATTCAGGAGATCAGACACTGCCACACACCAAGCAATACAATGCAAAGCTTCCTGGTTGAAGCCAACCCTCCACGGTCGCATCTAGCTTGGAAAAGAGTGGAGTCGCAACAGCAACAACAAGTTCTTTGGACAGTCACAGGAGCACACATGCAATATACAACTGGAATGGTAACAATATGATTCATTCAAGCAGAACCAACAAGGCGCTTATAAGAGGATGGAGTTGTGCAAAGGCCTTCTCTCTTGGGAGCCACGGTTAGAGCAGTTTGGAGAAACATGTATTCCACCCACACCATTGATGTACTCTAGGCACCCTGCACTGCTATGCATTCCTTTAAGGAGCAAACAGGATTTCTCTATTTTCGAGACAAATGACAATTATTAACTATTTTTGTGCCGGGTGCCCTTTGCTACAGACTTGTAGCTACATTGTGTTGTTAATATATTACTGAGTACAATGGTACTCTTTTTTTTGATAAACCAGATTTTTTTGATCTTTTAACCTAACAAAACAACATAGTATCCAATACATATAATTGTCTGCTAGGCGAGGGTTATTTCTCGTATGGCGTACAACCATTGCTCAGTCATTTGTAAGTTCATCGTAGTTCCACCAACGTCCCCAAATCTTAACATGTTTGCAAGGATTGAGATATATATATATATCCCCACTTTGACACACCAGCCGATGGTACTCTTTTTATCAACTTCATATAGATGAAAACCTCAATTGCCCTCACATGATTCGAATCTGTCACCTGTAATGACACTGATCAAATCAAACCATTACTGGAGGTATCCGCTTCCTCTATATGGCTGGAGAGATTCAGCAGGGCTTTTTTTTAAGGAGAAATTGTTCTGGATAATTCTGGTGAAAGCCTGGGTGGGTTATTTGGGTGTACTGCAGTATTTGTAATGAGAGACTTGGTCTACTGGGACGCGAAAGAAGACTTTGTAATGGTCAGTCCATTTTAACGAAAAATGGGTTTCGACCCCAATGTAATCAAGATTAGTAAAAAGAGTCAAGTGTATGGCCCGCTGAATATGTAGGAGAGGAGACTGTCTGTTGAAAACCCAGAATGTTCACCAAATCGAATTATTGTTCATTAACTCCATGCGTGCGGCTTATTTTCCCGCCGTACGCTTAAGTTTTAAAAAACCCGCGGTTCATGACGAGCTCAGCTCGTCATGAGTGTACGAGAGGTGTACCTCATGACGAGCTGAGCTCGTCATGAGCGTCGAAGGGGTTAAGCTTTTAAGCAAGCATGATAATCATAAAAATGTCTGCTTTCATTACAAAAGGGTCAGTAAAATCAGCAATAGCAGAGTTAAAGCCGGTTTAGAGGCCTTGCAACCAACATATAAGACTGCCAGCTAGTCTAAAGTGTAGTTAATTTAAGTGAAGGGCCAACATTACTGCTTAAGGGATAGGTGTAGTACAGTACTTAGCAGGAGACCTTAGAGGTAAAAAAACCAAAGACCGCAACTCTACCAATTTTGTAATGGTGGTTGGCGCAAGAAACTGAATAGCCCTGCGGAATTGAGGTAGCTATGTCTGGTGCAGTAGAATCACTCAGCCAGGTTTCCAAGAGAACCAAGACACATGAACAATGAGTGGAAATAAAGTCAAAGATGTTCGCTTAATGTGTTGTAATGTACTGGGCGGGTCCTTCCCGCATGAAATTAGTTACTAGACTATATACCACTATGCAGGTAAACACTGCGCCGACATACTGTAGGGCTAGGGAGAGATAGAATACGGTGCTAGACACAGCACTCATAGAGAAGGATTGGGATCACGGTTTCTCCCCCACGGGGTTTCTGACAGCGAATTGTAACCTGCGAATCATTCATTTTAAGTTCCTTCAGTAACTGTACTATACACCCAAACAATTAAAGAGGTATGGGTTGAGAGAATCCGACAATTGTACAAGATGTAAGATGTAGGAGGCGGATTTTATACATTTGGCTTGGCTCCGTGAGGGTGTGTAGTAAAGGAAGATGCACAGTCCAACTGTGTAAGTAGATAATCCTTTATTGTAGATTCCTTCTAGGATAGGTAAGTAGGAGAGGATAGGAAGTATAGATAAAAACCCCACCAGGAGCAAGCTCCAAGCAGCTCAGTCCGAGTTGACCAACCGACACTGTGAGCACAGAGACACCCAGGCATTCCATGATGTCATGGTACATTCTATACAGTGGAGAACAGTAGAGAAGTAATTTATTACACATCCTCCTTCCTTAGGGAATGACAGGAGAAACAGGGAGAAATATAATTAAGATACCTCAAATATAACATGCAAGTACAAAAATAAGATACACACATCTAATAATGTACTACATGAGGTATCAGAAATACCATTAGCATGAGCAGAAATAAAGTAAGATGCTAACATTACTACGCCCATCCCCCTTCCTTAGATTAATAAAAACCAATGCAACAAAGAAGGGGGGTCACCCACACAACCTCCCCATAAATCGGTACAAAACAGGGTAGGCACCATGGTAAACAAAGATGGGTGTAGACACAGACCCTTGGGAGAAATACAACACCCCCAATAAAAGGTACAACAGGGGTTAGATTGACTCTAGATAAACAGAAGAGTGCAACACCCACAACAGAAACCAAAAGTTCCCCTGATCAGGATAGAAGGCATGCTGACACTGAAAACTAGGATATGGCTTCTCACTCAAAGTCCTACCAACATGAAACCCTTGGCCACGAGTTCCAAGAAGGTAATTAGTTACTAGACTATATACCACTATGCAGGTAAACACTGCGCCGACATACTGTAGGGCTAGGGAGAGATAGAATACGGTGCTAGACACAGCACTCATAGAGAAGGATTGGGATCACGGTTTCTCCCCCACGGGGTTTCTGACAGCGAATTGTAACCCGCGAATCATTCATTTTAAGTTCCTTCAGTAACTGTACTATACACCCAAACAATTAAAGAGGTATGGGTTGAGAGAATCCGACAATTGTACAAGATGTAAGATGTAGGAGGCGGATTTTATACATTTGGCTTGGCTCTGTGGGAGGGTGTGTAGTAAAGGAAGATGCACAGTCCAACTGTGTAAGTAGATAATTCTTTATTGTAGATTCCTTCTAGGATAGGTAAGTAGGAGAGGATAGGAAGTATAGATAAAAACCCCACCAGGAGCAAGCTCCAAGCAGCTCAGTCCGAGTTGACCAACCGACACTGTGAGCACAGAGACACCCAGGCATTCCATGATGTCATGGTACATTCTATACAGTGGAGAACAGTAGAGAAGTAATTTATTACACATCCTCCTTCCTTAGGGAATGACAGGAGAAACAGGGAGAAATATAATTAAGATACCTCAAATATAACATGCAAGTACAAAAATAAGATACACACATCTAATAATGTACTACATGAGGTATCAGAAATACCATTAGCATGAGCAGAAATAAAGTAAGATGCTAACATTACTACGCCCATCCCCCTTCCTTAGATTAATAAAAACCAATGCAACAAAGAAGGGGGGTCACCCACACAACCTCCCCATAAATCGGTACAAAACAGGGTAGGCACCATGGTAAACAAAGATGGATGTAGACACAGACCCTTGGGAGAAATACAACACCCCCAATAAAAGGTACAACAGGGGTTAGATTGACTCTAGATAAACAGAAGAGTGCAACACCCACAACAGAAACCAAAAGTTCCCCTGATCAGGATAGAAGGCATGCTGACACTGAAAACTAGGATATGGCTTCTCACTCAAAGTCCTACCAACATGAAACCCTTGGCCACGAGTTCCAAGCAGGTAGACTTCGACCGGAGCAAAGTGTCAAAATGAAAAGGTACTCTATAGATGGTAACCCTTCGAACTGTCAAATCACCTTCCACCAAACAAGAGAACAGCACAGGGTATTCACCCTGAAAAATTACACCACCTCCCCTAAGTAGGTACACCACGGAAAACTCACCATGGAAAACTACTGAACCTCCCCTTAATAGGGTACACCACAGGGTACTAACCCTGGGAACAGGTATGGAGCATTGACTACCTACAAACACCACCACCTCCCCAAAGTAGGGTACATTACAGGATACTCACCCTGGGAACTGATATGGGGCATTGACTACCCACAAACACCACCACCTCCCCAAAGTAGGGTACAACACAGGATACTCACCCTGGGAACTGATATGGGGCATTGACTACCCACATACAACACAACCTCCGTAAAGTAAGGTACACCACAGGATATTACTCACCCTGGAAAACAAAAACCAAGACTACAACATCCCCTACATAGGGTACACCATAAGGTACATCACCCTAGAAAACAGAATTGGGCATTTACTGGCCCCACAACCTCCCCAAAGAAGGGTAAACCGTAGGGTTAAAAGATGTCGCCCTAGGAAACTACAGCCACAACAGCTCTCAATACACTTTCCATAAGGACACCAAATACACACAATAGGGCAACCACTTCAGAAACTTCCACAAAGATAATGCAACCAAAACAAAAGACTATGCTCAAACAAGCGTGCACTCAAAACATGCACTGAGAAGCTAAGCACTTCCAGAATAAATAAATAAAAGACTTGAGCTCCGGTGAGCGGTCTCTCACCCGGGGTCCCCGCACACAGCTCTCGAAGTGTCAGGCAGTCCATGGTCCTCTTCAGCCCGTTCTGCTGTCCACGCAGCTACAACAGTCCCAGGAACATTGTTCTTGCCCCTGCTGGGATCAGCAACTCCAGGGAACTCCTCGTGGACTAGGTCAGGAGTATAGTGAACAGCAACATGGAAGACCAGTAAGACTAATCCAAACGCTTCAGCGGACATGAAGTTATCAACAGGTGCATCAATTTCATCCTTATAGTCTTGGTGCTGATCAAGCAATGTTGTAGCCCGTACCACATTGTTGATCAGCTCGACGCTGCCACCAAGCGCGTGCATCTCCAGAACTCAGCAGGCGAAATCTCGAAACATTGCAGGGCGCGCGTCCACCACAGCAAAATTTGTTGTGAAAACAAGACAAAACGTGGCTGGCAGACAGCAACTGCAAGTAATCCTCCAAAATTATGTGCCGAAGCCAAGCACAAGATGGCGGCACGCCTCTCGATGCCGCGCCGGATGGCTAACGGAAAAGGCGTGCACCAAAGCGTATGCTACAGTAAGCAGCCCGATGAAGATTTGGACGTCATAGGAGGCAAGACACGAAGTGAGCAAAACAAAGTGTAACCACCACCGTACAAATTCACCACAAAAGATACGGCCTCTGCCTCCCACAAACTCGAGCACATGTCACGCCTCTCACCAGACAAGATGCCTTCCTCCAAGGTGCATGGGCAGTGCGCCGAGAGTCCACACAGGCAAAACTGACCCACACTTCCGGTTCCTCTCCAAGGCTCAAAGTCACTCTCGAGAAGGCTCCAATTCACACACACAGTGCGACAATGAGTAGGTTGAAACAACTCGTCTGGACACCGTTGAGTCCTCTCCAACACTGCCTGTTAGACTCAAACAGATGCAAAGCTGCACAGGCATTTACAATGCAGCATCTGTCTTGGCGAGTGTGCCAAAACCAAAAACACAGCAGCGCTTGTGAGAGGAGTGTTGCAGGAGAGACTTGATCAATGTTGCTGATGAAACTTGTTCACTGTAGTAGACTTGCAGACAGTGGCAGGATAACAACAGATTCACTAGTGACCAACACCCAGGCCGCAGGATGTCCAGATGGTATAGGACACTGGTGGGGCTGGCCAGGGAATTACCTTTAAGTTTCAACTGACGTTTTGAAAGTCCTTAATGTCTTTGGTTCTTTGTCTTTTGGTTCATTGGTTCCTTAGTTAGCCTTTCTCCTTACTCCACGCATAGGTTCCAGATCGTCGCCAAGTTGTAGTAAAGGAAGATGCACAGTCCAACTGTGTAAGTAGATAATCCTTTATTGTAGATTCCTTCTAGGATAGGTAAGTAGGAGAAGATAGGAAGTAAAGATAAACCCCCACCAGGAGCAAGCTCCAAGCAGCTCAGCCTGAGTTTACCAACTGATACTGTGAGCACAGAGACACCCAGGCTTTCCATGATGTCATAGTACATTCTATACAGTGGAGAACAGTAGAGAAGTAATTTACTACAGGGTGCATGATTTTTGGGAGCAGGTTAGCAAGACCCTGTCCATTATTGTAATGGAGCTGGTGGACTGCACACCACAGATGTGCTTATTGGGCCTAGGGAGGCATCTAAATCCGCAAAATAGAAGGTTGGTGCTGACTGGTCTGCTTCTGGCGAAGAGGAAAGAGGCACAATTTTGGGATGGTAGAAATGCACCACAACAGCAACAGTGGCTAGAAGAACATATATACTGTACAGATCAACTGTCGTAATATGCTGAAGAACTTCCTATGCCATGTAGGCCAAAGGACTTTTGGGCCCCAATCACGTCCTACCTACTGTCCACACATGAAAGGAACTCGCCTGCTACAGCCATTAATGATTGTATCCTGGACATAGCTGAGTATATGTGTGTGTATATAACTGTGTACACTGCGGAAGAACAAGGATGTGTAATGTAACTATTGTGTTGTTTGGCTATGGGATGTGCATGCCTGGTACTTATAGTTTATATGTGAACATGATGTTATCTATATATAAGATTAGAAACATTTTTTTTAATGTGTTGTAATGTACTGGACATGGAGCAGAAAGCAATGCACAACATGGGAAATAGGGATGATAAGTGTCCTGCAAGAAAGATGGCAATGTAGACCTCGTGACTGGATAAGTAGGTAGACAACCTACAGATGTAGCAGGATGTGGGCATGACACTAGGCTGTGAATGTGTAAATGGATGCACACAGTGTTTGCCTATTTTATTAAGTGTTATCAGCTGTATAGCAGTATCAGGTCAACGAAGTAGAAAAAAAACAGCGGTCATGACGATCGGCACACCTTCTTCTACCACCTATCCCATTATAAGTCTTGTGTCCTCTACAGATACTCATGCCACCATATCCAGATCTGCGACACCTCTCCTCAGACTTCCCCTCCGGATATCCAACCGTGTTTCACTCGTTTGTGGCACTATATCCTTCTGTCACCAAAAACTCACTGCTATTCATTTCAGTCAATAAGCTCTGCTTCCTCCCGTCAACCATAATTATTCTAGCTATTATGTTACCAGGTCTGTGCCGGCTACCTCTTCACTTATCCTCCTGTCACCTAACCTCAGCTGCATCTCAAGTCCTATCCTGTCACCTGTATTAGCAGAGGCGACCCCCAAAGGGGGCCTCACGGGCCGGTTCCATAACTACGCTGGGGACCTGAAAAATCTGGTCTGGGCCTCCACAGCACGCCCAATAACAAAAAGGGGAGACCCCTGCCCGACCCTGTTCAAGGTTGCGCGCTAAAGGTGGTGCTAAAATCCCTGCCCAATAGGTGGGGGTGACTGCCTCATACTGGAAGGGGGCGAGGGGGGTGGCTTTATAAGCACACCACTGTCCCAGCACAAGTTACTTCCAGCCTAACTTCTATAAGAGTCCCCACACAAAAACCAACAGGGAACTTTATGACCCCATAAAACGGCATGTATGATGGCTTCAACAAACTAAGCGGTATCATAAGTATGGCAAGCAGATAACAGAACGTGATTGTGATGCCTCAAGAATAATTTATGAGTTGTCAGCTGTCGTGAGTTATGACCGGTCACATGATTTGCGAGCCTGTCAAAATGATTTATGACCTGGTAAATGGAATGATTAATGACCCGTCACGTTGATGATTTATGAGCTTGTCAAAAAGTGACATGGCCCCTGTGTAGTGTATTGATGGCCTGTCATATTGATTTATGACTGGAGTACTGTAATGCACATAAAAGGATGATGCAAGTATTTCATACCTATTAATAGAATAAAATGCGTCCAACAACCACCACAAGAAACAAGACAAGTTTTTAGCAAACTTTATTGAGATGTATGTGAGGACTGTTATGCACGTACAGTTTGAGTGGGCCCAGTGCAGGGGTTAACGGCCTCTACAAATTTCCACCCGTATACAGCCACCACCTGTGTCAGCTTGCCTTCTACTGACACTCACCAACCCTTTGGTCAATAATCGCAGTGCCATTGGAATTATGTGAATCTGCGGCTGCTGCGTTTTCTGCTTAACTATGCATTTGACGCATCTGCCACTTAATCCATCACGAGCTGCATAATCTATAGATTTTAACAAAAAAATTGCTTCTAGCTCAATCGGGTCACAAGTTAATAAAATCGTGCCAACATGTTTTCCTGTACAGTGGACGGCACTTCATAAAAGTTGTCTGGTCATCTTTCAGCTTTTTATGACAGCATTTGGTTGTCAAACTGGTACTGAGACAAAACCTTTGCCCCGATAGTGCTAAAGTGTAAAAAAAAAAATATAATAATGAAGCAATACTATCAAATACGTGAGCAGTACGCCACATATTTTGCCTATTCTTGCCATATCCTGTAGACTTGCTGCATACATTTAATGTCCCAACATGTGCCCGAGTCACCTATCCCCTGCTGCTGCTGCCTCCCGTTAACCCATTCTCACCTGTTCTCAATCTCTCCACTGCACCTCATACTTATTTTACCAGTTCACCGCCCTTTCTTTTGTTGTGCACTTCTCTTCCCATCAATCCACTGGACATTCATTACTTGTGTAATGTCACAGTTCTGCTGTCCCCCACTCACCATCCAGCCACCCCCTGTTCCATCCCCTTCCGTGAACATCCTGCTCACAATATTCATAACTGGCCCCTGCTATTAGTCAGCCCCCGTTGACATCCGTCTTGACGCACAGCCAAACTCATTTCCCTGCTCTTGTAACATTCGATCCCCCATCTTTTTCATGTTGTCTCCAAGACGGCTCAGTAACTTGAACACTTGGAGCCAACATCTTAGCAATTTGCATGTCACAAGTCTGTATCCCTGTAAGGCCAACTCAATGTAGTACACTAACTACCATAAAAGAGAATAATACTGATGCCTGTCATTACAACACTTTCTAATGACCTACGTGTGGTTTTTAGGCACCTAATTTTAAATAAAAAAATTATCATTGAAGTTTTGTCAACTTTTCGGGTTAACTTTAATCACATATCCACCACTAACCCCAGTTATCCATCATTACCCAACCCGCCTGTCACTCATATGACATCGCCCGCCAACTATACACAGCCTACTCCTAGCCACCATTGTCTACTATACTCTGTACATTTTGGTTCTCTTACTTCAGTACACAGCCAGAAGATTAGTGCTGTATTCTGGGTGTCATGAGCAATCCAGTTCTATTCTAGAACTGGTATGTTCTAAAGTAGAGAGAATGTTCGTTGAGGCAGTTGCTTACGGGTTCTAGCCCTTGCTGGTCGCTGCTTTCCAACTTGCCAAATTAAGCAACTTCCTCTATCACTACAGGGTGCGGACCCTCACAATTAGCACACATTTCCCCACACTTTCTCTGAATCACCCTTACGTACAAAGTTTAGGGAGTAATAGATGCTGGCTGCAATTGTCCTGATATTATGCCCTCGATACGAAACGTTTGACAAATGTTCCTATGACCCTTATATTGATCGCATATTACACTCTGAAAAGCACAATGAACAATTTCTAATCTTGCAACCATTGATGGGGTTTTGAATAACTTGGATTGAAAAAGAAGCCGGAGATTCTGACATGCTCTTAAAATGGCGGGAACTATTGGTGGGCTGCATCATTCTCCTAAATGGGACATTGAGGGACATTATTCAATGCTACCTGACAAAAAGAACATAGTGTGCTACTGGTTTAGATAAAAGGTTAACGATGATGAAAAGCATGCACATAATAACGCTACCTAATGAAAAATAAGTTTGGCAGAAGATCAAATACATATCCGCTCTACAGGCAAAGTAAAAATCTGGAGGTACCAGCCAGGCTAAAGAGCATATAGCTTCACAGTTGTCAACCTCACCGATTATGAAGTTAGCTATTGCTTTTATAGGAAAGCAAAATCCTGCAGGTTTATGAGTGACTTCATACTGCTATTTCTGGACTTATTTGCACTGTGTTGATGAGGGTAAGGGTGGAAACAGTTTACAAATGTCACTCATATGTTTTCATATCAAACAGAAGCCACACCATGATTTCTTCTGATCTGAATACCATTTTATGTCATTTCTTGTGATATTGTTCTAATATCAGAATATGAATAGCAAAAAAAGTCTGACAGATACTGGGAAATAAAAATAATTTTCTCATTTAAAAAAAAGTGTCTATTAGATGTACCTTTTTCTATCATTAACTCCAAGACGGTGATATTTTTAACAATTACAGCATGAATGGCAGAGGCAAAAAATACACCAGTCAGCACCTCCGTACTGTTTACCAAAAGTGTAATGTAAGGATCAGTAGATGGGCGTGCTCAATGTATAACACTGTGCCACTCACTCAGTGTTGCTTTGAGTGGAGAAGACTTTACCCCATACCAACACTTTATTGATTACAGAGGACAACCGCTATTCAGTTTCACAACTGACCTGGTCTGTTATTTTAATAAACATGAACACCATTCTCCATTTGAAGTAAGACGCGTTTTTCAGATGCCCGGCTCTGTACAGCAAGAACCCTGATGCTGTACCACTATTCTTACTAATGAAGTTTGGGGCTCGTTCTACTACAACACGAGCGCTTCTGTCTTTTTGACTTTCTACGCACCACAAGAACACATACTTGAAAATTGGACAGACTGAACTTTATTTCAATTTTTTTAATGTGCCGACTACGTTTATAACTCTCAACTTTGGAAAGGGTTTCAAGTCTCAACTTGCAGCTAAAAAACCTTAAGTATCTGGCTCACCGCTACTGCCGTGGTATATCCCGTACTATTGAGGGATTACGAGGACTCATGCTCCGATTCGTTCAACTGCTATAGAAGCCTTGAAAAAGTTCTCTATACGACGAAATGTGTCGGCTGTCTGCATCAACAGTCACTTCGGGTCAACACAATCAAGAATATACAGGTTTTCTTGTTCTTTTGTACATGGATGATTATTGTATACACTGAATGAATGGTGTTTATGTTTATTAAAAAAAACTGACAACAAGGTGACTTGTGAAACTGAATAGCGGTTGTGCTCTGTAATCAATAAATTGTTATTACGGTGATATTTTTGTAGAAGAGGTTTAGGGCACAATATTTCTGTCAGACAATATTTATAACAATACTACTGGATCACTGTAAGGTACCTTAATGTCACTCATTTTTTTTGTCTTTTTAATTATTGCTCTTGACTTCAATGGCATGATACTGTCTCCTGGCAATGTAATGGCCCTCCTTTCAGATTAGTATAACAGTCAAAAGGAACAAAAATGCCATTACGAACAGCTGCGACGCTTAGCTTACAAACAAGCTCAGCATCTCTGTTGGGTCTCGGAACACCCACAGGCAGGAGGTCATTAGACTGCAGATTAGGAAGTGAAAAAAGAAAAACCAAAGCATCAGGCCTTTTCCATTTATGCACCCGGGATGTAAACCAACATGCCAATATCTATCAGGACCGTCAAAGTGCTGCTCCAATTTAGTTGAGTTGAAGACACATCTCTTGAAAGAACACTACACCACAATCCTGTAACAATTCACTAACCAGCTACCTCTTCTATCATTTGTTAACTGTGGCACCTCTTGCCCCTGGGCAGCTCACTGCTGCCTTTTTGACTAGGTCCAAATTACACAAAATACCAGGTAGAACCAAGTAAGCATCTAAATGTTATTCAAGCAGCAACGTTTTGCTGAATTCCTGAATGATAGATCGAACATAATTTATTTTTTGACTTAACAATATTGACTTTGCTATTGCCAACATCACAAAATAAGTTATTGACCAAGATTTTTGGTATTAACCGCATGCGCGCTGCGGCGATTTTCGCGCTACGCGGCTTTTTTCAAAAAGCCGCGTTAGATGACGAGCTCAGCTCGTCATCAGCGTGCGAGCGGCGCAACTGATGACGAGCTGAGCTCGTCATCAGCGCCGAAGGGGTTAAAAATAGGGTTTCTGTAATCACAAAAGGGTTTCCTAGTATTGCAAAATGGTTTTGTTTGTAATAATGAAATCAGATTCAGCACCCAAAGGGTCTTCCTGACATCACAATAAATCCTCCTGCTATCAAATGCAGCTCTCTGATATCACAACAGGTCTTTCTCATATAACAATAGTGTATAAAAGCACTAGGCAGCTTTATTCCATCAAAATAAGGCTTCTGCACTTACTAATAGAGCATCATGACATTACAAAACATAGTATGACATCACAAAAGTACTGACACAACAATATGGTTTGATGGCATAATATGAATTTGTACCTGCACAAAAAGCCTTAGTACAATAACAGTGGGACGTCTTGACATGCCAAAAGGAATGTCATGACAACAACATAACGATTTCTGACTTGACATGGGGATCGTGACACCAGAGAAGGACCGTCTGGAAACATACTCGGACTTTCTAGCAATAAAACAAAATTTGTTGGCATGACAATAGGACCTTCTACCATCACAATAACGCCTTCTAACAACACCGGTAAGGGGGCTCCCTGAATTCACATAATGCCTCCCAAACGTTAGAAGGGGGCTTGCTGACCTTGCATTGAGGTCCACGTTCTACGCCTCTCAAACCATACCAAAATGTTTTCTAGCATAGCAAAGGCTGCTGACATTCGCCTTCAGTCATTTGCAATCCAATGTTTATCGTCCCTCGTTTTAACTCCCTTTTTTTAGGTCTCGCCTGAGACAGCGCATGGGCTGTCTCTTCGAGACATTTAGTAAGTGGCTTTTAAAAGTGCCACCAGAGGCTTTTGCTGGCCTACAGCTTGCGTTCACGAGCTCGTGCACAGCTGCCATCTGTGCTTTTATTGCTGTAATCAGGCTCCTCTACTAGCACTACCCCCTCCCTTTTCCCCCACCCTCCTGGTCAGCTTCATTTGTGTCTTCTAGCTGTGAATCATGCTCCTCTGCTCGCACTCCCCCTCCCTTATGGTCAGTTTCATTTGTGTCTTCTATCACTGTGAATGCTCCTGCTTCCACCAGGCACACACACCATCAGCCGTCAGTGCACGCTTTCACCAGGCACACACACCACCGGGCCATCAGTGCACGCTTCCACCAGGCACACACACCACCAGCCGTCAGTGCACGCTTCCACTAGGCACACACACCACCAGCCATCAGTGCACGCTTCCACCAGGCACACACACCACCAGCCGGCAGTGCACGATTCCACCAGGCACACACACCACCAGCCGGCAGTGCACGATTCCACCAGGCACACACACCACCAGCCGGCAGTGCACACTTCCACCAGGCACACACACCACCAGCCATCAGTGCACGCTTCCACCATGCACACACACCACCAGCCGGCAGTGCACGATTCCACCAGGCACACACCACCAGCCGGCAGTGCACGATTCCACCAGGCACACACACCACCAGCCGTCAGTGCACGCTTCCACCAGGCACACACACCACCAGCTATCAGTGCACGCTTCCACCAGGCACACACACCACCAGCCGTCAGTGCACGCTTCCACCATGCACACACACCACCAGCCGTCAGTGCACGCTTCCACCAGGCACACACACCACCAGCCGTCAGTGCACACTTCCACCGGGAACACACACCACCAGCCGTCAGTGCACGCTTCCACCGGGAACACACACCACCAGCCGTCAGTGCACGCTTCCACCAGGCACACACACCACCAGCCGTCAGTGCACGCTTCCACCGGGAACACACACCACCAGCCGTTAGTGCACGCTTCCACCGGGCACACACACCACCAGCCGTCAGTGCACGCTTCCACCGGGCACACACACCACCAGCCGTCAGTGCACGCTTCCACCGGGCACACACACCACCAGCCGTCAGTGCACGCTTCCACCGGGCACACACACCACCAGCCGTCAGTGCACGCTTTCACTGGGCACACACACCACCAGCCGGCAGTGCACGCTTCCACCAGGCACACACACCACCAGCTGTCAGTGCACGCTTCCACCAGGCACACACAACACCAGCTGTCAGTGCACGCTTCCACCAGGCACACACACCACCAGCTGTCAGTGCACGCTTCCACCAGGCACACACTACCAGCTGTCCATGCAGCATTCCACCAGGCACACACACCACCAGCTATCAGTGCACGTTTTCCTCAGCCACACACACCACAAGCCGTCAGTGCACGCTTTCACCAGGCACACAAACCACCAGCCGTCAGTGCACACTTTCACCAGGCAACTCACACAACCAGCCGTCAGTGCAGCAGGCAGGCAGGCTCTTCTTAGAGTTTCTTGGTAAATACGTGTTCGATGCCTGGGAGGGAGTGGGTAGTTTCCCCAAACCATGCTGAGCATGCAGGTGCAGTGCATGAACTCCTGTGTCAGTGAGTCATGCTGCCTGGGGCTCACTCACTCCACACTTGTAAATTGACCCTGCACCAGGTTTTTTCTCATTTACAAAGTTCGGCCCATACGCACAGCTAGGCTGCCCCCACGCCCTCGGGAATGACTGCTTCCTACAACCAGAATGGAAACAACATTAAGAGCAATGAAAACAAGTTCATTTGATGGCAAGAACTTAACAAAAACCATGTCCAGCTATTGTAGATCTGGCAACTTAAACAAAACAGCAACAAAAAAAGAACAGGCATTGGCATAGCCAATAGGTCTCGCTTTTTGGACCCTATACGTATTTAGTTATGCAACAACACCAACTGTTGCATGGCTAAACACTTATAAGGTTCCAAATGCGAGACCTATTGGCTATGCCTATGCTTGTTTTTAAATCTAATTGGCATCGCACTCTGGAAGGATGAAAGGGTGAATGGGCGTGTCGGGATTCCAACTCCTTAACTACAGGTTACAAAAAAAGTCAGCATACGTGTTAACTCACATGACTGTAGCACTCCTAACTTTGCTCTCACTTTTAGGAGAACTGCACCTTTTGTACGCTAAATAAATCCAGTAACGTCATTGTTTCCGGAGGATGCTGCAGGGCGCTATCATTCAAAGTTGCTTTCGGTTTCCCTGCTCTGCAAGATCCTCACATTAATTGCTTGGTTTTGGATTGGCCCGGGAATGCTTGTAAAAACGAGAGAAAGATAATTAACGGACAAAAAATTGAAACCTGCTTACCACAATAAAGAAGCTGCGAAGCACTGCCTCTGTACATAGGTTCTGTTTTCAGACCAGATGTTAAATGCTGCGTTCCGCCTCTTGTGCGTGATGCTTTGGTAACCTGGCAGTATTGAATGCTCCAAATAATGGCAAAGCTTTGGTCCAAAAAGTCCAAGACGTTAATTGCATTGGTCCATTGCATCCACACTCCCGCCTATTCCATAAAGCCCCACATTCTGGGTCCACGGGCTTTTAGAGGCGCTCTCCTTCACCGGTGTATTCCAAATAAATCACACAGTGCAACCCGAAGGGGTCCTTCTTCTTAGTGATAGACTGACTTGCTGCAGCCGCCAAGGATGCGGGATAAGTTGGGCCGCCGCTTGGAAACACAATACAGCTGGAGGAAGTCTATCTCCCTTAACCGCTGCAGACCGCTGGCTGTGATAACCTTCTACCTCCCTCCGCAAGCTTGCGGCAAGCTGGCCAGGCCGAAGCAGGTACACAGGGAGAGCGCGCTGAAAGCAAAATAGGGAAATAGAAATAGGACTAGCACGAATGCTATTACAATGCGGTGCCATGGCGACCATCTTAGCCTAGTAGCCACCTAAGAGCTGTGATAAAGAACGACAGTACCGAAGTACTTTTCACAGTTCGCCAGCAATGCCGAACAATCCATTTTATGAGTACTTGATTTTACATCTTGCTTAAGCTACCGTTATACAAGTCGTGGAGGTTCTATACAATATGATCTACTGCTTGCATGGGACATATTAAAGTCTTTTTTGCATGTTAATTGTGTTAGTATTTCGCCTCATCAGTGCTTTATTCTGAAAGACACTTTAATAATTTCAATTTATAAAGCTTTATTCGGAGCATAGGGAACATGTCCATAAAAGCACACAAATTACAAATACAGAACATTTCATCATAGTTAAAAAAGAACACACATGATACATAATATAATTATCCAGAAGGGGATGGAATAAATAATTTAAAAATGATTAAAAACACATACTTTTCCTGGCACCGATTGCTTTAAGCAAGAAGGTAGCTGTAAAAAAGCAAATGTCCGGATGATGCAAATTAAAAAGCAGTTTCATAGAGTCGGTAATTGTTCTTACTCCAAATCTTCTCAACATTGGCTTTAAAAAGATTTTCCGCAACTCACTGTACAATTGGCATGACAAAAGAAAATGCGTAGTGCTCTGTTCTGTGTTATTATCACAGGCACAGGGTCCAGTAGGGCGCATTTTTATATTAGGACATGCGACCAGATGGTGTGCTGTTCCCATCCTCATCCTTGTCAGCACAAACTGGTGCGAAACTCTGGTCCCTGTGTTAGGTATGGGTGGAATCCAATAAAATCATTTAAGCTATTATACAGCACACAAGTAGAAAGTTTTGATTCCTCCAGAGCACGCCTCTCTGCACAATAGTTCAAAAAAGTAATTTTCATATTAGACTTGGAGATGTCAGAGGCACAATGTCGATCAATGGTCATATTAAACCCAAAAACCTTTTGAAAACAGTCAATAGTATATTTGATCCAAGGGATCTTTAAGTGCTGATCCAAAGTGAGGCAATCCTCGATAATGGCTCTATTCAGAGAGGTACCATCATTGAGCCATACCGAGCGCCACAGTAGTAAGGGTCTTAGCATAATCAAATCATTCAGGAATTGAATCCCTGTTTCCTTATGAACCAAGTTGTTGGAGGTAGTTTTGGGTAAGCACAGGAGCCTTTTCAGAAAGTTATTCTCCTCTACCTGTAGACTCCCGGCTGATGCCACACCCCAAACTCCAGCCCCATAAAGGGCCGCAGAGAGACATCTAGATTGAAAGATTTTTAACATGTCCTTAATTCTTCTCTTCCCCAACTTCTTGGCAAATACAAAAACCCCATTAGCACTCCTAATCATCTTTGTTTTAACAGCTTTATGTTCGGTATCCCAGCTGCCATTTTTTGAAAATGTGATCCCCAGATAACAAAAATTATCGACTTTTTGGACTGTTTCACCTTCTATGGAATAATGGGAATTAACTTTCGTTTTAGCTCGTCCAGGCCCGCACTCCATCACATAAGTTTTCGACCTGTTAATCACCAGTTTCCTACTCTTGATGAACTTTACAAATCTGTCCATCAAACGTTGGAGACCCAGAGGGGTCCTAGACAGCAGCACAGCATCGTCCGCATAGAGCAACACGGGGATGTTAAGGTTGTTAACTCTTGGGACGTCTGCCGAAACTGTCTGCAGGACAGAATCCACCTCATTAATGAAGAGTGTAAAGAGCAGGGGTGCTAAAACACACCCCTGCCTAATTCCTCTTCTGATCCTGAACTTATTGGTACACTCCCCATTAGGTCCATACCGAACACTGGTGCAAAGCTTTTCATACAGGCGTGCCAAAAAGTAAACTATACCTTTGGGAGCTCCCATTTCAATCAGTTTAGTCCATAGTATTGCGTGGTCTACCATATCGAAAGCGCTGCTTAGGTCAGCAAAGCATAGATAAATTGAGCCGTTTTTGGCCTGGGTATATTTCCCTACCAATAGTTCTAAATTCAAGCACTGTTCAATGGCGCCCCGACCTTTTCTGAACCCGAACTGACTGTTGGTTAAAATCTCATTAGTCTCAGCCCATTCCTCTAGTCTGACTAAAAGGACCTGACTCATAACTTTTACAGATGAGTCCAGTAAGGATATTGGCCGATAATTTTTTGCGTTGCCCCGGTCACCTTTTTTAAAGATCGGGACAATTATTGAATCTGCCCATGTTGACGGTATCTTGCAACTAACTGCTGCATTAAAAATCTTAACCAACAATGGGCCCCAGATCTCCGGAGCAGTCTTGTACACATCTATGGGTACCCCATCAGGTCCCTGGGCCTTCCCTCCCTTACTGGCTCTTATACTATACATAACCTCTGCTGTAGTAATATTTAAAACAACGATAGGCCAGCCATCTTCAGAGGAGGCCAGTATATTACCAGAATCAAAAATACTGGAAAAATGTTGAATCCATGATTCCATGCTTACATTAGATGTAAGCTCGGGCACCTTCTCGTCCTTAAGGAATGGGCTGTTCACGGTAGTCAAAAACAGTGTACAGTTCTTCAGTTCTGCTGCTTGGCTAAGATTGTCCCACGCTTCCTGCTGGAGTTCAGCCTTTCTGCGTTTAAGGGTCAAATTATAATCCTGCCTAAGTTGAATCACCAGACTCTTATCTCTAGGTTTAGCTGCTAGGGCCTCTTTAAGGTCTCTCCGGGCAATAAAACAAGCATGGTCAAACCATCCCCTTTTTTGTCTACTCTTGTGCCCTGTTGCTCTAGAGAACTTCCTATTGATGGTTGCGTTGATTCTATCAAAGTGATCAATACTGTCAGCCGTGGTTTCATCCTGTTCAAGGATCGCCGTAATTTCCATCAGACAGTTATGGATGATAAAATCAGATGTTAATTCGGCTTTATCTCCTTTCCACCTCAACCTAAACCCATTCGGTCTATATGGTTCGATATTAACTATAGTACCTAGATCGAGAATGGGGACTGGTTTCCAAATCATGGCTTCGATAGTTAGGCAGTTATGGTCACTAAGCATAACATCAACCATCTTGGGCTCTGAGCACAAAGGGATTAGGTTAGTGGACATGCACATAAAATCAATGATAGTATTAGCCCCCCTCCCTTTAAACGTCGGTAAACTTTCTCCCAGGTCATTCTTTTCATTTTCCATGATTTCCATATCATAATCTATTAGGAAATTATTCAAGGTTTCACCATACAAATTATGAGGAAAATGAACATCAGCATCCCCTAAACGGTCATAAACACCACATAACTTTTGAAATGATAAGGGGCAAGCTGAAATATTAAAATCCCCAACAAAAATAAATTCATAAACACCATTAAAATTATTCACAATCTTACTTAGTTCATTTTCTAAGTCATTGATAACTGTGTGCCTAGTGCCATCAAATATATTATTATAGAAATTAATCAAAAGTATATTTCTACCCGCTTCTTGTGCTAGCCATAAAATCTGGGAGTGGGCCCCCACTATTATATGCTTTTTCACAGAGATTGGCAACTTGACTGAAATCAGGACCAGCAGCCCTCCTTTTGCTCTGCCAGAGGGCGATGCCAAGGCAGGAAGTTCATAGGATGCAAAGCCATCACTGCCCTTAAAATTTTTGCACCAGGTTTCCTGTAGGCAGATGATGTCAAATAAAGTAATAAAATCTTTCCATCCTAACATATCCTCCTTTGCCGTCAGGCCTGCAATATTCCAGCTGGCTATATAACAAGTTTCCTCTTTCCTAAGATGGCTAACAACAGGCGGTCCATCACTAAATACGGACACATTCTCATCTGAATTTAAAAGCTCTATATTGTACATAAAATTCTGATCTTCTCCTCCAACAGGCATGCAATCTACATTCACATTATTAACCAGTTCAATTTCGGGCGTAGTAAGTTCTCCAATATTATTTCTGTTTACATCCTTCCCGTTTCCCGAGACCATCTGATGTCAATCATTTTGGTCCAGAAAACTCAATGTCTGGTACCTATTCTGGATTGGGACTTGGTAAACCATCCCATTAGCAGGTGAGAAAAAACTGTCACAAGTTGGTACTAGGTTGGGGGTGTGTGGTATAAATGTATTCCCGCTAGGGGCAGGGTTCAGCATGTGCATCGGAAGAATGGATCTGCCGTCCTGAAAACCAGGGCAAAAGGTGGGTAACACAGGTCTATTTCCAATAGATGGAAAATTGGAATTGTTTTTTACCCCCTCCCTACAATTAGCAGAAGGCAACCTGTTAAGATGGTTATAGAAATAGCCCAATGGTCTTGCGACGACGTCTGTCTCAGACTGCGTAAGTGCAGCTGCTCTGAGCAGGACCGTCGCCACATGCTGCGGATGTTTGAAATTAATAATCACACAGTCAACCCCACAGGTCTTCCTTGTATTACCAATCCAATTGGCTCTTTTGATAGATATAATTTGATCAGAGAAGCCAACTGGGTAACCACAGTGGCGGTTTAACCAGGAAATAGTTTTATTTTTTAGGGAATCCGCTGACTCCTGGGTATAAGGGGCCTGAGTTAGAGTCGGGACATTAGTTAGGACCACAACATAGGGTACACATTCAGGGGGAAGATCTACTGGGCGCCTACATGTCCTTACAGGTACCCCATCAATTCCCCTTATGGCATCAGGCGTTGTTGAAGCAGCTGGTACCAAAACGGTGTTATCTCTTTTTGGTACAGCTAATGTTCTTACATCAGAAAGTGAGCCACCCGCCGCTACGCTTACCGACCCAGCTGCCGGTACCTGCAAAGGTCGGCCCGTATCCTGTACTACCGGGCGTGCCAATGCAGGTAACTTTTTAGGTAGTTGTTTCCCTACAACAGCATTGGGGGTGGCACTATTTGTATGACATAATTGTACCCTATCCTGTTTAGGTGCTGCATGTGGGCACGCAGTATCTTTAATATTTAGTATGGATTTATCCAAATTAACTGCATGCTGATCCACCACCGCCCTCAGTCTCAATACTTCTGCCGACAGATCATCAATTTTGACTAACAAAGGCTCTACAACCTTTTTCAGTTTATCATCGATAGTACTCAATAACAAGTCAAATTGAGTGGTATTAAAGTAAACACAACTGTCTTTAGATGGTGCCCCTTTTTCCTCAATGTTCTCTTTGAGTATGGTGTCTTTTTTGTGTGATCTTGCAGAATGGCTTCCCCGTTTAAGAGCTGTTTTCCTGCATGCTCTCATGAATTTTGTAGCCCTAGTGGACTGCTGAGGGGTACCTTCAATAATCTCAGAAGTGTTTGATGTGTCTTCCACCACAGTCAAGACATCAGGAGCCTCAGTGGATTCAACATTAATACCAATGTTATCAGTCTCGACTGCTATACCAGTCTCGTTAATGATATTTATATCAACATTATTGGGGTCCGAGGATGAAGACAGAGGGAGGTCTGGTAAATTATATTTACCTAGCGATTTCCTTCTATCGCAATTGATTCTGTTAACTACTTTCAATAGATAATTGTCTGGTAAGGTAGATTGGATAGACATATTGGGGGTAGTTCAGAGGTCACAACCAATGTTTTGAATACAGTTTTCCACTAACACAGCCAAACTGTATACGTACTCACAAATGAGGCCAAGGGGGGTGGCCCGTCCCGTCCCTGGTCGTCCCCAGACGGCCACAGACGGCCCGCCCTCTGCCCGGGCTCAGCCCGGCACTGCCCGCGCGCGTCCCGCGAGGCGGGACTCCCCTCTCCCTTTTCAGCGCCTCCGGGCGTGCTTGCCGGTGGGCGTGTCACCGCCGAGCCTCCTGAGTGCTGTAGTCTCCTGCCGCGTGGTGGACGAAGCGGCGCTCAGGGAGACTGCAGCGTGGAACCAGCACGGGCCCCCAAGTGTCCGCTGTGAAAAACAAAGCCCCCGCTTGTCAGGGCTCCCCTCTCCCTTTTCAGCGCCTCCGGGCGCGCTTGCCGGTGGGCGTGTCACCGCCGAGCCTCCTGGGTGCTGTAGTCTCCTGCCGCGTGGTGGACGAAGCGGCGCTCAGGGAGACTGCAGCGTGGAACCAGCACGGGCCCCAAGTGTCCGCCGTGAAAAACAAAGCCCCCGCTTGTCAGGGCTCCCCTCTCCCTTTTCAGCGCCTCCGGGCGCGCTTGCCGGTGGGCGTGTCACCGCCGAGCCTCCTGAGTGCTGTAGTCTCCTGCCGCGTGGTGGACGAAGCGGCGCTCAGGGAGACTGCAGCGTGGAACCAGCACGGGCCCCCAAGTGTCCGCCGTGAAAAACAAAGCCCCCGCTTGTCAGGGCTCCCCTCTCCCTTTTCAGCGCCTCCGGGCGCGCTTGCCGGTGGGCGTGTCACCGCCGAGCCTCCTGGGTGCTGTAGTCTCCTGCCGCGTGGTGGACGAAGCGGCGCTCAGTGTGACTGCAGCGTGGAACCAGCACGGGCCCCCAAGTGTCCGCCGTGAAAAACAAAGCCCCCGCTTGTCAGGGCTCCCCTCTCCCTTTTCAGCGCCTCCGGGCGCGCTTGCCAGTGGGCGTGTCACCGCCGAGCCTCCTGGGTGCTGTAGTCTCCTGCCGCATGGTGGACGAAGCGGCGCTCAGGGAGACTGCAGCGTGGAACCAGCACGGGCCCCCAAGTGTCCGCCGTGAAAAACAAAGCCCCCGCTTGTCAGGGCTCCCCTCTCCCTTTTCAGCGCCTCCGGGCGCGCTTGCCGGTGGGCGTGTCACCGCCGAGCCTCCTGGGTGCTGTAGTCTCCTGCCGCGTGGTGGACGAAGCGGCGCTCAGGGAGACTGCAGCGTGGAACCAGCACGGGCCCCCAAGTGTCCGCCGTGAAAAACAAAGCCCATGGAGGTTCTATACAATATGATCTACTGCTTGCATGGGACATATTAAAGTCTTTTTTGCATGTTAATTGTGTTAGTATTTCGCCTCATCAGTGCTTTATTCTGAAAGACACTTTAATAACTCTTTCATTAAACCGAATTTGCCTTTACCGCTTTCTGAACATTTTACAAATAGTGATAGTGGTAATAATATGAAATTTGAGTTGCAGGTATATAGCAGACCTCTAAAGTTTGAGAATTTGTTAGGAGTGAGTAATAATTAGCATAACTGATGACATCACATGACTCAAAGTAACAACATAAGACACGTCAGTAGAGTGCATCCGCATATAATTTAAAATTTGCTAACATTCTTGCCAAGAATTTTCAATTCTATTAAGGACAGGAGGCGAGGATTATGCTTATCTCAATTTCTTTACTGAAACACAGCAGCCAATAGAAACACAGTAAAGAAACGAAAAACTACATTAGCCATAAACCCTGGTTAACCATAGAGTACATAAACCATATATAAAGAGTCATAGAGGTCACCACTTCCTCTTTCTTTGTCCAGAACCAAAAGGAATAACAACGACAAGTTCAGCAATCCATTAAGGACGTCCCAAGGAGAAGTCATCATCTGGATGAAGGGGCGAAGGAACTTCCCAAAGCCACAGGAACAACAGTAAACCAATGAAGAGAAGAAACTCGCAACACACCTCATTTAAGGTCGGAGCCTGGAGGAAAGAAAAAACAGAGCCGTAAAGGCCATTCCAAAGGAAAATGTCCAAAATGTAAAACAGGGCGGGAAAAAAAGTAATAGAAAATTCAACATAATGATACAGCAATAATGCAGAATAAATGCAATATAAACTGTAAATAAGGGTGGGATAATCCTCGCCTCCTGTCCTTAATAGAATTGAAAATTTTTGGCACGAATGTTAGCAAATTTTAAATTCTATGTCAGGACGGAGGCTCCGATTATGCTTGTTCAAAGCTCTTTCACCATAACGGAAGCAACATCAACAATAGGTTTGAAATAAAATGTTTTGAATACAGATTCGGAAGACCAATCAGCGGCCTTCTTGATATCCTGGAGGCCAACCCCCAATGAAAAAGCCTTTGAAGCCATGGCCCCCCGTGTAGAATGGGCCCCAAAGACGGAAACGTCAATGCCCGCTTCCAACATGAGCCAGCGTACCCAACGTGCCAGGGTAACGGGAGAGACAGGCTTAAAAGGCTTTTGCAAGGCTATAAGCAGTTGACCCTGCAAATCATGTCGAAAAGGTGCAGTACTCACCTCGTAATCCTTAATGCATTGAACCACACACAGTTTTGGATTGTGCGGAAATGAAGGATAAGACACAGAAGTCGTGTTACATTTAGTACGGCGAGAAATGGCAAAAGAAACACCTTCCGGAGAAAAAGTGCGTCCGGCAAGATCCAGAGCGCGAACATCTGACACGGGCTTGCAGGATAACAAGCATAGCAACATAGTGAGCTTAGCAGAAAGTTGCTTACGAGAAAGCAAGGAATTAGCCGGCCAGGAACTCAAGAAACGTAAAACCACGGAGACATCCCATAAGGTGACATACTTAGGGCAAGGAGGTTTTACCATCCGAACACCTCTGAGCAATTTGGATACCAAAGGATGCTCCCCAATAGGCTTACTATCCACAGGAACATGACCAGCAGAAATAGCAGAACGGAAGTTATTTATCGTTCTGTAAGCCAAACCTGAAGAAGCAAGAGAAGCTAGAAAATTCAGAACTAACGTGACATCTGCAGAAGAGGGATCCACTGACCATTGAGTACACCAATCACACCACCGTTTCCAAGCTGACGCATAACGTTTGTGGGTGTTGGGGGCCCAAGCTTCACCGATAAATCGGGCAGCGTCTGAAGAAAGGCCTGGGATTTGTCAGCGTCCCCTGAAATTCGCCACGCCACGAGATGGAGATGACCCGAAAGTATGAGGGGGTGAGGCTCCAGAAGAGGGTCCAGCAACAGGTTCCACCTGTTGGGGAGAAGGAGCGGCGGAGAGCAACTCATCTCCAGAAGCACTGGAAACCACGCCTGAGCTCTCCAAAGAGGAGTGATGAGAATGATCTCCGAGAGAAACCGCCTTGTGCGGGCCAGAACCCTGGGAATCATCATGAAGGGAGGAAACGCATAGCACAGGCGAGACGGCCAAGTCTGTAGAAAAGCATCCGTGGCAAGGGCCTCCGGATCCAGACGCCAGCTGTAAAACAGGGGAAGTTGACTGTTCAGGCGAGAGGCAAAGAGATCCATGTGGCATGGTCCCCAAATCCGGGACAATGTCCGAAACACCCGAGGGTTAAGACGCCAGTCGCTGTAGTCCCGCAGATGGCGAGAGTTCCAATCCGCAATACGATTGTCGCGACCAGGAAGGTACTCGGCAATAATCGTGATCTGGCGTTGGAGGCACAGATGCCAGAAGTCCTTCGGAATTTCCGACAGGAGTTTGGACTTCGTGCCCCCGAGCTTGTTGACATACCTTACCGCTGAAATGTTGTCCATGCGGAGGAGAATGCAACAGTTCGTCGCCTGAGGGGAGAGACAACGAATCGCGAAAGAGCCCGCAAGAAGCTCTAGGCAGTTGATATGGAGGGATAACTCTTCCTGTGACCAACGACCCCCGGTCGTCAGAGAACCGCACCGGGCTCCCCAACCCCAAAGACTCACATCGGACTCTATAACCACATCCGGAGTCTTTCCAAATAGAGCACTTCCGTTCCAGGATTCCATGTGGTCCAGCCACCACAACATTTCCAAGCGAGCCTCCTCCGAAAGAGGGACGAGATCTGAGTAGCGAAGGCCCTGCTGAAGATATTTGATCTTGAGGCGCTGAAGAGCGCGACAATGTAAGGGACCCGGAAAGATGGCTTGGATGGAAGAGGACAACAGACCCACGATCCGAGCCACTGATCGCAAAGAGACCACCTGTTTGGACAAGACCAAGCGCAATTCTCGTTTGATCGCTCTGATCTTCGGGCCGGGAAGAAGGAGCTGACAGGCCACCGAGTCGATGCTGAACCCGAGAAATTCCATCTTCTGTGAGGGTTGAAAATCTGACTTCAGAGGGTTGATAAGAAAACCCAGAGACTGCAATAGATCTATGGACCATCGTAAATGAAGTTGGAGAAGAAGAGGGCAATGAGCCATCAAAAGAATGTCGTCTAGGTAGACAATCAAACGGACTCCACGGGCCCGCAAAGATTCCATAATGGGGCGCATGAGCTTCATAAAGCACCATGGAGCGGAAGAAAGACCGAAAGGGAGGACAGTGTACTCGAACCAGTTGCCCAGCCACTGAAACTGAAGGAAGCGACGATGAGGGGCATAGATCAGCACAGACAGATAGGCGTCTTTCAGGTCTAGACGGACCATCCAGTCCACTTCTTGAAGAAGATCTCGAAGAAGATGGATACCCTCCATCTTGAAATGACGGTATACAACTCCTCCATTGAAATCCCTGAGATTGAGGACCAGACGTGAACCACCTTCCTTTTTCTCTACTAGAAAAATGTTGCTGACAAAGCCGTCGGGATGACGGGAAGAAGGAACGATGGCCCCTTTCGTTAGAAGAGAGTCGACTTCTTTGGAGATGAAGACATGATCGAGTTGGGAAAAAACAAGGGGAACAGGAAGGCGGTGTTGGAGAGGGCGTTCGTAAAACTCTAGTTTGAAACCTTGCACCGTCTCCAACACCCAGGCATCGCTGGAGATTAGCCGCCAATTGTGGAGAAAAGATTTTAGTCTGCCCCCCAAAACAACCTCGGAAGCTAGAATCAAGCTCACCTGAGTTGGAGGAATCCTGATGCCCTCCTTGGGGTCCTCCATAGCCGCCTTTGTTGAAGTTGCCTCTGCCCTTGCCTGAAGGGTAGAATCTGGATTTGCCAGAACCATAGTTGTCGTGGCCGCTTCCTCGGTGGGACTGACCGCCGCGCTGGTTAGGCTGGTTACCTCCCCGGCCGGACGAACGTCCCCTTCGTCCGGCCCGTCCGAAAACCGGACGGAAGGCACGGCACAAATTGGCTTGCGCCTTGTCGAGGCCACTGAACGTTGCCACAAAGTTTGTCAATTCTTTCAAAAAGGGAGGACCAAAGAGATAGCCTTGCGCCAATGAACCTGACTCGGAAGGGGCGAGATCAGTCAACTTAGGATCCAACTTCATGAGAATGGAACGGCGACGTTCGCAGGAAAGGGCACAATTCGCATTGCCTAGAATGCAGATGGCCCTCTGAGACTATCCTACTAATTCCTCAGGATCAATCATAGAATTTGAATTTTTTGCACAATATGCCAAATCCAAAATCTTAGTCAAGGGACCCAAAAGATCCAACAATTTGTCTTGGCAGGACCTCCAGGATCTGTCCAGACCTTTTATGGGATCCTTAGAATACTTGCGCATGTATGTTACCATAGTTGGATCAACTTCCGGAGTATCCGTCAACTTATCCGCAAGATCTGGACGGGGACACTCAGAGCGCAAGCGTGCACACACATCTTTTTCAAAAGGTTTACGAATGTGTGATTGAACATAGTCCGCCACCTCAGGAGAGGGAAGCTAGGCAGAAGAATTGGGGTGGATAATATCATCCGGATCAAATGTCAGCACCTGGGGAGCGGAAGAAGCATCCACGAAATGCTCCTTGCGAGCCTTCTTCTTAGGAGGTGGAACTGCAGCGTCCGAAGAAGTATCAGTAGAGGAAGAGTCATCTGTATTGGGAGAAACCTGATGCGTTGCAACAAAAGGGGAGGATTTTTTGGAAGCCTTTGAAGAAGAAAGATTCTTGGCCAATTTAACAAAATCCGCCATATGAGGATTCTTGGTTGACTTTTTTGAGCGACTAGACTTAGGTAGCCAGCCTTGCTGAGTGGCATACTCTGATAAATGCCGTTTCAGAGGGGCGATAGCGTGGTACAAGGCCTGGTCCATATATGCAGCACCCTCAGAGCCAGCCGGCTCTTCCTCAGCGTAATAGTATTCCTCTTCGTCCTCATAATAGTCACTCATTATGACCTTTTTCAAAGGAAAAATATGCCCAATGAGGAGAGAAAAGTATTGACACCCAAAGGGCAATGCAGGGGGAGTGTACACCCCAAAGCAAGCCAAAAGTAGCAGGAAGAAACCTGTCAAATTATTTAAAGTGTGGAGGGAGGGCTTGCTAAAAACACTCTAGGCAAAGCCTTATGCAAAATTATTACAACCCCAGTTTTATATTAATCTAGGGCGTCTGGGGTCTATCGGCAGGCAAAAATGGGCAAGGCAGACAGCCAAATTCACTTATCTCCTTTCTACACGGAGACTGCTCCAAGCGCTCGCAAAGTCCTGTCAGCAGGCAAAACAATGACTAATGCGCAGTTCCCCCGCCGGCCGCTGAGGCAAACAAGCGGAGAAACAGCGCATGCGCGGATCTCGCCTGCCGACAATGGGAGACGCGCGTGAAGGACGCGCGTCTCGCAGCCCCGCTCCCGCTCCACCAAATATATTTACAGGCGCAAATAGCAAGCCTGCAACGAGGGGTGAACACACGCCCCCGAAACCAAGCGGCACGAAGAAAAAACGGCCGGTAAGCAGCAGCGCGAGCAAAGGAACCGGAGCGTTCCAAATAGTATACAACAATAGTGAAAGTTGAAAGAAACAAAGCGCTAGCAATACAATAAAAGCGCGCAATTTATCAAAGTTGAAACACACAGGAATGCAATAATAATAAGGAAAAGCACTTAACTGGCTGCGGAGCAGCAAAGAAAGAGGAAGTGGTGACCTCTATGACTCTTTATATATGGTTTATGTACTCTATGGTTACCCAGGGTTTATGGGTAATGTAGTTTTTCGTTTCTTTACTGTGTTTCTATTGGCTGCTGTGTTTCAGTAAAGAAATTGAGATAAGCATAATCGGAGCCTCCGTCCTGACATAGAATCATATGTTGTGTTAATATAAAGTGTTAGGATCTAAGAAATGTAATAACATAAAATGTGATGTATTTATGCCGTTACAAAGAAAACGTGAAGAATTAATGTGGAAATCAAATGTACCTAGCAGAAAACACTAACATGAAGAATTCGTGTTGTGCAGCTGACGGCCTGTTATTATTGAATATGTTTATTAATCGTGTAATTTTATATGTAGGTAGTAATATTAACCAAATTTGCCTTATTTTCTATGCTATTTTGTAACGTTCTTGCTCCATTTCTCTTATGTTAGCTGAATCTTGTAGGCCTGAAATGCATTTTATTTATTTATTTATTTATTTATTTATTAAAAGTTTTCTATAGCACGAACAAGACCCTTAGGTATCAGAGCGCTTAACACACCATGAAATACAGTAATATTACATACACGTCTTTCCATAATGTACAGTACGATAGTATACAGTGATCTGAGGTAGGTTATGGAGTATGTGTGGCTCAATGGTTAGAGCTGAAAGTGGCCTAACCCCAAATGATGGCTGCTAGGACTCCAGCACGCAACTACAAATTATATTTTAAGCAATCAACAATTTTTTAATTCAATTTTCATAACAATCCTTATGTATCATCAATTTCTTTTTTTTTTTTAAATTTTTTTTTATTGAAATATTAACAGTAAAAATAACAAACTACACAAGGCATAAATACGGTAGATACATGGTCATGGGTCCATGCAGTCGGCGCTCCAGCACTGCAACATATATAATACATTTGATATCCGTAATGGGGGGGTAGCGAGGAAACCATTAGCAATACAGTAAAAGTTAATACTTGGAATGCCAATTAGGGGGACAGGGTAACATCGGGAAGCAAATCATGTGGGGGGGTGCATATATTTCCACGATATGAGTTCCATTGTGACCAAATTCTACTCCATTTTTTGGGCCTGCCCCGTGACAGAAACACAGTTTTCTCCCTAAACATGCACCAGTCCATGTTCTCCTTCCATAATGATACAGTGGGCGGCCTATGGGAACCCCAGAGCTGTGCAATATCCCTTTTTGCGATCATATTACCAAGGGTTACCCAGTTGACCTGCGCCGTATTACAATCATTGGGTTCCCAAACATTCAGGAGACAGCGCCTGGCTTCGGGCAGTAGCGCCACACCAGTGACCCTTTCCTTTACGCCATGCACACGGGACCAAAACTCAACCACCTCAGGGCATTCCCATAGAATGTGGAGGAAGGTGCCAGTCATACCGCAGCCACGCTTACACAAATCATCCAAAGAGTAACCCATACGAACCAGACTCGGACCAGTGACATACACCCGATGGAGGATCTTAAGTTGAACGAATCTAAGGCGAGCGGGTATGGTAACCTCCTTGGGCGAGGACAGGGCGGATTGCCAGTCCTCATCATCCAATTCTAGACCGTCGGCGGTCCACGAAGCCCGTAGGCGTACAAGCAGATCAGCCCTATTGTTTATCAGCTTCTTGTAAATCAGTGAAATTGTGCTATCGGGCACATGTCCGTCTAGGATACGATCCTCAAGAGGTGAGGACTCAGGGACATCTGTACCCACAGCAAAAACCGACAATAGGGCATGACGGACCTGGGCGGACCTGAAGAATTCTCTGTCCCCGAGTTCGTATTCCGCCTTTAGCACCTCAAAGGCCTTAACGTCGCCTTTAGACCATAGATCCCCCACCTTGCTAATACCAATCATATCCCATTTATCAAAACCTTTCGTTCGCCACAAATTACCCAAACCTTCAGAGTCATACAAGGGGGTCGCATGGGTAAGTCTATCACTCCATCCAAGAGCCGCATTTCGCGTCGTGCCACACACGTACGGCAATTTTAGTGGGTCCGGCCAGCGTTTTACAGAGCCTCTTGGAATACAGCGCCCTGTTGAAGTCCCCCCCCGGGCAGAAGGTGCTTATCCATCGCAAAGGCCGGGGCAGGACCGGGAGCATATGTTGCGTGATTAACCGCACTTAATTGAGAAGCCCAGTAGTAGCGCCTGATGTCAGGGAGGGCAATGACTCCGTCATATCACGGAAGCGTGAGTTTAGACAGGGCGATACGTGCACGTCCATCCCAGACTAGTCGCCTCTGTAGACTCTCCACCTCTCGAAAGTAACCCGAAGGAACGGGGTCAAATGAGTTCTGGAGAGCGTATAAAAATCTAGGCAGCGACATCATTTTAAAAAGAGCAGCACGACCAAGCGGTGACAGTGGCAACTGTCGCCAGCGCGTAACATCAAGCTTCAGCCTTTGGAGAGGGGGCAACAGATTACGCTCATAGCGAACGGTGGAATCCAAGGAGACATAGATCCCCAGGTATTTAAAACCAGTCTCAGTTACCTGAATTGGAAATCTACGAGGCAATGGGGGGAGACCTCCAGCCAAAACGTAGACACAGGATTTAGTCCAATTAATAACGAGACCCGAGTTCTTTCCGAAGGAAGTCAGAACATCGAAGAGCACATTAAGGGATTTCTGAGGGGAGGTAAGATATAGGAGGATGTCATCTGCGTATAGCGAGATACGATCCTCGAAATCGGGAGCCCACCGAATGCCCTTTATAGAAGGCTCCCAACGGAGCCATTCCGCCAACGGCTCTAAAGCGAGGGCGAAGAGCAGCGGAGACAGCGGGCAGCCCTGCCGAGTGCCTCGCCCGAGTGTAAAAACACCGGACACCTTCCCATTAACCACCACCTGAGCCAGGGGCTTTTCATAAAGAAGTTTCACCCAGGCGATGAAAACGGGGCCGAATCCAAACTTTGAGAGGGCCGCCCAAAGATAGGGCCATTCAATGGTGTCGAAAGCCATGGTAGCGTCAAGGGGAGCTAAAATGGCCGACTCAGTGAGAGTCTCAGCCCTCGCGAGAACTCCGTGGAGTCTCCGAAGATTAAGGGCGGTGTTTCGATGTGGGATGAAACCTGACTGATCCGGATGGACCAAGTCCCCGATCACCTTAATCAAGCGATTAGCTAACAATTTAGCTAGAATTTTGGGTTCGGCGTTAAGCAGTGAAATAGGTCTGTACGAGGCACAGCGGTCACGTGGCTTACCCTCCTTATGGATGACCACGATGGTGGCGAGTCGCTGATCAGAGGGAAGGGAACCAGAGTCCAAAGCCTCCAGGAACATCCCCTTTAAGTAGGGCGCCATTTTGTTGGGTCGCAGTTTACACAGTTCAATGGGTAAGCCATTGGGGCCCATTGCTTTGCCAGAGCGGAGGGAACGTATGGCCACCGCAACTTCGTCCACCGTAAGGGGAGCGTCCATGAGGTCTCTGTCATCGTCAGAGAGGCAGGGTAATGCAATGTCCCGAAGCAACAACCGGGAATCATCCTCGTCTCTATCACAGACCGAGGCATATACGTTTTTAAAGTGGTCAACAAAGCACTCAACAATCCCGACTGGGTCAGTAACACACTCACCATCAAGCCTCTCAATCACAGGGACAACACGATTCACTCTTTCTTTCTTATCCAGCCACGCAAGGGCTCTGTAATCGGCCTGTTTCAGACTGAGGGAATGCAGTGTTAAACGAGTTACTCCAGAATCGAGATCATTCTCAAGTGCAGTTATGTCGGTTTCAAGGCGCACAAGTTTCTAATTTTTAGCCTTCTTGGCAGCAGCAATCAGTGACAGAGAATGCCCACGGATAACTGTCTTGAAAGCTTCCCACAGTGAAACAGAAGAAGAAACAGACCCCCACATTGTCATTGAGGTAATGGTCCATAGCTTTCACAAGTCCAGAACGGGTTTTAGGATTGCGGAAGTACCAGGGGTTAATGGGAGCCACTCTACCCACACTGCCTACCCCAACCCCAAACCGAAGCCACAAGGGGGAATGATCAGAAATACCCCAGGGAAAATGATGAACCTCACTGATGGAGGAGGATTGGGCTGATGGCATTTAAAAATAGTCTAGCCTGGAGAGACTACCATGTGCCCCAGAATGGAAGGTATATTGAAGCTGTGTGGGGTGCATCAACCTCCAGCCATCTATCAGCACAAAAGTTTCCAGGAAGTCACTCAGCCACATATGAGATCTAGCCAGATCTCTGGGGAGAAAACGGTCAGCAGTGCCAGAAACAACGGAGTTAAAGTCCCCACCGAGGATAAGGAGACCCTCAGGCAGCCCTAGTATAACCCTACCCAAATCAGCATAGGTGGAGGCCTGTAGGCCCGGAGGGACATATATCGTGAGTATGGACAGTGCCTTCCCTTCCCACCTACCCGTGAGCGCAGCATAGCGCCCTCTGTCGTCAAGTATTACTTCATCAATTTCAAAGGGGAGAGAAGACCGGATGAGAATGCCCACCCCCCTGGAACCAGAGGTGAAGCCAGAGTGAGCGACTAGTCGGTATCCACGCCTGTTCATGGCTTGACATGTGTTACCTATCAGATGCGTCTCCTGCAGAAGAACAATATCGGGGGAATGGTGTCTGAGGAACTGCAACACTACCCCTCGCTTTATCCTGTCTCCCAACCCATTAACATTCCAGGATAGCAGTCTCAACTCACCACCCCCATCCCCGAGAGGGAAGCAGAGCACCCCACACACGAAACCCAGTGACCTGAGCAATCAGAAAAAACAATACGATGCCTTGTGAAAAGGAACAGTCACACACACACACCCCCACCACCCCCCAACTTAAACCCGTTACAACACCCCCCACCCTGCACCCCTGCGTACGACTCAGAAGCCACCCCAACTTGCAGTGTGCCTGTCGCCCCGTCATAAAACTACTCTACACAAAGAACCCAGGAGGAGGAAGAGTCCCCATTCACCCCCGCCACCCTCAGGCCAATCTAAAATAAGAACAAGAGAACCATTGTCCAGACTCAGCTGAAATAGTTGGAAAGTTCAGACGTCAAGATCCACAGTGTCACTCCTGCTCCGGCGAGCCGCCATCGGCGCCGCCGGGATGCTCAGTACGATCATCCCTGTTTGGCAAAGAATCAAGCCAGTCACTGACACTGTCCGGGCGATCAAAGAAAAACGTTTTTCCCCATACTCGATACAAAGTCTGGTCAGAAACAACATGGCGTACTTGAGGCACAGGTCCCGCAGCCGTCTCTTGACTCCCTGAAACCCCATTCTCTGCCTCTGAACAAGCGGGGTAAAGTCAGGGTAAAAGTTCACGGTAGTATTTTCAAACTTCACAGGGCCCTTGTCCCGAGAAGCTTGCAGGATAGCGTCCCTATCCCTACGGAGGAATAGTCTAGCAATAATGGGTCTCGGGGGGGCACCCGGCTTAACCTTCCCGCCTGGAACTCGATGTGCCCGCTCAACCGCGAAGAATTTAGTAAGTCCGGCGGGAGCAAGATAGTTCGAGATCAGATCTTCCACAAGGAGGTCGGTTGCAGAGGTCTTGGGATTTTCAGGGACCCCGATAATGCGCACGTTGTTGCGACGGGCCCTATTTTCATAATCCTCCAGACGACGGGCCATCATGTCATGGGAAGAACGCAAGTTCCCGATCTCGGTCTGAACGTCCGTAACATCTGTAGTCAGGCTGGAAGTCTTCAGATCTAACGCCTTGACCCTCTCGTTGGTCTTTGCCAGGTCCGCTCTAATCAGCGTAACATCAACGGCCACCGTGTCGATCTTGGAGGCAAGTTCTTCATATTGCTGTCCCATGGAGGCCTTCATACTGGTGATGGCACTCATGACATCTTGCAGCGATACTTCCGAGGTCGCAGCAGAAGCAGCCTTAGGGTCATCAGGCATACGGCAAGCACCACTGGGGGATCCCTTTAATTGGGAGTAGTGATCCATAATATTCGTCTGGGTTTGTCCCCCACGGAGAGGTGTCTTAGTCTTGCGTTTCTCCGCATCGGGTCTGGTGGCCATGTTGAAAAAGGGACCCCGGAGGGGCCCGCGCGACCTGGTGAAAATGGCCGGCCGTGATGTGTTAAAAAAAAAAACAACGTAACTGGACCAAATTAGCGCAAATGCCAACAATGCTGAAAACAAGGCGATCCGCTGGGATAGCACACAGCAGTGTGGTAACACCAAGCAGGAGCAAGGGTAGATCCGAGCGGCGTTTCAGTCGATCCGAGCCGGGAGTAGGAAAGCGAAACTGAAAGTTAGGCAGAGGCCGTCTGGGGGAGAAACCCCTCTGGCCGTTGTTGTTCAACTACTCCTCGGCCTGCAGAGCAACCGAGCCTCCGGTCTCGTCTCGGGGCGGGCCGCAAAAGTTAAAGACGATGTAAAAGTGGATCCCAATGTCCGATTTCGATTTTTTCAAGAATGTTGGGATCAGCCAGAGTTTGTCTTCAAAAGTCCATCTACAAAATCAGGATGTTGTAAGGATATGTGCGAAGGGCGGCGCGGGTCTCGGGAGCTCCTTGCTCACGCGACCATCTCGGATGCCCGCGAAGCTCCTCCTCCCTGTATCATCAATTTTACATCATAACTTTTTTGTACTTCATCTTTGTTGCAGTTTCTGTGCATATAAGATCAATTATACACATTAATACTATAGGGAACCACATTAGCTGAGCACCCAATGCATTTCGGGACTTCCTTGTCCCTTCGTCAGGGGTTCCTGTCAAAAAGAAACAAAACAAGGAAACGTATTTATCCAATGCCTCTAATGTTCACTAAACTAACAAAAATTACTGCATGCCATATTTAACATCAATCACGGATGTTTGTCCTAAGTCCAACGTCAGTCTCAAATGTATGTCCTATTCCAACACAATCATATATCACCTTGATGTACATGTGGCATTACTGCCCTATAACCAGTACACTTCATACTTATTAGCCCTGTCTCACCTCTTAAATGCAGCTTTTGATTAGCTCCTGTCACTGAACCTTATTCAAAAGGCCTTCAGATCTAAAATGAAATAATGCAAAAAAAATCCATGTGCTTAGAAAAGTGTATCCTTATTATACTCTTTTTAAAGGTGAAATTTCACTAAATGAGTGCTCACCTATTCCTGTATTCGCCACTGTACCATTAACCGGACCTGTCAAGAGCACATAAATACTCATGAGTTCTGTGCACATATCGAAAAATTGCAACCAAACTAACTGAAAGGCATTCATTGCTTTTAACAAAATACGAGTCTCACCTGCTCAAAAATATTCGAGCTCAGGCACGTCAGGAGCGAAGTTCTCCAAGCGTCTGCGAAACAAAAAGCACACCGCGGTTTTACAAAAAGTGCTTACGAACGCTTCCCGGGTGACTCGTGACCAAATATGATACAAAAAACGATTACCGAATTGACCGCCCGATCCGGACTCTTTCTTTCACGTTCTACAATGGAGGTGGATCCACTTCCATGTCATCCTCCTCCCTTAAGAACCAAGACTTCCGCTATTCCGCCACTGAAAACAAACAACAGACTATGTTCCCGGCATATCTGTTGAAAACAAAACTTTATTCCACCTCGCTGTACCCTGCTTATCAGTCATCAATTGTCAGGCTAATACTAAAACGTCCTCATAACTACTCAAAAATTAGCATGAGGTTGAGTTCTTATATCAACCTGAATTCAACAATACAATATCAAGAAACGTAGTCTATTGTGCATCATTTAAAAAATATATATAAACAAACACAAAAGCTGTTTCATGCATTGTACATAAAACCACATATGACAAAAATTATATAAATGTACCTCTAGTGCCCAAATAAACATATTACCCAGAGCCTACTTGCACAATGTGGGAGACGTATGTGAATTTACTCAGTGGGTATAGTGGTGTTGGCCAATGCTCTTAAATGTATACATGTTTTAGAAGAACCAAGGCGTGTTGGGTCTCACGTGTGTGCCTTGCTAGCTAAAAGTCAATTATTTCTCTAAAGAAAACAGCTAATTTCTAATTTATCGTTAAGCCCGAAGGGCATCAAAGTTTTAAGTCTTTTAATCCAGAAGACTTCCCTTTGGAGGAGGGTTCTTGAGTTGTCTCTGCCCTCCATTTTGGGAACTTGCTCAATGACTTGGAATTTGATTTGCGCTATAGTGTAACGCTGCTCAATCCAGTGCAATGCCAGTGGTGATGTCGTATTTTTGTTTCTAATATGGCTCTTATGCTCCGATAGACGTATTTTGATTTTCCTCTCTGTCTTGCCCACATAAAGCAGCCCACACAGGCATTTAATCATATATACAAGGTGTTCGGAGTTGCAGGTAGACGTGTGATGTAATTTGATGCTTTCTCCTGTTCTTGGGTGTGATAAAACATTTCCCAGGATTACATTATTGCAATTCTTGCAATTCCAACACTTTGTAGTCCCCCGTGCGGGTTCATCTCCTCCAGTCACTTTTGTGAGTGTGCGTTTCTTTAAAAGTTCTTTCAGATTTTGCGCCCGTGTGTAGGCGAACAAAGGTCTTTCTTTAAACAGTACACCAAAGTCGCTCTCTGCCTCCAGTAATTCCCATCTTTTAGTGATGATTCTTTTAATATCCCTGGATGAGGATGAACATTTTGAAACGAACACCATCCTTTTAGTGCTCCTTTTTAGTTTTTTCTCCAGAAGTTGTGATCTTGGTAGAGCCTTGACTTTGCAAATCTGATTTTCTAGTTGTACTTTTGGATAACCTCGTTGTATATAGCGCATTTTTTTTCCTCCATTGTTTCTTCACATACTCTATCTTCTGATGAAATTTGCTTAATGCGCATGAATTGTGATAGTGGTAAATTTTGAATTAGATTCATGGGATGAAAACTTTGGTGCAGCAATGCATTATTTCAGTCTGTAGGTTTCTTAAAAAGACGCTTTTGGATTTGATTCTCTTTTAGTTCAACCATCACGTCAAGAAAAGGTAATCTCTGCTTGTCCATGTTGAAAGTGAATTGGATTCTGGGGTCAACTAAATTTAAACTCTGAATATTATTAACCAACGCTATTTCCGAATTCTTCCAAATTAGAAAAATGTCGTCTATGTATCTTCTAAAGAAAATTAGACCTTCTTTCCATATTTGATTCGTCAGGATGTTGTCATTTTCGAATTTCACCATAAATGTGTTCGCGTACATGGGAGCTCCTGGAAAACTCATAGAGGTACCGTTTAGTTGAATGAAGAATTGATCTTGCCATTCAAAATAGCTGTTGACTAAACAAAATTCCAGTAGTTGTAGAATAAAACATTTCAGATTTTCCGGTCTTTCCTCTTGCAGAAGAGCCCATTCCACTGCTTCCAATCCAGATGCATGGGGAATTGAGGTATAAAGCGAAACAACATTAATTGAGCACAAGATCCAAGTGTCAACTGACTCTGTTGATATTTCAGCTAAACTCCTCAAGAAATCAGAGGTGTCCTCTATGTAAGTAGGCCAACGTTGTACAAAAGATTGCAAAAAATGATCTATGAATACTCCTGGATGTTCAAAAATAGATTCGCAACCTGAAACAATAGGCCTGAATGGTGGGTTATCAAGATTTTTGTGAACTTTAGGTAAAAAATATATTTTGGGCCTCTTTGGAAATGTCTGTAGACGATATCGCTTCTTTTTTGTGTCAATACATCCAAATTTCTCTGCTTGGTCAAGCAATTCACTCAATGTGTTTGAAATATCCATGGTGGGATCCTTTTCTAGACGTCCATAAGTATTTTGATCCATCACATGTTCCGTTCCTTTTCTAATGTAAAATTCTGAATCCATCAGAACCAATCCTCCTCCTTTGTCCGCCTTCTGGAATATCACTGTTTCATCTTTAGCTAAATTTTGTAAGGCACTGTATTCAGCTCGAGTCAACTTTTTTACTCTCTGTTTATATTGTATTTTGTTCAGATCCGTTTTTACCAGAATTTCAAATGTCTCAAGAGTCTTATGTGATACTGGTACTGAGAATGTACTTTTTGGTTTGAATTTGAGAGAAGGGTCTTCTTCCATTTCAGATGGACAAATTAATGTAAAAAAATGCTTAAGACGCAGGTTTCGCATGAACTTAAAGAAAGACACTTCAGTCTCAAGCTCGGTCGTATGATAGGTACTGACAAATGAGATTCCTTTGTTGAGTAATGTCTCTTCAAATCTGGTGAGTGTTTTATGGGAAATATTAATTATGAGACTTTCCCTTGACTCCTCAATCCTGTCTCTTTCTCTTTTTCTTTTTCTTTTGCCTAGTCTTGTCTTTTTTCTGTGGGTATGGATGTTGTAGGATCTGGAGGTTTGCTTTGATCCATTCCTTTCTCTAAAAAGACACACTCCCATTTGATCCAGATGCACCTTCCTCTTGAGTTCGACTTATGGTTTTTCCACTCAGGAGGTGACTTGCAACTCGGTTCTCCTTTTTACCAGCAAGGGGCGGTAGTACAACTGATCTTGTTCCGTTGACAGCTAAGACAGGTACTGCTTTTCTGTAAGAAGGCCCAAAGTCCTTCTTCACCGCGATTTTCTCTCTGACCAATCCCCAATCTTTGGAATCCAGGCAGGCCTTGCTGGGACAGGTGGTTTTTCTTCAGTGGCTGTTGGCTGTTGTTTTAGCTTTATGTTGCTCAGGTCTTTTCGTGTTTCATTTAAGTCCTGTAAAATAGCCAAACGATCTTTGATATCAAAGCATTTTTCTTCTACCACTGAAGTCTGACTATCTAAGTCCTGAATGTGCATTCTAGTACCGAACAATAGTTTGTACGGACTGAAACCTTTTAGAGAATTTCTTGGCAGATTGTTAAGACTACGTTGAACACTTGTTAAATGTTGGACCCACCCATCACCCGAACCTAATAACCTCGCCGTTATAGATTGCTTTATGTCTCGGTTTTTTCTTTCCACAATCCCGTTTCCCTCAGGATGGAAGGGACAAGAGTACCGCAATGCAATGCCCATGCTGGTCATAGCCTCCTTATAAGCTCGAGAGCTAAAAGCAGGACCCTGGTCAGAATGTAGCATGCCAATTGCGTATGTGCCGATATAGACTCGCAAATCTTTTATAACAGTTCTGGCGTCAGCCGAGCGCTGGGGTCTACATTTTAAGTGAATCTAGTCTTAAATAATATACATTGGGACGCATTTCTCCTGTTTGATTATGCGTATAGATCACCTTATGCTTTCTAATAGGGGTCCAGGCACTACTCTGGCCGGTTCACTACTGCGATCTTGATTGCAGTTCGGACAATCCTCTGCAAATTTGTAATTTTGCAGGCTCATCCCCGGCCACCAGTATTCTGATTGCAATTCTTTCAGAGATTCCTTGATCGTCTGGTGTCTTAGACCGTCACCCATGTGTGCTTCTTGAATCAAGAAGATTCTCCTGTTCGTGTTTGGAATTACTCTATCCCCCACTCCAGGGATTCGAGCAAAAGGAACGGAGTTTGCATCTATTATGTATGTATAATTGAGTGGATAGTTCACGGGTAGTGCTGCACAGTCGCCTTTTGAAGACGTTTTTACCGCCAGCATGGTTTCCCCGTCTATGTATTTATCTGAATGCTTTTTTGTGGCTACGGAAGCCGGATCAGTTGCTTCCGCTGTGGCTGTCTCAGCCAATGTATTCCCTGCAACGTGAACGCCATCACGTTGATGACTCAGTGTATGTATCACGTGAGTCTTTTGTAGTTCTTTCTGTAAAAGAACTACTTGTTCCCAGAGCGATTTTTGCTTGATTGTGGCACCTGTGTCATCTTTGTAACCGTTTTGAACCCATTTCTGCAAGTCATTATTGTATGTTTTGACGCAGGAATGCGAATCCACACTATTAGTGTCGGGAATTCGCGATCGGCAATATCGAGCGCCATTTTTAAAGCTATTAATTCAGTTTGTTGACCTGAATTGTCTTTTACAGATTGTGACATTGTTACCAGTGGTCTCAATTTACCTCCGCGCCACCGGCATTTAACAACCTCGCACGTAGCATTATAAGCTTGTTTTCCCCAAACTGAGGGTTGTGCATATCCGTCTGTATATATTACATAGGCGTACTGTTGTAGGGGCAGAATTTCGATTGGCAGAGGATATTCTTTTTCATATGTTAGATCTTTCAGTTTTTTCATGTTCGGGTCAAAATAGTATTTCACTTTATCTGTAGCAAGAGAATTTTCCCATTGTATCCATTTTGGATCTAGTGCCACGGTAGTTAAATTGCGCGGGTTTGTTAATGCCTCAAAGGCTGATTCTGCTGTTAAAACAGTAATCCGTCTGCCTTGGGCTTGGGCTCTTTCTTTTGCTACAGCTGTTTGAACCGCATTTACAATGTTTTCTGCAAGACTGAATGTTTTTTCAGCTTCTGTGTACAAATGTGATTTGTAAGCTATTGGTACCGTTTCTCCCTCATTAGAGGTCAGGTACGTGAATCCGCATCTTCCTGGGATGACTCGGATTACAAGGTTGCGTGTGTTATCGCGAGTTTGTAATTTTGTTTTTGCTAACATGTCTGTTTGCAATGATCTCAAAATTTCTGTGTGTTTTTGAGTCCAATTGATTGGTTTAAAATCAGGTTTTATTAGTTCATAGAGAGGTTTAACCCTCTCTGCATAATTTAGAATATAAGTTCTTCCGAAATTCAGGAAACCTAGTATTGATTGTAAGTTCTTCAGCGTTTTTGGTGTTTGGAGTACAGCGCATTTCTCTAAGAAATTGTCCGCTAGGCTTTTGCCTTCACTTGATAATTCATATCCTAAAAATAGGACAGTTAGATGGGCAATTCGTGACTTTTTAAAGTTGAATTTGTAACCCACTGCTGCGAACCCAAGTATTATGGTGTTCACTCTTTTCAAGTGAGTATCCAAGTCGTCATCTGTTAGATAGTTGTCATCGACATAAGATAATGCCTCATCATCATACATTTGTAGTAACTCTGTTACCCTTGCTGAGAATAAACGTGGGCTATTCTTGAACCCCTGTGGGAGTCGACAGAAATTTCTGCGAACCCTTTATTGAGAAAGCGGTCAAATACCTGCTTTCAGGTGATATGTTTTGACAAAAGAATCCATTAGAGATGTCTAATGTCGTTTTGTATTTTTTGCGCACGATGTTATTCATTAGTGCTGCATTGTGTGAGTTTTGTACTGCAAAAGTTTTGCAACATGAGTTAAGGTGTCTGTAGTCCAAAACTAGACGATATGAATCGTCTGGCTTGGAGACAGGAAACAAAGGATTGTTCATTTGTGAGGTGCATGTTTCAATCACCCCTTGGTATTCAGGTTGATCTAAGATCTCCTTTGCTTGTTTTTTGCTTCTTGCTTAATTGGGTACTGCCTCTGTGCAGTTGGTTGACATTTTAACTGGATTTTGTGAGGAGGAGAGTCCTCATCCCATCCTACATGATTTTTATATAATGCAGGAGCTTGGGCTACTGCCCATTTTCTTGCAAGTGTATATTTTTTATGAATTGGAATATGATTTGAGAAGGCAGGCATAATCATTTCTTCGCCATGAGGGCACTCCCTGACAAACTCTGGTGGCCAGTCTTTTCTGCTAAAAGGATGTCATAGCCTTTGGAAAGGTTATCCCAAAATAGACTTACTTTCCTAGTCTTATCTCCCTCTGTACGTAATGTTATTTCGTATATTTTATGGGGTTTGCTAACTCTGGTATCTGCAGTTTCCACTTGAATGTATTCATTCGTGTCCACTGTCTCCAGATGATTCATCAGGATCTTGCAAGCTATGGTCACTTCTGCTGCGCTGTCTAGCACTGTCTGGGCCCACTCTCCGTTTTTCAGCTGTGTCCTCAGTATCCTCGGCATGTTTGATTATTTTAATACTGGCTACCTTCTTTTTTGGAAATTGTAATTTTTTACTTTGATGAGCAGGTTCCTTGTCTTTGGACTTGACGTGCTCTTCCCTGTTTTCTGACCGTCCTCTTCTTTCCGATTTCTGCGAGGAATTCTGAAAAGATCGAGAGGGACGTGTATCAATATCTTGATATCTATCAGGTTTCTTTAAATTATCCCTATTTCTAAGGTTGTATCTTTTCTCAGAGGGCTCCCTCTGGGGAGACTTGTGTCCTTGGTTCGGAGACCTTTCTCTCCGCCGAGGAGACCTTCCCCTGGACTGGAATCTTTTTTCTTTGGGAGTGGATTGTTTATTTCCATCCCAGCTCTTTTTTGGAGAGTTTAGATTATTTTTAATAAATATTTTTTCAGGATTTTCAGTTAGTTGGGGTTTTACTGGTTTCCCACCCAAACTATCTCTTCCTAGTTCTTCATAGGATTTTTCTATGATTCTGGCAAATTCAAATGGCTGTTCTGCTATATCTGTTTCTTTCAATTTCTGGAGGAAAGTTATATCCTCCGTTGCCAATTGAACCAACTCTCTATATGCCTTTGTTAATTCTTTTATTTTAACTAAGAGTTCTTCGCTTGATATTTTATCAATGTCTGGGTGTGGTGTGTAGCTGGCTAGAACCGGCCACGTTGCTCCTGGTCTACCTAGTGGACCGAGCCTGGTGATGTGATTATTATGTTTTAGGGCGCCTTTAAACCAGAGCAGGTGCTCTTGGTATTTTAATGGGATTTCCACCTCCTCGAAAGGAGTGTACTCTTCCGGAGGTTCCTCTATTTTGTAATAGTGGAATTCGTGTGTGACAGCGTTTGCTGCTGGAAAGTTTATCCATGAATAGAATACCTCTGTCTGCCGATATTCATGGGCGTCAATTACGAATACGACTATTCCACCTCTTGATGTTAGTCCATTCTCTATAAGTTTAAGAGTTATAGTTTTTCTTATGTTGACCAGAATGAGTATGGCATTCGGGTCGGTCTGTAGGAGACTAGTGTCATCCTCTAGGAGTCGAGCTGCTATTCTAGCTGCCTCCCTTTCGTCATCACTTTCTGACATTTTTACTGACAGAAAGGTTTTTGTTGCAGATCAAGTTTCAAGGAAACAAAGATTAGGTGCACAATATTTTGGAACACTGTAGCCTTCAACGTTGAATAAACCAAAAACTATACATAGAAATCTCTTCCTACTAAGTCCTGGCGGATTTTTAACCTTTTACCCACTCCAGACGTCTTTTGGAGTATTTACGGGAAAAAGGGTCTGTGTGAAAAAGCACGACTGAGTTACTCTAACGTCTTGCGTTAGATTTATCGCCTTACCAAACGTTGGGCGCCATGTAGTGTAGTTCCTATATTCCCAATAGGCTCTGCACATTGGAATGATATATTCAGCAGTGTAGACGTAGGACTGAGGTCGACTAGGTCTCTACTGACTATATTAGACTTAAGGTTTGCCAGCTAGCTCAGAGGTCAATAGAAACTTTCTCGAATAAACGAGGAAGAGTTTAACCTCCCTGGATAGACAAGAAGGGATTAGCTTCTGACAACCATAAAACATGACAACTTTGCTCTCCCAGAATAAGAGTGTATCTTTAGAGTCGTGTGAAAACAAAAGACAGCTATTTCACTCAGTCAAATGTGCGTACTTAGTTTCACCAGAATGCAGAGAAAAGCAAGACGGGCGTTTTCAATAAAAGGTGTAATTTATTGAGCAGTCTTCTTCCTCATGCAAGAGAAATGAATTGCCACAATTGCAATACTCATAGTAAAGTAAAGTGCGTACAGTAAAAGGAGGATTATAAAATAATACTGTAAAAACATTGATATGGTTTCTTAGCCATATGATACTTTAAAATAGATAAAATATATACATACATATATACATTGACTAATCGTACTCAACTGGTGATTCTAAATACGCCTACCCCGGTGTACCTGACCTAAGCCTAATACGTGGGAAGGAGTAAGTAAGTAGCAGTTTAAGTTAAGTTTGTTTTGCCAAGAATCTGACTCAAGAATTGTCTTTAAGGGTTTAGTAAGCTCCGTACCTGGGTAAATAGAAAGCAGGAGGTCGTGTATCTCTCTCTCTCAGGACTCGATATCCCAGTAACCCGCGAAGGTATCTGGAAACACCGGAGCTGGATTTCTCGGCAGGAGAAAAGACAGCGTCTCTCTCAGTGCGTCAAAGAGGAGGGGCAGCGTCCGTGGGCTCTCGCATCAGCTGGGCTCTCGGGCAAGTAGATAGCCTCTCTGCTCCAAAACCACCACCGTGTATTTGCTTAAGGCAACGTTGGTATATTTATACCTGAAAGGTGCCGGGTTTGACGTAAGGTTGGACATAAGACATCAATAAAGATGTCACTAAGAACTGGCCTTTCTTGCAGTGCTTTACAGGAGTTCTAGGACGAAATCAAAACAAAAGCAAGGGGGATTTCCCAGGTTGCTGGAGGTTTTGTTTTGTTTAGAGAACTCGTTGTGCTTTCTAGGGGGCCGGGGAAGTAGCCTTGCTTAATGTGACAGCATGTGCTACGACTGAATTATGGATATGATTACTATGCCGTTGTATGGATATTATTGATTATAACCGGACAAGGGCATAAAATAGAAATATCGATTCAGGCTCCTAGATAAAAACACTACAAATGCATGAAACAGCTTTTATGTTTGTTTATATATATTTTTAAAATGATGCACAATAGACTACGTTTCTTGATATTGTATTGTTGAATTCAAGTTTATATAAGAACTCAACCTCACGCTCATTTTTGAGTAGTTATTATGACGTTTCAGTATTAGCCTGACAATTGATGACTGATAAGCAGGGTACAGCGAGGTGGAATAAAGTTTTGTTTTCAACAGATATGCCGGGAACATAGTCCGTTGTTTGTTTTCAGTGGTGGAATAGCGGAAGTTTTGGTTCTTAAGGGAGGAGGATGACACGGAAGTGCATCCACCTCCATTGTAGAACGTGAAAGGAAGAGTCCGGATCGGGCGGTCAATTCAGTAAGCGTTTTTTGTATAATATTTGGTCACGAGTTACCCGGGAAGCGTTCGTAAGCACTTTTTGTAAAACAGCGGTGTGCTTTTTGTTTCGCAGACGCTTGGAGAACTTTACTCCTGACGTGCCTGAGCTCGAATATTTTTGAGCAGGTGAGACTCGTATTTTGTTAAAAGCAATGAATGCCTTTCAGTTAGTTTGGTAGCAATTTTTCGATATGTGCACAGAACTCATGAGTATTTATGTGCTCTTGACAGGTCCGGTTAATGGTACAGTGGCGAATACAGGAATAGGTGAGCACTCATTTAGTGAAATTTCACCTTTAAAAAGAGTATAATAAGGATACGCTTTTCTAAGCACATGGATATTTTTTTGCATTATTTCATTTCAGATCTGAAGGCCTTTTGAATAAGGTTCAGTGACAGGAGCTAATCAAAAGCTGCATTTAAGAGGTGAGACAGGGCTAATAAGTATGAAGTGTACTGGTTATAGGGCAGTAATGCCACATGTACATCAAGGTGATATATGATTGTGTTGGAATAGGACATACATTTGAGACTGACGTTGGACTTAGGACAAACATCCGTGAGTGATGTTAAATATGGCATGCAGTAATTTTTGTTAGTTTAGTGAACATTAGAGGCATTGGATAAATACGTTTCCTTGTTTTGTTTCTTTTTGACAGGAACCCCTGACGAAGGGACAAGGAAGTCCCGAAATGCATTGGATGCTCAGCTAATGTGGTTCCCTATTGTATTAATGTGTATAATTGATCTTATATGCACAGAAACTGCAACAAAGATGAAGTACAAAAAAGTTATGATGTAAAATTGATGATACATAAGGATTGTTATGAAAATTGAATTAAAAAATTGTTGATTGCTTAAAATATAATTTGTAGTTGCGTGCTGGAGTCCTAGCAGACATCATTTGGGGTTAGGCCACTTTCAGTTCTTACATTAATGCATGGCAGGCATTTATCCAGCACAGCCCACACACCGACCGAACAGTTTATTCCAATAAATTTGAGTGCAACTTCCACCCACATTCAATGGTTAGAGCGGCAGACCCTGATGCAGAGGTCTAGCCCGGGACCAGGGTTCAATTCCCCGCCTCGGCGGGTCTTGAGCCTAAAAATTCCACGGACCTGATAATTCTCGCCTCGGTGCCTATTCCAATCATGGAGTCCCACTCTGCAACTCTCGGCAATAGCTTGCTTAATCTCCACAACGGCCCCCACAACGCTAAGGATGCCTGGCCTCCACCTTGGGGGTGCCCAGGAGTGGACACCTCACAGGGAAAGCCAGGATGGGTTCCACCGCGGTATTCGTACAAGCGCCTTGAGACCCTTGCGGGTGAGTAGTGCGCTATACAAGTATCAATTTACATTTATATATAGAGTACAGTATCAGTATAGAGTTGGTGATTTCCTATAAATTTAGAATTAACACTTTGAATTTCATGTGTGCTCTGGATTACGTTCTTCCTCACATTTGTGTTGCAGGTGGAAGAAGCGCCCTTGTTTGTTAGAACAATGTTTTTGTTTTACAAGTTAGGCAAGGAGAGAAGAGGATATATTGATAGCTAAGACCGATAAGAAGGACAGTTGTATTTTTACAACAGAGAAGGCCTGGTAATCAAGGTCATTATGTTGCAGTTCAGGAACATCGCAGTGCTGTGGAAAACTACAGATGAGAAATGTGATCAGAGGGGATGGCGTGAACCGAAAGTAATCCTGGGAAGATACCTGTGATATTGGACTGTTACAAGTAGAGAGAGAGCCCTGCTTCTTCTCTGCCTTTGGAGAGAGATCATCTTAGAATGAGCTCTGTCTCAGTAGCTTCATGCTACCTGACCCATTGTTGTGGGAGACTTCTAAGGCAGACTCCATATGCTAACACCTACTATACCCTTTCCCGAAGAATGCTTAAGTAGGGATGTCAGGTTAGTATTAATGTAGGGATAGATTGATGCTTTACATTCATCAGCCCACATTGCAGGGAAATTTGGACTCTAGCTTCTTGATCCTCAGCATTTTATTTCTTGAGTTAATTGTCTTGTGCATGCTGCACCGACTAAACTTTATCCGCATATTTGGCTTTATATTGACTCCAATGTATTTCTACACCCTCATCATGAGGTGTCTTCTGTCCAGTTATTTTTGGCTTTGTAATAAATTAACTAATCTTACTTAGTGATCTGTGGTTACTATGCATCTAGAGAAATTGCTTTAGAACTGGCTGAAATTGTTAATCATTTCTCTTCTTTCCACGCTTTCATGCTGGGCAAAAGTTCCATCGACTTGCGATTCTAGAAGAGATCTAAAACCTCCTTTCAGTTGGCAGCAGTGTAGGATGATTCTCACATGAATCGAGGGGCAATCCAGAATTATTCAAGTAAAGGAGACCTAGAACCCCAGAGCCCTAAAATAGAGTCCAATGATCGAAAACGAGAGCGACAGAATTTGGAGGAGACTGACGGAGCTTGATGGTGCGGCGAGAACAGCGGCGAACGGAGGGGTGAGTATCAATAGGGATGTGTTGTGTGATAGATTGCGGGAATTAAGTGATTGTGTGTTGTCTGGTGGAGTTGTTGTGAGAGTTGAGTGAATGTGGCTTCGGGCCGGACGTGGTCCAAGGATTGAGATTTGAGTTTCAGGCCCCAAAGTGGACTAAGATCCCGGGATATATAAATGGTGTAGAAGACACTGCGTTATTGTGATTGTATGACCGAAGAATTGAGGAGTTGTTGTGAGACTTCACCAACAGTTCCACCGAAGACAGGGAACTTTGTGTGAATGGGACGTATGGGAATCGTTTGGTGAACCTTGTGAACAGAGGTAAACTATACTGATTCAGGTGACCAGCGCAGTTCGAGGATTGACATGTGTGAATGTTCTTGGATGACTGAATGTTATCGATCTTTTAGATGGCAGACAATTATGGAGTTTAAGATGATTGTGTGAGTGAATGTGTACGGAGAAATTGTGAAGGAGGATGAGCCGTTGCGAAGAGTAAAGGTGACATCACAGGGTGCAGTGCTGCGATAGGTCAGTTGGTGTAACATCTTGCTGAGATTGGTTGGCAGTCATCAGGAAGTTGTGGTTAGGGGGAAAAAATGTGTTCATCGTAAAAATCGGAATAACTCGTGATTGAATCATGCAATGTATATGGTATTGCGGGATCTGTTCAGGGGTGAACAAGGAGGCGTGACTTGAGTGGGCGAAGAAGCGCCACCGGAGGATACTCCAGCACATTATATGGCGACATACTATAATTTGGCTTCAAAATTGGCACAAAATAACAGAGAAAGTGGGGGAATTGGCATTTCCACGCTATGGTTCATTTCGATTGGAAGTGTTACACCAGTTGAGAGGGATGATGTTTTCGCTGCAACCTTACCTGGACCAACACAGTTTGAGGCACTAGATGCATGGATGTGGGCCGCACATGCAAAGAATAGGGAAAGATACCAAGGGAAGATGAAGAAAGCTTTGAGAGCATGTCAGGAAGCACAATTGGACGCACAGCTTAAGAGATGGAGATGGAGAGTGGATATCATTGAAGGAGAAAGGTTGTACCTAACGCTGGTAAGAGAGGGCGATTCTCAGAATAGGAACTGAAGGGAAAGTGGAAAAAATTAGAGTGATACGGATGACAGCTTGTTGTATAGGTTGTTATCCAAGGTCCTCCACCTTATAAGCCACACTCAGAGGAGGGTAGGCAAGAGTTGGTGAATACAGGGAACGCAGAGAGTGTGTCAGCATCTTAGACTTATCCTAGTATGGGAATTGTAGGAAGGATATCCGCAGCAGATGGGGGGGACAGGAGGGTCTGCCTTGGAAGGTGCGGAACACAGTGGAGTCAAGGCTGCTTCATGGTTATCAGTAGCTCTTACAGTACCTGTCACCATTGGTTCTGTTGTCTCAGTGCGGCCCGTCTGCGCCCATCAGAGCCCTGAGGAGGCTGGGCAGGCCCCCCCTCTAACATGTGCAGTCCAAGCAGTTTAGGATGCCCAGAACTTGACTTCTTGATGGGGAAATGGAAATCGCCATATCAACCCACCGAGGTAAGTCCACGAATACCTTAGACTCCTTCCTTTTAAGAGCCACCGAGATATTGAATAAGGAGATAAAATCCGTCGAACGCAGGCTATCAATGGGGGACATGGGGGCATCCGCCAATCTGACTGAGCATTTAACTAGTGTGCCCCTCATTGTGGCTGTACCAGATACCATATTCCCAATCCCAGAGTTAACCACTACTCGGCCCAAATGCCTGATTAACCGCACAGTCAATGTCCTAATCTCCCCCCGGTACCATCAGAACCTCCCTCAAAGAGGAAAAAAGGAGGGGGTAGTCCAACTAAAGCAAACATTATTGCATCCCAAGATCCCACTGCACTCACCTCACCTTTCTTGGATTCCCTGATTTTAATGATTGAACAGTCAATTTCAGTTTTACTTCAACCATTGATAGACAGACTCTCCAGAATCGATGCCAACGTAGCAACTTTTCGTTCAGCGGGTGAAGATCAAAATCACCATAATTTAGGTTGCATACTAATTGCTTAGGTAACCCGGGTCTATTGAGAGTGGACACTAATTTCCTTTCAGGGGGTACGCCACTAGTTCCCTCCACTATTCAGGCCCAACCTGTTGCAGAAAATTCCAACTACTTGGCGTTGAAACCAACCAGCGACAATCATAGTTGCACTTCGTTCCAAGGAACATCTAAGGATACGACCCTGCCACCTACAAGACCCTAAACAAGACAAGACCGAAAGACTGCATCGGAAAAAGGGGGCAAAAATGACTACCAAATGAAATTGACACTCCCCCCGGCAGCTTGCCTCTATGTTGTAATACTGGCAAATGTTCCCAAATTACATAGTACCCAAAAGGAAACCACAGACCAATTGATGTCCAAAGCAAGTCACTGGATCAATAAACATGCGGGGGTAGGGGGGCGATGTTGTCACAAATTTTAATGGCCAGAAGAGTAGGCTGGGTGTGAGGTTCGGAGAAATGCATTGAGGGCGACTGTGTGGTGGTTAATTTTAACTCCCACCAAAACGGTCCAGCATTTATACCGACTGGACCATTTCCGCTTACACAAATATTTGCCTTACCACAGGGGTATTTTTATAAACCCACCACAATACACTGCGGGGACAACAGCGATTTAATTCCTACCAACACTCCTTGGGTTAGCACCCCACCTCTCTTCCTACATACTATCAATTCAACGCACTAACAGACCTAGAAGGCGATTCCCATGATTTAAGGAAAGATGGACCGTGGTATGGGATCTCCCGGTAGGACTCCTTGATGATAAATGGGGGTCCCATACGCGACCCCACGCTATCTCGCTGTTTGCCGGTATAGGAGCAGATCCCAGTTTTGCTTCTGCATTCCAGCTTTTATACTTGTCCATCAGGACATTTTCCCCTTTAGCGGGTTCTGCTCGTAGCACTCGACCGAATTCAGGTCCCCCTATTTATCATCAAGGGGTCCTACCGGGCGATCCCATACCCCGGACCATCTTTCCTTTAATCATGGGAATTGCCCAATGAATTATTGCTCTTTCAGAATACCGGTTCTTTGCATTTCTTTCCGGATTTTCATTTCTTCCAACCCAGATGCAATCCCCGTTTATTGTAGTCCAAGCGCTTCCTTGTTTGTCTCCCTTCATACTGCGCCCTGAAGAAGGTGAGACCCAATAGTGGGGTCACACACCGAAACCTGCATTGGCCCTGGAGTTCCTGTGTCTCTTTGTCTCCCTCCCAAAACAATTCCATTCATTGTGTTGACGCCACTACCTAGGGATCCAGGATTTTGTGGCTCTCTAATATTGACAACTTTTCTGTTGGAGGGTGGACTATTTACTAGATGTCATTCTTTTAGCTTGTCCTGTTGGATTTGTGCGCATTTTAGGATATGTGGGAATGAATGAGTGTGTTGGTTTGAATGAATGGTTGTGTGGTATTATTTTGGTTGTGCCTAGTTCATCTGCTATCGTTATTTATTTTTCATTATTATGCCTTATGTGATTCAACATAACACATTTGATGTCATTGATTTTCGATATATTTGTTGATCTTGTTCTGTTATCCAAATCTACCTCTCTGAAACGGTGTGTTTTGATGTGGGAGGGATAAGTATTTTTGTTTATTCATTAATTTCAGTGACAATCAGCACCGCACCGCTATGTGCCCTCCGGTGCAGTCCTCCCAGGTTGCCAAGAACCTCGGTGTTAGGCTTGACAACAAGCTCTCGTTGAGAGGGCATGTTCTCGGCCTGGCCGGCACCTGTTTCGGTATTCTGAAAATGCTCCGCAAGTTTCTCCCTTTACTATCTGCGGAGCACAGACGGATTACAGTGCAGGCGCTAATCGGGTCTAGGCTCGATTATGCCAATGCTCTCTTTCTAGGTTTACCGGACTATCTGGTTCAGCGCCTGCAGGTGGCACAGAACTCCGCAGCCCGTGCGATCTTTGGTCTGCATAGACGAACACGGGCTTCTGGGCTGCTGCAGACGTTGCATTGGCTGCCGTTCCGTAAACGGATTATGTTTAAAGCCCTGACGCTGGTTCACAAAGCTCTGTTTGGCTCAGGTGCGGGATATCTACAGAAGAGATTGGTGTTTTATTGTCCTGCCCGCTCTCTTCGCTCTGAATCCCTCTTTACTGTTGTGGTCCCACGGGTGAGGAAGGCTCGTACGGGGGGGGGGCGTTCTTTTAGCCTCAAGGCCTCCCAGTTGTGGAACTCGCTCCCACTGGTACTTCGCAGCACTCCCAATTTGCTTCAATTTAGAAGGAATCTGAAAACCTGGCTTTTTAATCTTTCTGTTTAGGTGGTTTTTCTTTTTCCTGCTTTTGGGATCTGTTTTCTGTGTTATGTTTTACACTGTAGCTGTTGTGGAAAGCGCCGGGACACTCTTTTAGAGTAGCCGTGCGCTATATAAACGCATTTTAACATAACATAACATAACATAACATTAGAATAAGTTGCTAGGCAGTGTTTTTTTGTAGTACAAGCTCTGGACTGGACTGGTGAAGGACTGGACTTTTAACAGTACCAGCGGTGCCAGGGAACAACACCTATAACCTTCATGGGATACCTGTTTCGGCGCACAAACTACAGAGACACGGGACACTTCCTTCGGCGTCAAAGATCAGCTTTTATTACTGCAGGGAAACAGGAGTCATAAGAAGTACATGGACATGTAGGTTCTGCGAGTCTGCTTCAAATTGTGTTTGTAGGTCGCTCTCCTTTATACATAATGTTGCCATTGCATAACATGTGGACAAAAGATTACAATCCAGTTCCCACAGTAAACTTCAAAGAGGTCGCTTTCATGTGTTCAGAATCCCGGAACATAATTACAATAGCAATGCCGGTTCCCAACTGTAAAAGTACATCTTCTCACCATTAGGCATACCTATTTAGAGTTGTAAATGACAAAGAAGAAGAGACAAGAGCAGCTGCAAGGAAGTCAGACACGTGTAGAGAAAAGAGTGTGGGGGTAATATCGGAAGCATGATCGTAGGATCAAAGAGTTGGATCCATCGCCTGCAAGGCTGTCACAATAGACCGGTACAACCAGATTACCCTCAAGCTGGGCCATCTGCCTTCGCTGTGTCATTCCTCCGGCCATAAAGACGCATGAAAGGAATATGCGTCTTCCGCAAGGCTTTGGGAACTAGAGGGTCAGAGGGCGAACAGTTACCTGCTCGCTGACTACATGAGGGCAAGAAACAAAATGGATGCCGTATCTAAAATGGAAACCGAGGGTTCAGATGAAGAACGCGTAATATTAGACGAACCCTGGCAGGTAGCGTAGCGAAAATACACACACTTGCCGAACTCGCCATTTACGGTTCGTAGATACCAAACTCGTCCATAGTCGGAAATGCCCAGAACGTCGTAATAATTTTTACGGAACCTCAGACGGACCTTTTGCCCTCATGTAGGCAAGCACTAGTCGGAATCATAATCGATTTCGATACTCATCAGATCATCCAGATGTTGTTGATACATTATTCTATCCTTCAATGCCTCTTTGGTGACAACGGGCTGCCTTATACACGTCGTAGCACAAAGGCCACATAAGGCAGGACCACATTGCACACAAAGACAACATGAGAACAGAAATGTTACAACGACCCCTATGATCATCAGAATCTTCCAACCCCAAGTCGATATCAGACCCCAAAACCATCCCAGAAGCGTCCAATTTCCTTCGTCCACGTGTTTGGACTCCGAAATTTTGTGCAATTTAGAGATGGCTTGATAAACCGTTGGGGCGTTATCAGGTATGAATACGCAGCAGCTCGAATGGATGACTTTACAAACCCCACCTCTATCTGCTAGAACGATATCTAGAACCATACGGTTCTGCAACGTCATTAGTCTATCCGCCTGGAGTTCGGCTGTCAAATTACCAAGGGCATTTGCAGTTATGTTGGCAGTTGATTCTACTACACGAGTTAACTGCCTCAAGTTCCTGCTATTAACCATCGGTCCCCAGAACGGTAGGAAACCCTTAAAGAAGTCTCCCGCTTCTTGTCCGGAAGTATCTTCTTTGCTAACCACACCTCTCACAATTCTATTTCTGTGATAATCAGAGGCCACAGTGAAAGTCGGAGGCAAAAGATTTGCAATATAGCAGGTACCCGAGAAGTCATGAGGTAACCACGTATAGGCTCGATCATAACATACAAAGTAAGTACCCGTGGCAGGCAGGAAGACAGGGGAGGAGAGCGTCGGTAAGACATACGTCTCGGTACAAGCACTCTCCCCAAACTGAGCTCTCGGATTTCGACCAAGACCTTTCAAGCAGAAATTACCAAGGTGAGGTACAATCCATATCGGTGGCGAGCTTTTAAGCTGCCTCTCACCCACTGATAAGCTGTACTCAGCCTCACTTAGTTCCTTATATGCTCGCACCTCTTCCTCTGGGATGAGCGATGCGTCAAAAATATCTCTATCTAAGTCTGCAATAGCTCTCGCCAGAGTCTTGTGGTACGGGCCAGGACCAGAGTTTGCTGAGCGTGGTTCTCGATGGGGGTAGGAATCTAGTGCGCTACGGAACATAGTTTGTAATGCTCGAGCTGACCCTTGTGCACTATAAGGCAGAACTAAGTACGGAATACCTTTATCCATGGTATGTGGCATTAACCCACACACCCAACAGTTGGTAGTGTTTACCACCAACTGATGCTGATGCAAGAGTTGAATAAAAGAGTTGTTTCTGAATTCCGCACGTCTGACTTGTTCGTGTTGAGGCAGTAGATAAAAGGAATGTGGAGAGACAGTAGAAACGAAGTATAGATCACGAGATGGGAGAGTGGATGTAGCAGAAGACAATAAGAATTGGGACCCATAATATACTCCTCCCACCAGCAACATAGATATAGTCAGGAATAGTATGACCACCTGTAAGGAAAACCATTTCGTATGAAATATTTTATGCAATGCAGATCTTTGCGCCAAAATTTCCTCTCTTTTCGACAGCTCAGACAATGATGATTCCATCCCCTAACGACCGTCCGCGACGTTCTTGACGCACCTCGTTCTGAGTAGCGGTTATCAATTCCCAGGAGTTCCCAGAAATTGATAATAGAAACCGACCTTGTGTCGATAGCTGCTAAACAGAAGGAAGTACCCGCACGGCCTTACGGTCAACCTGGATGGTAGGTTCTAGCTAAATAATGTTCTTGGCTGTACGAAAAAAGAAAAAGATACACAATATATAATATCCACTGTTTTCAGAGCAATGTAGAACCTAGAAACAAAAAAAAAATCTTTTTATTTGTGGCTTGTTCGTGGACGAAGAAAATATCGGCTACTTCCAGGGTGAGTCTGATCTTCAAACAGTGGATTGAACGGCAAAGGAGTGTTCAATTGTTCAGGTGATTGTTCAACAGTCAAATTTTCCAAGGTTGACGTGGAGGAAATTGTTTGAGGGGAATTAACAACGATGTCAGATACAAGCCGAGCTTCACTGAATGGAACGAAACGTTGTGGAGTGTCGGTCTCAGATGAAGAAAGACCTCTTCTCATTCAGGTGTCCGACGGCAAAGGAAGCGGGACTCTTTTGGTGTGGGTAGCGTGTACCCAGTTCCGGCGTCCGTGTAGTCGAACCGCCGTCCTCGTAGCCAGCTGCACCTGAAACGGGCCCACAAATCTTGGTTCAAGGTTTCGTTTTCGTCTGTAGTTTCGGACAAGGATCCAGTCCCCTGGTTGGAGCCGATGACCAGGACCCTCTGTTTGTGACGGCAGAGACTCAAAGACCTGTTGATGAATCAAACTCAATTTAGCAGTCAGATCATAGAGATAATCAATCAACATAGGGTATTCGATTCTATCAAATTCTTTAGGTCTTGGGACTCCCCATACATTAGCAGGACGGCCGAACACAATCTCATATGGGCTGAGCCCTACTCGAGAGTGTACAGTTGCCCTGGTCGACAGGAGAGCCAGAGGCAAAGCGTCGGGCCATGATAAACCAGTTGTTGCCTGAATTTTAGCCAATTTCAGTTTTAGAGTGCCATTATATCCTTCCACCAAGCCTGCTGATTGTGGATGATTTGCACTATGAAATTTTTGTACTATCCCTAAACCGCGACACACACTCTTCATCACACTCCCAACAAACTCACTTCCGTTGTCCGACCATACGACCCGAGGCATTCCGTAGCGGGGAAAATACTCTTTGAGCAAAATTTTTGCCGTGGATAAAGCCGTATTATCCTTAAGGGGGTAGGCCTCAATCCACCTAGAGAATGCACACACCACAACCAAAACAAACTTTAAATTATTACATCTCTCCATGTGGATAAAGTCCAATTGAATAACTTCGAAAGGGTACGTAGGAGGGGCAAAATGGCCAGGTGGAGTGGGGGTGCCCTTACCAGGGTTGTGCATCAAACACACCATACAATTCTTAACCAGTCTCTCTGCACATTTAGTAATCCCATCATTCTTCCATACATGAGACAACAACTTGCATATGCCTTTCGTGTTGATGTGCGCCATACCATGAGCCATTGTAACAACAGCGAGCACATACGCATCCGGTAACATCCATCTCTGCTTCTCTGATAAATCAACCCAACATCCATTCTCATCCAATCTTCCCGTGCTCTCTCTCCATTTAGTCCTTTCCGTCTCAGTGGCTTCATTCTGTATTCCTTTCACACTTTCAAATGTGTCTTCACACATACCAGTCTCTGTTGGCCATCTCACTGAGCTCGTAACATACATTCTGTTCGTCAAATCTTTAGCCGTCTCTTTAGCCGTTTCATCCGCAAATGCATTACCACGACCCACATCATCTGTTACTTTCTGATGTGCACTACATTTGACTATGGCCACTTGTTTAGGCAATGTGAGTGCATCTAAAAGATCATTTACAAGCTGACCATGTTGAATCTTCGTGCCATGCGACGTAAGAAATCCTCTCTCTCTCCACAGTCGCCCAAAACTATGTGCCACACCAAACGCATACTGGCTATCTGTAAACACATTCACCCGTTTATCTTTAGACAACACACACGCTCTCGTCAATGCGATTAACTCGGCAGCCTGAGCCGAATTCTGACTTAATCTTGCGCTTTCCACAATCGTTTTCAATGTTACTACAGCATACGCAGTTGTCACATCACCGTTCGGCAATTTAAAACAGGAACCATCCACATACAAAGTACCATCGGGATCTGTCAATGGAGTATCTTTTAGGTCAATACGACCCTTAGTTTCCTCCTCAGTTCTGAGATAGCAGTCATGTACTGCTTCACCACTTGATTCTGTGTCGATCGGCAGCAATGTTGCTGGATTCAACACATTACATCGTTTTATCCGTATATGACTGGCCAGCAACGTCAACTCATATCCAGACAATCTTGCGCTCGTCAGATGTTGAGTTTTCGTTCGATTCAATAGAGTGTCAACTGCATGCGGAACCATTACCGTAAGCATATTATCCATGACTAGACCTGCGGACTGTCGAATGGACGCCGCAGCTGCCGCTGTAGACCTTAAACAACTCGGCAAGGCTCTTGCTACTGGGTCTAAAGTCGAAGAAAAATAGGCACATGGGCGTTGTTTGTCGCCAAAAGGTTGTGTCAGAACACTCAACGCACAACCATCCCTCTCATGAACGTATAGTGTAAACGGCTTACTGTAGTCAGGAGTACCCAACACAGGAGCCGAACACAACGCATCACGCAATTCCGAAAAACTTTTCTGACACTCTTCAGACCAAGGCAATGGGGATGGAATATCTTTGCACGTAAGAGCTATCAATGGTTTTGCCAACAATGAAAAATTTGGAATCCATTGTCTGCAGTAGGACGTAATACCTAAAAAGGCACGAACATCTCTCTGGGTTTTTGGCACAGTCATTTGGGTAATCGCTGCAATTCTCTCTGGGGTCAACCTTCTCCCTTCTCTTGACAATAAGTGACCTAGATAGGTAACTTCTTGACAACAATACTGTAGCTTGGAAGGCGATACCTTGTGGTGTAAGTCATGTAGATAGTGTAACAATGATACCGTAACCGTTTTGCAAATAGCTTCTGTATCAGCTGCCACTAAAAGATCATCAACGTATTGAATCAAAGCTGCACCCGTCGGTAAAACAAAGGCATCAAGTTGACCTTTAAGTGCTTGGCTGTAGATTGACAGACTCTCACAGTAGCCCTGTGGAGCGCGTTTTAGCCTAAAACTGCGACCACCTAATGAGAATCCGAATAGGTCTCTGCTTTCCTCGGCAATCGGAATGCTAAAGAAAGCATTCTTTAGATCGATCACTGTGAACCAGGAGGCAGATGCCGGAATCATTGTTAGTAAGGCCGTAATGTCAGGAACCACAGGAAATTGTGGAACCACTATTTTATTTACCTCTCTCAAATCTATAACGAAACGATACACAGGAGGTTTAGTTGGGTCAGTTCGTTTCAGAATTGGCAATACAGGGCTATTACACACGTTTCCACGAGTTTCTTCAACAACACCTTTTCCAATGAGATCATGAACGATTGCCAACAGTGCTCGTTCGCCCTCAAGAGAAATACGATATTGAGGTAAACGTGGTAATCGCGCATTTGGTTTCAATTGAATCACATAGGGTGGAATGTCTAATAGGCCCACATCATTGGGACCTGTGGCCCATAAGGACGCAGGGAGGGAACTCAATTCCGGTGGGAATTTATCGACCGACAAATACATGGGAGAGATCACTCTCCGTCCCAATGTAAGCTCCACTCCCTCGGGGGAACAATACAATGTTGCATATAATCGTTTCAACAAATCCAGGCCCAAAAGATTCTCACCACAACCTGTAGATAGAATCAGTGGAGCCGTTAGCTCACAAGGTCCAATCATAAGAGGCAAAGGATTAGAGACTGGGTTACTAACAGGGGCGCCGGAGAATCCAACAGAAATGTTCGTTAAGCCAGACAAAGGTGCGCCAGGGAGTTTCGAATGCATGATGGAACTTTTCGTCGCACCAGTGTCTAACAGAAAAGGCTCAACTACACCCGATGTAGCCACTGCAACGTAAGGCCCACTCTGATCGACCGGAATTGACACTACTCCCTCTCTTTGTCGTTGGCTGTCCTAGTAATGGTCATTTGCAACAGTCTCATGCTCTACGTAATAATTATCCACATTATATTGTGCAGATCGAACTGACCCTGCATTCCGCTGGTCAAAATAATTATTCGCATCCGATTGATTTTGATGACGATCAATCTGATTGTGGGATGAACCACGACCTCTACCACGTGGTGCCTGTTGAGGACCACCACCATGGTTTCCACGTGTCGACACACCATTCAGACGGTCCCGTAAGGCAAGACAATCATATTTTAGGTGTCCCTCTTTCCTACAATATGCGCTCTGATTATACCCAAGTGAAGATCTATAATCAAAATTGTCAGAACGCGGCTGCATCCTATCAGGCTGTGCTCGTGGTCGATACTGCTGTTGTGAATCATTTTGGTTTGATCGTGGAGGGTATGCTTGCTGCAACAAAACCTTCGTTTTGAGCTCCTTCGTTTTCTTTTCTACACGATCACTTTCTTCTTTTTCCCTATTCTCATAATACTGGGCCGTTGCTAGTATTTGCGCAGGGGTTGAAACTGCCCACGCACTCTCTGAATTCTTTAATTTGTTGCTTAGCTCAGGCAACAAATTCGACACGAATTTGTCAACGAATAACCGCTGGCCTCCCTCAGCGCCCATGTCCTGGCCGCTGTGGTCGACAAACGCTTCCTCAAACCTTGTAAAGAAATCCGAGACACTCTCGTCTTTCTTTTGCTTACAAGCTGATAACTTATCCCAGTTCACCTTCATCGCTGGCATGAGAGTTTTCATGAGCGTAAGTATTTTCTGAGGCAAATCTAAGATTAGCTGGTCAGGCTTAGCCCCACCAACTTGTAGTCCATCAGCCGTTATCAGTGCAGCCCAATCACCTCCTAATTCAACTGCATGATCGGCTTGACGAATTTTAGCCCAAACTGGTTGCGGTACAACATTGCCAAACAACATGTCGATATCGGCAAGGTTCATAATAGAAGCTTCCACCAGTTGCGATAACTCCTTATAATAACCAGCCGGATTTTTACGCGGATCGGGTAAGGATTGCTTCACTTGCAAAACTTCCGATCGTTTCCATGGAAGATGTATCCATACCCTTCGAAAATGGGCTAGAACCGGAGGGTTAGCAGCAGGGTCACCAGGCACCCAAAGTGGCGGAACCTCTCTCATGGGATACTGACCAGGAACCGCTTTCCAGTTCTCAGTGGTATCATCTGATGACACCCGAGAATGTGCTGTGGGTCTGAACGCTAATAAGCGTTCCACGGCACGTCGTACATCTTCTCCTATAATCATACCGTTCAAAAAGTGATTCTGAAGTTCAATTATGTCGGACGGTACATTATCTACATCATCATTATACCATTCTTCCCTCAAAAAGTTACACATCTCTTCAAATACGAATCTCTGCGTAGGCTCATTAAACTGAGAAAACGTGTCGAAGACCACACGTGGAGTGTAATTAGCAGGATGTCTTATCCACCTATGTACCATGGTTACTAACGTCTCTTTCTCCCTACCACTAGGGATCTGACTCCGTCTTTGAGGAGTTTCAGATAAATTAGACGAAAATAATGGACCAGAAAGAGGTGAATAAAGGGTTGCAACAGAGTTAGGAACACGCTTACGAACAGAAGGGGAAAGAAAAACAGGGGCAACAACACTGGAGGTGAAGGAAGGCATAGTAGGAACGGACAAGGTAGTCGGAGTAGCAGAAACAACAGTCTGCGAAGGTACAGGTATAGGGGCAGTAGGAACAAGGACAGGTGGTGGAACAAACGTAGGGTTAACAACGGGCTGACCCGCAGCCGCTGGAGCAACAAGGGGTACAACAGGAGGAACAACAGGAGCAGCTACAGGAGCAGTAGCACCCTGTACATAAGGAGGTGGTGATTTCATCAAATATGACAACAAGGAATCCTCCTTCAAATCTTCTTCTTTCTTTTCTAGATTATTCGGTAAAACCGGGTAACATTTATCTATTTTCATGTGATGCAATCTAGTAGAGATTTCCATTTCCTTTTCTTCTTTGTCCTGTTTACATTCTCGTATAGTTTGCATTATCGGAACAAACCCTTGCTTTTGATCCTTTTTAAGTTGTTTGATTTCTTTCTGCTTGGCCTCTTTACGCCATATCCGAAAGGAATCAAACATAGCTGGCCTAGCTTTCTTTAAAAATAATTTAGCCTCAAGATTATCTAAAATCGAAAGTTCAAAAGTTCCATGTGGTGGCCATCTAAGGTCACCGTCTTTCTTTGTATAGCGAACCCAGTAATCATTATATATTATAGGACCCACACCATGTCGACTATAAAGATCATGTATCGGAGTTCCAACTGGAGGTATCGGACACGAGTCCTCCAACCGGGAATCCATTGCGCAACATTGGAAAATACGAAACAAACCACTATGGCTAGGCATCGTGCACACTAACCTAGTATCAAACTTCAAGGATTACCGAAGTAATTAAACCTCGTGTAAGTCAAAACCCTCGGTTTTTGGCAATTGCAACTGTCAAATAATACTAAGAACCAATACTAAGAACCACAAATGCAATGGAACCATGCAATACAACAAAGCCTTAAGGCTATCACAAAGCTCGGAGAGCTAACAACAAAGCCTGAGGAGGCTATAACAAAGCTCAGTGAGCTATTACAACAAAGCCTTAAAGGCTACAACAAAGCTTTCAAGAAGCTAGAACAACCACTAAGGACTGGGAGCGACCCACAAATACTTAACTCAGAACTTCAATGGCGTCACCAGGAAGGCCCGTCTATCGTCTCGCTTGTACGTAAGGTCTGTGCCGGGCGTCGAAGACAGGTCGACAGTCAGGGCATCGGTCCGTCGCAGCCGTCAGGAGGCGGGAATCTTCGCAGGGAAAAACTTCGGGCCACTTATTTCGACAACAGGATCGATGAAGCGGGGTGCACCTTCCCTCGGAGATTTCACACGAAGTTCCTCACGATCATCAGGCTTTGGACCGGTACCGCTGAAGTCGCCCCACGTTGGGCGCCAACTGAAGGACTGGACTTTTAACAGTACCAGCGGTGCCAGGGAACAACACCTATAACCTTCATGGGATACCTGTTTCGGCGCACAAACTACAGAGACACGGGACACTTCCTTCGGCGTCAAAGATCAGCTTTTATTACTGCAGGGAAACAGGAGTCATAAGAAGTACATGGACATGTAGGTTCTGCGAGTCTGCTTCAAATTGTGTTTGTAGGTCGCTCTCCTTTATACATAATGTTGCCATTGCATAACATGTGGACAAAAGATTACAATCCAGTTCCCACAGTAAACTTCAAAGAGGTCGCTTTCATGTGTTCAGAATCCCGGAACATAATTACAATAGCAATGCCGGTTCCCAACTGTAAAAGTACATCTTCTCACCATTAGGCATACCTATTTAGAGTTGTAAATGACAAAGAAGAAGAGACAAGAGCAGCTGCAAGGAAGTCAGACACGTGTAGAGAAAAGAGTGTGGGGGTAATATTGGAAGCATGATCGTAGGATCAAAGAGTTGGATCCATCGCCTGCAAGGCTGTCACAATAGACCGGTACAACCAGATTACCCTCAAGCTGGGCCATCTGCCTTCGCTGTGTCATTCCTCCGGCCATAAAGACGCATGAAAGGAATATGCGTCTTCCGCAAGGCTTTGGGAACTAGAGGGTCAGAGGGCGAACAGTTACCTGCTCGCTGACTACATGAGGGCAAGAAACAAAATGGATGCCGTATCTAAAATGGAAACCGAGGGTTCAGATGAAGAACGCGTAATATTAGACGAACCCTGGCAGGTAGCGTAGCGAAAATACACACACTTGCCGAACTCGCCATTTACGGTTCGTAGATACCAAACTCGTCCATAGTCGGAAATGCCCAGAACGTCGTAATAATTTTTACGGAACCTCACTGGGTAGGAATCCACTTGGAGCAGTCAAGACATGTTAAACCTGTGATAACAAGGACCAATGGGATAACTCTAAAATGGGCTTTAGCAGATAAAAAATCCCTTGTTCCGATTGTGGTTGCAAAGAGGCAAAATAACAACCTAACATGCCTAGAAACAGCTCTAATCCAATTCAGGTAACTACCGCATTTGAGTCATAATTATCGGAGATCAGGAATCATCTCACTAGAAAAAATCCTACTGCTAAAACATCAGGTCCCAGATGGTTTGATCGATCATGTACTAAGTCTCTAGCAGTTTCACACCAGGCCCCTAGATCTACGCCTAGATATACGGTTTTATTTAAGCTTCTTCGCCTCCAATATAAAGAGGCCAGGAAGATCAGAATTAAAACTCTAAAGGAAGAAGCGCGGGAACAACCCCATCTAGCCGCTATCTCATATAATGGCAGGGACTTTTGGAGCACCATAAATGCCCCTTTCCTCAAACAAACTACAGCACCAACATTGGATTGTCATGTAGATGAGGATTCCTGGGTTTCATACCTTTCCCGAATATTCGATCCAAATGCTGAGGGTGTGATAGCACAGAATGTACCTATATCCCCTCTCACCAAACCCCTTTTGACTTTTAATCACCATGAGATTAGAGAAGCCCTTATGCAGTGCTCTAACAACAAAATGCCCAGACCAGATGGTACCCCTATAGATTTTTTAATTGACCAGCCGGAATTATGAGGACCTGTGCTGACAAATGTTTTTAACAAGGTGGGACCACCAGACTCATGGAAGAAATGCATTTTAATCCCAATCCATAAGAAAGGAGGCAAATCCAAGGCCAAAAAATATAGGCCAATTTCGCTGATGGATAGCACAACAAAACCTATGGGTAGGGTATTACTGAATAGACTCGAGGTATGGGCAGCCAGTAACAAGGTTCTGATCCCGATCCAAAAAGCAAATGGACACCCAGTACCAGTGCCTTAATTTAAGTCTCCTAATCACCAAGTATACCCAAGCTAAACCTGGCAAGTTATACTTGGCGTTTATGGACCTGTCAGCAGCATTTGACTGCGTGGCCACCAACACCTATGGACGATAATGGAAGAAATGGGCATAGATGAGGCCATTACACTTTTTATCGGGCAGCTTTTTCTTCAGCCACGGCCAGTGTCAGATAAGAGAGACAGGGGGAGTGCACCAGGGCGTTTCCACATATCTTGTCAGAAAGTAGCCCATATCTACACATTTTCCTACCTAGGTGTAACATTTGATAGGCAACTATCAAGGTACAATATGATTACCACAAAGGGCCTATCACTTGAGAGAAGTATTATTTATCTTCATTCTTTTATTAAAAAACTGGGTGCTAAATCCATTAACATGGTTAAAAAAGTTTACCCAGCCAAATCAGTGTCGGTAGCAACCTGCGGGGCAGGCATATGGGTTATACTAACCCCTCAGCCCTCCAGTCCATAGATGACTTTTTATTTTCCGGTAAATAATTAGTAGGCCTCCCTGTAAGCTGCTCCAAGTTTATTTCCCACGCAGAATTAGATGTCCCATTTTTTACTGATACAATTAGTCTGGCTCCAATCATCTTGTGGCACTCTATCTAGAGAAGGGAATCTATTCATGTCACCCAAAAGTTAATTGAAGACTGCCTATTTCTGGAATATGCCCATAGGATCCCATAGATCACTTACATTAAATCCACTCTTTCTTCTCTTGGTCTAGAGTGTTTATTTGTTTCCCCCAGTGATTGCTCCAATATTTCAAAACGGGAGATAAAATCCTGTTTCCTTAATCAAAGGGCCAATGAAAGACTGAAGACAAACTACATAAAAGTATTGGTTAAATTAAATTTAGAGGGACCACTGGCATGGGAAGGGTCATCTTTATATTTATTCACTGTGACAAACTCACGCCATAGATTTTTTAAAATCAGATTTCAACAAAATTGTTTTCCTTGTATGTTGGCCCATTCGGTTGGAATTTACCATTCTGTCCCTGCGATGGTGTTTCTGCACAATCAAATTTGCACATTTTCTTCTTTTGTAAATTTTATATGGAACCCGCAAAAGATTTATATTGCCACTGATGTGTAAATATTATTTTAAACAATGTCGTGTAGCAATGTACTTTTTACAATCTTTGCCTGATCCTATGGTTTCTATTCTGTGGCGTCTTTTTTAATTTAATCACGGAAGATCAGGCAGTTGCATAATACCCAAGAATGAATTATAAACCTTGTTTTTTTCAGCTGGGTTTTTATTAACTGTCTTTTAACTGCTACGTTGCAAACTTTTTTACTGTCTTAACTGGTTTTTGAAATACATTTTGTATGGCTGTTTTTAACTGTGTTTACATGTACTTTTATGATCTTATTACATAAGTATTGAATAAAGTGAATTGACTGACTGACATGTCTCAGTGTATGGCCCTAGGTCAGGTGGAAACCGTAGTTAGCGACAGCCTGTATCAGCAGAAGGAACTGGATTGGAAAGACCAGGGAGTACAATTGGACATGGTCCATCTCTAGTGTCTGTGGAACCTAGTGCCCCTTTACCAGCTACTGCTGATCATTTGGGAATACGCGTTGGTTCCAGTACTATACGATCTATACCCATGGTGAACACGACCTCAGACTTGAGGATGTGGGACAATCCAGTGAGGAGGACCATTAGGTGTGGCGTCAGGAAGCTACCGGTAATCAGCATGTTTTAGATGCTACAGACTTAGAGACTTGGCTGAGAGATCATAACAACAGTAGGGAAGGTCAGAACAGAACCTCGAGTCAGGGAACGATTAAGGCTGAAGTAAAGACAAAACTATTGGATGTGGTGAGGTAAATAAGATTATCAGTAGGAATTTACCTTTGGAAAGAATAGAGATCTATGAGCCAGATGACCTGTTGTTTATAGCGAAGGATGTCACCCGCAAAGCGAGACGACCACATGAGAAGTTGTCAGAACTAGCTCAGAGATATGATGTAGATTTGTTGCGAACAAAAATGATACAGAAAATCATAACTCAACTACAATGACCAGGAGCTGGAGGAAAAGAGAGTGACAGGAGTGAAAACATAAATCCGAGAATTGGTTGTAGGCATTCAGGCTTGGAGTATGCTTGATAAGTAGGAGGGAAGGTGGTCTAAGAAGTAAAGTGTTAGGAAGGCGACAGGGAAAACGCCACCTCCAGGAGGGGGTACACTGGGAATTAAGGCGTATCCACTACGAGAGGTGCCTGTGCACGTTCCTTGGAGTTGAGGTGAGTTAGCTGCATTCATAAATGATTTTCCTAGGCTGAGGGAGTAACCTGCTGAATGGTACAAGCAAGTTGACCACTTTCTTAAAATCTCGAAGGTGTTATGGATTGATTTGAATACACTGTTTGAAATTGTGGTCCCTAGTGATCTATGGTCTGCAAGTATAATCGCAATTGAGTGTCCTGATGAGGAGGCAGAGAGCGACCCTGTAACTCATGGTCCTTCGACTTGGTCATGAAAAAGTACGATCAGGTGATCACATGGCTGCAGTCTAAAATAGCCCCACAAGACATCGATTGGGTTAAGATAGATAGAACGAAACAGGAGCCTAAAGAATCAGTACATGATTATTATGAGAGGCTTTTGCAAGCCTTCAAGCAATACAGTGAGTTGGATACACTCGACACATGGGCCAATTCTTCTCAGACCGGAGATTAGCCTCATGATCCAGCAACATTTGATCTGCTGGCAAAAGAGGTCAGTCGATGAAATTCTACGGTATGCCAGGTATAGCAGTGATGCGGTGGATTCCAAGCAGAGGAGGATAAAGGAACAGATAATGCTGGTGCAAAGGCGAAACACATAAAAGATAGAGCGGGGGCAGGCAATCGGAAGAACAGTAGGTCCTAATCAAGGGAATGCCCAAGGAGGTGCTCAGGGCACTCCAGGTGCAGCCAGTCAAGGAAGAGGGAGAGGTGTCCCCATAGATCCCAAAACAGGAATAGACATTGCTACGCTTTTAGTTATCCATGTGCTTACCATGTGCTTCCCCATCTTCGCTGTTGCCTGCTTCTCTATTACGCCTGAGTCATCCTCTATATTTAGCTCCTGCAGCACTGAGCCTTAGCACTGCGCATGCTCAGAGAGGCCTTAGTTCCTGGGATGCAGCTGTTACACACTTTACTGTCAGGCTATTTTAACTAATGTCAGAAATATTGTAACTCCTCCCACTCTGTTGACTAAGTGATTCTCATATACCCTTGTATGTAAAAGCCTATTTGTGTGCACACTTGTACCGCCTCTTTTTGAACCTCCATGCTTACTCTGCAGTAAAAGCTGTATAAAAGCACCATGGTCTCTGTACTCCATGTGTTGCCTCATACATTGCCTGAGGGTTATGTATCGATGTAGTTCCACTCATGAGTCCTAATAAACTATCTCTTTAATATTACAGCTTCCGTGCCAATCTGTACTTTATCAGTCTAAAGGACCAGTGCGCAAAAGGGCAAACCCCTGCACCGGTGAACCTCTGAAAAGGCTCACCCCCACAAATTGGCCCCCAACGTCGGGCTCATCGGCGACTCGGATGCCCGACAGTGTGGTCTTGACGGAGGTTTGGAATCTCGCTAAGGATGTACACTGCATGAGGAGGCCCTTGTCTTTGCAGGCTGAAGTGCTTTTCCGATTTTCCCGATTTGACCCTCTAGGTGGCGCCAGTCTCCGAGTGAGATCCCTTTTGGCGTTCGTCTCACAGTGACCATTTGGTCGATTCAGAGCTTGGCAGTTGGAAGCTAGAGACTTTTGTTTGGTAAAGTCGTTAGATGCAACACTTTTTGAGTTGCTTGGCCAAGATTCTGGTTTGGTTTGGGTTAATATATATAAATTGCAATTTATATAGGCAGGCAATGTGGAGATTTTTCTCTAATTTTTAAATTCTTGAACGGTACAATATTTGCGTTAAGTACTACTTTGTTATAATATTATATATACTATAATATTTTTTCCATGCCTGTTTCAAGCACTCTTCGAAGGATGTGTTGCTTTCTTGGAGGTACCAATATAGATTTAGAACGAAATCACCCGTCTCCCCCTGAGGGAACATCAAATTGGCACATGTACATAAACATTTTTATTTCTTCCATAATGTATAGTGCACTGTGGAATAAACATACTAGGAAGGATCCTGATTTATGATGGCCAATACATGGGTCATTCGATATTAGAAAAATTCAGTATGTGGAACAGTGTGTGTTTAAGCGCAAAAGTAGACAAGATATGTTTGACTGTGTACGAATGTGGGAGAAAGAAGCGCATGAGAGAGTGAAGAGAGAACAAGCACTAGAACAGCGCAGAAATATTTATGTAAAAGCGCTAGAGATGAAAAATAAAGAAATGAAGGAAATAAAGGAGAAAGATGATAGGGAGCGCCATCTACAGGTAAATGGCCAATACCCTGACCGGCGCCCTCTCTATCCTCTATTTAATAATCCGCAGGACAATTCAATTTTGCTAGATTGATCTCCACCACCATATACTTCTCCTTCTGCTTCCGAGTATGATTCTGATGATGATAAATCTTCCCCAGATCAGAAAGGACAGAGTTAGACCCTAAACAACACACTTGTTCAATTTTGACTGCTGACTGTGTGGCCTCTCTCAGATATGCTTCTCGTAAAGCAGCTCGTGGTGATGCCTCTGCTCCAGACATTATAGCAAATGTTCAGCAATGGCCGGAGTCAGAGCAGTTATATTTTACAGAGTCATTTACTAGAGAAGTAATTGCAAATTTTAGGAAACATTCCACAGACTTAGAGCCTTTTGATATAAAAAACTGATCATAAACAATTGAGCAATGGTCTTTTTCTACCTTCTCATATGGCCGATTTAATTAGACGTGTGGTTAAACTATGAACTGATGCGATCTGTTTGCGAGAGGAGAAAAAGGCAGCTGCTGCAGCTGAACAAACATCTCAGACCCTCGTGCCACAGGGAGGAAGTTCCAGGGACAGATAAGGATACTGTAGTTCATGGGAAGCCAATGCGTGAAGCTGCGCCTTTATATGTTCCTCCTAGGGGTGCGGGAACGAGTGACATTAAAGATTCAGCAGATGCAAAGGGATTTTTTTTTACAATTGTGTTTGTACTCCTTGGAATATAGTGGATGTCATGGCGCCTAAAGCTGCTTTGCCAGTTCCGTGGAAAAATCCGGCTGCTTTTTATGAAGGAGTTGAAGGGGCTATTAGTTCTTGGACTATGACTTTGCCTGATATTGACATGTTTTTTGGGCTTATCCTATCCCCTGATATGCGGAGATTGATTCGTAGGATAGATTATCAAACAACTTTTGGAGATATTTGGACTGAAATAGAGAGAAAAGATGCAGAAAGTTCACCCGCGCAGAAACCGTCACAAGAGATTTTAGACCTCCCAAAGGCTATCATAATTAAGTTGTACCACAGGGTTCCTCCTTGAGTCCTCTGCTCTTTACTTTATATGTACAACCTTTGGCTGTATTGGCCAAGAGCAGAGGACTGAGGGTGGTTTCCTATGCCGACGATACGCAGCTGGTGGTACCACTTTCGAGCAACTCCGATGGCGACGCTGCTAAGTTTCATGGTGATCTTGCGGCAGTTGCTAATTGGATGACAGCTAACTGCCTCCAGCTGAATGCTAGCAAATCGGAGGTGTTGCTGGTGGGAAGGGACCAAGGGCTATGGAACGAGCATTGGTGGCCCAGGAATTTAGGTACCCCCCCTCCTAAACAGGATGTAAAGAATTTGGGGGTGTGGATAGACTCCTCGCTCAGTTTCCAGACGCAGACGAAGAAGGTAGCAGGCACCTGTTTCGGTCTACTATGTGGGCTTAAACCCATTTTAGGTTTCTTTGATGCCCCAACTAGACAGATCATTATTCAAGCATTGATTATATTTAGGCTTGACTATGTGAATTCTCTGTATTTAGGGGTGAACAAGGCAGAAATACAGAGGCTTCAGAGAGTACAGAACGCCACAGCCAGAGCTCTTGTGGGTATGCGCAGAGTCTGTTCAGTGCCCAGTACCATCCGCCGCCTCCACTGGTTGCCAGTGGCACAGCGGATCGAGTTTTAGACTCTCTGTATTGCCGTCAAAATTCGAAAGCTCGCATCCCCCAATGTTCTGACAAATTTGCTTCTTTTTGTATGTTCCTTCTCGTCAGCTCCGCTCCATGCGCCAACATTTGTTGTCGGTCCCTCCAGTTAGGAAAACCCGGGCCGGAGGTCGTTCCTTCCGGTACAGAGCAGCGACTCTTTGGAACTCTCTGCCCCCCCATATTCGTGGCCGCAACAATCTTACTGATTTTAGGAAAGCTATTAAAACTTTTCTTTTCCCCAATATGTAGGCTGCCGTCTGTGGTGTTGCTACCTTCTGCTGTTAGCGCCGGGACGCCCCTTGCGTGGGGCAGCTGTCGCGCTCTATAAATGTTTTTTTTTTTTATAAAATTTTTATTTTCATTTTTTGTATAGCAACAGAGAACAAAAAGGAAAACAATACAACAAGCGACACCCCCGCAGTACTTCCACTAATGGGCAAAATAACACAGGAGGCAGCATCTTGCAGGTAGAATAGTCTCAAAGAGTGCAGCAGAAAAGAAATCCAGAATCATGAGTGTAAGTCCTGCCTTGGGAGGCAGCCAAATCCGAAATAGGCATCACATGTATAAATCACTGAGTCCCTCCAAATATGCCAGGGGTGTCGCACAACAGAACCAAGTATCAGAGCCCTCCCCACCCTCCCGTTCCCCCCCCCCATGGTGATGACAGCCATTCATTCATGCATACATACTTTGCACAATTAAAGTTGGAACAGGTGGAGCGCGCGTACCGAGGAAGGGCAGACTGCCGATGGCAAACCCCGGGAAAGAAAGCGGACCAGAGGGCCCCAGCGAAAGATGAAGTTCTTGAAGTTGCCCAGAAAGATGTCCGCCACTCGTTCCACACTCAGAAGTCTCCATAGTCTAGCGTGCCAAAGGGAAATCGCTGGGGCAGCTGGCTTCTTCCATGCCGCCGCAAGGGTGAGTTTAGCTGCCCCAAGGCAGAGCCAGAGAATCTGCTTGTCAGCTCTGGTCTGGTTTTCAAGAGCAGGGTCTTGAAGCCCGAGCAGGACATGTTCTAGTGCATCAGATATTGGGTAGCCAAGTATGTCTTTGATATGGGACAGAATCTCGTCCCAGTAAGGGCGAATGACCGGGCAGTCCCACCAGATGTGGCGAAAATCCCCCAAGAAACCACAGCCTCTCCAGCAGCGTTCCGAGGAAGCCGGGAAGATACGGTGCAATTTGGATGGGTATAAATACCAGTCCATGAGCGTTTTGAGATGGGCTCCCCGTAGCGCCACAGAGCGGTTATGTTTCGCGATGTCACGCCAGAGGCCCTTCCACTCTGCATCGGCGACGTCTCTTCCGAGTAGTTCCTCCCAATGTCCCATATAACGTGGGCGGGGTGAGACCGCTGTATCGAGGAGCAACTTATAGAAGAAGGAGATGGCCCCCTTCATGGTGGTGGTGCGCAGGAGGAAGGCCTCAAAAGTGGACGGCGGCCTAATGGCCGCCTCCCCCACCCCGGCAGAAGTAGCCCAGTGAAGAAGCTGGAGATGGTGATACTTCTCGGACTGGGGAACCCCATAGTCTCTCATGCAGTTGGCGAAGGTAAGTGGGACAGTACCGTGGATCAGATGTGTAAGTGCTCTACAGCCCCCCTCCCGCCAGAGTCGGAAGGGACCCTCCTGCATAGCCGGAGGGAAGACCGGATTGAAATGAATGGGGGTGAAGGGCGACGGGAATGTCGTCCAACGGTCATCGCCAGCTAATGTGTCCCACACTTTCAACACCGTGCTAGTGGGGGTACTGATATAGGCGTTCCTGGGCCTATCCCTTTTAGGCTTCCAGGCCAGGTCCCATATGGACCGACCTGCAACGCTCCTGTCCATATGCAGCCAGTGTTTTTCTGAAAGTTGCTGGGACCATTCCACAATGTCTCGTAATTGAGCCGCCTTATAGTACAGGTGCATATCAGGTAGGCCCACCCCTCCCTCTGAGCGCAGTCGACGCAAAGTAAAAAAAGAGAAACGGGCTCGCCCGTCCTGCCAAATGAAGCGGAGCATCAGAGTCTTAAGGCGCAGAAAGAAATCTAGATCCAGTGGAATGGGGAGGGCCTGAAAGAGGTAAAGAAATTTGGGGAGGAGATCCATCTTGAGAGCATGTATTCTGCCCAGCCACGAGATGTATTTGGGCTTCCAGCGGGCTAAATCAGCTCGCACGGAAGTCAGCAGTGGGGGGAAGTTAGCAGCGAACAGACCCCCTACGGTAGGTGTCAAGTGGATCCCCAAATACAAGAGGGAACCGGTCGCCCAGGACAGAGGGGTCAAAGCTCGCACCCGCTCCATTTCAGCATTTGGGAGGGTAAGGTTAAGGATGTACGACTTTCCAAAGTTAACCTTAAATCCGGCCACCTCCTCAAACCCGGAGAGGACCGAGTGGATATGAGGGAGCGAGCGGGCTGGATCCCCAACGGACAACAGAACATCATCCGCGAATAGTGATATCTTGTGTTGTTCCCCAGAAAAGGGGAGACCCCGAATCCCCTCATGCTCCCTTACCACCAATGCAAGTGGCTCAATGCTCAGCGCGAAGAGCAGTGGGGAAAGGGGACAGCCCTGTCTGGTACCGCGGGAGTGGGAAAAAGCGGGGGACAAGTGGCCGTTAACCGTCACTCTGGAGCGTGGAGTACTGTAGTTCGCCCGGATCATTGTGATAAATTTAGCCGAGAACCCAAAGGCCGCCAGGGTACGGAACAAAAACCCCCAGTCCACCGATCGAAAGCCTTCTCCGCGTCAAGTCCCACCAGTACAGCTGGGATGCGGAATCTGTTGGCTTTTTCAATCAAGTGAATCACCCGTCGCAGGTTGTCATGAGTTTGCCGTCCCGTGATAAAGCCCGATTGATCGGGGTGAATGAGGGTCGGCATCAGGTCCTGGAGGCGTTGCGCAATGATTGCTGAATACAGTTTCGCATCGATATTCAAAAGGGCAATCGGCCTGTAGGAGGCACAACTAGAGGGGTCCTTCCCGGGCTTAGGGATGACGGAGATTACCGCCTCAGCCATAGAGCCAGAGATGTCACCCGTCTCGGCCATCGCGTTGAAGAGATCAACCATGTAGTCACAAATCTCAGTGGAGAAGGTCTGATAAAAAAGGGCGGTGTACCCATCTGGGCCTGGCGCCTTGTGAGGCTTCAGGGCTTTTATGGCATCGAGTACCTCTTCTCGGGAGAAGGGGGCCGTCAGGAGTTCATTCCGGGCAGCGGAGACTTGAGGCAGTGGCAAGCCTGCCAGATATCTCCTCTGCGTCTCATGATCGAGGTCGTCGCTCTTATAAAGGGTGGCATAAAAACGGCCAAACAAGGCCGCCTTCTCTTCATCCCGGTGGATCGGGTCTCCCGTCTCGCTCCGCAATTCCCCAATATACTCTTGTTCCCTTTTATCTCGCAGCTGACGGGCAAGGTGTCTCCCCACCTTGTCCCCGTGAGCGTAGGAGATGTGCCGCAGCCGCAGCAGGGTGAATTCCGCCCTATTATTGTAATGGGCCCGCAGTTTACCCCGGACTGCCGTGAGGGGGCGAAGGGTGAGTCGGGAAGGGTTCAATTTATGCGCCGCTTCCAGGGTGGCAAGCTCCCCCTCCAGGCCCTCTCGTTCAGCCCTCCGCAGTTTGTTAAGATTGGCGCTAAGGGAGAGGCACGTGCCCCTCAGGGACCCCTTGCAAGCGTCCCAAGTGTTGAAAACGGACGTGTCCGATACGGGGTTAAGAGTCAGGAAGTCCCGGATGGCCGCCCGCAATGCCTTACACGATCTGTCATCTCGGACTAAGGCAGCTGGGAAATACCATTTGCGCATACCGTCCCCTTTCGCCGACCAGCGCAACCCCAGGACCAATAGGCTGTGGTCTGAGACAGAGAGTGGAAATATCATGGAGTCGCGGACATCGCCCCGAAGGGCCTGGCTTAGAAAGATGTGGTCCAGGCGAGAATAAGAGCGGTGGACAGAAGAAAAGAAAGTGTAGTCACGGGAGGTGGGGTGTAGCGCGCGCCAGCTATCAATCAGACCCAATTCTCCCAACCCCCTTTGCGTGGCTGCGGAAAGCGTGCCGGCGTCTGCTCTAAGAGTGCCGGAACTGTCCAGGGTCTTGTCCCACACCAAGTTAAAATCTCCTAGGAAAATCAAATGCCCCTCAACAAAGTTCTCCACTCTACGCAGCAAATCCTGGAGAAAACTATTCTGCCCTGAATTAGGAGCATACACCACCGCAAACGTACACAGCCTCTCATACAGCAATCCCTTGACCATCAGCCAGCGGCCTTCCTTATCCCCTTGCATGCCTGTCGGCTGAAAATGAAGGGCCGCTCGAAACAGAAGGGCCACCCCTCTGTGTTTGGTGAGGGCCGAGGACCTGTAAATGAGGGGAAAGTGCCTATGCTTAAGACGGAGCTCGTCCTTACGCGCCAAGTGAGTTTCCTGAAGGCCCACCACATCTAGCTGATCGTCAGTCAGGTATTTCCAAACTTTCTGGCGCTTCTGCGGAGAGTTCAAGCCCTTCACATTCCACGTAGCTAAGTTAAGTGGCATTGCAACAGAGTAGATTCACCCGCTTTGCAGTCATCCCGTCCATTCGTCTCCCCGCATCATCCATCATCCCAGCCCGAGTCCCCCCCTCTCCCCAAGCCCCGATGCCCCTACCGCCAGTATGACACCTCCTCCTCATCCGCCGCACCAAAACCTGCTCCCCATCTCTCCTCACGTGGTGCCTCAAGAGCCCCTTCAGAGCAGGACCAGTAGAGGCAAGGGCTTGACCCGAACCACTATAGAATCTCAACCTCTCGGGGCAAGGAATGGGCTCCCATACAAAGTCATCAGGCACGACAATCCAAGCATTCCTGTCATCACCACCCCACCGAACACCCCCCCCGAACCCCCAACTCCCAACCCACCCTCCCCCGCAATCTCCCCCCCCCATCCAACTCCCCCCCATCTCAAAGATAACTCCCGTAAGTGGACAGATGAACCCCCAAGGTTCCACGCGGTGGAAACGCAGCTGTCTCACTCGTGGGGAAAAGGGCCCAAGGTTGAGTCCTCTTGTGGCCGGTCCATGGTGACTTCCCAAAAAGTACAATTACCCACAGTACCTGAAGGTGGGGGGCCCCTCCGGCGCCATCTGACAAGAACCAGGCCTAGGCCGCCCTAGAGCTACTTTGCGTTGAGGGCACCGTCACAGAAGTAACGGAGGCGACAGCCGCTCCCCGCTCCTGCATGCTGGTTGTGCGATCAGGCCGACCCAAATTCCTGTCCCGCCCCACTCTTTGCCAGGAAGATGATCTATGTCGCCGCCTCGATGGTGCATCCTCCTCCATGGATTCCGGATCCGCGTGGTCCATGCCCAAGATGTCCTTGGCAGCCTGAAGTGACCGCACCTGCACCAGCCTATTCTGCCATCGAAAGATGAGACGGAAGGGATGTCCCCAGGAGGAGGATATTGAAAGTTCCCGGAGGCGAGCGGTGACAGGTCGAAATTCCCGCCGCTTTTGGGGAGTGGATGCCGCCAAATCGTGAAACAACTGGGGTCGATGATCACGGAACAGTATAGAAGGGATGTCCCGGGCCTTCCGGAGAATGCGTTCCTTCAATTGAAAATCGTGAACGCATACCAGGATGTCGGGGTCGGCCCCCCCCTCGCCGGGGTAGGCCAACTCTGTGAACTCTGTCCATTCTGATGACGGTAACGTCCTCGTCTCCCAGAACCTGTAGAAAGAGCTCTTCAACATATCCTCCCAGGTCTCCAGCCTCTCCATCCCATGGCACCGCACGGATGCGAATGTTATTCCGGCGGGAGCGGTTCTCTAAGTCCTCGGTGTGGGCCTGGAGATCCAGGTTCTGTTCCGTGAGCCGGAGTACCTCTTGCTGCAGTTGGTGCAAGTCATTAGCCGTGCTGAGGTCGTGATCTTCCAGTGTGGCCAACCTTTCCCCAATGCCGTCGACATCTCTCCGCACCTCGCGAAGGTCAGAGGCTAGTTGAGCACGAAGTTCTGAGATGTCGTCTTTGATAGCGCCAAAGAGTTCCTTCATGAAGGCCTTGGTGGCGGGAGCATCGTCGTCAGACTGTCCGGAGGACGCACCGGCCCCAGGGGACGCTGGTGGGTGAGCCTCCCTCTGCGGAGCTTCCTTGCCTGGCTTCCCCTTATGTAGGGACGTGGACATGATGGCCCCCGATGAACTGCGCACTTCTCCGCGGAGGTTACGAAGCTATGCAAGGTGTAGAGCAGGCCTCTCAGTAAGTATCGCCAAAGGTAGCCGATCAGGTCCAGGCCAAACACACTGTGCCACCCCTCGTCGGCAGCGCTGTTGTCGCGTGGCCCCGCACCTCCAGGGGCCCCTGTTCCGCGAGGCCTACTGCGGACGGGGAGAGTTGTCCCACGTGGCTCCGGGCCCGCACCACCAGGCCGGGAATCAGCTCCTTCCTCCGTTCCTCCCGCCTCGATATCGTGGCCGCCCGTTTACTCGGCCCCCAGTGGCAAGACAGTCCAGGACGGGCCCCAGGGGAGCCAAGCGACCCCCTCCGCCAAGAGACCCCAGTCCAGCACCAGGCAGACCCACCTGTCGGGTCCTGAGATGGCGGTGTCCTCCTCCGCAATCGTACGTGCAGGTGCTAGCCAGCCGGCAGGCTCCTCCGGGTGCCCTCCACAGTGAGACGTCTCCTCGCCAGGCTCTCCAGCGGTGCAGCCCAACAACAAAGCAGGGTAGGAACGAAGAGCGGGGGAGAACGGGGCCTCCGCTATCGTCGCCGCTCTCAGCAGGCGGCACCCGGTCCCCACTCGTCAGGAAGGTCCCGGGTATTGCAGCCCCCACGGGGTCCAAGGCAGTGCCCCCAGACGGGGATCCACCAGCTGGGGTCTCCGGGGAGCCGTGTCCACGCGGCCCACTTCCGCCGCCGCTCACCCCTGATGCGGTGCAGTGGGTCGGCCCGATTCCGCACTCGAGGCCGGGGATTCAGGGCCTAGGATCGCCGGGCGGTCAGTCGTCTCTCCCGAGCACTCGGTGACCAGGCGCACCTCACCGGAACGCTCACCGCCGCTTCGGAGCGCTCGGGAAGCAGTAGGGGTGCCGCTCAGGCTGCGCTCCAGGTGCTGGGCAAAGCTAAGCAGAAGTCGGCGCCGGAGGGACTCTCAGAGACGTCCTACTCCGCCGCCATCTTGACCACGCCCCCCTCTATAAATGTTTTAAATAGAATAGAATAGAATAGAATAGAAAACCCTTATACCTCCTAAAAAGGTAGATTGGACAATTTTAGCATCCTGTAAGCAAAAGGCGGATGAGTCAGTTTCTGATTTCTTTACGCGTTTTAAGGAGACATTTAATGACTTTGGTGGGCAGTCATTGACAGATGACATGGGCAAGCAGCATTTGCTTGTTGACAAATTTGTCGCGAACATGTTGCCAGGAATAACTAGTCACCTAAAGGCCAGCGAGAGTTCATGGACTACATCTTCCCCAGTTTCCCTTTTGAATATGCCCAGTACTATGAACAACAGGAATTGGAGATAAAAGGCAAGGAGGATAAAAAGGCTAAGGATTTAAAAACAAAGGTGATGTTAGCTCAGGTCTATGGTCGATCTTATAGAGGTGGTGGTAGAAGCAGACGTGTGCAGTTTCGTCCTGGCGCACCCTCTTTCCCTCAAGCTACTTTGCCTTCCGATCAGTGTGCTTATTGTAAGGAGATTGGACATTTGGCGTTCTGAGTGCCCACTTTTGCAAGGTCAGCAGTATTAGCGTGGTATAGGGCAAATGAGAAGCCGCCCAGGGAACTCAGGAAATAGGGGAGGTATGGATAAACGTACTGGGTTTGAGGCAGTAGCACATACTCAAAATTCTTCTAATACTTTTAACAGACGAAATCAGTATCAGACTTCTGATTATTTGTCTGATGATTTAAAGGATTCTAATTATGCATAGGAATGCCTAGGATGGGGTAAGGAAACAGTTGAAATCCCAGTAGATCAGAAGGGTCCCTATGTTAATGCAAACATTTTTGGTTCTACTGAGCGGTTTTTGGTTGACACAGGAGCTACTCGTAGTGCCCTGTCTAAACAATTGGTTCCTAGGGCTTAACAATAACATCAATAGGATTCAATGGGACACCTTTGCTTATCCCACTATCACAGTCACTTGCATTTCATGTTGATAAATTCACTGCTGCATGTCCATTCTTGCTTTCCCCTAACACACCAGATAATATTGTGGCTCTCGATATGCTCAAACACTTTTGTGTTACGATACACTGTTGCCCAGAAGGTGTGTGCGTTATTTTAAATGACACCTGTCCTATTACTGAGAGGGCTTGTCTTCTTAAAGAAGATACTGCTTTGGCTTCACTACCTGGTACCTTGTGGGCTACGTCAGATACTGATGTGGGACAAATGGTTATCCCACCAGTTCACATTCAAGTAAAGGAAGGTGCTTCATTACCACAACTACCTCAATATAAAATATCTCGGGAAGGTGAAGAGGCACTAATACGTATTGTTCAAGATCTGATTGGAATAGGGGTTGGGGAAGAAGTCCCTTACAACATCTGCAATAGTCCTATCCTTCCTATTTTGAAAAACGATAAATACTAAAATATACAGGTTTATTATTGACTTGCGAGAGGTTAACAAGATTGTAGTGCCCCAATACCCAGTAGTCTCTGACATCACAACACTTCTTACTATGGTTCCCTCGACAGCCACTACATTCAGTGTAATTGATTTGAAGAACGCTTTCTTCTCGATACCTATTCATCCTGACAGCAGTTATTTGTTCGCTTCACTTTGAACAATCGATCATTCAGATTTTGAAGAGCTCCACAGGGGTATACAGAGAGTCCTAGCATTTATAGCCAGGAATTGAAAAGACAGTTTGATTCTATCCCTGTACCAAAAGGGGTGGCTCTCATACAATATGTCGATGACATCTTGTTGGCTGCAGATACCCCTGAACAGTGTGAAGAAGGAACACTGTCATTGCTTTCCTTTCTTGCATCTCACCATCACAAGGTTTCTAGGAAGAAATTGCAATATTGTAGATAGCTGGTTACCTATTTAGGTCACCTCTTGTCTAAGGAGGGACGTGCACTCACACCAGACCGCATTCAAGCTACTTTAGACACGCCTGTGCCCCATACTCAGAAGGAGGTTTGTACGTCGATTGGCCTTACTTCTTTCGGTAGGCAGTGAATTATTAGCTTTTCACATATTGTTAAACCTTTGTTGGCCCTTTTGACTAAAGACACTCCAATGCCCCTCCCATGGACTACTGAATGCCAGAATACTTTCCAACAGTTGCGTCAAGCTTTATGTTCTGCACCAGTATTTGGTACTCCAGACTACACTAAGGCCTTCACACTCTATGTACACAAGAGGGATGGCTGCGCTCTCTCAGTCTTAACCCAGACACACTGTGATAAGCAGCGTCCTTGTGCATATTTTTCAGCTGTCCTTCATCCAGTCCCTCATGCATTGCCTGGGTGTTTTCCTTCTGTGGCAACAGCAGCTGTGACCATACGTCAGAGCGAGGGAATAGTGCTGTCAAATACACTGCTTGTGTTGATGCCCCATGCAGTTGATGCCCTTTTGAACCAAACCAAAACGCAGCGTTTAACTAGTGCTCGTTTGACAGGATATGTATTGACACTTTTGGCCCCTCATATCACCTTGAAAAGATGTTTGACTCTTAATCCGGCTACTCTATTGCCATTCCCAGCTACTCAGTCCCAGTCACAGGAGTCTCATGACTGTATATTCCTAACTGAGGAGCAGACAAAGGGTCGTGTTGACCTGCAAGAACACTCCCTTTCAAATGTTGATGGGGAATTGTGGGTTGATGGGTCTAGTTTGAAACTACCAGATGGCACGACATCAGCTGCATATGCAATTACAACACTTCAGACAGTAGTTGAGACTGCTCACATCCCACAGAAGGTAGCTCAGCCAGCTGAGTTGATAGCATTAACGAAGGCGTGTGAGCTTAGCACTGATTTGTCTGTTAACATCTACACCGATAGAAGATACGCCTTTGGAGTGGCCCATGATTTTGGGCTACTCTGGAAGGAAAGAGGCTTTCTTACATCACATGGGACATAAACAGTGCATGGAGAATTCGTGCATAATCTCCTTACGGCTTTGACATATCCTAAGAAAATAGCGATTGTTAACTGCAGTGCACATAAGAAAGGGACTGATAAAATAGGACACGGCAATGCCTTCGCAGATCACACATCTCGTGAGACTGCACTGCAGCGAAGCACTACACTATGTATGTGGTGAAGTCACAGGCTGAACGTTGGCATGATGTCAGGCAAGAAGTGCTAGATATGCAGCAATCTGCCTCTGCTGAAGAATTAGACCTATGGTCTAAGGAGGGAACATTGGATAATGTGGGCTGTTGAAGAAATATAGACATGACCAAATGGAGATTGCCCACAGCCTATTTACACCCTATGATTCACATGGCACATGGGCCAGCACATGGAGCATCCTCAATAGCAAAGCTACTTATGCAAGTGTGGGATCATCCAGAAATTTCCGGCACAGCTAAACAAATAGTCCAGACTTGTCTGATTTGTCTCCAGTATAATCCTGGAAAGGGAAAACAAACTCTAACAGGAGGGTTTGCCACACCAACCGCACCTTTTGAGGTTCTGCAAATGGATTACATCCAGCTTGAATGCTGTAACAACTTAAAGTATGTTCTATTAGTGGTATGTGCCTTCAGTAAGTGGATAGAAGTGTACCCTATGAAAGATAATACAGCTCTTACTACAGCAAAGGTGCTTCTAAAGGAGTTCTTCCCCAGATTTGGCGATTGCCGACTCTTGTGTAGTGACAACGGACCCCATTTCTTTAGGCAAGTTATTGAGTATGTCTTGAAAGGATTGGGAATCAAGCAGAAGTTCCATGCTTCTTTCCACCCACAATCAGCAGGGTTAGTGGAACGGTACAATTCCACCCTCAAGATTAAGTTGGCTAAAATACTGGCTTCCACATCCCTGAAATGGCTTGATGCATTACCCCTTGCCCTGCTTTCCATTAGATTGGTGCCACATACCCGATCTGGCCTCACACCGTATGAGGTGGTATTTGGAAGGCCCATGAACATTTGGGGTATTCCTAACCCACGCTCTATACAGGATGTACCTTGTGTCTTGAGTAGTGACTACCTGTCTCAGTTGACTAAAAGCTTGCTTTCTATTCATCAACAGGTTCGAGAAGCTCTTCCTGACAGGTGAAGGGTGAGGGCCAAGATCGACGGCTTGGAGAGCAGGTTATGGTGAAAGCTTTCCAGAGGTCGAATAGCCTGGAATCGAGGTGGCGCAGCCCTGAGCAGGTGCTCCTGGTGACCAAAACTGCAGTCCGAGTGACCAATCGGAAGAACTGGATCCACTCCACGCACTGCAAGAAAGTGCCGTCTGCCCTGGTGGAGCCCGCTGCACTCACCGACCATCGAGACATCCTGGACACAGAGAGAGAGGCCAAGCCATATCACCTGCAGGACCTGAGGAAGTCTTCCCGGACCACACGATCCCTGGTGCATCTCAATATCTGCGACCCCGGAGAGAGACTGCATTGATGAAAAAGACTGGTTGAGCAACCGTCCTGGGTTAGTGAAAGACTGAGCTGGTGAGAGAGGGGGTCTGTTATTTCAACGTCAAGATAAACATGCCTATGGAAAAGACATTGACTGCTGCGAGAATCTACGACAAGAAGGCTATGTTCATTGCTGGGTTTACTTTCATCGTTATTATTATGGCAGTAATAGCTTGGGTTGTAGAGGAAGTGGCTCCTGTTCGACAAACGCTGAATGCCACTACTCCAGCCCCCATTGAGCACCATTATTTCTACCTTCCCTATCATGAGCAGTAGCATAGAATGTCCTACCTCAATATTACGTTCACTCAGATGTTGCACAACACCCACAATGCTACAAACATCACCAACTGTTGGGTGTTTGGAATGATGCCAGCTCATCAGAGAAAGGGAGGAACACCTTTTATTCCTCTCCCATTCTCACACAATGGTTATTGTCAAGCCTGGTTCGCATTGCTGTGGGCTTCTGAGGTTGCTAATATTACTGATGTTGGAGTAGGGAGACTGAATTTGTATCTTAATAAAGTGTGCTATCCTGATAAAGAAGGAGATCCACAGGCTAATGGATCTATATGGGAAATGGAGGAGTATCGCTGAAGAAACTCTTCTATGCGCTATGTTTTCTCAAACACCAGAACCTCCAAGGGTAATGGACCTCCTGTTATAACTGTTACTAGAGCTCGAGCAGACTTGTGTGTGAACAGTGTTGGAAGAATTCCTGTGGGGAAGAGCGACTGTACCCTGGTACTGAACATTACTGGGGTTAACAACAGCAGTTGTATGTCCTCACACAATACTTACTTCATCTGCGGAAATAAAGGATACTACCATCTACCCATTGGATGGTCAGGAACTTGCTATGTGTCCTTTTTGTTGCCACCTTTGTTTTTGGCTCCTGCATCCTATCATAAAGACTATAAACTGTTTAATGACATTTCCATGAACCGATATAAGAGGACAATAAATCATGATGAAGTGGATCAGACTGCAGCAATATGTTGACTTTAATTTGGGATTGTTTTTCTTTGTTGGTGTCGCTTTGAACAGCAGGAAAATCAGACGCTTGACACGTGTTGTAATGGCTGTGACCAACCAGACAGCTATGGCACTTGGAAACATCACAGAAGAACTGCAAATTGCGAGGATTGTGGCGCTCCAAAATAGAATGGTCCTTGATGTCGTGTTGGCTGATCGAGGTGGTGCATGTCGCATCATCGTGAGCAGTAATTGTGTTTATATCCCTGATCACGCCCCTTCAGTTTTTGATGCAATCTCTAAACTGCATAAAATCGCTGCTGAGATTCACCCTGATACTGGGACATAGACTTTAGCCGGTTGGCTGTGGACACTATTTGTTACCTGGGGCTGGAAACTGTTGACGATTCTATGTATATTGTTTGCAATCCTACTGTTATGTTGCTTATGTCTACAATGTGGTCCACTGCTTTGTTCCCTTTGTGTCACTGCTTGTATACCTACCAAACTCAACAGTAAGAATGTAAACGCCCAATATGTATTAGACCAAGAAGTTAATGACATGATGTAAATAGACGTGCAAGATGTTTTTTTTGTTCCTTCAAATCATAGATGTCTTCAGCTAATGCTAAAAGGGTTGTCTGTGGAAACTTGGCAGAGATCACTGTTAGCATGAGCTGAAGCCATTTTTGTTTGTGGCATCCAATTTAGTTAACAAACAAAACACTACGGTAGGGGGGGACCTAGGGGAAATTTACAGACCTTGCTCTGGGTACAATCCCCAACAAGCATATCAACAACAAAAGGTACCAGAGGGTTTCGAGGAGTGTGCCCAAAAGAAACAGAGAGCCAACCTTTCCCAGCAGACCAAAGTGATACAACACAGAAATTTCTCAACAGGATGAGGAGAGTACCCATCAGTCACCATACGGATCCGCCCTTCATCATTTGGGATTTTATCCGTACCACCCGTCTGAGAAGCTCGGTGCCACACTGTGAGGTCAACCCGGTGGTAAGGGGGTTCCTCAAAGGGGAATGGCAGTGACAGTGTGGTAGACCACTCGATATAGGTAAGTGGCCCTGGATGTGGGACTGGGGTGTGCAGTGCTAGAAAAGGTGATAAAGTGAAAGAAACCCATAAAGTGTATGTTTAAAATTGGTTTGAATAGGCACTTGAAAAAAAGTTTATTCCGTGTTTGCCTAACATACCAACAGTATAAAAACAATATAACCTAAGGCCTTCTCATAAGGTAGACTGCTCTAGGTCAGAGTAGGTCGACTAGTTTCTGCAATAATGGGACTATAGTTCCCTTGCATTCTTCAGGACCAATATAAATAAAAACTACTGCACCAAGTGAATTAAAAAATAGTAGGTGAAAGATGACACCAGGGTAACAGTGCAAGTGCTAATAAGTCACCTGAACGCTCCCGGTGCCCTTACAGTCTGTGTTGATCACTAAGGAGAAAAAAGTGGGTTAGGTATGGTTAACAGTATAAATTGGGCTGACCAGAAAGTCCAGTTTATGTGGATCAATTCTTGCATCACATTAACTATGTTGACATATAGGCAATAAATGATCATATGGCCAGAATTAGAATTTATTCGGAAAGACAATTTCATAAGCCGAATATATCGTCGTCCTTACCTAGATCTGTAAGGATGACTAGCCTCACCCCACCTGGCAGCGGCTCAGGGGAAAGATGAAGCACCGCTCTATAAAACATGCAAGGAACACGTAAAAAACACAACACACACACCAGACATAAAGCATTTCCTCTGAAAGATTGCCGACGAAAAGTGGTATCTGTATCTATATCTCATGGATATTTATAGTATCCATCATTCGCGGAGCCAGGACTGTGTTTGAAGGCTGCTGTCGTTTTTTAGAAAAACGCGGCTCTGCGCGTGTAGGGGCAGCAAGCGCAAGATCTGAGCTCAGTTTCAGAGTTAAATAGCATAAAATAAAGTAAAGGGAAAGAACGCGGAAAAGCGCGTGCAACAGCGACATGCTTCTCCTACCTCTCCGTCGGTACTCCGTGCCGGCGTCCTGGCCGACTGGGGAGGTGACGAGAGGCGGGGTGGCGGAAGTATATAAGCCTCGCTCCTATCGGTCGCCGGGTCACATGGGGCGACTAGCGGACCTATAGGCATCTAGCAGAGTTAGACGGGCCCTCTCTTCTCATTGGCTGATGCAGCATAAATCGTGAGCGTACATTGGCCAAACCCGCGTGAAGTAGTCATGGTAACGCGGGTCCGCACCAAATGTAAACACAACTCGAGCCGTATCCCACAGGGCGGGTGAACTACAAAACGTCATAGAGATAGTCTAATATCTTTCAAAAGACGATGAATGAACTAGTTTTTTGTGACTGCCGCCTACTCAGGCGTCCACGGAGGAATTAGACACGATGGTTACTGCGGTTAGATCTAACCGTAGGTGCTTCTAGTGAGGCATAAGAGATACCTAACATTACTGTTTTTAGTGAAATAACCTAGACACAGTAATCCATCCATATTGCTAGGATCAGTATGGTCTGGTCCTGTTTATGGGGACTGCATCCCAAGTAGGGTCACGTGGTGATAAGGATGGACAAAATCAGCCACGAGCTGTGGCTTAGCCAAACTGGCTACATTTAAAAGGGAGAGAGATAGAATGACGACAAACTTATCATTCGTCATTACAAGCCAATAATGCGGGTTGGAACATCGGGGCCCTACACTATTATTATGGGCAGAGTCAAAAAGAGGACCAGGGGATATCATCGTTCAGACCCCCTCTGTGTGTCTTCAATCTCAGCACCCACCTTTGCTCTTTTTTCAGGAGGTACCTTGTCACATCAGCTGTGTGTTTCGGAATAAATGGTTGCTCCAAAATTGTCCATTGGAAATCCGTGGCTGAGTGCTTAGCTTCAAGAAAGTGAGCAGTTAACTTAGTGGCTTGTCTGGCACACCTGATGGTGCTTTTGTGTTCAGATATGCGTATGCGGACCTTACGGGTAGTCATGCCCACATACCTGTAGCCACATGGACAAGTAATCAAGTAGATCACATGATCACTGCTGCAACTCGTGAATTTGATTTGTTTCCACGGTCTGGCCGTGCCAATATCTATCTCCTGTGATTTACTGGTTTGTGCACAAGCCTGGCAATTCCCGCAGGTATGATGCCCCTGGACGGGCGGAAGGTTCCAAAGTGACCCTACCGGCCTTGGTGGTTCCTCATGTGGCCTCGTGTGTACCAATCTGTCTCTGAGATTTGGGCCTCTCTTAAAAGACACCAAAGGACGAGCAAGTGTAAGGCTTCCAGAGTTTAGGATAGGCCAGTGTTTCTTAACCAAGCTTTGAATGTTGTTAGAAAGACTCCCAAAAGTCTGGACAAAGGTGAGGCGTTCTAACTCGGGCTTCGGAGGTCTGGGTTCCAACAATGCCTCACGATTATTATTCATCGCCCTTTTCAAAGACCTCTTCACAAGTTTAGGGGGGTATTTCCGGGCCACCAGTTGCATACTTAAGTCCTTTGCATGTTGTTTGAAGGCTGTTGTCGTGGAACAGTTCCTCTGAACCCGTAAAAATTGGCTGAAGGGTAGACTCTCTCTCAATGCTTTTGGATGATTGCTATTAAATAGCAGTAGAGAGTTCCTTGCGGTGGGTTTCCTATAGAGCTCTGAACGTAGTCCTTCCGGGCCAGCAGAGATCAATAAATCTAGGAACGCCAGTTGGTGGTGCCCGATTTCGATGGTGAATTTAAGATAGTTGTTTCTTCCATTCAACCACTCCAGAAATTCAAGGCAACTCGCACTTGACCCTCTCCACACCACAAAAATGTCGTCGATATACCTTTTCCAGGTCATTAGGTTATCGACGAAAGGATTCTCATTGTTCAACACGTGACTCTGTTCAAATGAATGAACATATAGGTTAGCCAGGCTGGGGGCATAAACGCTCCCCATGCTGGTACCCGATGTTTGCAAGTACACCTGTTCTTCAAATTGGAAAAAGTTCTGTTTCATGGCCATGGTGGCACAAGCCATTATGAATCTAACGGGAGTAATGCTGTCCAATTCCCTGGATTCTAAGAGTTGGTGCACTACGTCCAACGTCTCATCCTGAGGGATGGAGGTATATAGTGCCTCCACGTCAAAAGACACTAGGAGGTCCCTCTCTGTGTCGAATTCAATGGCAGGTAGTAGCCTCAATAAGTCGGTGGTGTCCTTGAGATAAGTGGGCATCTCCAGTACCAGAGGTTTCAGGAAGTGGTCCACGAAGGTGGAAAGGGGTTCCAAGGCTGATCCTATCCCCGAGATTATGGGGCGCCCAGGGGGCGGTCGTTGCTCTTTATGAACCTTAGGTAAGGTATAAAAGTAGGGCATTTTAGGAAATTCCGTGCACAAGTAAAGGGCTTCAGCTGGTGTGATCCATCCCTCAGACGAAGCTTCGTGGACCACTTCCTGAAACCTCTGGTACTGGAGATGCCCACTTATCTCAAGGACACCACCGACTTATTGAGGCTACTACCTGCCATTGAATTCGACACAGAGAGGGACCTCCTAGTGTCTTTTGACGTGGAGGCACTATATACCTCCATCCCTCAGGATGAGACGTTGGACGTAGTGCACCAACTCTTAGAATCCAGGGAATTGGACAGCATTACTCCCGTTAGATTCATAATGGCTTGTGCCACCATGGCCATGAAACAGAACTTTTTCCAATTTGAAGAACAGGTGTACTTGCAAACATCGGGTACCAGCATGGGGAGCGTTTATGCCCCCAGCCTGGCTAACCTATATGTTCATTCATTTGAACAGAGTCACGTGTTGAACAATGAGAATCCTTTCGTCGATAACCTAATGACCTGGAAAAGGTATATCGACGACATTTTTGTGGTGTGGAGAGGGTCAAGTGCGAGTTGCCTTGAATTTCTGGAGTGGTTGAATGGAAGAAACAACTATCTTAAATTCACCATCGAAATCGGGCACCACCAACTGGCGTTCCTAGATTTATTGATCTCTGCTGGCCCGGAAGGACTACGTTCAGAGCTCTATAGGAAACCCACCGCAAGGAACTCTCTACTGCTATTTAATAGCAATCATCCAAAAGCATTGAGAGAGAGTCTACCCTTCAGCCAATTTTTACGGGTTCAGAGGAACTGTTCCACGACAACAGCCTTCAAACAACATGCAAAGGACTTAAGTATGCAACTGGTGGCCCGGAAATACCCCCCATAACTTGTGAAGAGGTCTTTGAAAAGGGCGATGAATAATAATCGTGAGGCATTGTTGGAACCCAGACCTCCGAAGCCCGAGTTAAAACGCCTCACCTTTGTCCAGACTTTTGGGAGTCTTTCTAACAACATTCAAAGCTTGGTTAAGAAACACTGGCCTATCCTAAACTCTGGAAGCCTTACACTTGCTCGTCCTTTGGTGTCTTTTAAGAGAGGCCCAAATCTCAGAGACAGATTGGTACACACGAGGCCACATGAGGAACCACCAAGGCCGGTAGGGTCACTTTGGAACCTTCCGCCCGTCCAGGGGCATCATCCCTGCGGGAATTGCCAGGCTTGTGCACAAACCAGTAAATCACAGGAGATAGATATTGGCACGGCCAGACCGTGGAAACAAATCAAATTCACGAGTTGCAGCAGTGACCATGTGATCTACTTGATTACTTGTCCATGTGGCTACAGGTATGTGGGCATGACTACCCGTAAGGTCCGCATACGCATAGCTGAACACAAAAGCACCATCAGGTGTGCCAGACAAGCCACTAAGTTAACTGCTCACTTTCTTGAAGCTAAGCACTCAGCCACGGATTTCCAATGGACAATTTTGGAGCAACCATTTATTCCGAAACACACAGCTGATGTGACAAGGTACCTCCTGAAAAAAGAGCAAAGGTGGGTGCTGAGATTGAAGACACACAGAGGGGGTCTGAACGATGATATCCCCTGGTCCTCTTTTTGACTCTGCCCATAATAATAGTGTAGGGCCCCGATGTTCCAACCCGCATTATTGGCTTGTAATGACGAATGATAAGTTTGTCGTCATTCTATCTCTCTCCCTTTTAAATGTAGCCAGTTTGGCTAAGCCACAGCTCGTGGCTGATTTTGTCCATCCTTATCACCACGTGACCCTACTTGGGATGCAGTCCCCATAAACAGGACCAGACCATACTGATCCTAGCAATATGGATGGATTACTGTGTCTAGGTTATTTCACTAAAAACAGTAATGTTAGGTATCTCTTATGCCTCACTAGAAGCACCTACGGTTAGATCTAACCGCAGTAACCATCGTGTCTAATTCCTCCGTGGACGCCTGAGTAGGCGGCAGTCACAAAAAACTAGTTCATTCATCGTCTTTTGAAAGATATTAGACTATCTCTATGACGTTTTGTAGTTCACCCGCCCTGTGGGATACGGCTCGAGTTGTGTTTACATTTGGTGCGGACCCGCGTTACCATGACTACTTCACGCGGGTTTGGCCAATGTACGCTCACGATTTATGCCGCATCAGCCAATGAGAAGAGAGGGCCCGTCTAACTCTGCTAGATGCCTATAGGTCCGCTAGTCGCCCCATGTGACCCGGCGAACGATAGGAGCGAGGCTTATATACTTCCGCCACCCCGCTTCTCGTCACCTCCCCAGTCGGCCAGGACGCCGGCACGGAGTACCGACGGAGAGGTAGGAGAAGCATGTCGCTGTTGCACGCGCTTTTCCGCGTTCTTTCCCTTTACTTTATTTTATGCTATTTAACTCTGAAACTGAGCTCAGATCTCGCGCTTGCTGCCCCTACACGCGCAGAGCCGCGTTTTTCTAAAAAACGACAGCAGCCTTCAAACACAGTCCTGGCTCCGCGAATGATGGATACTATAAATATCCATGAGATATAGATACAGATACCACTTTTCGTCGGCAATCTTTCAGAGGAAATGCTTTATGTCTGGTGTGTGTGTTGTGTTTTTTACGTGTTCCTTGCATGTTTTATAGAGCGGTGCTTCATCTTTCCCCTGAGCCGCTGCCAGGTGGGGTGAGGCTAGTCATCCTTACAGATCTAGGTAAGGACGACGATATATTCGGCTTATGAAATTGTCTTTCCGAATAAATTCTAATTCTGGCCATATGATCATTTATTGCCTATATGTCAACATAGTTAATGTGATGCAAGAATTGATCCACATAAACTGGACTTTCTGGTCAGCCCAATTTATACTGTTAACCATACCTAACCCACTTTTTTCTCCTTAGTGATCAACACAGACTGTAAGGGCACCGGGAGCGTTCAGGTGACTTATTAGCACTTGCACTGTTACCCTGGTGTCATCTTTCACCTACTATTTTTTAATTCACTTGGTGCAGTAGTTTTTATTTATATTGGTCCTGAAGAATGCAAGGGAACTATAGTCCCATTATTGCAGAAACTAGTCGACCTACTCTGACCTAGAGCAGTCTACCTTATGAGAAGGCCTTAGGTTATATTGTTTTTATACTGTTGGTATGTTAGGCAAACACGGAATAAACTTTTTTTCAAGTGCCTATTCAAACCAATTTTAAACATACACTTTATGGGTTTCTTTCACTTTATCACCTTTTCTAGCACTGCACACCCCAGTCCCACATCCAGGGCCACTTACCTATATCGAGTGGTCTACCACACTGTCACTGCCATTCCCCTTTGAGGAACCCCCTTACCACCGGGTTGACCTCACAGTGTGGCACCGAGCTTCTCAGACGGGTGGGACGGATAAAATCCCAAATGATGAAGGGCGGATCCGTATGGTGACTGATGGGTACTCTCCTCATCCTGTTGAGAAATTTCTGTGTTGTATCACTTTGGTCTGCTGGGAAAGGTTGGCTCTCTGTTTCTTTTGGGCACACTCCTCGAGACCCTCTGGTACCTTTTGTTGTTGAGATCCAATTTAGTTAGCCATGTGCTTGCCATGTGCTTCCCCATCTTCTCTGTTGCCTGCTTCTCTATTACACCTGAGTCATCATCTATATTTAGCTCCTGCAGCACTGAACCTGAGCACTGCGCATGCTCAGAGAGGCCTTAGTTGCTGGGATGCACCTGTTACACACTTTACTGTCAGGCTATTTTAACTAATGTCAGCAATATTGTAACTCCTCCTACTCTGTTGACTAAGTGATTCTCATATACCCTTGTATGTAAAAGCCTATTTGTGAGCACACTTGTTCTGCCTCTTTTTGAACCTCCATGTTTACTCTGCAGTAAAAGGTGTATAAAAGCACCATGGTTTCTGTACTCCATGTGCTGCCTCATACATTGCCTGATGGTTATATATCGATGTAGTTCCACTAATGAGTCCTAATAAACTATCTCTTTAATATTACAGCTTCCGTGCCAATCTCTACTTTATCAGTCATAAGGACCAGTGCGCAAAAGGGCGAACCCCTGCACCGGTGATCCTCTGAAAAGGCTCACCCCACAACACATTCATCAGGAGGATGTGTGTGGCAAATCACCTATTCGGCTCCCCACTGCTGTAATGAGACCAATCTATCAAGAACAGCTGAGATGCACTTGGACTCCAGATGGACTGCTTTTTATAAAAAACTAACAGGATCTGTTGTACTTCAAATTGGTTTCAGACATCTTGAATTGAGATAAAAATATCAATACATTTAATCATTATTGAATATATATTCGAAATTTTAGTAACATAACTTTTGTTTGCCTCAGAATAGTCTGCATCCATAAGCCAAATAAAACAGTGTGTGTAAAAGAATTGTCCCTGCATGTGGCATTTCCAAAATGCCTGCATGGGAAGAGGAAATCCCCCCAGAATTACCTATGCACCGCCTGAGATGCACAAGAAGAGAAAATGGCTACAAGCAATCTAAGGCAGCCCTACCATCCAAAGCACAGGTTGAGAACAGCCAAGACTGGGGCCCCCGTGGGTCTGACATGGGAAGAGTTACCTCTGCAGCCACTGAGGCAAGCAGGTAAAGAAATATTCCTTAAACAACAATAATAGTCCCAAAACGAATTAGAAAATGAGGGCAAAGTTTAATAAACAAAATGACATCAAGATAGCAAAAATTCAGTAAAGGGAATTGGAGACATGAATTTTTTTTACCTTTAAGTAGAAATAGTGCCAAACATCATGACGTGCCAATGATTGTCACTGGTCGTGGTAGAACAGGATATAAGCACAATTTGATGCAGATTGTGATGAGCATGGGTCAGAAACACTAACCAGGTTCATCCTGGTAAAAAATGCTACGTTCTGACTTTAATCCTTTGATTCTAAATCCACCACAGGAGATCACTTTTAAAGTCCCCCAAGATCTTAGGGGAGGCACTTAGACTTACAGAGTGGCAGACAGAGTCCAGTACAGGTTCAGGTACCACTGATCAGAAGAGCAATTGCACATTGCTCAAAGGCCTCTTGGAGCTTGTTGCATACACGCCAACATTTTAGAAGAGAAAAGTGAGAGATTTCTATAAATAAATCAGGAGAATGTATTTCCTTCCATTGACTTCTATTGGGGCCTGAATTGGTTTACTGTCATGCATGGGCTTTGCAAGTCTACTGCTGCAGGATCGGATATTAGAAATGTAAATGTACTCTTTTTTTTCTTACCTGTCAGAATCATGGAGAAAGCGCTATATGGCAGGCAGAGAGAATGTGTTGCAAGTGTTGTGCACTGGCCTGCAGGAGCATGTTACTGGCAGTGCATACACAGAGTTACACAATACTAGGCCTGTCAGCTGAAGCCTGCAGAGGAATCAGGTTTTTTCATGTAGGAATCGGGAGGCGGAAGACAAGCCTTGAAATCTGTAGTTTCCTGCCTAAATCGGGAGGGTTGGCATGTCTGCTTGTTGTTCCCTTTAATTAAATTTGGCTAAAATGGAGGTGATGCTGTTTAGCCATAACACCTCCTTCTGGACCCCTTCATGCAGGCCCCAAGAGATGGGAACTCTTCGCATCCCTAAGAATAAAGTCAGGAACCTAGGAGACCTGTTGGACAGCAGATTAACCTATAAGTACCAGGTTAATAAAGTAATGTATTCCTCCTTTTTTATCTTAAAAACCTTGAAGAAAATCAAACATCTGATTCCTCTAGACCTTCTGAAAACAGTAGTCATTGCATTAGTACTTTCATGCGAATCTAATGCAGAAACTGCAAACAGTACAAAATTCTGCAGATAGAATGCTTAAAAAGTTGCCTAAATTTGAACCTGCTACCCCAGCGCTGAACGAACTCCACTGGATAGTAATTCCAACAACAAACTTTTTCATTTCAATTTCTGTTTTTTTCCTTAGGTGCTACTTTGGGTTCTTGTCGCAGACTGCAGAGTTTATTTGTTATTTTATGACTGCACTTTGGAAGGTCAGGGCGACAACAAAGGATATAGGTGCTACAGAACATTCTGTGCGCACTAGGGCTTTATTTCGTATAAGTAAGACAATTTTTATTAAAAAAATTGGTACATAAAATGACCTGTATGCTTTTGTGATACATGTCACATGTGCAGAATGGCTGTATCAATTACATTAGATATGAACATGCCTTGGATCTAGGACTGTTGTGATTTGTATTGCAATAAGGATGGGTGCTTTTTTGCAGGGCCTGTTGATGTAAGAGCTACTAGCAGAGGATCAGCATTGTGCTTAGGATTATATTTTCAGCCGCATGCATGTTGATGTATAAGCCACGAACAGATGCTTACTATTGCTTTAGGCTCCATGTACTTTCATGTATGAACTATTAACGGAGGCTCGGCTTGGTGCATACTATCTTTTCTAATGTTATGCCTGCAGCCTGTAAACATGGATCACTCAATGGATGTATATAGACTTTTGTCACATGATTTATGGAATGGACCGATAGTGAAATGGGCGAACGAACAAGTAAGGTTTTTCTCTTGTTATTTATCGCGAATACGCTGATGTACTCAGGATCTCTTGCATGAAGGATGGTGAGGAGTACTCATCTGCGTTCGTGGTTATGTTGGGTTTGTCCCTTCTCACTGTTTATGTAGGGAAGCGTCTGTGAGGAGTTGTGGAAACAATTCACTTAAGGTCTTGAACGAAGCGAACGTAAGAACGTGCGGTCCTTGCTTTGCCATGGTGGTTGAATAATTGCATCACAACTTAATGATGGAATGAAGTGCTGTCTCTTTCATTATTAAACTGTTCGGAAGACTTTCGGTTCAGACAGACAGAGAGAGAGACACAGACAGACAGGTAGGTAGGTAGGTAGGTAGATAGATATATGTGTATTCACCAGTGTATACTAGTGAGTGAGATAATGTAACCAACTGGGTAAATCTTCCCAGAATCCACGAAGTGAAGAGTCAGAAATGTTGAAGAAGAACACATACTGCATAACAACACACACAAAAACAAACTGGAGAGCTAAAGTAAATCACAAGACTGAAGAACAGCTGAAACACTTATAAGAAACCGAAAATTCCAGAGGTGGGAGTGGCTCAAAACAACAAAGGTGCACTTGCATCGAAAGTTGGATGTGAAATGGTATAAAACCCTGGAAAGCGCTCAGTTGTCTGGCAATAGAGGAGACCATAAGTCTATTTTTTATGCTCGCACTGCCTGTCTCGATTGGGAAGTGCTCTTCTTGGAATTCTTACAGCATCCTGGGTTGGCAAGAAAAAAGAATATTTTATTTGAATGCTGTCATCATAGTTTGGCTGAAACTCCGAGCTGTGTTTAAGAGGAGAATTCTATGGCAGGACCAGAGCCTTCAGATTACACATTCTCTTCTCTACTTTATTATAATAGCAGCCATGTAAAAACACACATAAACCATCAAAGTAAGGGTAAGGTAGTCCAAGTACCACAGGACCTATACACCAAAGAGTAAAAATTACACGTAATAGTTTATCTATCAATCATGATCCTGGGAACTGTAGCATCATTTCCACCCTGGGTACATGCAAATGATCACGCCACACATGGAGCTTGGTTTTACATGTCTTTATTCCTCAGCGTGCAACCATTAACTGAACATTAACTTCATGAAATCTATTACCACCCCCAAGCACTTAAGTCACTGTTGTACGGAGTCCATCAGGAACCAAACAGGGTCCTGTCATCACTAACTTACAAGACAGTACATCTCCCCCTTTGTTAAATAAAAAGTACAAATAATTCATATATACCTCATAATTCTTCAATAAGTCATTTCTGTGCTTGAATCAATCGCCCAGCTTTGGTCAGGTGAGGTAGCGGAGATGCCAGAGAAGTGTCCATGGCTGGCACTGGTGACAGAGACACTAGTACAGTCATGGGGCTCACCGGATTCTTTGGTGGATAAGTGTCACTGCTGACATCTGGAGCTGGTGAAAATCAAGGCAGATGCTTGAAATGTGAAGAATCTCACATAATGGACTGCTCAGGACGGTGAGCATTCACCATGTGTCCTTTACAAGTCACAACTCTCAGTGGGTCAGCATCAAAAGGAGCATCAGACTTGCGTTTCCGTTTCTGCTTGACGATAACTTGGTCTCCCCTTTTGAACATAGTGCTCCGAACACAGCGACGTCTATCCACAGAGGCCTTCATTTTAGGTTTCTAAGACTAGGTAGTAGATATAAAGTTTACCAAGATCAATAGATCTCTCATTGGTCCATTGTGGCAGATTGGTTCCTATGGCTCTCCCAAACATTAAGTTGGCAGGGCCTTCACCTGTAGTAGAATGGGAAGTTGACCTATGTGCACAAATTGTATAATGAAGAAAAGATTTCAGTTAAAGCATAATCAGTGCAGCACAATGAAAACTCGTCTTGAGGGTGCTCATTAATCTCTCGACCACACTATTCGCCTGTGGCCAGAGAGGTGTGCATTTCTAACGCTTGACATTTAGATGAGCGAGAAAATCTTTAAATTCTTGACTTTTGAAAGGACGGTCATTATCAGAATTCAAAGTCGAAGGAACACCCCATGTTGCAAAAATACTTTCTATTCTCTCAATGACTCTGTCATGCGTAGTTGACGACAGATCTTCCACAAGAGGAAAACAGAAATATTTATCACCAATTACTAGAAGATGATGTCCGTTGTCAAGGTGTCTAAAGAATTCAATTGCAATCTTCTTTCATGCATGCTTTGGAAGATCAGACATGTTTAATGGATATGGGTTTGTATTGGATGACAAGCAGCTGTGCAAATTACATGCCGTTAACTCTTTCATTAAGACGAGGGATCCACACTCAATCCCATAGAGGTCATTTAGTAGCAACTTCTCCATGATATCCCTCATGAGCCAGTTCAATAACCGGTTTTCTCTGGCTTTTGGGTATGACAATTCTCAACCCTTGTAAGATAATGTCTTCTGGGGTAACTGAAAGTTCTTCCTGCAAATTTGTTAATTTCCGGTATTCAAGGTCATAATGAAGAGGTAGACTAGGTTTTCACCATGATGGATGTGTAATAATGTCTTTGAGTATCAGCAAATCTTGGTGACAACTGTGAAGTGCTTTCCATACAGAAACACATGAGAATGCTCAAAAGTCCACACTACAGTGAGGTTTTTTTTCAGGTTGTGAATGGGCAAGTTCCATCATTGACAAACTTCGGCTAGTATGAGCCACAGTGTGCCTTGGAGCATTGGGATGTCCAGTGTGCTGGGCAAGGATGGCACCCGATCACACTGGGCTTGCATCAACAACAACCTCTGTCTGTAATTTTGGATCAAAGTTTTCATTTTAATGGTGTTCTCAATTGTATGCTTGATTCTCTTGAAGCTTTGCTGACATTCACTTGAACATTGAAATGGGACATTTCATTTAGTTAAGTCTCTTAATGGGGCACTCACAGTGGCAAAGTCATTTATATACCTTGAAAAATAACTGGCCATACCAAGGAAGGATTTCAGCATAGTTGCATGTTGTGGGGGAGAAGTGGATGACAAGACTCGTACTTTAGTTGGATCGAAAGTCATTCCCCAATCAGAAAACATATGACAACTGAGCTCAAGTGTGGTTCGATGAAACTCACACGTATTTTTTTTTTTAAGGTCTTATATAGCGCGGAAAAGACTCTCGCGAGTAATAGAGCGCTTTACAAGTCAAGCAGAGGGTAGGAAGCACCACAAACAATGTGGGTAGGTTAAACATAGTTCCAAATTGAGAGGAGACAGTGCTAAGCTAGTGCCAACAAAAATAAACAGAAGGACGAATATGAGCGCAAGAAACAGCAAAAAATACATTGCAGTGAATAGACATAGTTCACATGAATTTAGCCATGAGGACAGCTTTCACTTCTCTTTTGAAGGAGGCAGTTAAAGGGTTCATTCTTGTTTCGCTGGGCAGAGCGTTCCATATCCTTGGAGCCATACCAGAAAAGGACCGGTTATACGTTTTTTCTTGGCAAATTGTTGAGGTTGAAGGAGAAGAGTCTTGGGGCTCCTGGAAGCTCTGTTGCCCGCTGAGAGTACCAGTTTCTGAGCTAGGTAGTGTGGGGCGTTGTGGTAGAGGGCCTTGTGCGTCATACAAGCAATTTTTAAATTAATTCTGGCTTCAAACGGTAGCCATTTGAGGGTACTCTTAGAGCCTGGGATGAGCCTTGCAGCAGAGTTGATAGTGGCTCTAGGCGGGGCTGTCGATGACCTTGGGAGGCCGCATAAGGTTACTGCTCCATATTCCACGCGGGGGATCACTAGGGCTTGAACTGCTTGTTTGAAATCGTAGGCGGGCAGATAGGATTTCAGTTTTCGCAGGGTCTTTAGGTGGAAGTTGGCTCCTTTTGTTGAGGCGCTGATGTGTCTCTGCATATTTAGGTTGCTGTCCAGCGTAACCCCAAGAGATTTTGCTGAGTCGACTATGAGCGGTTGTCCATTAAGAGCTGTTAGGTGCTTCATCCAGTCTAGGATAGTGTGAGTTTTGTTAGGGGGAGCGTTTAAAAGGAATTCCGTTTTGAGGGAGTTAAGTTTCAGATGGTTTTCGGCCAGCCAAGTTTGGGTTTTTTGAAGTGTGGTGTTGAGAGATTTGATGTCCTCTAGTGAATGGATCTTGATGTATATTTGGGTGTCGTCAGCATACATGTGGAAGTGAATCTTGGAGAGGCTGAGAAGATCAGTAAGAGGTTCCATGAGAAGGTTAAACAGGGTGGGAGAGAGGGAGGAGCCTTGAGGAACTCCCAGTGTGACGGGCGAGGGGATGGACAGGGATTGGTTGACCTTGAATCTTTGGGATCTGTTTTGGAGGAAAGAGGCGAACCAGTTAAATACATTTCCCGACATACATATTCTGTGTTTCAGGAGATCCAGCAGGTTGTCGTGTTTGACGGTGTCAAAGGCTGATGACAGGACGAGTAGGATTACCAGACAGGCTTCATTTTGGTCTAGGATTTTTAGAGCGTCGTCTAATACAAGTGTCATGGCTGATTCTGTGCTGTGACCTACTCTGAAGCCAGATTGGAATTGATCAGCAGGTTGAATCGATCAATGTGATTGTTCAGTTGTATGTTAACGCATTTTTCCAGGAGTTTGGCTAACATAGGAATGTTAGAGATCGTACGATAGTTATTAGAGTCTGAGGGGTCCACTGTAGTTTTCTTTAGGATAGGCGAGACCTGCCTCGTTTTCAGGATGTCTGGAATGGATCCTTGGAGAAGGGATGTATTATTGATCTTTGTCCAGAGGGGTAGTAAGAGAGGAATTAAGTCTTTTATGTAGTTCGCCGGGAGCTGGTCGATGAAGTGATTGGAGGGTTTCAGTGCGTTTAGTGTCTTTAATATGGTGTCTTCACTGTAAGCGTTGAAGTGGGACATAAGGAAACAAGCATTTGCAATGCAATAGGTCTCGCATTTGCAAGAGTTTAAGCTATTGGCATTGTAAATGACAATGCCTTTCATTTATGTTTTAATAAGCAACACATAAATAAAAGGCATTGCCATTTACAAAGCCAATAGCTCAAACTCTCACAACTGCGAGACCTATTGCATTGCAAATGCTTTTTTTCTGTGTCTGTTGGAGTCCCAGCAAGGGCGGTGGTGCTCAAAAGCAGCCAAATACATGAGAAGTCACATTTTGATTGTGGAGAGCTGTTGCTGTTCCATAATTTCAGAGTCAAACTCCCATTTCCGAGGTAGCGCGAGAGCTGATAACACCTGTGTTGATTTGCAGCCTCAAGGCCACTGCTCGGTGAGAAGGTTATATACCTAAGCCCTTTGCCTGCTTTAACAATCAGCCCACAAAGGTGTCTGGTAGCAGATTTATGAGCCATGCAAAAAGAACACATGACATAAGTTCTTGCCGAACACTGTATGCCGTGTTTGCATAACAGTTATTTGGCCCGCTAACCTTAACGACTCAAGATCTAGTCCGAAGATAAGGCCTGCCACCCATTGAATTACAGCGATGTCCGACATCTGATTGGATCAGTAACACCCAATGATGTCAGCAGATAATCAGGCTAAATTCTACTTTGATTAACGTGTTGTTCCTGAAAACAGTTGTTTCTTTGCACTGCAGCGTTAGGCAATCAAAACAGTTATGGCTATCTTAGATTGCGTTGGTCGTTTATCAAAACCAGCCCCGGGACTCCATGCCAGCTGAGAACCCTGGGAATACACTTATAGCAGGGAATTACTTGCTTACCTTGGAATCTGACCGGAAGTACAAATCCCAGCATCAGCCACTCACCAACAGTGTGAATCTGGGCAAATGACTTCATTTCCATGTTTTATTTTTTTTTACAGAGTTTTATATAGCGCGAACTTGACCTGAATCGGGTATCAGAGCGTTTTACATGAGCACCAGTTGCGTTACAAGAGGACACATGTTGGCGCTGGTACCTCCATAGGGCGAGGGTGTCACCACTAAATGGAAAGAAAGGACACAGACTTTGGATGAGTGAACAGGGAGTGCTAAAGGAGCAAAATGATATTTTGCCTGAAGCAACAAACCGTTTTCTTTAGCCAATCCTGAATATTTCACATTCACCAACAAAAGGTATTGCTGAATGTTGGTTTGTTGATGGTGTGTGCCTGCGTTTCCGGTCATAATGTGCTCTAAAACACCTTTAAATTGTACCTATATGTAATGACAATACATGTTTTAGTAGTGTTGCTGTGTTCTGCTACATGTAACCACGGCCACTGGAATTGTTGAGTAGGGGCGACCAAATTATGCGACAGATTTGAATAAATTATGTTACAGCAAAGGGCAAACTGTGCGGTTAAATCCAGCACATTTAGTCACACTGTTACTTCATTGTGTTGACATTTTACACATAATAACACAATCCGGACAAAGGTTAACCTCCCGAGTACCAGCTTAACACCTAAAACACCTCGATATTGGAATTTATGGATCCAGTTTTAACGTTTCAAACACCGGGCCCCTCGCAGGGAGGACATTCGTGATTTAAATAGCAGAGGTTTCTATTTTCCAGTATTATGAGCCTCAATTTACAGGATCTTGGGTGAAAAAAAGTTGAGTTGGCATTTTTGAGGTGCAAAATCACAAGTTAAGCTCACTGAAGATGTCAGCATCGAGAGTTTAACTCGCGTCGCCCTCTTGCAGACTGAAAGCACTGCTGTGGAGCTTGGCAAGGCCCGCCCAGCCCTATTTCAGGGCCGTGGCGTCCTGCAAGGAGAGAGTCGACGAGGGCCCCTCTGACGCCTGGCATGCCAGCCCTTTCCCAGGCAGGAGCCTGTCCGCGCCCCGGCTTGGGCTCTCTATATTGTGCTCTGAAGGGGCGGAGGGAGGGATACTAGAAGACCAAAAGTAATACATGTTTTTTCAAATTACATATAACGCCAAAGGACACAGGTCGATTTTAACATAGCGCTGCGAAACGCATGTCGTGATATGTGCAGCTATACAATCACGCCAATAGAACACAACGCGCCTGTTCATTTGGAAACAGCAGTGTGACGTGATAGCTCATAGATGGAAGCTCGTAAATTATATTTCTGAGAGTCTGCACCTGAGCAATCGCAACTTTCATTTAGTAAATACAGAACGCTCCAAGAATGACGCGGAGGCTGTGAAAAGAGACAACCATTTGAAATTTCTGATTTGGGTAAATTCAAATAAAACAGTTTTTTACAGTCGGTCTGATCTAAGAGAAAATTAATACACATTTAATGTAAGAAAAGCCTGAAAGTGTCCATCTGTGCTGTCCCTGGTAAGTGACGGGCGCCGCCGCAGACCTCTCACTCCGCCCCATAATTAACATATTCCGAGGCCTGTTTTTCTTGTGAATTAAAGTCATAAATTAAAAAAAAACGGAAGTCAGGCACTTTTGCCTGAGACGGGGGCGGGGCCTGCAATCCGGCAGGAAGTCCCGCCCGCCGCCGCCGCCGAGAAAGAAGTGGAGCCGGCCGACTGATGGCCTCTCCGCAGCCCGGGGCTCCCAGGTGCTGGAGGGAGCCCCGGAAGTGAAGTCCTGCCCCCTGGTACCAGCGCTGCCGTAGATGAGACACTGAACACGCCGAAAGAGCCCGGTAAGTGGTGGGGGTGGGGGTGGAGGGGTGGGGGGGTGGTGGACGCGCGTGTGTCTGTTCGAATGTGTCTGTGCGTGCGTGTGTCTGTGTGTGTGCACGTGGGTTTGCGTGTGTGTATGCAGTGTGTGTGTGCCTGTGTATGGCTGTGTATGTGCGCATGCATGAGTGTAGAGTGTTTGCGCAAGGGAATGAGGCAGGAGAGGGGCACGGCGCCGTGCGTGCTCACGAGGTCAAAACTGAGCAGATCTGCGCTCGTGCACCCTCTCCTGTCCACATTCCCAAAAACGGGTAGCAATAGTTGTCGAAGCAGACTGCAATCAATGCTTACGCATTGAATGCAGGTCGTGCTTCGACCTAAAAAGGGCCTATTAACCACCGTGTAAGATCTGGCTATACGCTGATACGCATTTACCACTTCTCACAATCTATGTAACGGAGAACTAATGTTTGCACCAATTCCTACAATGTTAAGGGTATCACAATGTACTACCAGGCACATATACAGAGAGTTGTTTACTTAAAAAACATTTATTAACATAAAAGCATATCAAAACCTCCCTAGGGGTTACAATCTAAAAATTATGTCTCCAAATAAAGAGAATCATTAAAAACAGTCGATGCAGCGTTTCGGTGTACATCAGATATTATCCACCTTCTTCAGGACCAAGACATTTTTTTTATTAAAATCTTATTCAAATCGGTAGAGATTATGGTTCATCAATTTCATAATACCTAGTTTTGTTCAATATATCCACTGGCTGCTGATTGCCACCTTTTATGTTTTTTTTAAATAAATTGCACTTCCTTGTGTGGGTTGTTTATTGGAGCCACCGTCTTTTGTGATAAACTTTGCAGGCGACGATTCGCTGGTCTCAAATATAAACCATCGGTCTCTGTTGGGAGATGCGGTTAATATTCTGCTTAATATATCAACTCCCTTTCTTTTCGATTTAGACCTTGGGCACTGTTAAAATCACAGCGGCCTCCCTGCACCAACGGCGTTCCGGAAGTGTTCAGCGTTGAAGTGGGACCCGGATGCATTGTTTTTTCGTTTAAATAAAGGGAGGTCATTATCTGGGGCACAGGTTAGGGGCAGTGATGCGCTCTCTTTCAAGTCTGATATGGATATTAGGTCCTTGAGTAGATCTGATTTTATTGATTCTGCCTTAGAGGCGAAGAAGGAAGCAAATTATTCATCACAGTTGGGAAAAGAGATAGGGTTGGCAATTAGCACTTTAGGTAGACTCTTGGTTTGTGCTTTGATAAGATCGAATAGTTTTTTGGGGCGGTTCTTGGGTAGGTCTAGTTGGGACCTGAAGAAATCGGTTTTAGATTTTCTGATTTTTCTAAAATAAGCGTTTCTGGATGTTCTTAGAAGTTTGAGGAGGTCAGTTGAGGGTGTAGCTCCAGCGTCGTTCAATTACTCTAAGAGAGTGTCTGTCTTCATTTAGTCTACCATCGTACCATGGTTTAGAGTCTTTTGAGAAGGTTCTTTTCAGTTGCAACGGGGCAATATTATCTAGGAGGTTGTTCATGGAGTGAAAGTAGTGATTTGTCATTTCCTGTACATCAGCTAGGTCTTCCGGGGGACTGGGAGGGTTAGAGTTAGCAAAGGCTGTAAGGTCAGATCCGACGTTTTTCAGATTTCTGTTCCAGATCTTAGTTCTCAGGGGTTGTGTAGGGAGTCGTTTAATGGAGTCCAAGATTTGGAATGTAATGACATGATGGTCAGACCTGTCGCAAGGGAGTATCGAGTCGAGCTGAGTGGAGTCCGCTTTGGAGATTATTAGGTCGAGCGTTGCACCCTTGTCGTGTGTCGGGCTGTTACATATTTGGTTGAGATTGAGGTCCGTGAGGAAGGCTTTGAGGCTGTTTACCCCAGTGTCGTTCTGGTCGTCCCAGTGAAGGTTGAAGTCCCCTAGAAAAATTTGCTTAACATGTTGGTTGTCATTTGAAGCTAGAATGTCCATGAAGTGTTCTATGAAAGTGAGGTTATCTCCCGGCGTATGGTAGAAGACGTGTAAAGAGCATATTTGTTTGGTATTGTTGGCGATGTTTAAGCATAGGTATTCGCACGATGATATAGCAGGGGCGTTAGAGTTGGTCACTGTAAGGCTGATCAGGTGTATGCAGGCTATCCCACCGCCAGGCATGTCGGTTCTGTCTAGTCTGGTTATGTCGTAGTTGGGGGATAGCAAAATGTCCATAATGGTAGTAGATGTTTCATTTAGCCAGGTTTCTGTTAGGGTCATATTGTCTGGTTTGTTCGTGATGAGTAGGTCAGCTATATCAGCTGCGTGTCTAGAGGCGGACCTGCAGTTTAGGAGGACACAGTTTAGCCACACTGAGACCTGCATCAGCAAGTATACAGCAACCTTATGTATAAGCTTTGTACTGTTCCTTTTGGGTGGCCCCATAAACTAGTATTTCATCACTGTAAAAGAAGTGCAAAAAGAACAATTGATGGACAGAATGCAGAACAATGTTATACATTCAACCCAGTACTGAGATCTGGGCCTAAATCCATTTTTCTTTTGCTCATCATGCCATTCCAGTTTGGACCCAGCCATATGCAAATCAGTCTTGACCCTGCGCCCAATTCGAACAGTCCAGCCCGAACTGCCAGGTCAGGTCCTCCCTGGACTAGAAACAAGCATCCTAGGATTGGTTTCGGGGTTTCACCCCTCTTCAGCCAGGATAGCTTGACTCCAGTGGCTGGAGAATCCAATCTGTGCTTGTTCTGTGCTCCAACGAAAAAAAGGAAGTGATGTGTGGCAAGCACTGACCAATTAGGAGGCAGCAAAGAAGAGTGACAAGTATGCCAACAAATGTAAAGCAATTGGTGGGCTTCAAGCCCATTATAGTAAACAATATCCCACCCTGCGTACAGGGCAGGCGCGCAACACCCATTGGGCTCACCGGGCTTCAGCCCCCCCGTCGTCTTCTTCAGCCCGGGCTAATTTGACACGCACTGAAATGATTAAAGAAGGCTGCGCATTGGAGCCGAGAATGTCATTTTTATGATGCTTTCTGAGGCCCGGCAGCCCGAGCCAGCCAGCCTCTGAAGGAAATGAAATGAAATGAAAGTGTGTCTTGTAAAGCGCACTGCTACCCGCACTGCAGGCCTCGTAGCGCTATAGACCGCTGGGGAACCCGTCCTGGCTTTCCCTGTGAGATAGTTCCTCCTGGGAGTCTCCAAGGTGAAACCAGGCATCCCTGACGTTTGTGGGGGGCCGTTGTGGAGATGAGGCAAGCTTAATGCCCAGAGTTACCGAGTGTGGTCTCTGGATTGAGTAGGCACCAAGGCGAGAATTATCGAGTCCGCTGATCCTTGGTCCAAGACCCTGCCACGTCGGGAATCGAACCCTGGTCCCAGCCCGTTCTCTGCTCTCGGGTCTGCCGCCTCTAACCAGTGAGCTACACCACTCCACTAGTAACTGTGAACCCCCTGCCCCCACCTCTTGTTTTCCTTTACCGAGGTCATATCCTTGCCTGAAGGCAGGGATTTCACCTAAGCACTTGATGTGTTCAGCATGGGGTGGGAGCAGGAAGATGCACACAGCAGGGGGAAAGGGACGGCCAATGCAGATGATGCTTTTCCTTTGTAAAGGAATTTCTGCTGGAGTCATAGCCCAGGGTTTGCTGTCTGTGCACTTGTATGGATGTGTATTACATACAAGTGCACGGACAGCAAACCCTGGGCTATGAGGGCAGCAGGAATTAATTTACAAAGGAAAAGCTTCACCTGTACTGGTTATCCCTTTCCCCCTGCTGTCTGTGCACTTTTAGGGAATTCACATCCACGGCGCTGCTCACCAGATAAATGGTGAACAGGGCCATGGATCTTTCTCTTTTTGCATCCGAGGGCACCAACGACCAGAAGCAGAGGGGACCCTGGCAATGAGAAACCAGGAAACATTTGACCCACACCTATCTACACTGTGAGATCTTTGGGAGGGGCTGGATGCCAGGACGCAGTGCTGCTGATCAGCCCAACTCAACTGAATAGTATCAGACGAGCAGGCAGCCGTTTTTTTAATGTAAGTTTCAGTTACTTTAATGCATTCTTCAGCACAGCATTACCTACTGCCTGCATATCTAGGTTACTCTAAGTGAATGTTGTTTTTGACTTACATACATGGAAACGTCAAATAGGAGAGTCCCCTCCGAATATGCAAATGTAGTGTAAGTTTGAAGTGTTCATTTGTTGGGGTGCTAGTGGGTAACTTTAGGGTTTAGGGTGGGTGTGGGTTTTAGGGTACCAAGAAGTAATTTTAGGGTTCAGGGTGGGTTAGGGATTTGGGTGCCAGGGGGTAATTTTAGGGTTCAGGGTGGGTTAGGGATTGGGGTGCCAGGGGGTAATTTTAGGGTTCTGAGTGGGTATGGGTTTTAGGGTGCCAGGGGTAATTTTAGGGTCAGGGTAGTAATGGGTTTTGGTGTGCCAGGGGGTAATTTTAGAGCTCAGGACAGGTATGGGTTTTGGGGGCCAGGAGGGTAATCTAGGGGTTCAGGTTGGGTATGGGTTTTGGGGTGCCAGGGGTAATTTTAGGCTTCAGGGTGGGTATGGGGTTTGGGGAGCCAGGGGTAATTTTAGGGTACAGGGTGGGTATGGGTTTTGGGGTGCCAGGGGTAATATTAGGGTTCTGCGTGGGTATGGGTTTTGGGGTGCCAGGGGTAATTTTAGGGTTCAGAGGGTAATTTTGGGTGTCAGAGTGGTAATGGGTTTTGGGGTGCCAGGTATAATTTTAGGATTCAGGGAGGGCATGGGTTTTGGGCTTCCAGGGGTGAATTTAGGGTTCAGGGTGGGTATGGGATTTGGGGTGCCAGGGGGTAATTTTAGGGTTTAGGGTAGTAATGGGTTTTGGGGGGCAAGGGTGTAATTTTAGGGATCAGCACAGGTATGAGTTTTGGGGTGCCAGAGGTAATTTTAAGGTTCAGGGTGGGTATGGTTTTTGGGGGGCAAGGGTGTAATTTTAGGGATCAGCGCGGTATGGGGTTTGGGGTTCTAGGGGGATGATTTCAGGGTTCAGGGTGGTAATGGGTTTTGGGGTGTGAGGAGGTAATTTTAGGGTTCGGGGTGGGTATGTGTTTTGGGGTGCCAGGGGTGTAATTTGGGGGTTCAGGGTGGTAATGGGTTTTGGGGGGCAAGGGTGTAATTTTAGGGATCAGTTTATGTGTTACGGTGTTCCAGGGTGGGTTATCTTAGGGATCGGGATGGGTTTTGGGGTGCCAGGGATAATTTTAGGATTCAGGGCGGGTATGGGTTTTGGGGTGCCAAGGGTAATATTAGGGTTCAGCGTAGGTATGGGTTTTGGGGTGCCAAGGGTAATTTTAGAGTTCAGGGTGGGTATGGGTTTTGGGGGGCAAGGGTGTAATTTTAGGGTTCAGGAGATACTTTTGGGGGTTAGAATAGTAATGGGTTTTGGGGTGCCAGGGGTAATTTTAGGGTTAAGGGAGGGCATGGATTTTGGGGTTCCAGGGGTAATTTTAGGGTTCAGGGTGGGTATGGGTTTTGGGTTAATTTTAGGGTTCAGGGTGGGTATGGGCTTTGGGGTCCCAGGGGTCAATTTTAGGGTTGGTATGGGTTGAACGGTTATAGGGTTTTAAGGAAATGTCGGTGTGTGTGTGTATATATATAAAAAAATATATATATATATATATATATATATATATATATATATATATATATATATATACATATATATATATATATATATTAACAACACAGGAATCCCCCAGTCCTCGGGATTTCCAACAATTAAGAGCACTCAGAGCCAGTACAGCGTGGGTTCGCCAAGTATTTTATTTCAAAAAAAATTCTGCAGATAGAGTCAGCTTACAAAAAAAAAAAATTTATAAAAATAAAAATAAATATATATATATATATATATATATACTTTACTAAAAAAAAAGCCATTTACAGGTAAATATAAACCTATATATATATATGTGTGTGTGTGTATAGATAGATGTTTGTGTGTGTGTGTGTGTATATATATATATATATAGCATTTATACTTACCTGTAAAATAGTTATATTTTAAAACGATACCTTAACTCATGCTCACATTGACTTCTATCCCAACATATACTGCCTGCTAAAATTATTTGCCACTTTGCCAGTGACAACCGCATCCCCAGAAAGGTGCTTCAGTTGTCTTCGCAGACTGAAAACCTATCTTCGGTCAACAATGGGGCAAGAACGACTCTCTGGACTTGCAATGATAAACATTTCACGAGCACATTGTCCTCCTATAGAAGCAATTGTTGACGAACTGGCGAAAAAGGGCCGTCGCCTTGAAATGGCATTGTGAAAATTGGTTATATTGTGTTCCTAAAGTGCTTTGTAGTAAAATATATTAAATTGGCCTTTTAATTCAGTACATTCTGTTCCTTTTTCATAAGACAATAGCATATAAATGCATCAAATTAACAAAAATATGTGCTCTAATTGTTGTCCAGTTTCAAATGCAGAATTCACCACATGTTTTCTCCGCTTGACCTGAGCATTAATCGATCCTGATTATCTGCAATTGTAGCCCCGCCCCATTGATTAACACTAGCCACTCCCCTTCATTTGCCATGTTAGCCCCCCCCCCCCGAAATTTAGACCTAGTTGCGCCCCTGGTACAGCGCATACACTGTTGGCAGGCAAGACTTTAAAAGCTTTATGCCGCAGCCAGCACTGGCCATGTCATATTGATTTTTTCTTTTCACTTTCAGCCGTGCTGCTGTACAACATGGGTACATCAAGTTAATGATAAGGTGAAGAATGTGTAATAACTTTTGCCTCAAGATCCTTAACACTTACTGGAGAAAAATACCCTGCTACAGAAAAGGAGGAGTGAGCCTGCACCTGGGCACATGAAGACTGGAGCATTTGTGTTGGGTAAACCAGTCACTATTCATTGTAATCATAAATCTCTAATGAAACTGCTGACAACGGGGGCATGGTGAATGCTCCCACAAGAATAGCTAGGATATCTATGTGAATGCAGGACTATGTTTACAAGATTGAGTATGTGCCTGGAAAATAAAATGAGAGCGGCAGATTTCCTTTCTAGAATGCCAGCAAAGTTAGAGGAATGTGAGGATTACAAATGGGATGAATTTTGTGTGGTGTTTGTGCATGATAATGGATTACCTGTGGTGAAAAAGGAGAAGGGGAGAGGAATACAAGAAGGATATTGCGTTACAAGAAGTGGCTAAACGTAGTTGGGGCAGATGGCCAAACAAGAGAAACTTGTCTGACACTATTAAACGATTTTGGGAGGTGAGGTCCAAACTGTCTTTTGATAGGGGAGTAATTTTAAGAGGTCAGAAGATTGTTCCTCCACTTAACTTAGGAAGAAACATTTTGTAACTGTGTCATGAAGGACATTTTGGTATTGGATGGACTAAATCTGTAGTCAAGAAACTATTCTGGTGGCCTGGCATTGACTCTGCAATAGAACACATGATCTGTGCTTGTATGAAATGTTCTAGAGTAGACAAATCTCTTCATAAGCTCCGACCACCTATGTGTGAGAACAATAATCCCAAACACCCGTGAGAGTCATCATTATTGACATATTGGGGCCCATCGGAACATCCCAAAACTAAGTCATTTGTTTTTTGTTTAAAATTTTTTATTGAGTGTTTTATTTTCATGGTACAGCATTACGTATTTGCAAGTTTAGGCGTTGTGTCAGGTGCCCACAGTATGTAACATCCATCCCATTATACATTACATATGACAAGCAAGAAACATCTCATTGTACCTAGGTATTACTCTTCTGACAGTCTAGTTTGGGTGTAGTGGACTGGCCGACACCGGGTACCTGCATGAGTGGGTTTCGGCAAGGGTGCGGATTGATGTATAAGCCCCTCACTACATTCTGGTGTCCCTCAATGTTTAATGCCCATGTGTGTGCTCCCAATGTGTAAGCACATTCTCTTCGGCGCCGAAGTGTGAACTTGAAACTGTGAACTGTGGGGGGCGGTGGGAGTGGGTTATGTGGAATCTGGGGAACTTACAGAAAAAAAGTATGGTTTGATGGATATTTGCTGTGGGGCAGGTATCAGTCTGTCCGCGAGGTATCTATGGCGTCAGAGTCGGGAGGAGAGGGAGATCTTCAGGGGGCTATATTTCCCAGCAGTGGTCAAGGTGTTGGTCTAGTTGGTTCCCAATGCGTAATTGTTCTTTCATTTGAAACAGCTATTGAGCTGTGGTATGTGCTGACTCTATCGGGGACAAGGGTGGGGTTTGGGACTGGGCTGGTGTGTCCCTGGATGAATTGTCCTGTGTTGTCTCTTGTGTGAACTGAAACAGGAGTTGTGCCCATTTCACAGAGATGGGATGTTTACGAATCCCCCTCACCTCCTCGTCTCTCAATATGGCTTCTTCCGCGGTTCCCCCATTTTTTTACCCCCTCAATC